>NW_026705517.1:0-633530 GCF_029867415.1 Vicia villosa | reverse complement strand
ATAGCAGGACCAAGCACATTGATATTAGACATCATTACATTAGAGATCTTGTTGAAAATAAAACAATTGTCTTGGAACATGTTGCTACAAACCTTCAACTAGCTGATATTTTCACAAAAGCCTTGGATGCAAATCAATTTGAAAATCTAAGAAGCAAACTAGGCATTTGTCTTTGTGAAGGATTATAGCAATTAATTGGTTGTGGGACCAACACTATTACTCTCTTGACTGTCAAGTATACTCTGCTGATGGTGGTGATGATCATACTGTTGGTAGTGATGGCTGAGGAGGGTGAGGATGCTGATGCCCGAACTAGTAGCTCCAATGATGTGGAGATGAGTAAGGAGAATGATTCTGAAGTGTAAATCTTCATCTGTTGTTTGGCTTCTTTTGTGGCTAGAAAGGGGGAGAAGTGATATAGATGATGATATAGTTGTTGGTGTGGTTGCTGTTTTTTTCTGTTTGGTTCCTTGGATGTACTATGTTGATGTTGTTGGCTAACAGAATTTATTCTGTTTGTTGGATCCTTGTTTCTATTGGCTGCTGCGTGTACTCTGATCTCTGATGGTATCATCTATTGTTGTTTTAGCCAAAAATTCGCCAAAGGGGGAGTTTGTAGATGTTATTGATTGGCTGTATTTTTTGGTAAAACAAATAGTGTCTTTATCATATCAAACCTGATGTCTTGACATGCATTGTTTTGAAGTTTTTCTTGTAGTTTTTCTTGTGCAGGCTTTTACCTGATGTCAAGACCGATGTCATGACATCCGAAGCTGCTGTGTTTTACTATGTTCGCGTTTGGTTATTTGATCTGTTAAGCCTTTGCGCGCCTCTTTTGGAAACTTTGGATATTGTTTTGTTTCAGAACAATGTTATGCGATGGATCTTTGCCTTATGGAAATTGTTTTAATTAGGTTTAAAACTGATATTGGATCCAAGGCCCAGCTGCTGCAAGGTTATATATAACAAATGAAGAAGCTGCTGGATGGATGGTTTTAGGGTTTGCCGTCCAGAAGTTTGTTGTGTTGTTCGTCTGTGTACTAGATTTCTTGTAAGCCAAACAATCATCATGATGATTGTCTTGGTCTAGGCGTTTCTGTTTTGAGTTGTAAGAAGTACTCAAAGCTTTTAAGCAAGAGTACTATTGTACTTGATCAAAGCTTTTAAGCAAGATCAAGTTGTGTCTTTGAAGAGTGTCTTCTTTTGTTATTCGTTGGTTAGTTTTCATCACTGCTGTGATTGAGGGGGAGTGAGTAGGATCTCTGGTCTAAGTTGTTTAGATTGAAGTTGCATTGGGTAGATATTAAGTGAGAGGCATAATATTGAGTTGTATTACCTTGAATTAATATTACTTATAGTGGACTTCCTCCCTGGCTTGGTAGCCCCCAGATGTAGGTGTGTTTGCACCGAACTGGGTTAACAATTTTCCTGTGTTGTTTTCTGTTTACACTTTGTTCATTTGTTTAAAAACATTCAGATAGTGATGTCGTGACATCCTGTAAGACATCGCGTGTCTGAGTCCAGAATTTCATAATACACTGCCACGCGTCGAAGACGGACTCAGGCGGGAAGATTTGAAATTCGAAGACGGTTTCGTAACTGTCCAAATAACAGATGGCGTCGCTGGAAGTTCTTATGAGAGACGTGGCAGCAGATTAGTGTAGGACCGTTAAGGTCGAAACTAGTATAAATAGGAGTCTTAATGTTAGGATTCTGTGTGTTCATTTTGTATAAATCACTCACATATTTACTCAAGTATCAAGCGTTAAGAGAAAGAGTTTGCTGAGAAAATGTACGTATGACACCACCACTTTAATACATGTGTATTATCTTTCGTTTTCGAATATCTTTCAGAATTACTGCATTTACTTCTTGCCATTTACGTTTCTGTATTTTTACTTTAATATCATTCACTTTCGAATTACTTTCATGTTATTTACTTTCAAAGTCTTTTAACGTTTCTGCAGTTTAAGATTCTTTATGTTTTAACAGTCCTTTTAATTTCATATGTTATGTTACTTATCTTTTTGTTGAAGTCATACTTACATATAACAAAGTGATTATCAAGATTACTTGTTCTTTAATCGAACAACGCTTATTGACGAAGACGAATCATGAATATGATTCGAATGAACATTGATAACAATCTTTTTGACTATGTGTCCTAGGATCAATCTAGTCGATCCTGCGAGTAACCAAATCATATTTATTATAGTTTGGAAGACTAGCGGTTGTTTACCGGAAATCACCGTAAACACATATGTCGAACGTGTGTTTTCTTTTATTTTTGAATTGTGACACTCTTTGCATGTTTACTCTGATTTAATTTTGTTAATTGCCGCTGTCATACCCCAAATTTGTCCTACCCTCTAACTTTTATCTGGCTTAGGCTTATGCATTTCATAAACTCATGTACATACCTCCCATTAGGTCATATAACGCATCATGCATCATTGATCAATAATTTTGCATTTGAAACAAGGATCTTGGAAGCCATTGCGGATTTCTTTCTCCTAAAGTTACAGGGGTTTTCCTCTATGAAGATTCATCAAGGCCAAGAGGATAATAAGAGGATAATGGTTTTTAGGCGCGGCGTCTGAATTTGTTAATTCTACTAAGGTTCACTAGACTTATACTAAGATGGTCCCCTATGCTTCAAGTCTTGTCTTCATCCAAAGGATTCCTCAGGATATTCTATTTGTAATCATTGAGTCAAGGGGTTTGTGAAGTGGAGTGCAAAGAGGACGAATCATGATACAAGATTATGAGCTTAAAGAGAGCATTGTATTCAAGGCACTACTATATGTTCAATTTGTTGGTAGTTTGGTTTGAATCAAGGAATTGAGATTGAATTATATTCACAATGATTTGAGGATGAATTTGATTCGATGATATGATTGATTCTACTATTCAAATTTCTTTCAAGACAGTTTGGTTCAAGCTAAGACACACGGTGCAAGAAATGAGGTTGTGAATTGTCTTCGATCAAGGGATTATCATTTCTCCCAATTATTTGTTGATTGCAATACAAGGTGAATTATATTGGAGATTTAATTCAGGATCATTTGAGAATTGAAATAGCATTCAAAGTTTTCACCGACTTCATTCATCAAGTCCAAATCAGCCATGATGCAAATTCGTAAGACATGATCTCAAGATGCCTAAGTTCATTTAACATACAAAGGAGATGTCACTCAAGTCAACATGGTTCAACTTCATATATTCACTCATAATTCAAATATCCCACAACTGTATTCAAAATTATCATTAAAAAAAATCCTTAAGCGAGCACTGTTGCACTTATTACATTCTTACACAAAAAAAAGAAGGAAAAATTACATGGGTGATTCCAATACCAAAGGAGCTTATGCAAGGTCCCGATTACATCACAATCTCTAAATTAGCATACCAAGTTTCAATCATTACACAAAAAGAAAATTACAAAAGAAAAGCCACGGTTGACCGTCGACTTGTTGACTCTTCGAATAATTCAATTGACTTCCTAGACCTAATGCTCTCCTTTTCAACGTCATTTGGTCTCTTTCTCCAAGTCCTCTTCATTGCTTCACATCCTCATTTTTGCTCTATGTGCTATTTCAAGTGTCATTCCAAACTACTCCACAAAGTATAAACCTGCAACAAGAAACATCATCATAAAACAATCCATAAACCAGATGTGTTCAACTCCTACACTACAAAAGAAAACCAGAGTCAATCATGTTCAAGAAATTCCCAAGTGAGAAGTTCACCATCAACAGCCCCATACTCCCTATCAATTTCAAAACCAGTCACAAAACAATTTCCCTGTCAATCTCTAACAGTTCTATTTTAACCATCAATCTGCATATTCCTACATGAACAAAAATTCTGTACCTGTCAAAAATTCCCACAAACAGTCCCCAAAACCAGTTTCAATCAGAGCAACAATATCAAATCCATAACAATCACAGTATATACCTCTAGCTTTCCTATATAACTAACCCAAAACTTTTTTCCTAACTGTCAGCCAACTGATTTAATTCCAATAATTATAACATCAAACCATATAGATTTTATTCAAACAGCATAACCATCCATCTTCAAAACACAATCAAACACCCATATAAATAACAAACAGCAGCCCTGCATAAACCTCTCAAACCAACCTATAACTAGCATTTTTTCTGACCAACACATAACAATCAACTAACTGCCTTCCAATCCTCTCAACTGTCAAAAACAAATACCTAACTAACTCATAACCTCCAACTACATTTTCCAAACTGCCAGTTTCAAACTAATCAACCATAACAGAAAAAACAGAATTTGTAACCAACCCTAGCAGTTTCTAACAATTTGTAACAAACTCAATAACTACCTTCCAACAGGAACCTAACCGAATTTCTAACCCTATAACTAATCTCTAACCAATTCCCTAATCACTCATCAACCACCAATAACAGAATTATCACCAATTCCTAGCAGTTACAAAAACCTAGCATCACTAACAGAATCAAATCCAACAGAATTTCAACAGAAATTAGGAGAGTAACTGACCTGAAGAATCTCTATATAACAGAGTTGAATCTCTCTTCAACAGCTCTCTCGATTCAATCTTCACCATTGCTCACATTCAATCTCCACAATTCTTCACCCTTCTTCATCCATTCACTCGCCATTTTCCACACTCTCTTCACCATTTGCATAACCTTCACTCTCCACAATTCATCATCTTCATCATCTTCACCTTCAATCAATCTTCACAGAAAAGAAGTTCTGAGAATCATCCTCCACACAACTTCCAATCCTTTCTCTTCATTCAATCAACCTTCAAAAAGCCCTCCACCGAGTGCTCATCTCGAATCGCTGCAAGAAACGCACAGTATCCACCATCAACGTTCATCTGCCGTCAACAACAAGTTGAATTCAATAAACTTTAACACTTTCATTCAAAACCGCAAGAACGATTCGCAGAGTTTCGGAAAGAGAAAAAAAAGGCAAAGAAGAACGAGAAGAAGATCAATGGATTGAAGAATATGGATGCTTAATATTACCTTACTCTTGATTTTCCTCGGTAATCACCTTCAGCTCACATCCAGAGATCCTCTTTAGAATTAGAAAAAAAAGGGAGTGAGATGATAGGGACGGTCGCTAGGGGGGTTGGACGGCATCCATGGTGGATTTTGATCGGAGAAGTGCGCGAAGAGAGGTCGAGAAGTGAAGGTGATTGGACGGTGCGGTGTGTTTGATCGGAGAGGAAAGGTTATCCGTCACGCCGTTCGGCCGAGTCGAAAGAGGGTGACACTTTGTTCGCGGCGGCGAGTGAGAGGAAGGAGAAGAGAATTGGGAACGTCACATTGGTAACCCTAATTCCCAATCTCAGCTTATCTCTTTTTCTTTTTCTTTTCTTTTCTTTTTTATTTTAATTAATTTTGTTAATTAATAAAAATCTGAATAAGTCTGGATCATTACATCTTGGGCCTTGCGAAATTCATTGTTACACCCCCCTTTGGCCCGTGATGCTCCATTTTCGTGACACAAAAAAAGGGGATGAACAAAACTCTGCTTGGGCCTCTTTCCCTGGGCTTTGCGCTGACTTTGCTATCTGTACCATATTCTCTGTTTAACCCCCCTGACTCACTCAATAAATAGATTTTTAGGTTATTTCACTTAGGATTATGCACATAATTTTGTTCTAGATCTTTTAGATAATAAAACTAAAATCGTGATTCTTCTTGGTAGACTTTAGGTTTTTTAGAGTGCAATTTTCAATTTCTTTTAGGAATTTCCCACATTAAGAAACCCATAGAAATAGTAGTTTTAGTCTAATTTCACATTAATGCTTGAATCGTTTTTGTGCTAGTTCCATGTTATTTTTGTATGATGCTTGTGTGATTTTATTGCTCGTACTTTTGGCCTTATTTTAGGCCTATTTTCGTTAGTATCATTTTAGATCCCTTTTGTACATAAATAGGAATTAGACAACTTAGATTAGAACTTAGGATTAGTTCCCTTCTTCATTCTTTTTCTTTTCAACTTTTAAAATACTTAATAAATGTCGATGAAGATCATACCGTTACTATACTTCATAGTAAGAAAGAAATGATTGAGGCGTAGGCCTCGAGGTATGTTCTTTCCTACTTAGCGGAGAAGAAATGATTGAGGTGTGAAGCCTCGATGTATTTCTTAACCGTTATTTAGAGAAACGATTGTGGCGTAGGCCTCGATGTGCATTCTCTAAATATTCATAAAAAACTCTTTTTTGTATCTCTTTTACTTAGCGGAGAAGAAATGATTGAGGTGTGAAGCCTCGATGTATTTCTTAACCGTTATTTAGAGAAACGATTGTGGCGTAGGCCTCGATGTGCGTTCTCTAAATATTCAAAAACAAACAAAAACTCTTTTTGGTATGATCTAAGTCACAAATTAAATCCCCTTAAAAAACACCTAACCAAAAACACTTAAAACACTAATAAATGGTCAGATTTAAAGCAAAAGTAAGGAAGTGATGCAAGACCTTGTAGTGGGTTCTCGTCATCATGGAATTACCCTAAAAGACACAAACCAATCTCTCTCTTTCTTCTCTTAAGGGCACCGTTATTTCCGCTCGTACGCATCGTAGGCGATCCCCTTATGCAAGAGCGCGAACGTTAACTCCGCCCAACTAAAAAACACAAAAACAAACAGAAAATCGTGAGCCGAACTACGGCGCTCTGATTCCTGAAAAGGATACGTAGGCATCAAGTCGCGGGGCTTGAACGAGCACATTTGTAAATATTCCTTCTTTTCCCCGTATTTCTTTTGCATTCATTTCGCATGTAGACATAGACATAGTACACACCCTTTAGATAGAAACAAACATAGGTGGATACCATCGAGTACGATGGGCGCGAGGGGTGCTAGCACCTTCCCCTTGCGTAACCGACTCCCGTACCTAGATTCTCTGGTCGCAAGACCTTGTTCCTCCCTTTGTTAGGTTTTCTGATATTCCTTTCCCTTATGGGATAAATATATTGGTGGCGACTCTGTTCATTTTTTCGCGAGCGTGCGACAGCTGGCGACTCTGCTGGGGATGTTGCTAGACCTGTTGCTGGTCCATCCTTAGCGAGTCGATCCTAGCCTGCGTTTGTTTGTTTATTTACTGGGTGTTTATTTGTTTTTATGTCTATACCTTGTATATATGTTTGCATGTTTATTTTTCTGCTTGCATATCATGTTTATTTCTGTTTGCACATCATGCATATGGATTATATTCTGTGTTCCTTGGGGTCTTCTGTTCTGTTTTGCAGGTTGGGTGGGATGTTCTATGAGGTAAAAGGCCCAATACCCAGGCCAGAGTGACACATAGGATACCTAGGATAGAGTGGATAGTCATGACGCCGATGAGATGTCAGGTCTTGTCTAGTGCGATCATGAGACCCACGCCCAGTCGAGGTCCAAATGGGGTATCATTGTTGGCATGTAGATGCAACAACATTGGTGCCTCAGGAGGACTGATAACGCTGGTTGCCATTTTGACCTACCCTGACCTAGACTACACCTGTGAGTGGGGAGGGATATACATGACAGGTACCGTTGGTGACTATTCTGTTATGATGGTGACTATTGTTCCTATGGTTCCATGATACAAGGCCGAACCTTTGATCTCATGACATCTGATCTATATCAGTTATTCAGAGGATTGTACAGTGGTTACTACGATTATGTGGACCGTTGACCCCATGCTGTTGCATCGCATAACATCATTTCTTTATCCACTTCATTTATGGGGGATCCTAAAGTCTATTTCCAAAAAAAAGAGAAAAAGAAAAAAGGAAATAAAAAAAAGAAAGAAAAGATATTCTATACAAAAAAAGAGAAGCTTTGATTCCAAAAAAAAGAAAAATGAAAGTGTATGAAAAGACTTTAGGATCTCTCATAAATGAAACATGCATTCATACTATCATGCATTTCATGGTTCTATCAGAAGCTTATGGAGCCCTTTCTATTCAGACTTTGACATCAACAATACAATTGACTTCTCACCGCTACGTGCCCAAATGATGATATTGGAACAACTCTGTGGGTTTTAAATGAGATGAGAACAGAAATGGAGACTGACATGAATCAGTGTGTGGAGGTTATTCAAGCATTTTCTCTTTGACAAGAAGAGTCGAGACGAGTTCCTCCTAGGCCAAATGCAAATGTTGATCTCACCTCAAGAGAAGGTCCTATGAATCAGAATTTCTGAAGTATTGCTGAGATTCCTATCACTGTTAAGGAGGAAATACACTATTGGAAATTAAAGTCTTCAAGTTCCCGATTATTCAAATTGACAAAAGGTTTTACCTCTTGGAAGAAAGTTTGGAATCCATAAAAAGTCGTGACTCCGCTGATTCGGATGTTATTGGTTTGTGCCTAATGCCTGATATCAAGAAATGCAAGGATCATCCACTCTCACTCCTAATTATGGATATTGAAGCTAAAATGGTAATCATATCTTGTACATATGTGGAAGTTGCTTGGGGCTCCCGCACGAGGGATAAGCAAGACGCACTCTTATCTTGAGCATTGCATCATTCGCCTTGCTCGAATCCCTAAAGCATTACAAATTCTTGGGTGACTTCGTCATAATCTTCTTCCGTGTGATAATCAAGAGTGTTCTTCACAATGCTTCTCATTCTCAAGGTTCTACTTCATATACCAGTTGCCTTTTCTCAGGATCTCCTTCTCAGTGGCCTTGCTAGTTAACAGAGACAAGAAGAATATGAGAAACAAATTGACGTGATTCTATTGCCTTGTACTCATTCGTTTCCTTGTTTGTTGGAATCACAATTGGTTAAGATTCTAGTATTGGGTCTTCTTCACCACAAGTATCTCTTGAGTTGATGATCATACAAGATTCTTTCCATTTAGGATGGCGATTACTACTCTAGCAACTATGCTTGGGGCTCCCGCACGAGGGATAAGCAAGACGTACTCTTATCTTGAGCATTGCACCACCCGCATTGCTCGAATCCCTAAAGTAAGGCAAAAGTTTACAACTCTTGGGTGACTTTGTTGGAGTTCTCTTTTGAAGTAATCTGAAGTGTTTGGAAAGAACTGCAAAAAGTATTCAAGATCAATAAGTCCAGATGGAGTCAAGTCTCCTCAACAATGGCATTCATTTAGTTTCTTTATTGCATTCTCATTTGTAACATTTCATTGTTTGTTTAAGCATTGCTAGCATGTAAAAACTTGTTAATTTCTGAATGAAAATAAAAATACATTGTTTATGTTCGTCTTGAAGCAATCCATTCGTTTTCACTCATAAAATGTTTTTGGCATTACGATACCAACTTTACTAATCACATGCTTAGGCAAAAAGCGGAGGGAGAATGATGAAAAATAAAAATGCAAAAATCTCCAATTGTGTGCTTCTGAATAAAACCCTACTGAGGATGTACAGGCATTATTTCAAATCCCCAAACACCGGAGATATAAGGGAGATAGACCCTCGATAACCCTTTGAGCCTTGAAGAAGGAGTTTCTTTTCTAATCATAAAAAACCCTTATTTTAACCTTGGGGCAGGGTAGTGTTCATTTAACTTGATCGAGTGTTCAAAACTCACCAAAAGGGTATGCATCTAAGGATACAACAATGGTTATCCTTCAAAAGGTTGAGGAATGTCAAAACCGCAATGGTTATCCTTATTCCGTCAAGAGGTCAAAAGATGACGATACCACAATGGTAATCCTTCATCAAATCAAAGGAGTGAGGTGGTCGCAATCACCCCCAACGAATCAAAGACTATGCGAGATCACACGACTTGTTCAAAAAAACAGAGAGCAAAAAAAAATGGCGAAAAAATGATGAAAATAAAAGATGAAAAGAAAATGGCAAAAGAAAAAGATGATGAAATTGCCAAGCAAGAACAAAGTCGTGTGACAATGAATCAGAAGAATACAAGGTGAGCGACCGCCATGTCCAAAGAACCTCATTGATTCCTCAACCATTTCAAATTCCTTGTGAGGGATGAACGCTCGTATCAAGCTAAGTTGAACTTAGGACTGAAGAACATCACGAAGGGGGTGGGTACAAATAATTTTGAGCCTAAAAATCCTTTGTTTTCTAAAACCGTGAACCTGGCCAAATTACAACCCTTAAAAGTCCTAATTGAAGTAGGGTTTATTTTGAAAGCGCACTCCGACGAGATAGCGTTTAACTGACTCCCGATGAAGCGAGACTCATATCCATGTTGGTATCGTATGCTTGCTTTATCTTCCATATGCAAAAATCGAGGTTGTGTCAACTAGTGATTCAGTCACAAGAGGTCGCAACCTCATATCATAAAAAGTTTTACAACTTCAAGATTAACATAGGCTTTGCATTAGAATTATCATTCTTAGAATTAACATTCTTTTGCATGCCAAATATGTGCTTAACATCAAGGAAATTTTCAAAGATCAGAATCAGTGAGTAACTTGATCATGTCAAAGTACAAGAAACTTGAGAACTCCGAGGAGTAAAAGCTAATCATTTCAAATGTTGACCATCAAGGGACAAGTTATCCAAAGAAATCCGTGGGCATGAACAGTTGATGCATTCTTTGATTACTCCAAGGGGAAGAGTTTGAAGACTTCGTTGAGCGTGGTAAAGTTGTTTCCATGTTTGTGTGACTTCAAATTCCATCAATCTGGGGCAATCATGTCGATAAATCTCTTCAAGCTTTGATCAATATGGGGCAATCACGTCGAGGAATCTCTCAAATTCAACCAATCTGGGGCAGTTACGTCGAGATTTGACAAATCTCTCCAAGGATCCTGTGGGGCAATTTCCTTCATGGGTCATGAAACTTGGGGCACGATCTTCTGAGTTTTATTGTCCTCTCCCTAATCATAGGAGTTTATTTCTCCTGGAACCTTGGTCTCTCCCCAAGCATGGAGTTTATTTCTCCCGAGAGTTTGTTCCATTCCTCAAGCATAGGAGTTTTATTTCTCCTAGGAGTTGTCCTACTTTCCTAACCAAGGTTCATTACTTGGATTTCTCATCCCCGACATGATGAATCGAGGGAATCTCCTCAACTTGAAAATCCTCCGAGCAGTGGCACATGGTGAGAAGTCAGAAAGTATTCTTCAAGTCAAAGAAGGTGCATCTTACAAATCAAAGTCCAATATCTATTGGCACCTCCACATGGTCCTTAACACTAAGGGGATTCTCCCTGGTGTTTACCTCATCAAAGCCTTTATTTGGCATCCTGCATATAGAATTCATTGCATATAACATTGCATCTTCAAAAGTGTAGCATATCCGTCAAAGCGGATCGTTACGCCATAGAAAAAATTCAAGCATGCATACAAAGCATAAGCCAGATAGTACAAATCATCACTCAATCAAGCCGATGGTGCATCCTCACAGAAGTTGTCATCCGTATAAACTTCACTTGATATCTACTACTCCATCACAAATCTCTTCCAGCCATGGTGCCGATACCTGGTATCCCAATCCCCAGTAATTCAATCTACCAAACTCCTCAAACACTCGTCTGTGTCATTCCTTCGATACTCGTCTGTATCTCCTTTGATGCTCGTACGTGTCATTCTTTCGATACTCGTCTGTATCTCCTCTTGATGCTCGTATGTGTCATTCCTTTGGTACTCGTCTGTATAATCTTTCGATGCTCGTATGTGTCATTCTCCCGATACTCGTTTGTATCTCCCTTTTGATGCTCGTATGTGTCATCCCTTCGATACTCGTCTGTATCTTCTTTTGATGCTCGTATGTGTCATTCTTTCGATACTCGTCTGTATCTCCTTTTGATGCTCGTATGTGTCATTCTTTCGATACTCGTCTGTATCTTTCTTTCGATGCTCGTATGTGTCATTCTTTCGATACTCGTCTGTATCTCCTTTTGATGCTCGTATGTGTCATTCTTTCGATACTCGTCTGTATCTCCTTTTGATGCTCGTATGTGTCATTCTTTTGGTACTCATATGTATCTTCTTTCGATGCTCGTCTGTGTCGTTCTTTCGATACTCGTATGTATCTTCTTTTGATGCTCGTATGTGTCATTCCTTCGATACTCGTCTGTATCTTCTTTTGATGCTCGTATGTGTCATTCTTTCGATACTCGTCTGTATCTTCTTTTGATGCTCGTATGTGTCATTCTTTCGATACTCGTCTGTATCCTCTTTTGATGCTCGTATGTGTCATTCTTTCGATACTCGTCTGTATCCTCTTTTGATGCTCGTCTGTGTCATTCCTTCGATACTCGTCTGTATCCACCTTTTTGATGCTCGTCTGTGTCATTCTTTCGATACTCGTCTGTATCCTCTTTTGATGCTCGTATGTGTCATTCTTTCGATACTCGTCTGTATCCTCTTTTGATGCTCGTATGTGTCATTCTTTCGATACTCGTCTGTATCCTCTTTTGATGCTCGTCTGTGTCATTCTTTCGATACTCGTCTGTATCTTCTTTTGATGCTCGTCTGTGTCATTCTTGCGATACTCGTCTGTATCTCCTTTTGATGCTCGTCTGTGTCATCCTTTCGATACTCGTCTGTATCTCCTTTTGATGCTCGTATGTGTCATTCTCTCGATACTCGTCTGTATCCCCCTTAAAACACTTGTCTATCTTACCTTCCCACCAGACATACTTCTGCTCCGACCACTTCCATGTAGTAAACACTTCCTTTGAGAACCTTGTATTGGCACCTTGGACTACGTTACAAGTTATCACCATCCAGTTACTCACTGTAAATATTTCCATCAGAAAATAAAAATTCTCTTTCCCCAGCAGATATCAAAACAAAAAAACAAAAATAAGGATGACGCTTCACCATCTTTTCAGGACAAATTTCTGGTCTTGGTATTTAATCTTCTTCTACCTTGAGTGTTCGAAAGGCTGGCGCCAATCTCACCCTCAGGTTTAAGACGATTAAATAGGGGCAGCTGTCATACCCCAAATTTGTCCTACCCTCTAACTTTTATCTGGCTTAGGCTTATGCATTTCATAAACTCATGTACATACCTCCCATTAGGTCATATAACGCATCATGCATCATTGATCAATAATTTTGCATTTGAAACAAGGATCTTGGAAGCCATTGCGGATTTCTTTCTCCTAAAGTTACAGGGGTTTTCCTCTATGAAGATTCATCAAGGCCAAGAGGATAATAAGAGGATAATGGTTTTTAGGCGCGGCGTCTGAATTTGTTAATTCTACTAAGGTTCACTAGACTTATACTAAGATGGTCCCCTATGCTTCAAGTCTTGTCTTCATCCAAAGGATTCCTCAGGATATTCTATTTGTAATCATTGAGTCAAGGGGTTTGTGAAGTGGAGTGCAAAGAGGACGAATCATGATACAAGATTATGAGCTTAAAGAGAGCATTGTATTCAAGGCACTACTATATGTTCAATTTGTTGGTAGTTTGGTTTGAATCAAGGAATTGAGATTGAATTATATTCACAATGATTTGAGGATGAATTTGATTCGATGATATGATTGATTCTACTATTCAAATTTCTTTCAAGACAGTTTGGTTCAAGCTAAGACACACGGTGCAAGAAATGAGGTTGTGAATTGTCTTCGATCAAGGGATTATCATTTCTCCCAATTATTTGTTGATTGCAATACAAGGTGAATTATATTGGAGATTTAATTCAGGATCATTTGAGAATTGAAATAGCATTCAAAGTTTTCACCGACTTCATTCATCAAGTCCAAATCAGCCATGATGCAAATTCGTAAGACATGATCTCAAGATGCCTAAGTTCATTTAACATACAAAGGAGATGTCACTCAAGTCAACATGGTTCAACTTCATATATTCACTCATAATTCAAATATCCCACAACTGTATTCAAAATTATCATTAAAAAAAAATCCTTAAGCGAGCACTGTTGCACTTATTACATTCTTACACAAAAAAAAGAAGGAAAAATTACATGGGTGATTCCAATACCAAAGGAGCTTATGCAAGGTCCCGATTACATCACAATCTCTAAATTAGCATACCAAGTTTCAATCATTACACAAAAAGAAAATTACAAAAGAAAAGCCACGGTTGACCGTCGACTTGTTGACTCTTCGAATAATTCAATTGACTTCCTAGACCTAATGCTCTCCTTTTCAACGTCATTTGGTCTCTTTCTCCAAGTCCTCTTCATTGCTTCACATCCTCATTTTTGCTCTATGTGCTATTTCAAGTGTCATTCCAAACTACTCCACAAAGTATAAACCTGCAACAAGAAACATCATCATAAAACAATCCATAAACCAGATGTGTTCAACTCCTACACTACAAAAGAAAACCAGAGTCAATCATGTTCAAGAAATTCCCAAGTGAGAAGTTCACCATCAACAGCCCCATACTCCCTATCAATTTCAAAACCAGTCACAAAACAATTTCCCTGTCAATCTCTAACAGTTCTATTTTAACCATCAATCTGCATATTCCTACATGAACAAAAATTCTGTACCTGTCAAAAATTCCCACAAACAGTCCCCAAAACCAGTTTCAATCAGAGCAACAATATCAAATCCATAACAATCACAGTATATACCTCTAGCTTTCCTATATAACTAACCCAAAACTTTTTTCCTAACTGTCAGCCAACTGATTTAATTCCAATAATTATAACATCAAACCATATAGATTTTATTCAAACAGCATAACCATCCATCTTCAAAACACAATCAAACACCCATATAAATAACAAACAGCAGCCCTGCATAAACCTCTCAAACCAACCTATAACTAGCATTTTTTCTGACCAACACATAACAATCAACTAACTGCCTTCCAATCCTCTCAACTGTCAAAAACAAATACCTAACTAACTCATAACCTCCAACTACATTTTCCAAACTGCCAGTTTCAAACTAATCAACCATAACAGAAAAAACAGAATTTGTAACCAACCCTAGCAGTTTCTAACAATTTGTAACAAACTCAATAACTACCTTCCAACAGGAACCTAACCGAATTTCTAACCCTATAACTAATCTCTAACCAATTCCCTAATCACTCATCAACCACCAATAACAGAATTATCACCAATTCCTAGCAGTTACAAAAACCTAGCATCACTAACAGAATCAAATCCAACAGAATTTCAACAGAAATTAGGAGAGTAACTGACCTGAAGAATCTCTATATAACAGAGTTGAATCTCTCTTCAACAGCTCTCTCGATTCAATCTTCACCATTGCTCACATTCAATCTCCACAATTCTTCACCCTTCTTCATCCATTCACTCGCCATTTTCCACACTCTCTTCACCATTTGCATAACCTTCACTCTCCACAATTCATCATCTTCATCATCTTCACCTTCAATCAATCTTCACAGAAAAGAAGTTCTGAGAATCATCCTCCACACAACTTCCAATCCTTTCTCTTCATTCAATCAACCTTCAAAAAGCCCTCCACCGAGTGCTCATCTCGAATCGCTGCAAGAAACGCACAGTATCCACCATCAACGTTCATCTGCCGTCAACAACAAGTTGAATTCAATAAACTTTAACACTTTCATTCAAAACCGCAAGAACGATTCGCAGAGTTTCGGAAAGAGAAAAAAAAGGCAAAGAAGAACGAGAAGAAGATCAATGGATTGAAGAATATGGATGCTTAATATTACCTTACTCTTGATTTTCCTCGGTAATCACCTTCAGCTCACATCCAGAGATCCTCTTTAGAATTAGAAAAAAAAGGGAGTGAGATGATAGGGACGGTCGCTAGGGGGGTTGGACGGCATCCATGGTGGATTTTGATCGGAGAAGTGCGCGAAGAGAGGTCGAGAAGTGAAGGTGATTGGACGGTGCGGTGTGTTTGATCGGAGAGGAAAGGTTATCCGTCACGCCGTTCGGCCGAGTCGAAAGAGGGTGACACTTTGTTCGCGGCGGCGAGTGAGAGGAAGGAGAAGAGAATTGGGAACGTCACATTGGTAACCCTAATTCCCAATCTCAGCTTATCTCTTTTTCTTTTTCTTTTCTTTTCTTTTTTATTTTAATTAATTTTGTTAATTAATAAAAATCTGAATAAGTCTGGATCATTACATCTTGGGCCTTGCGAAATTCATTGTTACACCCCCCTTTGGCCCGTGATGCTCCATTTTCGTGACACAAAAAAAGGGGATGAACAAAACTCTGCTTGGGCCTCTTTCCCTGGGCTTTGCGCTGACTTTGCTATCTGCACCATATTCTCTGTTTAACCCCCCTGACTCACTCAATAAATAGATTTTTAGGTTATTTCACTTAGGATTATGCACATAATTTTGTTCTAGATCTTTTAGATAATAAAACTAAAATCGTGATTCTTCTTGGTAGACTTTAGGTTTTTTAGAGTGCAATTTTCAATTTCTTTTAGGAATTTCCCACATTAAGAAACCCATAAAAATAGTAGTTTTAGTCTAATTTCACATTAATGCTTGAATCGTTTTTGTGCTAGTTCCATGTTATTTTTGTATGATGCTTGTGTGATTTTATTGCTCGTACTTTTGGCCTTATTTTAGGCCTATTTTCGTTAGTATCATTTTAGATCCCTTTTGTACATAAATAGGAATTAGACAACTTAGATTAGAACTTAGGATTAGTTCCCTTCTTCATTCTTTTTCTTTTCAACTTTTAAAATACTTAATAAATGTCGATGAAGATCATACCGTTACTATACTTCATAGTAAGAAAGAAATGATTGAGGCGTAGGCCTCGAGGTATGTTCTTTCCTACTTAGCGGAGAAGAAATGATTGAGGTGTGAAGCCTCGATGTATTTCTTAACCGTTATTTAGAGAAACGATTGTGGCGTAGGCCTCGATGTGCATTCTCTAAATATTCATAAAAAACTCTTTTTTGTATCTCTTTTACTTAGCGGAGAAGAAATGATTGAGGTGTGAAGCCTCGATGTATTTCTTAACCGTTATTTAGAGAAACGATTGTGGCGTAGGCCTCGATGTGCGTTCTCTAAATATTCAAAAACAAACAAAAACTCTTTTTGGTATGATCTAAGTCACAAATTAAATCCCCTTAAAAAACACCTAACCAAAAACACTTAAAACACTAATAAATGGTCAGATTTAAAGCAAAAGTAAGGAAGTGATGCAAGACCTTGTAGTGGGTTCTCGTCATCATGGAATTACCCTAAAAGACACAAACCAATCTCTCTCTTTCTTCTCTTAAGGGCACCGTTATTTCCGCTCGTACGCATCGTAGGCGATCCCCTTATGCAAGAGCGCGAACGTTAACTCCGCCCAACTAAAAAACACAAAAACAAACAGAAAATCGTGAGCCGAACTACGGCGCTCTGATTCCTGAAAAGGATACGTAGGCATCAAGTCGCGGGGCTTGAACGAGCACATTTGTAAATATTCCTTCTTTTCCCCGTATTTCTTTTGCATTCATTTCGCATGTAGACATAGACATAGTACACACCCTTTAGATAGAAACAAACATAGGTGGATACCATCGAGTACGATGGGCGCGAGGGGTGCTAGCACCTTCCCCTTGCGTAACCGACTCCCGTACCTAGATTCTCTGGTCGCAAGACCTTGTTCCTCCCTTTGTTAGGTTTTCTGATATTCCTTTCCCTTATGGGATAAATATATTGGTGGCGACTCTGTTCATTTTTTCGCGAGCGTGCGACAGCCGCGGGGTATTAGAGGGGTGTTACACTTAGGAAGTCACTGGGGTAACTCATCACAGATGAGATTGTGTAGCCAAGTAGGTGTAATTCACATGGGATTCATCTGACTCATAATGCGGTGGTCTTGTGCGAGTCTCTTGACGCGATGTACAGGAGTAACTCACCGAGGGTGTGGTTTGGCAGCCTAGGTAAACGGGCAGATTCTACTCCTGAATTCCTCGTACATGGGTACGGGTCTGCATACTTGTTTGTGATGGCGTTGAGCCTGTTGTTGTTTTTACCTCATTGGATAGTTATGGGACTTCCATTAACGGTGTACCCTTGTTTGTATTTGCACCTGGCCGTGAGGAAAATCCAGATTCTCTGCGGATCCGTTTGATTGCATGCACCTTGTAGAACCGAGTGAACCCATAAGATATGGGAACTCACTGAGATTTAGTAATCTCATCCCAATTCTCTTTATATTTGAGGAACAGGTTAGAAGTAGACGAATTGATTTAAGGATTGCTTTGAAGACAGTGAACAAGCAGTTGGCAAGAAGATCCCGTCAGACGTTATTTTTCCGCTGTGCATTGTTGAAGACAAGTCGATCGTATACATCTTAGTTGGAAACTTGAATTGTATATGATTTTAATTTCTTGTCTTTACTACTTATGTATGTTTCTTGTACCATTTATAGCATCACTACATATTATTCTAGACATATATGTATGGGGTGTTACACCCGTCAAATGCTTAAGAGTTTCTAAATTTAATGTATATTATTATAATGTAAAAAAATATAATTTTAATTAAAAAATTAAACATAGTTAGAGAATAAAATTTACTAAACCTATTTGAGATATTAGCTCTTTTTTTCAAACCTAAAATGTATGACATCTCCCGTCAAATATTAAAAGTTTCAACGTTTAATGTATACTTAAAATATTTAAAAATTAAACGAATAATAAAAATATAAATATGTTAATAGAGTAATTAGATCTTGAATATGTTCAATTATAAAAAAATAGAATTTAAAACCTATAATATATATTTATTCTCATATATTTAAAATAATCACATTAAGTAGTCTCCATTGGATAGTGTAATAAATATAAAATCTCAAATTTAAAATGCTTTGTACCTTATTCTCGTTTATAAAAAACAATCGTAGATTATTCAATTTATAAAATTGACTATATTAATAAATTTTTATCTTTTATCATTATTTTTTATGATTACCATTTATCATTAAATTTTCAAGACTATCCATTAACACATTTTTAACATGATTACACTTATAAAGTTAATTTGAAAAAATTCTGAGAAGTTTTAGTTATTTCATAAGTTTACAAAAATTACAAAATCTCAATTGATTTTGTTTTGTTTTATTAATCTTTCTATAAAAGTCTAAATAATTTAATAATATATTTTATCTCAAATAAAAATATAAATAATTACAAAATATTTTTTATTCTTATATTTTTATAATGAAAAACTAAATATTTAACTCTGAAATAAAAAAAGTTATAAGTTGTAGTAAAAAGTTATAAATTTTATCTCCATTGATTTTGATTTGTTTTTATTAGCCTTTTTTCTAATAATCTAAATAATTACAAAATATATTTTATTTCAAGTTAGAACTTTTAATTTTAATAAAAAATTAAATAAAAAAACAAATTAGTAGTATAAGCAAATTACATAACTTTAAAAAAAAATCGTAAAAATATTTGAAATTGAATATTAATAAAAAAAATCAAAGATTAAATAGAGTATTAAATTTTATATAGGAAAGAGAAAAAACAAAAATCTTTTTGTTCTAAGAATATCGAATAATTATAAGTAGGTAAATAAAATTATAATAATTTATTATTTATTAATTAGTGTAGATGTTAGTTGGTAAATAAAAAATATGATATAAGAATAACTAAATTCAATTAAAATATTGTATAATAATTTGACATTTATTTTTTATACAACTTAATACATATTTATTAAATTCTTTTAAAAATTCAAAAATTTAGGTATAAGTTTTTTTCATCAACATGAGTTTTAATAGCTATAATAATTTATTTCAAAAATGCTATATCATTAATTAAGCACAAAATTAAATTTAGAGAAAACAAATAAAAACTAAATATGTCATATTAAAATAAAGAAATTTTAACCTGCAAAAAAATTTACTTTATATATATATATATATATATATATATATATATATATATATATATATATATATATATATATAAGATAAAAAAACATCTCGAAAAAATTCAATTTTATACTACAAAATATATAAATTTATTAACTATAATGCATTTAGAAATTTAGAAACAAATCTGAATTAAAAAAGTAGGCACATATTACAAAAAAAAATAAAAATTAAAAAAAAACCATTTTATGACATAAAATTATTTTACGTGTTGTTGAAAAAACAACTTTATTCTAGTTGTTGAAAAAACAACCATATTCTAGTTGTTGAAACCATTTACTTGGGTCTGAGAGATCTCAGTGACTCATCTAATAATATCTAACAACCTAAGAATATCTAACAAAAACAAAATCGGCTGGTTAGTAACAATTAGTTTCCAGAATCGTTAGTAGAAAAATCATGAAAAGAAAGGAGACCAACCTTTTATCAATTTCTGAACAATTTCAAAACTTTCTTCATCAAAAGAATGCACCGATCTGCTTTAGATTTCATCTCAATAGTAGCCATACCATTATCATCAACATATTAAATGAAGCGTAAACATTATATTTTGAATTATGAGGTTTAATGTGATTGTGATATTACCTTTCATTGTTCTTGAGTGAGAGGTTGGAGAAGCTTCGATGGATTTCTTCGAGCATTTCGGAATCAGGGTCTTCTTCTAAATCCATCATAATCTCTCCTAGTTGCATAGCCAAACAATACCTTAGAACAAATAATAGAAAGCAGAAATTATGTTACAACATAAATCACTGCGAATAAAAAAAACTACATAAATCAACAAAATAACATAAATCACTAAAAACTACAACAGAAACAACATTCAAATATATAACAAAACACAAATTAATGTTGTATTAAAATAACAAATAAAATCGGCCAAGAACTGCATCCTAAAACCCAAAAAAATTCATCATAAAACCCAGCCGAAATATGTCAAGAACAGTAAAATTAAACCTAGATAAAAGTTATGACAAAAGTAGAACAGAGTACTTTCACGGTATGGGGCAGTGAGAAACAAAAAAATTGAAACGATGATGGAGAAAGTGGTGGGAGTAAATGAAGAAGAAGAAAGTATGAATAGAAGCAGAAGCAGTGGGAGTAGATGAAGAAGAATAAAGTATCCAAGTTGAAGAGATAAAAATGAATTTGAAAATAATGACTTTACCGATACCAATATCAATTCATTGAGTCAAGAGAGATATAATTTAGGGTTACAACAAGTTGAAGCGTACATGTAGGTATTATCATCCTAAATATTCAAATTAATGACCTTTCATTTGCTATCGTAAAATAATAAGAAATTAACAAAATAAAATAAACCAACAAAACTAAATATATGGTTACCAATTAAATGCTGACACATTATCCCACATTAAATGCCAGATGAATATGAGTGACTTATTTTGCAAAATGTCGAATTTACCCATAGAAAATAAGATCAGTTGAAGTTATTTAGTCAGAGAGCTTGGGTTGTCTTTTTCAAGTACTTTACTTTTTATATATTATAATTATAATAGATGTTTTCTATATTTGAAATCTTTAACCAAAACTTTGGGGCACTCGTTAGTAGGGGTGTTCGTGGTTCGGTTTGGATCGATTTTAAGGCAAAAAGTCATCCGATCCAAAAATAAATTTACTTGCGGTTTGGTTCAGTTTTGGATGATATGTTTAAAAAATCCAATCCGGTCCGATCCAATTTAATGCGGGTTAATTTGGATCGGTTTTTGGATATCCAAATTACAAATTATATTTTTATTAATATTATAAAAATACTAATAAATCATAAATTTGATATAATATATATCATATAGTATATTAAAAGTTAATATTATAAAATGAAAATGATCGATTATAGTTGAAATAAATGAAATAATAAAAATAAATAGATTAAACTAAGGTAGTAGATAAGATAAAAAAATTAATTATCATATAATAATAAATTTATGTAACATACCATACTAATAAAAAATAATTAAGTACAAAATACATATACATGCGGTTCGATTTGGTTTGGATCGATTTTGAAAAATCAATCCGAAATCCGATCCAAACCGTGCGGTTCTCACAAAATGGCATCCAAACACATCCAATAAACTTCGATTTTTTGCGGTTTTCGGTTTTTTTGGATCGATTTTCAATTTTTATTTGGATTGGTTTAGATTTGAACACCCCTACTCGTTAGCATGACCCAATAAATATATTACTATTATATTAAATAAATTGACCGACACACTAGTAGCTTATTAATTAAAATAAAAATAATATATTATTAAAATATAATTATATGTACGTGTAAAACTTTCTTTTTTAATTTTTACGGAAAATGGCTTTTCTTTTTAATGTTAAATTAAATTAAATGAGATATAAATGAAAATTAAAAAGAGAGGCCTTTGATTTGTTGATACTAGTACTATCCATCTAAGGTCAACATTCCAATTTCATTCCAGGCTTGATTTGCGCGTGAGCTTTGCATACTTGTCCGTAGAGCTGTCAAAATGGGCTCGACCCATAAGCCCTACAATTTAGCACGGGTCGGGCCGCAAAATACCTTAAAAAAAAGACGAGCCTGTCTTTTTGGGCCAACCCACCGGACCTATGTTTTTTATGGGCTGGGCCGAGCCAAGCGTTCTTCGGGCTGACCCATTAAAAAAAGATTTTGATAAATGTTGGAGAAAAAAGATTGAGATAAGATATGATTTTATAAATGTGTTTTCAAGTCATAAATAAAAGTTAAAGAGGATCAAGATATATTTTCAAAATGATGTGATCAAGGAAATGGTTGTGAGATGTAGAAAAAATTTGATAAGTATTGGTGATAATGTTAAGTTACTTTATACTTTTACATGGATGATTTTGTGGTATTCATATATATATATAGATTATAAGTGAATCTTTTTTTCTCTCTCCCCCATTATTAAAATAAATGAAGTAGGAGAGAAAAAAAAAAGATTCAATCATAATCTCCACCATTTATTTTAAAATTCAATGGTTCAGATTCATTCTCACATCATATAAAAAAGTCATTCTCATATGATATGCCCTCATATATATATATATATATATATATATATATATATATATATATATATATATATATATATATATATATATATATATATATATATATATATATATATATATATATATATATATATGTTGTATTGTATTTATCCATTACATCCTTTTTATAAAATTAAAATGATAATATTGAAATACGGGTCGGGCTGGCCCATCGGGCCGCACAGGCCTTTGAAAAAATGGTCGGGCTCATTTTATGTGGCCCATTTAACAATTGGGCTAGGCCGGGCCAGCCCGTTCAAACACGTTGCCCCACCGGACCGAAGCGGACTGGGCCGGGCCGGTCCATTTGATAGCTCTACTTGTCCGTAGACTTGTTCCAAAGCTGGGCTGATCTTGAAATTTTTACTAATGTACCATCTTTTTTCAAATTAACTAGTGGAAGACCCGTGCCATCGCACAGGTATGTTAAATTTTAAGATAAATAATGTATTACAAACGCAAAAAAAAAGTTTAAAAATTCAAATGAGAAATGTTAATTTAACATTAACAAAATATAATATAGATGAAATGAGTCTGTATATAGTAGCTATATAAAAAAAAAACATGAAAATGCAATAGTCATGCGTATCTTAGTTAATTTAATAAGGCTAGTTTGTTGATAATATATCATTGTTATTATAAAATTGCTAATAACTAAAAATATTTAAAAAGAAATTTTTATCAAATCACCAACATGATAAATTTAATATGTTTAATAAATATAAATATTTAAAATATGACTAATAACTATAAATATTTACAAATATCATTGATGATTATAAATATTTATAATATTTTATTGTTTAAGTAAAAAAGATATTGTGGTGATAGTGTTCCGTGAAAATAGTGAATTTATGCTAATTGATAGAGTCCCGTGAAACCTTCTTAGATGAATAAATTTCAATTTTAATTGGTATATAATTTATTAAAATGCAATTATAAAATATGAAATAATAAATTTTATGTATAATACAATACAAACTATAAATTGTTCCAAACATCTCATATTTTATAAAAATAATAGGAGGAATTGAAAAACTTGAATTTAAGATTATAAATATTTATAATATTTTATTGTTTAAGTAAAAAAGGTATTAAGGTGATAGCGTCCCGTGAAAATAGTGACTTTATGCTAATTATAAATATTTATAATATTTTTGTTGATTAAAATAAAAAACGTATTGCGGTGATAGTGTCTCGTGAAAACTTCTTAGATAAATAGTTTTCAATTTTAATTGGAATATAATATATTTAATGCTATTATAAAATATGAAATAATAAAAAAAATTGTATAATACAATTTAGGCTATAAATTGTTCAAAACATCTCATATTTTATTCAAATAATATGAGGAATTGAAAAACTTGAATTTATGATTATAAATATTTATAATATTTTATTGTTTAAGTAAAGAATGTATTTTGGTGACAGTGTCCCGTGAAAATAGTGAGTTTATGCTAATTATAAATATTTATAATATTTTGTTAATTAAAATAAAAAACATATTGTGGTGATAGTATCCCGTGAAAACTTCTTAAATGAATAGTTTTCAACTTTTCGTTTGTATATAATTTATTTAAATGCATTTATAAAATATGAAATAATAAATTTTATTGTATAATACAAATTAAACTATTTTAATATTTTAATGCAATTATAAAAGAGAGAGAGAAGTCACATAATTTTTTTAATTTTTTTTGAAAAAGGTAACATGGAGGGAAATCATTGTCGATTGGGTGAAAGAAAAGTTGTATAATATTATCTATTGGGTAAAGCCAAAATCACTCCATAATTTGAAAATGTGTGCCACTTGGTTGAGTGGGATAATATCATTGGTTGGTTCATTCCATTGAATTAGCAAGTTACCGAAATGTCCTTTATGTAGTGCAATTTTATTTTTCATTAAGGGTAATTTTGGATGTTTGGTGGTATGTTTTATTATTAGTTAGGTAGTTGATTCTCAAACTACTATACTTTTCTCATACATTTCTTAAATACCATCTTTTTTGAAAATAAAATTTTAGTGGAGGTCTGCCCAATGCTTTGGCGAACCTATGTCTTTTTTAATTATTTGTTTCGTATTTGAGGATTTTTCTGCAGATTTTACCTGCGGATTTACATGCATATTTACCTGCGATTTTTTTTTGGAGTTTTGTGGAAAATGTGTTCCTACGGAATTACCTGCGAATTTTTCAAAAAATATGATTTTTAAGAATAGGATGTTACTCAAATCCGCAGGAATTTCGTAGAGAGACATTTTCCACAAGACTCCGAAGGAAAATCCGCAGGTAAATCTGCATGTAAAATCTGCAGAAAAATTCATAGACACTAAACAAATAAATAAAAAAACATAGGTCCACCAAAGCATTGGGCGAACCTTCACTAATTTTATTTTATTTTATTGAAAAAATGGTACTTTTGGAAAATGTGAGGAAGTATGATAATTTGAAAAATCATTTGAAAAAAGATGGTACATTAGTAAAAATTTCGCTGATCTTTATGTGTTTAAATTTATTATCAATATAAATGTATCATTCAAATATCTACAATTTTATTATTTTCTAAAATACATTGTATAAAAGTAACGTTTAATCCATATGTACTGAAATTGTAAAATAATTTTTTATATTAAATGAACTATAAATCGGTCATGTTATTAATTTAATTATATACATGATTGAAATTGGGTGTAAAATTATTTTACAATTGTTATAAAATAAGGAGAAAGAAGATAAAAGAGAAGAGAGAAAAATGAGAAAAATGTATTATTTCATTGGTGTATATTTTACAATGAGGTTGGTTCTATTTATAGGACAACATACCGATAATGTAATAAATACATAATATTATAAATAAGGAATAAGTTGCTTGGGAGACAATCATCCAATTATTCATAACACTCCCCCTTGGATGTTTGTTTTGGACATGCCTCGTTAAAACCTTACTAGAAAAAACTCATTAGGAAAAAAATCTAGTGAAGAAAAAAGAGTTCATATCCTTTTAAATAAATTTATTTCTCCCCCTCAACTGAGCGGTCATTGTAACGCCCGCATAATTTTAATATTAATTTAATTTTATTATTGAATTAATAATTAGAATTATTAAAGAATATTATTAAAGAAATTGTGGAAATAATGAATAAATAAGGTTTTTGGCATTTGGGCCATATGAGGAAATAGTAAAAGAAGGGGGGTGATTTTGTAAATCCTTTTACTAATTTTATTATTATTTCATAAAACAATTGGAATTGGGATCAAAGAAAGAGCGTGAAAGAACAGAAGCCTTGAGAACGAGGAACATGAAGGTGAACGGTAGAGGGAGAGACCAAGGATCAAGAAAATTGTCTAAGGTAAGGGGGGACTTGTCTGATTATCATCTATTATCGGGTTAGGGGTTGATAATTCTGAACAGATGTGAAATTCGGTTCGATTGAGTCATATGATAGGTTTAGGGATTGAGTCCAATTGTGTGATGTTTGATCCTATGTTTGAATCCATGTTATCTATGTTGTTATGATCTCAATTGATGGGTAACTGATGTGTTATGAGGTGTTATTTGTGTTGTTTATGCATTCTATTTCCCTAGGTTCGTACTGGTATGAATTGGGTGAGTTTGGAATGTGTAGAATGCTGTTTTCTGCAGGTTGGGGTTTCTGAAATCACCGGTTCGCGCCGCGTACATAGGGTGCGCCGCGAACAGGTGGACAGAATGCCAGGAATTTGTGATACGCACAGGTCGCGCCGCGTACCCGTGTTGGCGCCGCGAAGGCGTAACTTTTTCCTCGCTTCGCGCCGCGTGTAGATGTTTGCTAATAGCTTGGCAGAAAGCCAAGGATTTTTGGAACGCTCAGTTCGCGCCGCGAACTAGGATGGCGTCGCGTGCTGTTGATTGTTTTGAGATATTTGAAAAGTTCAAAGATGCATAACTTTTTAACCGTTGGTCCGTTTAATGTGCCGTTTTGAGCTAAACGAACGTTATAGAATAATCTATATGATGATGAATGATTGGTTTTAGAATGATGATAATACATGTACGCTATTTCTTGTTGATGATGATGATTGGTGCAGATACATGTATAGTTTCTATGTGATGATGATAGAATTGTGATTGAATGATGTTAATATATATGAACATACTTGATGATGATGATGATGATATTGATGATAATGATGATGATGGTATAAGTATGTTATATATGTTGCATTCATTCACATTCATTGATGATACTGTATCCATAAGGGTGTGTTGGATCAGTGAAGGGCATGATTCCCATTGTGTGGAATCTGTGCTGGCAGGGCCGTATCTGGATGATGTTGGATCGGTCATGGGTTATTCCCATTGGATGATGTTGGTACCACATGCATAGTGTCAGTTCATTCATATGCATAATTTATAACATGATTGGATGTATTCCAGTGTTGTAAATGTTGATGACGTGTTGGTTGTCGTTTGACTTGTTTTGAATGTCTGTTATGAAATAATTGGGTGAATGATGCAACTGTGACGTGTTATTGCTTTATAACCTTATAACATTTGTTAATTATGACGAGACTCACCCTTACATGTTGTCATTTTCAGATTGAGGATAGCGGCTGTTTGACTCGGTGAGGATTAGCTCATGAGTCAGTATTTTAGTTAGCGTCAGGTGTCATGCTCTGATAGTTGTAACACTGGGAACGCTTATTTTGGATTTTTGGTTGTAACTCTATATTTATTTGTTTTGGTTGAAGTCTGATACATTAGTGATATAATGTTGACTTGATGAAGTATTTCCGTTGTGTAAAACATGGATTTGATTAATGAGTTATGATTTCAGGTGTTACAGTAAATGCATGACTTATAGTGACGTGTGTTTTCATTATTTATGAATTGTGATACCTCTCTACATGTTACTCTAATTTAATAATTGTTTAATTGCCGTGGGTTATTAGAGGGGTGTTACAATAGTGGTATCAGAGCATAGTCGGTCGTTGTGACCAGAGTCTTAGTGTCAGTGTCAGTCTTTCTGTGTATACGACTAATACGAGTTATTTGTCAATACTTTTGTTCTGACTGGATTGTTGTATTTAAGCAGAACAAATGGCTGGAAGAGGAGGAAGAAACGATGATGCTCTTGTTGAGGCTCTGGGCATGATTGCGGGTGTGCTTGGAGGAGGGACTGTAGGATCAGGGATTGGTGCTGATAGGCAACTGGGGAATTTTCAGAGGAACAATCCTCCATTGTTCAAAGGCACGCATGATCCTGAGGGTGCTCAGAAATGGCTTAAGGAGATCGAGAGGATTTTCCGAGTCATGGACTGTGCTGAGAATCTCAAGGTGAGGTTTGGCACTCACATGTTGTCTGAAGAGGCTGATGACTGGTGGTTGACAACCAAAGCTGAATTGGATGCCGGTGGTATAACGGTTACTTGGGCTATATTCAAAAGGGAATTTTTGAGGAGGTATTTTCCTGAGGATGTCAGGGGCAGAAAAGAAGTGGAATTTCTGGAGTTGGTTCAAGGTAACATGACTGTACCAGAGTATGCTGCCAAGTTTGTGGAACTGGCAAAGTACTATGTACACTACAACAACGACGAAGCCAGTGAGTTCTCGAAATGTGTCAAGTTCGAGAATGGTTTTCGTGATGAGATCAAGCAGGGTATCAGATATTAGAGGATCCGTAGATTTGTAGACTTGGTGGACTGTAGCAGGATCTTCAAAGAAGATAATCTCAAGCTGAAATCATCTCACTCTCGCGAGTTGGTTGACAGAAAGGGTAAAAAGCCTATGGATAGAGGTAAACCATATGGTAGAGGTAAACATGTTGATTGGAAGAAACCTAGTGAGGGAGATTCCAGTGCTCGTATCAGGTGCTATAATTGTGGTGAGATGGGACATCGTAGGAACGAGTGTAAGCTTGATCAGAAGAAGTGTTACAAGTGTGACCAAGTGGGCCACATTGCTGCTGACTGCAAGAAAAGGGTTGTGACTTGTTACAACTGTGGTGAAGAGGGTCACATCAGTCCTAATTGTCCCAAGCCAAAGAAGAACCAATCGGGAGGAAAGGTTTTTGCTTTGACCGGGTCAGAGACTACTCCAGATGACAGATTGATTAAAGGTACGTGTTTCATTCATGGCACACCTTTAGTTGCGATTATTGATACTGGAGCAACTCATTCTTTTATTTCTTTGGATTGTGCTACGAGGTTAAATCTTGAGATATCGGACATAAATGGAAGTATGATTATTGACACTCCTGCGTCGGGTTCAGTATCTACTTCGTCTGCATGCTTGAATTGTCCGGTTGACATTTTCGGTAGAGAATTCGGAATGGACTTAGTGTGCCTTCCGTTGAAACAACTTGATGTAATCCTGGGAATGAACTGGTTGGAGTTCAACCGTGTTCATATCAACTGTTTTGCGAAGACGGTAATTTTTCCTGAAGAGGTTAGTATTGATAATCTGGAAATGACAGCTAGACAGGTGAATGAGGCTATCGGAGATGGTGCAACAGTATTTATGTTGTTCGCATTGATGAATGTGAAAGAAAAAGTGGCGAGTAGCGAATTACCTGTGGTGTGTGAATTTCCAGAAGTTTTTCCAGAAGATGTGAATGAATTACCACCGGAAAGAGAAGTGGAGTTTTCTATTGATTTAATTCCGGGAACTAGTCCAGTGTCGATGGCACCGTATCGTATGTCGCCATCTGAGTTGGCCGAACTGAAGAAGCAGTTAGAAGAATTACTGGAGAAGAAATTCATTCGTCCTAGTGTTTCTCCGTGGGGTGCGCCTGTGTTACTAGTAAAGAAGAAAGAGGGTTCGATGAGGCCGTGCGTAGATTACAGACAATTGAACAAGGTTACTATCAAGAATCGGTATCCATTGCCGAGGGTTGATGATTTGATGGATCAGTTGGTTGGAGCGCGAGTATTTAGTAAAATTGATCTGAGGTCTGGGTATCACCAGATACGTGTGAAAGACGGTGACATTCAGAAGACTGCTTTTAGAACAAGGTATGGACATTATGAGTATTCTGTAATGCCGTTTGGAGTTACTAATGCACCTGGTGTTTTTATGGAGTATATGAACAGGATATTTCATCCTTATCTCGACAAGTTTGTGGTGGTGTTTATAGACGATATCCTGATATATTCTAAGAATGAGGAAGAACATGCCGAACACCTCAGAACTGTGTTAGAGCTGTTGAAAGAGAAGCAACTTTTTGCCAAACTGTCAAAGTGTGAATTCTTGTTAGAAGAAGTTAGTTTTCTTGGACATGTGATTTCTAAGAATGGTATTGCTGTTGATCCTACAAAGATAGAAGCTGTGTCTCAGTGGGAAGCTCCGAAGTTAGTGTCAGAGATTCGTAGTTTTCTTGGTCTTGCAGGTTACTACAGAAAGTTTATTGAAGGATTTGCAAAGTTAGCATTGCCGTAACTAAACTAACCAGGAAGGGACAAGCTTTTATTTGGGATGCAAAGTGTGAAGAAGGATTCCAAGAGTTAAAGAGAAGGTTGACTAGTGCTCCTATCTTGATTTTGCCGAATCCGACAGAATCATTTGTGATTTATTGTGATGCGTCACTAATGGGTTTAGGTGGTGTGTTAATGCAAAATCAACAAGTAGTCGCTTATGCGTCGAGACAACTTAAAGTGCATGAGAGGAATTATCCGACTCATGATTTGGAGTTGGCAGCTGTAGTCTTTGTTTTGAAGTTATGGCGACACTATTTGTATGGTTTGAGATTTGAGGTATTCAGTGATCATAAGAGCCTGAAGTATCTCTTTGACCAGAAAGAGTCGAATATGAGGCAGAGAAGATGGTTAGAATTCCTGAAAGATTATGATTTTAGTTTGAATTACCATCCGGGTAAGGCAAACGTTATTGCTGATGCATTGAGTAGGAAAACCTTGCATATGTCTATGCTAATGGTGAAGGAATTGGATTTGATTGAACAATTCAGAGACTTGAGTTTGGTATGTGAAGGTACCCCTACTAGTGTTAAATTGGGTATGTTGAAGCTGACTAGTGGTGTTCTTGAAGAGATCAGAGAGGGTCAGAAAGATGATGTTGAGTTGATAGATAAGTTGACTTTGATTAATCAAGGCAAGAGTGGCGAATTCAGAATTGATGAAAATGGTATACTGAGGTTTGGTGACCGAGTTTGTGTCCCTGATATTACTGAACTCCAAAAACGTATTTTAGAGGAAGGACACCGTAGTGGGTTGAGTATTCATCCTGGTGCTACCAAGATGTATCATGATTTGAAAAAGTTGTTTTGGTGGCCGAGAATGAAGAAAGAAATTGCCGAGTTTGTGTACTCCTGTTTGATTTGCCAGAAGTCAAAGATTGAGCATCAGAAACCGTCTGGGTTTATGCAACCGATGTTTATTCCTGAGTGGAAGTGGGATAGCATATCAATGGATTTTGTGTTGGGTTTGCCGAGGACTATCAAGAATTGTGAAGCTATCTGGGTCGTGGTAGACAGGTTGACGAAGTCTGCACATTTTATACCGATGAGAATGGATTATCCGATGGAGAAGCTGGCTCAATTATAATATTGAGAAGATAGTTAGTCTTCATGGTATTCCTTCAAGTATCGTGTCAGACAGAGATCCGAGGTTTACGTCTAAGTTCTGGGAAGGTTTGCAGAAGGCTTTAGGTACTAAGCTGAGATTGAGTTCTGCTTATCATCCGCAGACGGATGGACAGACTGAAAGGAAAATTCAGTCGTTAGAAGATTTGTTACGTGCTTGTGTGTTGGAAAAAGGAGGTACTTGGGATAGCTATCTGCCTTTGATCGAGTTTACCTACAACAATACTTATCATTCGAGTATTGGTATGGCTCCGTTTGAGGCTTTGTATGGTAGGAGATGTAGGACGCCGTTGTGTTGGTATGAATCTGGTGAGAGTGCGGTGATTGGACCAGAAATTGTACAACAGACTACAGAAAAGATTAAGATGATTCAGGAGAAGATGAGAGCTTCTCAGAGTGGTCAGAAGAGTTACTATGACAAGAGGAGGAAAACACTTGAGTTTCAAGAGGGAGATCATGTGTTTATGAGAGTTACTCCTATGACAGGAATTGGTCGGGCATTGAAGTCAAGGAAGTTGACTCCGCGTTTTATTGGACCATTCCAAATTTCTGAAAGAGTGGGAGAAATGGCTTATCGTATCGCTTTACCGCCGATGCTTGCAAACTTGCACGATGTGTTTCATGTGTCTCAGTTGAGGAAATACATTTCGGATCCGTCCCATGTGATTCAAGTGGATGATGTACAGGTTAAAGACAACTTAACAGTTGAAACATTGCCTGTGAGGATTGAAGATAGAAGACTGAAGAAATTGCGGGGTAAAGAAATAGCTTTAGTCAAAGTAGCTTGGGGAGGACCAGCTGATGGAAACGTCACCTGGGAGTTAGAAAGCCAGATGAAAGATTCCTATCCGGAACTCTTTGCTTGAGGTATGTTTTCGAGGACGAAAACTCTTTTAGTGGGGGAGAGTTGTAACGCCCGTATAATTTTAATATTAATTTAATTTTATTATTGAATTAATAATTAGAATTATTAAAGAATATTATTAAAGAAATTGTGGAAATAATGAATAAATAAGGTTTTTGGCATTTGGGACATATGAGGAAATAGTAAAAGAAGGGGGGGTGATTTTGTAAATCCTTTTACTAATTTTATTATTATTTCATAAAATAATTGGAATTGGGATCAAAGAAAGAGCGTGAAAGAACAAAAGCCTTGAGAACGAGGAACGTGAAGGTGAACGGTAGAGGGAGAGACCAAGGATCAAGAAAATTGTCTAAGGTAAGGGGGGACTTGTCTGATTATCATCTATTATCGGGTTAGGGGTTGATAATTCTGAACAGATGTGAAATTCGGTTCGATTGAGTCATATGATAGGTTTAGGGATTGAGTCCAATTGTGTGATGTTTGATCCTATGTTTGAATCCATGTTATCTATGTTGTTATGATCTCAATTGATGGGTAACTGATGTGTTATGAGGTGTTATTTGTGTTGTTTATGCATTCTATTTCCCTAGGTTCGTACTGGTATGAATTGGGTGAGTTTGGAATGTGTAGAATGCTGTTTTCTGCAGGTTGGGGTTTCTGAAATCACCGGTTCGCGCCGCGTACATAGGGTGCGCCGCGAACAGGTGGACAGAATGCCAGGAATTTGTGATACGCACAGGTCGCGCGCGTACCCGTGTTGGCGCCGCGAAGGCGTAACTTTTTCCTCGCTTCGCGCCGCGTGTAGATGTTTGCACCGCGAATAGCTTGGGAGAAAGCCAAGGATTTTTGGAACGCTCAGTTCGCGCCGCGAACTAGGATGGCGCCGCGTGCTGTTGATTGTTTTGAGATATTTGAAAAGTTCAAAGATGCATAACTTTTTAACCGTTGGTCCGTTTAATGTGCCGTTTTGAGCTAAACGAACCTTATAGAATAATCTATATGATGATGATTGATTGGTTTTAGAATGATGATAATACATGTACGCTATTTCTTGTTGATGATGATGATTGGTGCAGATACATGTATAGTTTCTATGTGATGATGATAGAATTGTGATTGAATGATGTTAATATATATGAACATACTTGATGATGATGATGATATTGATGATAATGATGATGATGGTATAAGTATGTTATATATGTTGCATTCATTCACATTCATTGATGATACTGTATCCATAAGGGTGTGTTGGATCAGTGAAGGGCATGATTCTCATTGTGTGGAATCTGTGCTGGCAGGGCCGTATCTGGATGATGTTGGATCGGTCATGGGTTATTCCCATTGGATGATGTTGGTACCACATGCATAGTGTCAGTTCATTCATATGCATAATTTATAACATGATTGGATGTATTCCAGTGTTGTAAATGTTGATGACGTGTTGGTTGTCGTTTGACTTGTTTTGAATGTCTGTTATGAAATAATTGGGTGAATGATGCAACTGTGACGTGTTATTGCTTTATAACCTTATAACATTTGTTAATTATGACGAGACTCACCCTTACATGTTGTCATTTTCAGATTGAGGATAGCGGCTGTTTGACTCGGTGAGGATTAGCTCATGAGTCAGTATTTTAGTTAGCGTCAGGTGTCATGCTCTGATAGTTGTAACACTGGGAACACTTGTTTTGGATTTTTGGTTGTAACTCTATATTTATTTGTTTTGGTTGAAGTCTGATACATTAGTGATATAATGTTGACTTGATGAAGTATTTCCGCTGTGTAAAACATGGATTTGATTAATGAGTTATGATTTCAGGTGTTACCGTAAATGCATGACTTATAGTGACGTGTGTTTTCATTATTTATGAATTGTGATACCTCTCTACATGTTACTCTGATTTAATAATTGTTTAATTGCCGTGGGTTATTAGAGGGGTGTTACAATCATTTCTTTGCTAATGAAGACTAATCTTTTGCACTAGTTGATTAAAAGTTCTACTTGGGAGTGACTTTGTGAAAAGGTATGCAAGGTTATCACATGAACGAATTTATTGGATGTTATATCACCATTCTTCTGAAGATCATGAGTGAAAAAGAACTTTGGAGAGATGTGTTTTGATCGGTCTCCTTTAATGTAACCATCTTTCAATTGAGTGATGCATGCAGTATTATCTTCATACATGGTCGTTGTATTTATGTTTCCAGAAGACAAGCCACGAGTATTTTGTATGTGTTGGATTAAGGATCTCAACCAAACACACTCTCGACTTGCCTCATGTAGTGCTAAAAGTTTTGTATGATTAGATGAAGTTGCTGATATTGTTTGTTTCACCGATCTCCATGAAATAGCTGTACCACCACATGTAAACAAATAACTTGTTTGTGATCTACCATTGTGAGGATCTGATAAGTAACCTGCATCTACATAACCTGTTAATTCGAGTTTTGATACTTTGGTATAAAACAGACCCATGTCTATTGTACCTCTAAGATAACGAAGTACATGTTTGATTTTGTTCCAATGTCTTCGTGTAGGTGAAGAACTGTATCTTGCTAATAGATTAACCGCAAATGATATATCAGGACGTGTATAATTAGCAAGGTACATTAGTGCTCCAATCGCACTGAGATATGGTACTTCAGGACCAAACAATTCTTCATCCTTTTCTCGAGGCCTGAAAGGATCTTTCTCTACATCTAATGATCTAACAACCATCAGAGTAGACAATGATTGACATTTGTCCATATAAAAGCATTTTAACACTTTTTCTATATAGCATTCTTGATGTATAAATATTCCTTTGTCCAAATGCTCAATTTGTAAACCTAGACATAATTTTGTCTTTCCTAGGTCCTTCATCTCAAACTCTTTCTTTAAACAATTCATAGCTTTTGGAAGCTCTTCAGGAGTTCCAATAATATTTATGTCATCAACATAGACAACTATTATTGCAAATTCTTTTCCTGATCTTTTTATAAAATAAAAGGACAAATGGAGTTAATTGTATATCACTCTCTAAGCAAATATTTACTAAGACGGTTATACCACATGCGTCCAAATTGCTTCAGCCCATAGAGAGATTTATTCATTTTATGGAGTAGTTTCTCGAGATTCGAAATTATGTTTCTCTAATATATAAAACCCTTTAGGGAGTTTTATGTAAATATCACTATCAAGTGAACTTCATAAATAAGATGTTACAACATCCATCATGTTTATATTAAGCCCTTCATGTACTACGTGGCTAATAAAATATCAAAAAATTAATTGAATCCACTACAGGTGGATTTGTTTTATCAAAACCAATCTTAGGTCTTTTTGAAAATCATTAAGCCACAAATCAAAATTTATACCATTACAAAAACTCATTTATATCCCATTGGTTTCACACCTTGAGGTGTTCGGACTACATGTCCATAATCAAATCACTTGTAAAGTGAGTTTAAATCTTATTCAATTGAATATATTCATTTTGGACAATTCTCACTTTGTCTACAATATTTAATAGACTTTGACTCATGATTTGTTCATTTTGACCAATTCTCACTTTGTATATAATCTTTGATAGACTTTCTTTCATGATCTTTGTTATCATTTATCATATTTAGCGTTATATTGATACAAATACATTGCCAATGTCGAATTTATTTGGCTATCTTAATTTCGGTTCCATTTTATTTCATCCATGACATAATTTATCAAGATCTCTTTATTGTATATTTCAAGTACTTGATTAGTTCTTCTAGAACTAAAGATAAATTATGTCAAAGTGCCTTTAAAATTTTCATATCCTCACTTGGGTCATCTTTAACTTTAGTTTCTTTTCTAGGTAGAGGACTTTTAACATTGAAACTGAATTTCATACCACGCTTCAGGCGCAGTTACAACTGATTTACAATATTAGATTATTCAATAGAAGAATCCATTATGAGTGGAATATTGACAGCTGATAATTTATTTCAAAAACTTTGCAAATGAATAATATTTTGAACTTTTTGCTCATATTGGTTTCTAAGATGATCAAGACAACAATTTATTTTAATTTGTTCATTTGAACTTCTGGTTCACTCTTCAGATGCACAATCTCTCCCCTAATATTGGAAAATTTAATTTCTCAATAAATAATCAGACTACTGGCCGGCTGCAATCAAGTATCCATTTGTTTGCTCAAATTAAATCTCAAAATTGGGATTTATCTGAAATATATTTTTCCAATATTCTTTCAAGACCCGTCTTAGTGTTTTATATTGGAGCAATTGAAAACTACACAACACATCCAAAAGTTCACTTAGACGATAAGTATAAGGTTATTAACCTAAAATACATTATACATCAAGGAAGGAGAAATGTATCACAATGTGTTGGCATGATGCATATAAATATCTTAATATTCATGTTTTGCGTGTTTCAAATATCTAATTTAAAATTTATAATCTCACAAGTATCAACAATATAAATTAACTTTAGACGTCTAAAGAATAGATCTTCAAGTCCATTTTTTTCATGAACATATGCTAAAAGATGTTCAATATTAATTTTAATAATACATGTGATACTTAACAAAAAAGTTCTGAAAAAATTCAGATGTCGAGGTCTCAGTCTGAGAAAACAATTTCACAAACTGCTGGTTGTGAGTAGACAATAAACATTTGCATCATATTTTAATCGATGCAATAATTAATGTCATCAATAACTCAATTTCTCGTATTTTTTATTTTTATTTAAAAACACACAAAATTTATTGGATTGAAGAAACTTTTAGTTCTTCAATACTAGTTTTTCAGTTCATAAACATATTCATGATCTTTTTGTTGAGAAAATAATTTCACAAACTTCTGGTTGTGAGTATACAACAAACATATGCATGATCTTTTAGTCGATGCAATAGTTAATATCATAAAATATTTATACCGTCTACATGATTGGTGTATTGATTCACAAATACCACCTTACATATGTTATATAAAAACTCAACTTATAAAATTTTAATTTTTTTTTAGGAACATACAAAACTTATTGGATTGAAGAAACTTCAGGTTCTTCAATGCTAATTTTTGCATCATAATACATTCGAGATGACCCAACCAATTTTGCAAACAATACACCTAAGTGTAATTTATAAACTTCTAGTTTACAATAATACATATATATATATATATATATATATATATATATATATATATATATATATATATATATATATATATATATATATATTTAAGTTATTCTAAATTGTTTGAATCAACCATATTATTATCTAATAAATAAATCTTCATAAACAATACATACATATTTTTATTTGATTTAATTGCTATAAATTAAATCTAAATTTATTTCATAATAATATTACTCAGATCACACACATTTGTTCAAAAGAACTATGTGCAATTCAATTTTATTTTATCATAAAAATTAAATAAATTTCATACAAATATAAAAACCACATTATTATTAATTTAACGTGATAGATAATAAGGAATATGTCAAAGTAATAAGATTGTATTCTTTAATTACTATAAGATTTAATTATATAATATAAATTAAAAAAATATATCATTAAAATTGTTGCACCAAATGACATTAATTAACCAATATAAAAACTATCTTAAAATATCAAGCACATCTTAATAATTGACAAAAGTTTCTTAATTTAAAAATCTAATAGCAGTAATAAAATATATAACATTGACTAATTAATACATAAATATATTAAGTGATATATTATACATAACAAAATTTATTCTAGTAAAATATTTTAACATCAAACACATAGACAATGCCTCAATCATCAAAGACAAAAAAAAAATGATATATTCAATTCTTTAGTGAAATATATAGATTTATAATCTCAAACATATAAAAAATTATATTCTAACAATTTTAAGAAGTTTCTAACACAGTCAAATGTTAAAGAAAAAATTTAGAATAATATACATATTTATAAACAATGATTTAAAATAAATATAATCATCTTTCTGAAACGCGTTAAAATTATTAGTTTATAAATGATGATCAAAGAAAAATATAAGCATCATTTTGAGATGCGTTAAAATTATTTGTTATAAACAACTATCTTAAAAATATAACCATCCTTTTGGGATTCGTTAAAATTATTTATGAAATCCTTCGAGAGTATTCAATATTATTCTTTCAAATATTATAGATGCAATCCTTATGAGATTTGTTAATATTATAGATGCAATCTTTCTGGGATTGTTAATATTATAGATGCAATCCTTCTGGGATTGTTAATATTATCCTTTAGAGATGCTTTATATAATAAACTCAATATTAGTATTATCCTTCAGGGATATTTGTTAAGTTCTTCAGGAACTATATAACAAAAATTTTGTTTTCTAATCCTTCAGGAATTATTTGATAATTTATCAAGATATAATATTGAAACAAGAACTCAATCACAAAACTTTTATTAATAAAAATAATAATATTTGCATTTTTTTAGGAATGTTTGATAAGTTCTTCAGGAACTATATACAAACTGAATATTATCCTTCAGGGATATTTGATAAGTTCTTCAAAAACTATATAAAACCTTTATCCTTCATGGATATTTGATAAGTTCTTCAGGAACTATATAAATAATTTGTTTTGCTATTCTTCAGGGATGCTTAATGAGTTTTTCAGGAACTATATTAATAATTTGTTTTGCTATCCTTCAGGGATGCTTTAACATTATTCATGCAAACTATCATAGATGCATGAAAATTATCACTGGTTTTCTTTTTCATTTTCTAATCCATATATTTATAAATAACTCATAGAAAATATATAAAATATGAAAGAAAAATAAAGTAAATAATAGTACCTTCTAAGTCTCAGAGTTTCGTGCTGATAGCGTGTTATAAAATAAGGAGAAAGAAGATAAAAGAGAAGAGAGAAAGATGAGAATAATTATGTATTATTCATTGGTGTATATTTTACAATGAGGTTAATCCTATTTATAGGACAACATACAGATAATGTAATAAATACACAATATTATAAATAAGGAATAAGTTGCTTGGGAGACAATCATCCAATTATTCATAACAACAATGTCAATATATCACCCAAGTTCTGATAAAAATATCAAATTTTATTATTTTTTTATCAACTACTTATTTTTTTCTTACAAAATTATTGAAAAAAATAAAAAAGTAATACTGATCTTACATGATTAGAAGGATGATCAAGTCTGCAACGTGTTGGACTTCTGCGAATTGCGGGGGTGTACCCGCAAGTTAATCAGATTTTAAAGTGAGAAGAGAGAACAATCAGAATGCAAGTACTAGGTAAGAGTGAGAATGAATAATGAATACCTGACCCTCTAATGAAAGAGGGTCTTTATAACCTCCAGCGCTGGACCAAGATTTCTCGATTGAGCCGGATCTATCGGAGGCCCCCGTGTTAGGAAACTGTCGAATCTTGTGTGTTAAGGCTGAGTCAGCGAGCGACTCATATTCTAGTTGGACAGAGCATAGGGTTCATAAGGAGTTGCCCAAATCCTGTGCCAGTGGGTTGGACCACATGCTCTTTAGTGGACACGTGGATTTAATGCTGGTAATGGCTAGAGTGTGCGTTTGGGCCTGAAGCGTAAATGGACCTGCTCGGCCCCAACTCAAGGTTTTTCTGTTTGACTCGGGCATAACTGTTAGGTCTGTTCGGCCCAAACCAGAAAAATACAAATTCTTATCAAATTCTATAGTACTATGAATTAATTTCCTTATCTCTTATTATTTAGAGAAAAAAATCTTCTAAGTAAAGGTCTAGCGTCTAGGTAATATTATTAATCACGGAACCACGGAGTAACCACCTAGAAAATACTGAGAAACTTCTATGAAGAAAAAAAAAATACTCCAAAGAATATTGATCCGATTTTCATACCATGAAAGGTTGCAAATTCGTATTCTAAATATGTCAAAGGTTGTTGCACTTGCATCCCACGTTTTATTGATATTATGTGAGTGGAGGAGAGACAACGAAACATAAAAACAAAACCTTAAAACTGTTCAATTATAAAATAACTTGGCAGTTTATAAGAAATATCATCATTCTTATAAAAATTAAAAAATATTTTTTAAATAAATTTAAAATTTTAATTAAAATGCACTGATAAATTTAAAATTAATTTTAAATAATTTTACACAAGATGGCGATGAATTGATAATGGAAAATTGAGTGACACTGTATAGTAATTAATATAAGCTACTTTTTTTTTTATTTAAAAATTAATCAATTTAACTATGAGAAAATGGGTCATGCACTGACTGTGTAAAAAAGTTTTACACTGTCAACCAATCACGACCATGTATCCTACCAAGTCATACTGTTATTTTTAAATTACTGAGATGACATGGCATCACCATTAAACCCTTTAACTATTCATATTGTTTTTTTTTGTACTCCCTCCGTCCCAAAATATAAGAGAAAAAAATGCATTTTTCTTGTCCGAAAATATAAGAGAAGAAATCATCTTTCATTTATTTCAAGGTAAAATTAAATGCAAATTGCATTTAACTTACATTCTCTCTCATCATTTCTATAACCAACATCCAATTAGAATTTTTTTTACATTTTTCAAAACACTTTATTTCAAGAAAACCATAAATTAAATGATTGTGTTTTTACTTTTCTTAATAAACGTGATTTTGTTTTTTTCTCTTATAATTTGGGACGGAGGGAGTACTTAATAATCCTTTAATTTATGCATGCTTACTTAATAATTTCATCAAAAAGAATATTTTACTCCGTCAACTATGTGCTTTTCTTCTAGAATTTCAATTTTAATTTAATTTAACTTGAATTTAGAAATGCTTATACAATACCTAGAAACTTCTTAGCTGTCATTAGTATGGCTGCCTCACCATTGACAAGTCAATTTTCATTATTATTTTTTAATTTCAAGTTAATGCTTTTAAATTATAAATCATATAATAATATACTCTTCTTGCCAAATACCACGTCCGCGTTGCTACCTTTATCTTTCAGCTTCCAAAACCAACTTTTCATCACTTCTTGCTTTCTTACTTTCTTATTATTTTTTATTTCTTCTTATTTTTTTTCAAACTTTTTTTCTATAATTGATACTACTTAAAAAACACTCTAGAATTGATAATTATTTAAAAAATTATTTAAAAACATTATTTAAAAAAATAACTAAAACGAAATGAAAACAATATATACTACAATAACTTAAATCATTTATATTAATTATCATATTTTCTCAATATTTAATAACTTAAATTATTTATATTAATTACCATATTTTTCAATATTTTAATATATATCGTTCAATATAATGTAAGAAAATTATTTAAATTGTTAAAAAATTTTGAACAATATATCGTTCAACAACTTAAAAATTATTTAAATTATTTATTTGTATGAGACAATAAACCAACACCAAAATAATTATATTTAAACAATATTAATTATTTATAACTTAAAAAATAAATTTATTACATTAAATTTATTTTTTCCAAATTTAAAAGAAAAAGAGATTTTAGAAATAAATGCAAAATAAAGAGATCGATATAAATAATAATTAATTTGCATTTAAGATCTATTAAAAAAAATTAAAATTCATTTCATATATATGTACAACCGATTAACTTTTTAAAAAAAGAAAAATAATTTAAAGTTGTTTTGAATTTTAAAAATTAAAACTTATCGATCATTTTCTAAAAGTGTATGAAAATAAAAAATAAAAAATAATTAATTATCATTATTACTATTTAATATATAAAGAATAGTATTTTTTTTATATTTATGTGAGACTAAAATATCATAAGGGCCTGTTTGTTAAAAATAGCGGTTGACTGATAAGCTAGCTGATAGCTTATAACTTATGACTTATGACTGATGATTGATGACTTATAGCTTATAGCGGGTGATTGAGACTAATAGCTTATAAGCTAATTGAAGTGTTTGGTAAAATTAGCGGTTTAATTAACTTATAAATGTAAAATGACATAAAAGATATTTAATATATATTTATTTTATTTTAAATTAAAATAAATTATAAGGGTTTAAAATGGATTTTAATTAAAATAATAAGGATAAAAAAGGAAGAAAAAATGATAAACTATAAGACATAAGCTAAAACGCTATTTGACATAGCGTCTGGAAAATAAGCTATAAGCTAGTAAAATAAGCTATAAGCTCGTGATGAAAAGACTGTTATCAAACGGGTCTAAACTATCGTATGAGCTTATAAGACATAAGACATAAGATATAAGCTCGAAAACATGGCTTACCAAACAGAGCCTAAATCTATCAAAATTTAAAGAACTTAAAATAAAAAAATTATTTAAAAAATTATTAAGATCTTCAACAATATCAACACACAAATCCAAAAACATCACAACAACAAATGAACAATTTAATCAATAATATTTTGTAATTATTTTTTAATTAAAATTATGATTTCAGTGATACCTATGAAATCTTTATATTTATATTATAATTTTAACAGACTTTTTAAAATTCAATTTTTCTACTTCATACAATAACTTCATTGTTCTAATTAAATGATCTCATTTTACTCTTCAATTATCTTAAACGTAACATGAATAACACGAATCATAATGTTGCAGTCTTCAATTATCTGTAAAAAAATTATATTATAATGTTATCAAAAAAATAAAGGTTATAACGTGACGCGGATGATGATATTGGAGAGAATGCACACGAAATTGAAGTACTGAAGTCGCTGCGAAGTAAAAAAGAGTTAAAAATCATGTTATAAATTAGAATGTTATAAATAGAAACAAAATTTTATATTAAAAAGATGTACATCTAATATTAAAAAAAAGTACATCTGAAACGGGACATGGAGTTATTGATCAAAATATTGATTATTAACGGGACATGAAATTACTGATTAAATTTTTTTTTAACGGGACATGAAGTTACTTAATGTTGATTATTTATTTCTCAAATAATGATTATTAATTTTAATTAAAAAAAATTATATTAAAAAAATGTACATCTAATATTAAAAAAAAGTACATCTGAAATGGGACATGAAATTATTGATCAAAATATTGATTATTAACGGGACATGAATTTACTGATCAAAATATTTTTTTAACGGGACATGAAGTTACTAATGTTGATTATTTATTTTCCAAATAATGATTATTAATTTTAATTAAAAAAAATTTATATGAAAAAAATGCACATCTAATATTCGAAAAAAAATATACATCTGAAACAGACATAAAGTTATTGATCAAAATATTGATTATTAATGGGACGTGAAGTTACTAATCAAAATATTTTTTATTAATTATACCTTTAATTATTATTTTTTCACGAATAATCAAACATTTTTTTATTAAAAAATATATATGAAACAAATGCGCGTCCCGTACCAAAACCCATACGAACGCACGTGTATTTAAAAATACTTATGTATTTTATTTAGTCAGTAATATTTTGGAATGGCTTCACCAATCATTCATCGATTTGCTATAAAGCATTGCTTGCACTACACTCTTTCTCTGAGTCCTTACGCAGCAAATCGAATGGAAAAGTGAATGAATCAAAATAATATCTACGCATTTTTAATATTAGTCAACTTTTTTTTGTTTGTTCAAGTCAAATACTATACAACATATTTTCCATCGTGGAGAAATATGGGTTAAGTTATTGATTTCTTAATATATCTAATTCACTCTATTAAAAAAAATTGTAGTGTAATAAAAGTCCAAAATTTTACAGCTAATAAGTAATAAGTAAATTTAATAAATTTAAATAAATTCCACATAAAATCCTCAATGTTTTTCTAGTTCTAGTTCATATTTATGGACAAACAAATATTTTAAATGAATTTAATTAAATTCTCATAGAATTACAATATAAAATAATTTTATCACGTCGTCTAATAAGAATTTATCACTTAGTCATATCATATTAATAATTTAAAAATTAGAGTAGATTTTGACGGAATACATGATGATATTTGATTGATCGTGTAAAATTAATTTCCATTGCTTATATATATCCTATTTTTCCATTTTATTATTAGAGATAAATTCAACATTAATATAACAATGGTTGACCATTTCTTTGAAGAGAATACTCATAGCTTATATAAGCACACCACCAAAGCAAGAAAAGGAATCCATAAATCTTATCACCAAGTCCTTGCAAATTGCAACTAGTTCTTTCAAAAGAAGTGAAAAAAAGAGAGAGAAAAAAACACTCAGAAATCTCATCATCAAGTCTTTCTTGCAACTATTCTCATCCAAAGAACAAAAAGAGAAAAGAAAAGAGAGATAGAAATTTAAGTCAAGGCCATAAAAAGTGAGACAAAAAATGGCAGATAGTTCAGTATCATTCTTATTGGACAAGCTAACTTTCTTACTTCAAGAAGAAGTGAATTTACAAAGAGGTGTTCGTGAAGATGTTCAATACATCAAAGACGAACTCGAACGCCACAAAGCCATCTTGATGATGGCTGATTCAATGGAAGACAGGGACCCTGAACTCAAAGTATGGGTTAAAAGGGTAAGAGATATTGCTGAAGACATGGAAGATGCTATAGATGAATTCAGTATTCGCCTTGTTGATCATCGTCAAGGAAACAATCATCAACAAGGAAACAAAAATTCTTTTATTCATAGGATGGTTTTTGGCCTCAAGACCCTTGGAGCTAGGCACAGAATAGCGTCGGACATACAAGGAATCAAATCCAAAGTTGAAGTTCTCGCTCATGGACGTCCAATCATTTCTGGTGTAGGTTCTGGCTCAAGTCAAAGGCTTTCATCAAGGCTTGATAGTCAAGGTAATTTTGATGATAATATATTTGCATACATGAACTATTCAATATACCATATATTAATTTATTAATGATATAGGAAATATTGATTTTATTGATATTCCAACAGGTGATGCTCTTTTGCTAGAGGAAGCTGATTTAGTTGGAATTGAACAACCAAAGAAGCAAGTATGTGATTTGCTTTTCAAAGATGAATCAAATAGAGCTGTGATTTCAATCTATGGAATGGGAGGTTTAGGGAAAACAACATTAGCAAAACAAGTCTATGATGATCCAAAAGTCAAGAAACGTTTCAGGATTCATGCTTGGGTTAATCTCTCTCAATCTTTCAAGATGGAAGAGTTGCTCAAAGACCTCTTTCAACAGCTTCATAGTGTCATTGGTAAACCAGTTCCAGAAGCCGTTGGAACGATGAAAATCGAAAAGGTGAAAGAGTCGATCAAGAATTTGCTTCAAGGAAGTAGGTATCTGATTGTGCTTGATAATGTGTGGCATGTTAATGTATGGGATGCTGTGAAGTTTGCTTTGCCTAATAAGAACCGCGGAAGTAGAGTGATGATTACCACGCGAAACAAAGATATAGCGTTGTATTCGTGTGCTGGATTTGGTAAGAATTTTCACCTTGAGTTCTTACCCGAGCAAGAAGCTTGGTCACTTTTTTGTAGGAAGACATTTCAAGGTAACTCGTGTCCGCCTCATCTTGAAGAAGTTTGTAGGAAGATCTTGAAATTGTGTGGAGGGTTGCCACTAGCAATTGTGGCAGTCAGCGGTGCTTTGGCTACAAGAGGAACGTCGAACATCGAAGAGTGGCAGATAGTTTGCAGAAGTTTTGGATCTGAAATTGATGGCAATGACAAACTGGAGGATATGAAGAAAGTACTTTCCTTAAGTTTCAATGAGCTGCCTTACTATCTTAAATCATGTTTGTTGTATTTAAGCATGTTTCCTGGACGTCAAGCTATCGAGCATACGAGATTGATTCGGTTGTGGATAGCTGAAGGGTTTGTAAATGGCGAAGATGGTAAGACATTAGAGGAAGTTGCAGATAGTTACCTTAAAGAGCTTTTGAACAGAAGTTTTCTCTATGTGGTAGAAAAAACTACTGATGGAAGGATGAAGACTTGTCGCATGCATGACCTTCTAAGAGAAATTATCAATTTCAAGTCAAAGGATCAAAACTTTGCTACCGTAGCAAGAGAGGAAGAATTGGTATGGCCGGAACGAGTTCGTCGTTTATCGGTCATAAATTCATCACATGATGTACTTAGACAGAATAAGACCAGATTCAAACTTAGGTCTCTGCTAATGTTTGCATTGCCAGACTCACTCAATCCTTTTTCTCTCCATGATCTATGCTCCTCCACTGGTGTTAAGTTGCTCAGGGTGTTAGATTTAAAGGACGCGCCGTTGGAAGATTTTCCTGCTGAAATTGTCAATCTTTACCTTCTCAAGTATCTAAGTTTGAAGAACACAAAGGTGAAAAGCATTCCAGGTTCCATTAAGAAGCTGCAAAACTTGGAGACATTGAATCTTAAACACACTTATGTCACTGAATTGCCTGTTGAAATCACGGAGCTGAAACGACTACGCCATCTCCTCGTGTATCGTTACGAGATTGAATCCTATGCTCATTTCCACTTAAGGCATGGATTCAAAGTGGTGGCACCTATAGGAAACATGCTATCTTTGCAAAAGCTTTGTTTCATAGAGGTAGATCAAGGAAGTGGAGCATTGATGGTTGAGCTAGGAAAACTCACTCAACTTAGGAGGCTAGGCATTCGAAAAATGAGGAAAGAAGACGGTCCCGCTTTGTGTTTAGCCATTGAGAAAATGATCCATCTTAGATCATTGTCCATAACTGCAATAAACGAAGACGAGATAATCGATATTCACAACATCTCAAAGCCTCCTCAGTATCTTCAGCAGCTATACTTGAGCGGTCGTTTAGAGAAGTTTCCACAATGGATAAACTCTCTCAAGAACTTGTTCAGAGTTTTCTTAAAGTGGAGCAAATTAAAGGAGGACCCTCTTCAGTATCTTCAAAACTTGCCAAATCTTCGTCATCTTGAGTTTCTTCAAGTGTACGTTGGCGAGACATTGCATTTCAACGCAAACGGGTTTCAAAATCTAAAAGTTTTAGGCCTCGATGATCTAGAAGGATTAAACTCAATGACAATTGAGGAGGGAGCAATGCAGGGTCTTAAAAAGTTGGTCATTCAACGCTGCGGTTCATTCAAGATTGTACCATTAGGCATTGAACACTTAACTAAGCTAAAAACAATCGAGTTCTTCGATATGCCGGATGAGTTGATTACGGCGCTGCGTCCAAATGGAGGGGATGATTACTGGAGAGTACAGCATGTTCCAACAGTTTATTCTACATACTGGAGGGATGGTGGTTGGGATGTTTATTCATTAGAGACTTTTGGGGAGAGAGTGACTGATTCCGATCATAGTACTGCAAAGAGGACTCTTGAGCCTCCTACTCTTTGGAAGGTTTAGCTTCTTTTTTTTAATCTATTTATGTTCATTTATTTATTCTTTTAACACACTGCAAGATGGCAGTGGTGGAAAATTGTTGTTAAGTTTATGTTAAGTTTCATCCAAATAAATCAGGGTGCATAATCTGTTTTGTGTACTCTTTGAGATTGAAGAATAAAAATGTATGTTCAATTTATGGTTCTTTTGTAGCTGTCAATTTCCATGACTAGTACTGGTGGTGTTATAGGATTCACATTGACAACAAAAATTTGTAAGAGGAAAGTTGCAAAACCTAGAAACATTAGATTCCTAATATTATCGGTATTCAACGAAGCAAGGACACCCCGGGTATGATACTAACACGACGACACTGATAATAATTTTAAAAAATAAATAATTAAACGTAATCACAAGTATCGGTGTTGGTGTCCAACATCGACACGGATACTTTTTTTCACAGGTGCTGATGGTAATAAATAAACTATTACAATATGCAAATAAGATTGCTATGAATGTAAATAATTATCAGTGAAATTACCTCAATTGCAAAAACCTTTTGCTTGTTGAAATATAAACTTGATTTGGGCCTAATTATTAGTGGTATTCTTGGGCTTAGTTATTTTGGGCTTAGATGATTTTGGGTAGTGTTTCTAGAGAATTCTTGTAGTGTTTGGAGTGTCTAGATATTTCTTATGGTTGTAATATTCTCTAGAATACTCTTTAGATATCTAGAGTTGAGAACTCTCTAGAATTAGTGAATCTAGAGTTCTCCTTAGAGTACTATAAATAGAGATGTAATCTCACACATTTGTATCAAGCAAAATACAAAGTTCTCTCTTCCATAAAGAATTCTCCTACCTATCAAGTTTTTATTCAAGCCTCCAATATTTCTAAACACTTGTCCTACACATAAAAACAACCTTAGTTCCAACATTGCTTCCATGATCTTGATTTTGCTGAGACAATTAGGTCATTATAATTTCTTGCTTAAAAACAAACCTGAAGTGAAAAATATTTCATAATTCTCAAATAGGGAATTAAAGTTGGAAACTACGTTTTCCCGTGGATGATTGATCAATTCCTTTTATTTGAGGAAACCATGGTTGATGTGTTGAATCATGGTTTAGAAAAATCAGTCACAGAAGGAATTATTGGGTCAAATCACGGACTAGATTGTTCTTTTAAGACATTTTGTGATACTGTTCAAAATTATGCAAAGCAGTCGAACAACCGCGCACCTCCATGATAAAACAACTCAGTTCAATTATAGGGTCACTACTTGCACGGTGAGTAATCATTCTAGAAATACACCTTCAAATGTTGTTAAACCATTCGAAAATGGTGTTGAGACCACTTCTATTATATGGATAAACCAATCGCAGATGGCGCAAGCAAGCCACTCGAAAACAGAAAAAAAAAAGCCTTTATTTATAACCGTTTTCACTTGGTCAACAAGTCACACGGTTGACTTTTGAAGGGGAAGCAAAACCCAATAAAAAACTAGGTTTCTACCTAGGGACACGTCATTTCCTGTAATTATTTAACTAATTAATATTAATTAATTTCTACTAGTTTAATTAATTAAAAATAATTAATTTCCACTTAATTAATCAAATTCATATTAATTAATCTTCCATCAGTTCCAACTCCAAAAGATAAATAATCAAGCCCCAAGCCCAAGTCCAAGTCCGGACCGAGTCGTCACTCGTTTATAAAATTGGGTCCTCTTGAGACCAAACCCATTTTGCCGACTTGAAATATATATAAGCACTACGTCTACAAATATGTGTTGTCCTTCCTATGTATGACTAAAATGAATCTTTTCAAATTCACTTTCATTAGTGCTCATTTATTGTCAATTTGATATCAATCAATTCTTTCAAGTTTCCACTCCAAATTAACATCATCCTAGGGATTTCCATGTCAAAAAAAAATATATCCTAGGGATTCCAACAATCCCCCACTTGAATTTAAAAAGATGATTTTAAAAGTAACGTCAAACGTTTATAAGATTGTGCATAAGTAAAGGTGTCTACGACTTGAATCTTTGCGTATTAAGTAGGACTTTGATTCAACAAGAGTGAGAGTATTGTCTTGAACTCTATCACAGACATCAAACCCGCATACAACCTTTTATTAAGGTGTATTCTAATAGACCATGATTTAATGGCCCCGCACGCGTATCCTGGTTTAGTGAAGGCTCTAGGAATTCTACCTCAAAATTTCATAGGAACCGACCTAAGTTCCACAATCACATAGGTGAGTCTATCAATAGTACTCTTGTAGCCTAGGTACTCCCTCGGATAACGTATATATCTCATTAAGAGTTTCTATTATCTCATCCTCTTATAGTTTCAGGATTCATGCTTTACTTATCTATACTCGCATGATTATCTCATATTACTCACAACTTGTTATTATCCATTGAACATATTTCTTGAGATCCTCATTCATTTAGGTCGGATTACCATCATGAGCAACTTAATTCTCTATAGTCATTGGTCTCATCTTCTTTGATGTATTATGGACTTTCTATCTAGCTAATCCTTTTGTCAAATGATTTGCTAAACTTTCATAAGTGCATACATGATCCACTCTTACAGTCCCTTTATACATATAATCTCTAACACCATTGCGTTTTCTTCTAATTTGACGTATTTTACCATTATAATAACGGTTCTCAATTTTTGCAATAGCTGCAGTACTATCGCAATGGATCAACAACTGACATAGATTTTTCCCACAAAGGAATCTTAGCCAGCAAGCATCTTAACCAACTTGCTTCTTCACTAGCAGTCGATAATGCTATCATCTCAGACTCCATCGTGGATGGAGACAAGATAGTATGTTTCTTTGATTTTCAATATACAACTCCTCTAGCTATACTAAATATATAGCCATTAGTTGCTTTAGAATCACATGATAAGGTATTCCAACCTGCATCATTATATCTTTCAAGTACAGTAGAAAATATATGATAATGTAAACCGAGATTCGTGGTCCTTTTAAGGTATTGCATGACTAGTTCAATAACTTGTCAATGCTCATTACTCAGTCTAATAGTAAATCTACACAACAATCCTATGACATTCACAATTTCAGGTCTAGTACAATCAATGACATACCTAAGACTGCCAATGATGCTCGCATATTCTGTTTTTTACATTATCACCAATGTTCTTAAATAATCTTACACTTGGGTTGTATGGTGTGCATGCGGGTTTACAGTCAAAGTAGTTATATTTCTTTAATATCTTATCCATATAATGAGATTGATCCAAATAAATTCCTTTTTTTCGGATCTAGTGATCTTGATTCTAAAAATTGATAGATCGTCTACATGGAGACATATGATAGTGCAAATATGATTCTCATATTTGTAATACACACATTTTTCACTTTCATTCACTTTGTACCTATTTGAATTTATTAAGTTATCAAACTTTTCACGTCATTGCTCAAGAGCTTGTTTTAGACCATACAGTGACTTATTTAACTTACAGACCTTGTTTTCTTGCCCATGAATCACGAACCCTTCCGGTTGATCCATATCGATTTCTTCTTCTAAGTCATCATTTAAAAAAGTTGTTTTAACATCCATTTGGTGTACTCTTAAGTTATAAATAACGACTATTGAAATTAGTACCCTAATGGATATGATTTGAGTGACTGGTGAAAAGGTGTCGAAGAAATCTATATTTTTCTTTGTCTAAAACCTTTGGCTATAAGGCGAACCTTGTACTTATCAATTATTCCATCAGGTTTTAGTTTCTTTTTCAAAACCCATTTAACACCAATTGGTTTGCAACCATGAGGCAAGTCTACTAAGTGTCAGGTCCTGTTAGACTATAGAGAATCTATCTCATCGTTAATAGCTTCTTGCCACAAATCTTCATCTAGAGATGACAAGGCTTCTTGAAGATTTGATGGATCTTCTTCTACTGTATAGGCCACATAATCGGACCCATAATCTTTAGTAACTCTTACTCGTTTACTTTGTTGAAGTTTTGTTTCTACTTTGTCGTTGCTTTCGGTACTTCTTATCACAAAAATGTGATTTGATTCAGTGCCCCTGCTATTTATTGAATTGAAAGGAAATTTGTCTTTATAGAATCCAACATCGTTTGATTCTATGATCACTTTGTCATTTAGGTCATAACACCTATATGCCTTGTTGTTTACTACATACCTAATGGATACACGTTCATAGGCTCTACTAGCAAGTTTAATTCGCTTCGGATATGGAATTCTGACATAAGCCAGACAACCCCAAGTTATTGAATAAGATAAGTTTGGTTGTCTTTTTTTAATACCTCAAAAGGAGAGATCTTTCTTTTTGAATTGGGAACTCGATTCAGGACATAGCAAACAGTCAACAAAATTTCCCCCACCAATGAGGTGCAACACTATAATTCAACATAATTGCAACAAGTTCAGTAATAGTTATATTATTTCTATATGCTTTACCATTCATTTCAGGAGAGTATGGTGCAGTCATTTCATGTACAATTCCATGTTGTTTATAAAATTCATTAAATATCCCATAATCGTACTCATTTCCCCTTTCACTACGAAGTCTCTTAATCTTCTTACTAATTTGATTTTCAATTTCATTCACGTATACCTTAAACATGTTAAACGCTTCACTTTTATTCTTCATTAAGTATACATAAATATAATCAGAACAATCGTCAATAAAAGTGATAAAATACCGTTTACTATTTCTAGTTAAAGTTCCATCTAATTTACACATGTCAAGGTGTATAAGATCTAGGAGATTGGATTCTTTAATTACTGATTTATGTGAAGTCTTTGTTATTTTAGCTTGACTATAATATTCATTTTTTTAAATCATTAACATTTATTTTTAGGATTAAGCCTAAGTTTATTATATTAGAGACAATGCATTAATTAACATGACAAAGTCTTGCATGCTAAACATTAAAATCACACAAAGATTAAACATAAGGAGAAATTTTATTCAAATCAACATTCAACTTAAACATGCTATCAGTGGCAGCGTATTTCCCAACAAAAATATCATTTTTAGCGACGGTGTACAAATCTGCCCCAATAGACTTAATAAACTCTTCCTTATTTGAAAGAAAACCAGAAACAAGATTCTTCCTAATCCCAAGAACATGCATGACGTCCTTTAAGATTAAAGTCTTTCATGATGTGAAGTTCAACTCAACGTCTCTAATCCCAACAATACTTTCTTATCTTCAGCATTCTTGTATGTCTTGAACATAATACGATCATAACAAACATGACGAGAGGCGCTAGCAGAGGCAGAACCACATTGTGGCCACGATGTGCAAATGAACCCCCTGGGATTTAAAAGTTTATACTAATAATTCATGCTTTTTCATTTTTGCACCCCCAGACTTTTGAGCATTGCACCCTAATCTCTCTCATGATTTAATGCATCATTAACAAATAACAAGCCGCATATATTTCTCGCTAGTAGTTTAATGGGCGCACTAACAAATAACAACAAGTGAAATACTTAAAATATCATTATGAAAAGTTTACTTTAAAATATTGACATTTGAACTCAGATTTTGTTATTGAAAAAACTTGGCATTTTGCCCCTATTCCAAATGGTCACACACAATAAGTGATTTTAGAATGAGTTTAATTGCTATGCACTCTCAGTGTAAAACTTTTTACACTATCAATACATCACAACCACTCAATTATATTACTTTTAAAAAAATTAAAATAAAAGTCAAACACATCCAATAAATGAACGGTTGTAATTCACTGACGGTGTAAAACTTCTTTACACCGTCAGTGTATTCCAATTAAATTCTTTTAGAATTATATATTAATTATATTATTCAATATAATTTTATAATTAAATATAAGATAGTAAAAAATGTAAATTATATAATTTTTATTAAAAATATTTAAAATAATAATAAATTTTATATATTTTTTTATTAAAAATAATTTGCACCTCCTGACCTAGGGTACTGGCTCTGCCACTGGGCGCTAGTGTCTATCCACCAACCATGTTGATTTCAGTGAATATGGCAATAAACATAATTGTGTTTGTTGTTAGCTCTGCGAAAATTATGTTTGTTGATCTTGGTTGCAATTGACGTGTTTCTTGAAGCCTTGGAGTCAGAGGAAGAAGAAGAAGGTTTATGCAATGATGTAACTTTCCTCTCAACTATTACTGCTGTTTCAGAGGTGCAACAAATATTGTCTTGTTGTAATTATTCCGGATTGGTTGATGAAGACCTTCAAATATTTGAATCTATGAAAAATTACATAAATTTAGGGAGGTTTGTAATCTTCGCAATCTAATAAATCTTTTTGCAATTTAACAAACAATTGTATTTAAGTGACGTGACATAACACGTCTTCCATTAGAGTAAATAGATGGTAGAACTCAAAATTTTAATTTTAAAAGGAAAATTTTCTGAGGATTATTTTGAATTTTTTTGATAAAAACTAAATTATGGTGAAATATTTCTGAAAACTTTAAACATATTTAATTTTTTAAATAATTTTATTTATGAGAAAACACACTGGTCAACTTAAAAATCTCCCAACCGACCGGTGCAGACTTGTGCATGAAAAAACATCACGCGAGAATCACGTGAGAACTTAGTTGAGTCTTCAATTTTCCACACCACACGGTGAAAGCAGCGACTTCACCGACTAAATGGCACACATCGTAATTCTCAACTCAATGAAAGGGCAAATACTACAAAATTCAACTTCAATACTCCACCAAAAAAATCTAAAAACATATCCCGCGTCGCAAACAAGTAGAAAAGTGCTTTTTCACTCACCGTGAAGCGATTCCTCCGTAATCTTCTCTCAACTTCGGTGTTTTCGCCATTCTCTTCGCGCATTTTCCACGGATCTAGTTTCTCACCATGAATCGCCACCACGATCCCAATCCTTTCGAAGAAGAAGAAGTCAATCCGTTCTCGGTAATATATAGATTCCACCTCACTCTTTTTCCATTTCTATTTTTAGTTTTTAAACACTCAGATCCGACGCTGAATTTGCATCGTACATTTTAACCTATAAAATTGGAGCTGCTTATGTGATTTTTCACTTGATTTCGGATCTGTTGTTAATTCGCTTCACTATGGCTTCATTTTGGTTTCGAGTTGAGAATTCAGTTAGATTCGATGAAAACGAGTGTGTATTGTATTGATTCTAATCTGTGATCCCAAATTGGAGTGAAATTTAGTTTGAATGTTTGTGGAAGACTTGGATCTGGAGAAATGTAGGTTTGAGATTTAGGTTAGGGTGGTTTTTGTGTTCATGCAGTGGAATGTGAGATGCTTGAACTGGTTATTTGTAGTGTTATTTTTACTCACTGTTATGGATCGAGATTTTGTTCTGCTTTGATGGTTGGGGAATTTCGCGGCTGTTTTGATTCTGTAGCTAAACATTTGGGGGCTTGGTAGTTTGAAACTGAGTGAAGTGGAATGAGTGACGGCTGTGTGAAGCAATTTGATTTGAAGTGGATTAATTTTGTAAAATTGATTTTAATTTTAAAGTGAGGAAGTGAATTAATTACAGAGACAATCAATTTCTACATTCAAAGAACACTAGTGTCTCTATTTTGTTTTAAATGTTTTTCTTATTCAATGATTGATTCAACGATTGAGGGTTATGTTGTACGCTGTATAATGTATATGAACAAATATGAATATAAGTGGCAACAGCTTGAGCAAATTCGTTTTGTAAATTTAGGCATAGAGAGGTTTGGAGACACTATTTTTGTAAATTATAATTGGGAATAGGATGTTTAGGAACAAATATATTTATTAGAAGCTCACCCTGATGATATAAATAGAACTCTACAGAACTATGAGGATCTACAAAACTTCTTATGTCGCAAAGCCCCAATCTCTAAATTGACAAGATAGATTCTCTTATATTCATTCATCTTTCTCTAATTTCTACACATCTAATTATAACCTATACTAACCCACTTACTAATTATAGGGCTTTTATCTATCAAATAATAATAGCAGTATTATTCTCGTCTGTATACTTAATTGTGTACACATCTGAGCAGATGAAGATTTTGTGGTGTGGTTATCTGTAACTATCTCTATGACAAACACAATGTAGAGGTACAGGGTATGCTGACGGCACATATGATGTTTTGTCGATTCTTAGAAATTGTTGATGCCTCTTCTGCATGTTAAACATATAAACATACCTTCTGTGAAATCCCTAGGATCAATGTATATATTATATTGCATACTATTTGCCTAAGCAAAGTATGCCATCACCTTATAGATCTATCTAGTATTCAAAATTCTAATTCTGATTGGCTGAAGTACTTTCATTAACATCTATACTCATATATTTATTATGAAAGTTATTGCAGATAAGTGTGATTATTTGATATGTTTGGTAGTTCTGTGTTTCATTGAGTTTTCAGAGGGCTTTTCGTGGAAGTTTGATGTATATTCAACAGTTTCTAACTGTAATTTTATCATTCGCCACAAATTGTAAATATTTGTTGATTTGAGCCTGACTTTAGAATTCATTTTGCTGCATGTATAAGATATTTAATATTTAATTAATTCAAATCTTGTACTTTTCTAAGAACTAACTTTTATGTCTAATTATCGAAATTCACATTATAAAATAATATAACTATTGTTTTCAGTTTTTCATCCCAAGTACAAATTGGTAATTTTTTTTGGAAACCCTGGCATTTGATGCTTTTTTGTTTCATTTAAGTTATGACATGTGTTTTTCATTCTATTTACTGTGGAAATCTTACAGAATGGTGCTGGATCAAAATCACGTGTTCCACCGTCATCTGAACCACTAGGTTTTGGTCAAAGACATGATGCTACAGTTGATATTCCTTTGGAAACTTCAAATGTAATGTCATTTGTTATGCATGAATTTTATAAAACGTTTTAAGACTCTTTTTGGTAGGGGACTGTGTTTATTCTTTATAATGTTTATTTAGGGGGACTCCAAGAAAAGAAGTCAAGAGCTAGCAGCTTGGGAAGCTGATTTAAAAAGGAAAGAGAAGGTTGGTTTTTGATTTTTTCTTATGCCAGTGTTGGTTCTTTAGTATTCATATAGTATTTTAATTGTCAGCATCATAAGTGATGTACTTGTATTCTCTTAAATGCCTGCATATACAAATATTTGCTTCTGCCACTATTAGTCAACTTATATCGTTTGCTTTGAGGATTTTGTGACTCTTTCAAGTGAATATGTAGGAAATAAAAAGAAGAGAAGATTCTGTTGCTAAAGGTGAATGACAAGATCCCACCCTACAAGATTTCAGTTAATTGTCATTTTATTTCGTCTATATATACACAGAGTCAAACTTATTTTTTCTTGTTTTCGAAATATGCTTACCAGCTGGTGTGCCCGTTGATGATAAGAATTGGCCTCCATTTTTCCCAATGATTCACCATGATATTGCCAATGAGATTCCAGTCCATGCTCAGAGGCTGCAATATTCAGCCTTTGCAAGTTGGTTGGGTATGGTCACTTAATTATGTTATCTATTTATTAGTTATTTGGTTTGTGATTGTTTTTGGGAAGTGAAACTTTTTACCATGCATTCTTTTAGTTAAATAGTAACTGCATGTCATTAAACCAATGCGAAGGGTATGCATATTTTTTTTCTTCTTTTTACTATCATAGTTATAGGCTTTGGTGGGTGAAATCGAATGAAATGAGATGTTTTCTTGTCAATATTCTGATAGAAACTGTTTCTTTACAAATAAAATTGGGACAATTTCTGATATTTATTGATACAAACAATATTACAGTACAGAGAATATCACACAAATCACACATAATAACATTAGGATAATAGTTCTCCAATGTTTTGAGAGCCTTGGCTTCCCCCCTTCCCAAATGTAACACATTTAATTAATAAAAAGTAACCATAGCTGCCATGACCAAAGTCAGTTTTGGTCTTCTCTGCCCCATAATATTCTCTAGTGAGAGATCTAACAATACTTCCCCCTCAAGGTGTTTCCTTGAGAATAAAATCAAATGAAGTTACAAAGCAACTTTGCCAGCATTGGCATTAAAACCAAATTTGGTCTTTTCTGCCCCATAATATTCTCTAATGAGAGGTCTAACAAGTAGAAACCGGTACCGAAGTACCAATTGATAGTAATGAACTTTTATTTATGGCAGAATATGTTCACAACAAACACACAATTACAAACACTATAGAGAATACATAATTCTCAGATAAACTAATCCAAGAAATTCTAGAGTCTTGGTCTCTCCCTCCCTCCCTCAAATAATTAGAGAGCTTGGTCTCTCCCACCCAAGACCATTCAATAATTATCCCCTCATCTGTTTCTCCTATCCTTTTCCTATTTATTCCTAAAATTAAACACTATAACTGCCATAATAACTTCTCATAAATGCAAGTCTAACAAATTACTCCCCAGTACAGAGAATAACACACAATGGAATTGGGGCAATTTTTTATATTTATTGCTACAAACAGTACCACAGTATGGAGAACAACACACAACTCACACATAAATAGGATAATTGTTCTCCAATGTTTCAACAGCCCTGGCCTCTCCCCTTCCCAAATGTTCGAGCTCTCCTACTAACCACTAAAAACTTCCAAGATAACCCACTATTTCCTGCCCACTTCCTATTTATTCTGAATAATAGCCAACGTAACTAACACATTTATTTAGTAAAAAAGTAACTGACAGAGTCTAATCTATTACTACCACAAACTGACCAAAGTCAATTTTGGTCATTTCTGCCCCCATAATTTTCTCTAACGAAAGGTCTAACAGATTCATTCCATAGGGCTTTTATGTTATACATTATTATCTGCATACATGCCCACAAACATTAGCATCTCATGTAGAAAATTTGTTTTTGTTTTGTTCTTTTACGTTTATATTTTCTGTTCTATTATAGTCCTGTGTCTATTTATTTTTTCTTCCTACTTGGATGTCTTTGCAGGAATCGTTCTCTGCTTAGTTTTTAATGTAGTTGCTGTGACTGTCTGTTGGATCAGAGGCGGGGGTGAGCTTATTCAATTACTTTCATGATATTGTCAATCCTCTAGTTTTATGCGGTGCCTTGGACTTGACTGTGAAGTTTACAATGTGCAGGTGTTAAAATATTTTTCCTTGCAGTGATTTATGCGCTGCTTGGGGTTCCCCTTTCATACGTGCTTTGGTACAGGCCCCTCTACCGTGCTATGAGGTAAATTGCAACTTTTCCTCTGTTTATTCACTAGTACTTCAGCAGTGTAAACTGTACAAACATAGGGCTACTATGGAATATTCCCTCCTAACTTGATTGTGTATGATGCTGGTTGTTGCTTATGATTGTTTCTAATATGCAGGACGGATAGTGCAATGAAGTTCAGTTGGTTTTTCATGGTCTACTTGGTATGTTGATCTATTACTAGATATTGACACGTTACTTGGTGATCAACAATATACTAATTTCTCTCTTAATTGGTTTGACTTGATGCAGCTTCATATAGCATTTTGCATCTTTGCTGCAATTGCACCCCCAGTTGTTTTTCATGGACAGTCGTTAACGTAAGTTTTAAAATCTGTTACAGAGTTTACTTATCTGAATATGAAGTTTTTGTTCTCTTTACCTACCTGGTTTGTGTAATTTTTCTAGAATAGATCAAAAGGCAAATCACCCCCTGGGAGGAATTTCAAAAATTTGTATTCCTAATATTTGTTGATTTGTAAGGAAAATCACATATAAATGGATGTTTTGTGACTAGCAAGTTGTCACTTATTGGCTTAAACCGGCTTTCTTGGAAAATATCATTTATAACAAGCATATTCAAATAAAAATGGGTTAAATATGGTTTTAGTCCCTATAAATTTTGTTTAGTTCCTATAATTTTTATCAACTTTTAGTCGATACAAAAATTTCCATTGGCAATTTTAGTCATTCTGTTAAGTCAACCCATGCTGGCTAACGGAAGTCCACTTGGACATTTTAAATGATGTGGAACTAATTATTAATTAATGTTTATTATTCTAGAAATATATCTAAATTGAGATTTAAGGTTTATTATTCTAAAAATCTTGTTGGTCTTTCTCTTAATGTAGTTGGAAGCCATTTTGTGCCACTTTTTTATTAAGTCATACTCAAATTAGCAGCTTACCAAGTATATATATATATATATATATATATATATATATATATATATATATATATATATATATTCTTTTTCTGTTGCATTTTAAAAATTCATTTAAAATTGTAGGGGCATCCTTGCGGCAATTGATGTGTTTTCAGACCATGTATTGGTTGGGGTAAGTTGTACTCTATTTGTGGTTATTAACATTTAATTTATTGGTGGATATAATCATTACCTGTTTATTGTTGTAACTTGTGATGATATGGCATCCATTTTTTTGGGTAAAGATATTGCTCTGGATGTTTAGAAGCATTACTGTTGACACATTTCTATTTAATATTGTGATCAGACAAATAAGATTCATTTACTGATGAAATATCTGCATACTAAGCTGTAGTGTTATGCATTTATATATATGCTGTAATTTAAACTTAATATCTTGTTTGGTTGTGTCTGGACTTTTTTTTAAAGCTGTTTTATATATCAATTTTGAAAAACTGTTTTTTTTACAAGTATGATATATTTTGTTTAGGTTTTTTAAAATAAGAAAATAGGAAACACCTTTTCAAAACAAGCTAATCAAATTAGACGAGGGTCAAAATTTGTAGCCATGGGAGTTAGATCAAAATTATTTGGATGCCCTTGAACAACCAGAGAGAGAATATGGATAATTTTTTTTTAATCTTATTTGACAAATAAGTTCTTATTTAGTTCATTTTGAATTTCTTATTTAATTTATGCGGAAGAAAAATAAGATCTGTAACCTTTTTCTTGTGCTTAAATTCTTTGATCCATCAATATGTTCGGTATTCTTGCAGATATTCTACTTGATTGGATTTGGACTGTTTTGCTTGGAGGCTCTTCTAAGCTTGTGGGTAATTCAGGTGAGGAACAATAGCTTTGATTTGCATTCTCAATTTTTAAAATGTTAAGAGTCTTGTTTTAGATGATTTGGGAGCACGTGGATAAGACTTGTGGAAACACCAGTAAATTGAGTTGATCAAAAGGAGGAGAAAATACACTGTTACTTTTCTGTGTTTTTTTACTTCACCAGCTGCTACACTTGCAAGTTTCTTTTTAGAAGAAATGATTTAGATATTTGCTTGATCATTGTTTCCTTTTCTTTTTGCCTATGCAGAAAATATACATGTTTTTCCGGGGGCACAAGTGAGTCTTTTCATGGATTTTGTTCTAGCGGCTTTTATAGTGTTAGTCACTTTCGAGGGTGACTTAGTATATTCTCTATCCTCTTTTCATTCTTTTCAATATCTCTGATATTGTTCTGCTGTTTGTTTCTCTGATGTGATTGTACCAAAGTTTTGTGTGTACTTGAGTGAGAATTATTGAAATTAATTTAGAATTTCTCTTCCTTGAAACAATATGTAGTAGAGATTCCATTGTGGATTGTGAAACAAGAATGATACCAACACATCTTGTGATTGTTTATATTCGAAAACTTGTGTCATTTTACTATTAGAAAAACCAGTAAGATATCTATAAGATATATTTTAGCGGCCAACAAATACTGGTTTGGTATGAAAGTAAAGTGACTATCATTAGAATTTGTGATTGTTATAGAAATTAATTAAACCATGGTTAAATACAAATTGAAATAATAATAGTTTAATATTGATGCAATAATGAAACATCTACTGATGAGTAGGCAAATAAGTAGTAGTTCAACGAAATGTAATAGTAGAAATTAAATAGCATAAAAAGTTGAAGTATGACGTGCTACTATTTTGAAGATTTTTGCATTTAAAAATTCGAGTTGTTTTTTTTGGTGAAATGTATGTTAATAAAAAGGAAGATTTTAGTTTTATGATGAATAGAAAACTGTGCAACAACTTTGTGCAACTTGATATTGTGAATGCATTTTTGAATTACCACATGTTATGCCTAATTTCCTTTGTGAATGCATTTTTTAATGAACAACGTTTGGCTGAATTAAATAATATGAATTGGTTTTGTGGAAACTCGCAAGTAAGGGTGGGAATAGGCCAGACTGACTAACAGGGGTCTACGGTCCAGCCTAGGTTAGGCCATGCTTTTTAGATAAATAGAAAAAGCCTAGGCTTTTTTATAAGCCTATTTAGCTAAAAAGGCTAGGCCACAAAAGCCTAGGCTTTTTTATAAGCCTATTTAGCTAAAAAGGCTAGGCCACAGGCCACATAAAAAGCCTTTTAAGCCTAAGAGGCCGGCCTATTTAAATATATATGAATAATTTTATTATTATTATATTATATTTTTTACTTTGAATTAAAAATATAAAAATAAATTTTAGTTATCTAGAAGAAATTATGAAAATAAGATGAAAAGAATCTTATGAACAATGTCATAAGTTGTTTCGATAAGTTCTCTCAAACAAATAATATCACAAAATTTATGCTACTAGGTAAACTCAAATAAACTAATGCAAACAAATATTTAATCTCATTGATCTTTTAATTTATTAGTCTATATAAAGACGAGCTGAATAACTTATTTATAAATGTTCAAATGAAATAGGCTTTTAAGTAGGCTTATAGGCCAATCAGGCCTTTAAAAAGGCCAGACCCAGGCCAAAAAAATAAGTCTATGATAGGCTACGGTGAAAGTTGTTTGATGTAAAGACAGATATTAAAATTAAGTTATGGAAATTAATATATTAATATATTATATTATATATTTAAAAAACCCATAAAATTTAGAGTTTAGAAATGAAAAAGCAAACATTGATAACTGAATTACAAATATAATTAGTGCAACAAACAATAAATTGAAAAATCCAACAAGTTATTTATACAATAATTTAATTGTTGCTTGAACAAAATATAATCATAATCCTTACAACAACTTTCATGAGTGCTAATACCTCTGTCACTTTTGTTATTAACAATCTCTGGAACATTGTTAAGGTATGACATATCAAAATTAAGAACTTTAAAGTTAAATTGATTTTGCTCAACCATTTTATTGGAAATATTATTTAGAATAGTAAATTAGTTGAGTTATGAATGAAATGAAAGATACAAATGTTGTGTTTAATTAATAGTTGGATTGACCGATAACTTTTTGAACAAATTTTAATATAATTAGCAGTTAGTTAGTTAGTGTTACGATATGTTATAATTATTTTATTATTATAATTATATTTTAATTATGTTAGATTTAGTTAGTCTTACCTCTAATTATTTTATTTTTCTATAATCATATATAGGAGTTTTTACTTGTACTTCAAATACATATCGAATGCACAAATATTCATATCTACATGAGTTTTTACTTGGTTTCTAAGAGCTTAGGTTTTTTAACACATTTTTCCTTTTGAGTGTTTTTTTCTTTGCGGTAGTAACCTTTCTGCAAGCAATGAGAATTCTTTCATTGTCATCGAATTGTAATCGGTGGAGTCCCTGCTTGTATTTTTGTTTTGTTTTCGGTTAAAATTTATTGTGCTACAATGGAGAAATTTGAGATTACATGCCTAATTACCGTAATTCTCGATGGCTCCAATTATAATCCGTCGACCAAAGCAATAAGTGGATTCTTGAAAGGTTGTCGACTTTGGCGATACATGACCAACGATAAAAACCGATAAAAAGTGCCAATGAAATTTCAGAGGTTTATGCTCATAAATTAATGAATGGGACAACAAAAATTATCAAATCATTACTTAATTTCAGGATACCTCTATTTCGAGTATTCATATTCAATTTGGGCGATTCAAGAATGCCAAAGAGATACGAGATTATTTAAAATAATGTTATACTATTTTTGATTTATTCCATAAATATCAATTGTTGAAGGATCTTAGTAATTTGAAACAACAATATGGTCCATTTGTTTATGAATTTTTAGCACAAATGAAAATTATTAGGAATCTGTTAGTTTGAGCATCCTTGTTGCACCAAAACCCTTTGCCTACATTAGAGAATGATATTCCTTGTCTTAAGTCTGAAGAAACTAGATCAAGACTTGTTGATTAACAAATTGATCATTTCTTTGCAGTTACAAATACGCCTACCAAATTTTATCATTGTTAACATAAGTATGATTATTCTTTTTTGAACTGACCTATAATTGAATGTCATAAGCACATGAAAAGGATCATATTGCTTCAAATTATTGTCGACACTGTAAGACACTCATATACTTAATTGAGAAATGTCCCACTGGTCCTCCATGTTCTGATCAGAATAAAAACCAAACACGTTTTAACTCTTCAAGGCCTCCACTTGCAACTGCTGATGCTACCAATGAATTTGTAAAGTCCTCTCATCCAACCTACTCTGGCATAGATATTGAGTATTTTTTTAGATAAATTCTTCCTTATGGTAATACTCCTGCTGCTTTTTTGACCACGCCATATAATTCTAAATGGTATTTTGATTATGCCTGTTGTAATCACATGACATCCACGTCTTATTTATTTTCTTCCCTACCTAAAAATGACATTACCATTCCATTCACACTGCTGATGGATCTCTTATAAATGTAATCCATAAAGGTTCTATCTCTCTGACTAGTTTAAGTCTACCAGACACATATCATATTCTTAAATTAAATTTTAACCTTGTCTATATTGTCCAATTATGTGATCTTGGTTAGGAAGTTACCTTTTCTTCCACTAGATGTCATGTGTAGGATACACAGACAAGACAACTCATTGGAACTGGATGTAAGATCGGAAGGCTATTTAAGCTCACTCAACTACATGTTCTTCGTGAGTGTAACATTTGTGTCGCTTCCACTTATTCATCCATTCAACTTTGGCATCTCCGTCTTGCTCTTAGTTCTATTAGCAAATTACGTCCTATGGTGTCTTAATGTTATTTAGGACTTGTCACTAATGAGTCCTTTAATTGTACTGCTTGTCAAACTACTAAAAAACCAACTTTATCTTTTAATAAAAATATTTCTAGTTTAGCTGCACCATTTGATCTTGTGCATTCTGATATTTGGGGACCTGGTCCTATACCTACTATGAAAGGTTCTTGGTATTATGTGTTATAAAATATTATCTTTTCTTGGTGAGCAGGGTACCTTGTCTAAATTTTCTTGTCCATACACATCTCAACAAAATGGCTCGGTTGAGAAAGCATCATCACATTCTTGACTCAATCTGTGCCATGCTTATCTCAACCCCTTTCCCAAAACGCACTTGGGGGTGAAAAAAAAATCTTATTTTTGTCCATATTATCAATAGTCTCTCTTCTTATGTCTTTGTTAGTGTCTCCCCTTTTAAGTGTCTTTATCTCATTAGACAAGATTACAAGCCACTTAAAGTGTTTGGTTGTGCTTGTTTTGTCCTTATTCAATCCCATGAATATACTAAACCTCGTGCTCGTTTATGATGTTTCCTTGGTTATCAAACTGAACACAAGGGTTATATATGTTGGGGCTCAATATCTCAATGCATTTGCATCTCTCCCCATGTTATATTTTGGGAAATTTTAATGTTCTCGTACTTGTAAAAATTGACCTCATTTCCGTCCATTACCACTCATCTCTTTACTAACCCTGATGTCAACTACTTTCCTAGTGATATATATACAGGTTCTGGGACATATGCAGGTTCTTCTAATGAGCTTTCAACCTCTTCTTATGTTCCATCCATTTCAGGCGATAATGTTCTGGTTGTTCTTCATACACTTACCACGAATGAGATTTCTCCAAGGGTAATAAACCCTCTCGCCTATCTTCATGATTTCCATTATTTTTCTATTATGCTTAACCTTCATGAACCACAGTCCCATAAGGAAGCCTCTACAAATCCACATTGGTTGCAAGCTATGCAAGAATAATTATAGGCATTATAGAGAAGCGACACATGGGACCTTATTCAACCTCCATTTGATAAGACTCTTTTAGGATGAAAACGAGTATATAGAATAAAGACTTTTCCTGATGGATCTATTGAGTGATACAAAGCTCATATAGTGGCAAAAAGGTTCACTCAAGAGTATGATATTGATTATGAAGAAACATTTGCTCTCGTTGCACACACCACCTCTACTCGAACTCTTTGAGCCATTCCAACCACTTAAAAAGTGGATACTTATGCAAATGGATGTAAAAATGTCTTTATGAATGGTGATTTAGAAGAAGAGGTTTATATGTGCCCCCTCTAGGATATACTTGCCCAAAAAATAAAGTGTGTCTTCTTCATAAGGCTCTCTATGGTCTTAAGGAAGCACCTCGAGCTTGGTTAGGTAAATTTCACAATACTATGACTCAGTTGGATTTCTCTTCCAGTTCTCATGACTTTTCTTTTTTTACTCGAAAAAAAAAACAATGGTACTATTGTCTTTCTTCTTTAAGTTGATGACTTGATTATCACTAGCGATGACTCTATTGGAATTGAAAGAGCTCAAGAAATTCTTGTGTGAGCACTTTGAGATGAGGAATCTTGAATCATTAAGTTACTTTTTGGGACTTCAGTTCATATCTTCTAGTGATAGCTTATTTATCTCACAAGCTAAGTATGCTTCTGATCTTGTTTCTCGAGTAGGCCTCACTGATTGTAAAATTTAAAATACTCCTCTAGAACCCAATGTTCAATTTACTCCTCAAGATGGTACTTTTCTCGACGATGCCTCTATTTATTGGAAACTCGTAGGTAGATTGCTTTACCTTTCAATTACTAGACCATATATATCATATGTTGTTAATCTAGTTAGCCAATTCGTGGCCTCTCCACATACAACTCATTATGTTGTTGTCCTCCGAATTGTTCGATATATTAAGAGCATCATGTTTTATGGTCTACACTATTTAGATGCATCCTTATTGATTCTTAGAGCCTACTCTAATGCGATTGGGTTGGTGATCCTAGTGATCATCGATCCATCATAAGTTTTTGTATTTTCCTTGGAGATTATCTTATTTCTTGGAGTAGCAAAAATAAAACCCGCTCAAGCACCAAAGCTGAATATTGTGCTCTTGCTAATACGACATCTAAGATATTATAACTTCGCTGGCTTCTTGCTGATTTAGAAACATCTCAACCTTCCCCAACAGTTCTTTATTGTGACAATCATAACGCCATTCAAATTGGCCACAATGATGTTTGCCGTAAACGAACAAAACATATTAAAATTGATTGTCACTTCATTCTTTAGCATCTTCTCCATGATAAACTTCATCTTATCTTCATAGGCACTCTTGACCAACCTGCTGACTTGTTCACAAAACCTTATTCTCCTGATCGCTTCCGAACTTTAATTTCCAAACTCATTTTGTTTACAACTCCACTTTATGTGGAATTATTCTATTTGTTTATTTGCCTCCAATCTTATATTATAAATATGAACTTTTGCTTGTACTTGAAATAAATATAGAATACACAAATATATTCATATTTTCCTGAGTTTTTACTGTTTGAGTAAAGAATTGGTACTTAGCAAAATCATTAGAATAATACAAAGTATTAAATTAGAAATATTATAGTAATAATAATATTTACATAATCATTAGTATTGTAAAAAAATAGAAAAAGGAAGGTTAAGTTTTATAAAAAATTTGAATAGGTAAGAATTGTTGTGTTGTTTAATTGATATAATACAAAGTTTGGCGGGTATAAGGTTGGGTGGGCGGTCCGTTTTGCCACCCGTACAATCACGTCGGTTAAAACTAAAGTTGTCAAATGGGCCAGCCCGACCCAACCCGCTTCAACCCAGTGGGCCAATGCGTTTAAATGGGTTGGCTCGGCCCGACCCAATTGCTAAATGGGCTACGTAAAATGAGTCCGACCCATTTTTCAAAGGCACGTGCGGCTCGATGGGCCAGCCTGACCCGTATTTCAATATTATAGTTTTAATTTTATAAAAAGGATGTAATAGATAAATGCAACACAACATAAGTAGAGAGTCATCATAAACGTATATAAGTGATGTTTAAAATATTTATCCATAAATATATATGAATACAACAAAAACATCCATGTAAAAGTACAAAGTAACTTCATATTATCATCCATACTTATCAAATTTTCTCTCCATCTCACAACAATTTCCTTTATCACATCATCTTAAAAATATATCTTCATCTTCTTTAACTTTTCTTTATCACTTTAAAGCACATTTATGAAATCATATCTTATCTCTGTTAGACGCTGACCTTAGGATCTAGAGGGGGGTGAATAGATTGTTCACAGTTTTTCGGAATTAAACAACTTTTCAGCGGAAGTGATTCTGAATCGACTCGCGTCTATTCCAAACCACTATCGAAACGATTGTATATGTGTTTAACACCAGTCGAAAACTTGAGATAAGTGATAAGAGTATATGTTGCAGAATCAAAGCGTTGCTCTTATTGAAAATCAGATTAACTTCTTGTATGATGGACAATATTTGCAATGCAGTAAAAGTGATAGAAACAAATATACAAACACTTGGTGATAATGATCAAATTGACGGTGATTCAATATGTGATGGATTGTGATGTTTATATATGTTCTTAATTCACAATCTTAACACTCGAATCGTTGATCAATTTGCTATTATAACCAAATATGAACACAACGTAAATGAGAAAGTAAAAGCGACAAGAACACGATATTTGTCTAGGCAGTTCGTCGATCGTCCTCACTACGACTACGTCTGCCCCCAATTCCAAATTGAAATTGGGTAATCTTTCATTAATGTTGAAAGTAGTATATACAAAGAAGATAACAAAGCGATAAACGATAAACCAATTATGTCGATCCTTTGAATCTTCTTCCCCCTTAATCTTGAGTCAGATCAAGGTTATCCAAGAGCTTCACTTTGATTCCCTTCTGCAGTGTCTTGATTCCTTGAACTCCCCGTTCCTCAGTCGTTACACTCAGCCGAATCCTCAATGAACGCCTCTTGATAAAAACCCCCAAGAACCACCCGTCGTGGAGGACAAAACCCGCAGATTTTATTCACCAACAAACCCCACAGACCTTCACCCACTAGGAATCTTCAATTCCGTTCCATGGACGTTATCGAACTCATCACTAACCCGCAACGCAAGAATGATTATGTGTAATTGTGTTGGAGATGATGAAGAACGAAGATGAGAAGCGTTTGTGTATCTTTCAGTCGTTGGTGTTGCTTTGAATAATGAACCTTGGACAATATATATGATAGCTTGACAGTTGGAGATGAGAGAAACAGAATTTTTGGCATTCTTGATCAGTTAGGTCGACCTCTTGTAGAGCTTAGGTCGACCTAGCAGTGCTTGCAGAATTTTGCTCCCAGTTAGGTCGACCTGTTTAAGGAGTAGGTCGACCAGAATCCTCTTCAAATGCATTCTGGGGACATTTTCTCAGATTAGGTCGACCTAGTTGTTGTGTAGGTCGACCTAGCAGACTGGTATGTAAATTTCATCAATTTAGGTCGACCTAGATGATGTGTGAGTCGACCTAGCAGAAGTATATGGATTTTTCTCCATTTTAGGTCGACCTGGGTTGATGGTAGGTCGACCTAACTGCTGCTTTTCTGCATTTTTCTTGTTTGGCTTGTGTTGAGTCGACCTATATGCATGGTAGATCAACTTGTTCTGTCATGAGTGATCAATGCTTGCTTTTCTTTGAGTTTTCTGCTTCCACCTTGTTGCTTGTATGCTTATTGAGTTTGCCATGAATCAAAAACATCTTTGTGATTGTAATCTTGTATTCACATACTCCCCCTTTTTGATGATGGCAAACCATTAGTCGAAGCTTTGGTAGTAGGTAATAGACACTCAACAAAGCTCCCCCGTACATTCAGCATCTATCTCTCAACAAGGCACTCTCTCAACAAAGCTCCCCCGTACACTCAGCATCCATCTCCCCCTTTGACAACATCAAAAAGAGATACAACGAAAATGGAAGAGTAACGAGAGAAACATATATAAAATAATAAAACAGGAAACACTAACATTCATAGTGTAATAGATAAAAGGTAGAGACACATATATGAGCAAGAGCGATTATATGCATGAAGTCACTATAAGCATGTTAATTGATAGCATATTATAGTATCAATGTTATTTTTGGAAGTGAACAACAATTATGTTACCGCCTTTTTCAATATGTAGGTGTCAACTTTAGTGGCAGCCTTTAGTCAATGTGGAATGACGCCTGGCTTGATGATGAACTACCTTTACGCTAAGAGAAATGTTAGCAGAATTATATATAAAGTAAGGAAATAATATTAAGAGAGAACAAACGTAATTAGCCCAAATTAGAGATATCGAGTATCCCTAATTCCCTACGAATGTTGAAGTATTGCTCCGTTGCTAGAGGTTTGGTGAAGATGTCAGCTAGTTGCTTCTTGCTTTCTACATGTTCAAATGTAACGTCTCCTTTCTCTACATGATCTCGTAGAAAGTGTTGTCTTATTTCAATATGCTTGGTACATGAGTGTAAGACAGGATTTTTACTCAAGTTTATGGCGCTTGTGTTGTCGCACATGATAGGTATGCGATCAAGCTTAATACCAAAGTCAAGAAGTTATTGCTTGAGCCATAATATTTGTGCACAGCAGCTTCCAGCAGCTACATATTCTGCCTCAGCAGTAGATAATGCAACTGATACTTGTTTCTTGCTATGCCAACTTATCAATGAATTTGAGAATAGATGACATGTTCCACTTGTGCTTTTTCTATCGGATTTGCAGCCAGCAAAATCTGAATCTGAGAATCCTACCAAATGGCACTCATTTCCCTTTGGATACCATAGGCCATATGTAGTAGTTCCACGTAAGTATCGCAGAATTCTTTTGACAGCTTTTAAGTGAGATTCTTTTGGACAAGATTGATATCTTGCACACATACACACACTAAACATGATGTCTGGTCTTGAGGCAGTGAGATACAATAGCGAACCTATCATACCTCGGTATAATTTCACGTCAACCTCTTTACCTTTCTCATCTTTGTCTAGATTAGTATTTGTTGCCATAGGTGTGTCAATTTCCTTTGCTTCACTCATTCCAAATCTTTTGAGCAGCTCCGTACAGTATTTAGTTTGATTCACAAACGTTCCATGACTGATTTGCTTGATTTGTAGGCCAAGGAAGAAATTTAGCTCACCCATGAGACTCATCTCAAATTCACTCTGCATAAGCTTAGAAAAATCTTTGACAAGTTTTGCATTAGTCGACCCAAATATAATATCATCTACATAAATTTGGACTAGGAGAATGTCTTTATCTTTTCTTTTAATAAAGAGAGTAGTGTCAACTTTACCCCTAGAGTACCCTTGACTAAGGAGAAATTTGCTCAAACGTTCGTACCAAGCCCGAGGGGCTTGTTTAAGACCGTATAGAGCACATTTCAGCTTATAGACATGAGTTGGATACATGTAATTCTCAAAGCCGGGTGGCTGAGCAACATAGACTTCTTCATTTATATAGCCATTTAGAAAGGCACTTTTAACATCCATTTGGAATAGTTTGAAGTCTTTAGAACAAGCACAAGCAAGTAAGAGACGAATAGCTTCGAGACGTGCTACAGGAGCGTATGTCTCTTCATAATCAATACCTTCCTCTTGATTATAACCTTGGGCAACTAATCTAGCTTTGTTTCTAGTAATAACGCCGTTTTCATCAAGTTTGTTACGAAAAACCCATCTAGTGCCTATTACTTGATGATCTCCCGGATGAGGGACTAAGTCCCAAACATCATTCCGTTTAAATTGGTTTAATTCTTCTTGCATGGCCATTAGCCAATGCTCATCAAGTAATGCATCCTTAGCGTTTTTCGGCTCAACTTGTGAAACAAAAGCAAAATGATGACAAAAGTTACTTATCTTTGAGCGTGTTGTAACCCCCCTTGAGATGTCTCCTATTATATTGTCAATTGGATGGTCTTTCACATTTGTCCAGGCCTTGGGAAGTTCTTCATTGTTTGAGATGCTTTCTTTTTCATTTTCATTGTGAGACTCGTCTTTCTCTCTCTCAGCATCTTTCTTTACAATACTTTCATTCTCGTCTTCCTTATCCTTGACAATGTCTTCAGTGGACGGACCTGCACCATTAAATGAAAGACCTTTCTCGACATATTTTGCATAAGATTCATCAAAAGACACGTGTACTGACTCTTCTACTATAAGTAATCTCTTATTATATATCCGATATGCTTTACTAGTTTGTGAGTAACCAAGGAATATGCCCTCATCAGCTTTAGCATCGAATTTACCAAGATTATCCTTACCATTGTTCAAAACAAAACACTTGCAACCGAATACATGGAGATGAGATACATTTGGTTTTCTACCTTTTAGTAATTCATAGGGAGTTTTGTTCAGTATAGGACGTATTATTATCCTATTCAAAACATAACATGCTGTACTAATCGCGTCAGCCCAGAAATACTTTGGTAGATTACCCTCATTCAGCATTGTTCTTGCCAGCTCCTCTAGAACCCGATTTTTACGTTCAACTACTCCGTTTTGTTGAGGTGTTCTAGGAGCTGAAAAGTTATGCTCAATTCCATGTTTATCACAGTATTTTTCAAAAAGAATGTTTTCAAACTCTCCACCGTGATCACTTTGAATTGCAACTATTTTGTTGTTCATTTTGTTTTGACATAATCTTGCAAATTGTGTGAAAGCTGGAAAAGTTTGATCCTTACTAGGTAAAAAGATTGTCCAACAAAATCTCGAGTAATCATCGACAATGACAAAACCATAGGTGTTTCCACCTATGCTTTTAGTCCTTGAAGGGCCAAAGAGATCCATGTGAAGTAGTTCAAGAGGGCGTGATGTTGAAACCACGTTCTTTGATTTAAAAGAGATTTTTGTTTGCTTTCCCTTTTGACAAGCATCACATAAATGATCTTTTGAAAACTTTATTTTAGGTAAGCCGGTTACTAAATCTTTTGAGACAACTTTATTAAGTAAGTCAAAATTTATGTGGGCGAGACGTCTATGCCAAAGCCATGAGTCTTCGCTCAGAGCAACTAGACACTTAGTACTAGACTTAGATACCTCATCCAAGTTTAGCATGTATATGTTGTTTACTCTTAAGCCCTTAAACATAATGTCTCTTTTCTTAGTATGTTCTATTGTGCAGCCAGAATTTGTGAACATTACTTTAAAATCTTTGTCACACAATTGACTTATACTTAAAAGATCATGTTTAAGACCTTCTACTAGCAGCACATCAGTTATAGTAGTGGTAGAAGGGTTACCTACACTTCCTTTACCAAGTATGGCTCCCCGATTGTTATCTCCATAGGTGACATACCCCTTTTTCTTTGCTTGAAACTCAACGAAAAGAGATAGGTCTCCAGTCATGTGTCTTGAACATCCGCTATCAAGGAACCACAACCTTTCGGCAATGTCAAGACACTTTTCCTGCAAGATTAATTTAAAGAGGGAGGTCCCCAATTTTCATTGGGTCCTTGGTAGTGAGTACACAATTTGTTGCACTTAGGCAACCATTGAAATACTCCTTTAGGAACTAAAATTCTCCTAAATTTGCATTTTTCAATGGTATGTCCCTTTTTGCAACAATAATGACAGGTAATATGATGAGAATATGGAGTTTTGCTAGTTGATACTTTTGGTACAAAAGTTTATTTACTATATAAAGGAGTATACGATCTTTTGAACTTATTTGGATCAACCGCAAAAGTTACTTTTGGTTGTAGAGCCTTGTCTAACTTGGCTTTTAGATCTCTTACTTCTTTTTGCCAAATGTGACATGTCTCACAACCAAACCATGATGTAGGATCTATTTCAACTTTATCCTTTTGAATGTCTAGCATAGATTGTTTTAAAGCTTCCATATCCTTTTCGGTTTTCTCAACTTTTGATTCAAGATATGAAAATATTTTCTTATTTGAGGCCAAAAGTTTGAAAGCTTTAATTGCATCTCTATGTAATTCTTCAAAAGCAAGTTTTAGTTGAGAATGAGATACCTTATCTACGAGTTCAGGTTTAAGATGACTTACAGCTTTCTTTTTCTTGTGTTGATGAGCCATGAAACATAGGTTTGCTGATTCTTCTTCATCGCTTGATGAGCTTTCACTAGATGAATCACTTTCCCATGCTATGTAGGCTCTTTTAGATTTGTTATGACCTTTGCTTTGGTTCTTCTCCTTTTCTTTCTTAAGGTATGGACAATCCGGTTTGTAGTGACCGGCTTTCCCACAATTGAAGCAAAGACCTTTGATTTTTCCCTTGTTGTCGTCATCTTGTTTGAACATGTTTGATTGCTTTCTATAGTTGATCAAGCCTTTGTTAGAATGTTTTGCTCCATTTTTCTTTAGATATTTGTTGTATCTTCGCACAAACAGTCCCATTTCCTCATCATCGGAGTCTTCGTCATCACTTGTGTCACTATCCTTTGGCTCTCGTTTTGAGGTCTAGGAGCTCGAAGCTTTTAGAGCTATTGACTTCTTCTCTACCTCTTTCTCCATGTTCTTTTCTTTCTTTGTCCTTTTCTCATGCATGTCAAGGCATTTAAGGTGTTGTTCATGTTCCTCTAGTTTACCAAATAGAGTTGTGATGTCTAAAGTGTTTAGATCATTTGCTTCCTTTATTGCTGTAACTTTGGGTTGCCATTCACTGTTCAAACATCTTAAGATTTTGTTAGTAGCAACTGCATTGGAAACAGGTCTATCAAGAGAATTTAACCGATTTTTCAGATGAACGAATCTCTTCTGCATGTTTTCGATGGATTCACCATCTTCCATGTGGAAGAGTTCGAACTCTTGAGTTAACGTATTGATCCTAGCTAGTTTGACATCATCCGTTCCCTCGTGGGCAACTTGCAATGTGTCCCACATAGCTTTAGCTGATCTACAATGGGAAACGCGATAGTATTCATCAACTCCTAGAGCTGAGATTAGAATGTTTCTCGCTTTCCAATCGTATGCATATCTCTTTTCATCTTCAGCATCCCAAGTGTTTTCTGGTTTTGGAACAACTGCACCAGCTGCATTTGTCATGGTGATTTGAAAGGGACCATTGACAATAGCTGTCCAGATGTTCCTATCAATTGCATTGATGTGGACACACATACAATCCTTCCAATAGCCATAGTTTTCACCGTTGAAAACTGGAGCTCTATTGTGAGCCCCTTTAGGTCCGGAAGCCATCTTTCCAATAAGTGTTTCACGTAGCACGGACTAAACCAGAGCTCTTGATGCCACTTGTTAGACGCTGGCCTTAGGATCTAGAGGGGGGGTGAATAGATCGTTCACAGTTTTTCGGAATTAAACAACTTTTCAGCGGAAGTGATTCTGAATCGACTCGCGTCTATTCCGAACCACTATCGAAACGATTGTATATGTGTTTAACACCAGTCGAAAAATTGAGATAAGTGATAAGAGTATATGTTGCAGAATCAAAGCGTTGCTCTTATTGAAAATCAGATTAACTTCTTGTATGATGGACAATATTTGCAATGCAGTAAAAGTGATAGAAACAAATATACAAACACTTGGTGATAATGATCAAATTGACGGTGATTCAATATGTGATGGATTGTGATGTTTATATATGTTCTTAATTCACAATCTTAACACTCGAATCGTTGATCAATTTGCTATTATAACCAAATATGAACAGAACGTAAATGAGAAAGTAAAAGCGACAAGAACACGATATTTGTTTAGGCAGTTCGTCGATCGTCCTCGCTACGACTACGTCTGCCCCCAATTCCAAATTGAAATTGGGCAATCTTTCATTAATGTTGAAAGTAGTATATACAAAGAAGATAACAAAGCGATAAACAATAAACCAATTATGTCGATCCTTTGAATCTTCTTCCCCCTTAATCTTGAGTCAGATCAAGGTTATCCAAGAGCTTCACTTTGATTCCCTTCTGCAGTGTCTTGATTCCTTGAACTCCCCGTTCCTCAATCGTTACACTCAGCCGAATCCTCAATGAACGCCTCTTGATAAAAACCCCCAAGAACCACCCGTCGTGGAGGACAAAACCCGCAGATTTTATTCACCAACAAACCCCACAGACCTTCACCCACTAGGAATCTTCAATTCCGTTCCATGGATGTTATCGAACTCATCACTAACCCGCAACGCAAGAATGATTATGTGTAATTGTGTTGGAGATGATGAAGAACGAAGATGAGAAGCGTTTGTGTATCTTTCAGTCGTTGGTGTTGCTTTGAATAATGAACCTTGGACAATATATATGATAGCTTGACAGTTGGAGATGAGAGAAACATAATTTTTGGCATTCTTGATCAGTTAGGTCGACCTCTTGTAGAGCTTAGGTCGACCTAGCAGTGCTTGCAGAATTTTGCTCCCAGTTAGGTCGACCTGTTTAAGGAGTAGGTCGACCAGAATCCTCTTCAAATGCATTCTGGGGACATTTTCTCAGATTAGGTCGACCTAGTTGTTGTGTAGGTCGACCTAGCAGACTGGTATGTAAATTTCATCAATTTAGGTCGACCTAGATGATGTGTGAGTCGACCTAGCAGAAGTATATGGATTTTTCTCCATTTTAGGTCGACCTGGGTTGATGGTAGGTCGACCTAACTGCTGCTTTTCTGCATTTTTCTTGTTTGGCTTGTGTTGAGTCGACCTATATGCATGGTAGATCAACTTGTTCTGTCATGAGTGATCAATGCTTGCTTTTCTTTGAGTTTTCTGCTTCCACCTTGTTGCTTGTATGCTTATTGAGTTTGCCATGAATCAAAAACATCTTTGTGATTGTAATCTTGTATTCACAATCTCAATATTTTTTTCTCAAAATTTACCAAAATCTTTTTTTAGTGGGCCAGCTCGAAGTCCGCTTGGCCCGGCCTGACCCATAAAAAACATAGGCCCGATGGACTGACCCAAAAAGATAGGATCGTATTTTTTTAAGGTATTTGCGGCCCGAACCACACTAAATTGTTGGACTTATGGGCCGACTCGGTGGGCCGAGTCCATTTTGATAACTCAAATTAAAACAATGGTAGGACACCCGTGATGGTTCACGCATTAGCTTTACTTTATTTAGCTTTTTTTTTTGATAAGCAAAGAGACTTATATTAAAAGAGCACAAGGGGTGCTAACCCAAAAGCATACAAAGAAAAGGTAGATGGAAAAAACTACCACCCCCACCAACTAACAAGAGACTAGCCCACCCCAATACAAAATGCGGGATTAACACACCAATCCGACCAAACTAGATTGTCACCCACCTTAAAGAAATTGATAACCCACTCCCAAGATAACAATTTAATCATCCCCATAATATCGAAATTGACCAACACCCCCCCATTGAAGAGGATTTCATTCCTACAACACCAAATACTCCAACAAAAAGCCAAACCGATAAGCCATCTAGTGTTCACTACAAAAAGAGACCTACAAAAAGCCTTAAGAGCAATAAGACGGTCAAAGAAATTACCCGAATTGCCAAGACGTCAATACGAAGCCAATCCAAGAAGCTATTCCACCACCATAAAGTAACCGAACAACTCCCAAAAAGATGATTTGTATCTTCCTCCGCCAATAAGCACAAGGGACAAACCAAATTATCTGGACCGAGTAAAATACCCCGAGAAGCCAAATTCTTCCTAGTGGGAATCTTATTCAAAATTAAACTCCAACCGAAAATAGACACCTTACTCGGAATCTTAGTTTTCCATAAAGAAGATAACTCCTTAGAGACGTTTTCATTCAAACCTTGACTCCAAGAATCACCTTCCATAGTCATCTCATAAATTGCCTTAACCGAAAAACCATTAGGATTTTTCCACCAAACAAACAAATCCGACACTCCAAACACGGGTTGTATCGGATTAATAAGTCTCAACAAATCCAATAAGGACTCCCCTTCATCCTCAACAGAAAAGCCTTCATGAAATTTAATTGACCAAACCCAAGAACCATTGTTCCAAAAGCCGTTGTCGCTAACCTTTTTGGAAGAAACTTCTGCATGGGAAAACAAAGAGGGAAAGCGGTTGCGAAGAGGATATCCTCCCACCCACCGATCTGCCCAAAAATCAATAACCTCTCCGTTTCCAAGTTTACAAGCAACAGATGAAGGAAACCAGTTTTCCAACGGATTGTTTCCCATTGATCCCACAGAACAAACATCTTTCCACCAGAGAGAAGCCATATTTCTTTTATGAATCACCAAATCTGAAAGCATTGTCCTCCTAATGTCACCGTACCTGCAAGAAAGAAGGTTAGTCCATAAAGAATTCTCCTCATTAAGCATCCTCCACCTCCACTTACTAAGTAAAGCCAAATTAAACTTCCCGCAATGTTTAACTCCTAGCCCTCCCTCCTTCTTCGACAAACACACTTTGTCCCAAGCTATCCAATTTATCTTCTTCTTGGTCTCTACTCCTCCCCACAAAAAAACCCTTTGAAGCTTAATAATTTCCCTAATGATGATTTTTGGCGCCTTGTAGAAGGAAAAGAAATAAATCGGAATACTTGACAAAACTGAGTTTAACAAAAAAACCCTCCCCCATAGACAAATGTCTATTCTGCCAAGACTCCAATCTATTCCTCAGTCTTGCGACAATTGGCTTCCACACCTCCCGCCTCCTAGGATTAACCCCCACCGATATACCAAGAAAAGTGAAGGAAGTAGCACCCACAATACAATTAAGAAAAGAAGCCGCCGCTTGGATAAAATCCGGATCCAAATTAACCATAATCAAACGGCTCTTGGTCAAGTTGACCCGAAGACCCGAAACCACCTCAAAGCCCCTAAGGATAGCCTTCACACTCCATAAATTATTCCAAGATTCATCACATATCAAAAGAGTATCATATGCGAATTAAAGGATCTCAAAATTATTTAGCTAACTTAGAGTCATATCACTATTTGGTAAAAGAATATCTAAAGCTCTGTAGTTTAATTGGATGTGGGTCTGAATTTGGGATCTCAACATATATGAGTTTGTCAATGTCAAAAGAAATAAAATATTTATTTTGTGGGTGTAAAAATATAAGAATGCGAGGATGTGCCAAATCTCTTTTTGAAAATTCAACGGTATGATCAAAAGTAAAAGAATATAATTAGTGAATTTAAGAAAAGAAAGTACTAAATGTATATTCAAATATTTAATAACTCACAAGACAACTTTTCCAAGGACATGTTTTTAAATCAAACTAGTGTGATACCCGTGCGTTCGCACAGGTACGCTTCGTTTTGGCGTATTTGGATTGAGGAAAATAAAAGGTATTAATAAAATATTAAATTTTGATTAAAATGGATAAAGTTATAAAAATACTAATATTAGTTATGATAATGTGTGGAGTACGTTAAGTTGTTGAGTTATTTACAAATTTGAAGAAATAAGATATTTTGATGAAATAAAGAAAAAATAAATAATTTATTAATTATTTTAACCAAAATAATGTATTATTTTTAAAAGAGATAATAAATTGATTTTTAGAATGTTTTTCGTATATAAAAATATTTGAATCAATAGTAAACTTATTTCCGTAATTGTTCAATATTTAAATCAATTCATATCATATCAGTACCCGTGTTTTCGCAAAAATCAAAATTTGAAATTTAGTTTTAATTTCAAATATTTAAAATTTAAAAATTATTTATTTATTTTGCGTTAATTTTCAAATTAATTATCTTTTAAAGTTATAAATAATTTATAATAACAATAATTAATTAATGTTTAATTTTATATTTTAAAATTATCTATAATATAAGAAAATTTACTGTTCTAGATTTCACCAAAATACCCTTTGATTAACTTAGTCTAAATTAATTTTTTTGGGGCAAAACATGTCTTTTGGTTTTTTTACAAATAATACCCTTTTCTTGCTGAGCTGTATGTCATTATCTCAACTTCAAATTTCAATTTCTTCTCTCTGTCCTTTCTCTCATTCTCTCAGTCTTCCTTTTTCTCATTCCCTCTCCGGAACTATTTCATTCTTCTTCTCCCTCTTCTTCCTCCTCTTCTTCTTCCTTCTTCTTCTTTACAAACCGTAATGATACTCTCTGTAACACTTTGATAACGAAGCCCTAATCCAATTCGATAACTATGCACGAAATCAGGGTTTTGGAAATCCTATAAAAATGAAGATGCATAAAATTAGGGTTTTGGAAAAGCATCAGATGCTCTGAATCATGGTAGAAGTCGTAATGCTCGACATTTATCGGATGTTTAGGTGTATGATATGCTCAGGTGCTCTGAATCATGGACTTTTTTTTAGTGAGTTACATGATTTAGCTGTTTGCAGGTTTATGATTTTAGAAGTTTGATGTGGTCTTCTCTAAAACTAAAAGCTGATACTAGAAAAGATGATGGCAACAGTTCACCGGAAAATCTGCCAAACGATATTTCTACTTCTGGTTTTCGTTTCTGTTTCAGTTGTGAAATATATTGGCTGTGCAGTATGATAACTCCTTTCTGTTGCTGTTGTGTTGATGAGTTTTTTCTAAAATAGGCTTAACTTTGTTTTGATGTACTGGTTTCTATTGTGTTGATCTACATCATATATGTTGTACTGTTGTTTTTTGTTTTGTAAATAACTTAAAATTCAATAACGGGTGGTGATTCAAATGAAGAAGGAAGAGCAGTGGACAGGAAGAGCAGTGGATTTTCAAGAGGTGCTTCTGTGTATAGAGGTGTGATAAGGTATGGCCTAAAGTGATTTTCTTGCTGTAATTAAATTCAGCTTTTTTTAATGAATAGATGAATAATTATTGAGTAGTGTTTATCTTTTTCTTCTTGTCCCAATTTTTCAGACACCGTCAACATGGAAGGTGGCAGGCTCGAATCGGACGGGTTTCGGGAAACAAAGACTTCTATCTTGGTACATTTAGTAAGTTCTCTTACCCTCCCTCGCTAATTTGAACCCGTTTGTTACGACTTTTTTTAATATGTAACATATCTGGATCCGTCACCGAACGTCTCAAATAGATGATATAACAAATTCTATTCTATAGGCACACAAGAGGAGGCTGCAGAAGCATATGATATTGCAGCAATCAAGTTTAGAGGAACAAGTGATGTGACCAAATTTGACATAAGTAGGTACGATGTCAAGAGAATTTGGTCAAGCTCAACTCTAATCGCCGGAGACATCGACACCTTCTCAGTCGCCTCCTCTAGCTATTACCGACGGCGAACAACAGCATTCTGATGAATTGTCCAACATGGTGTGGAATTCGAACAAAGACGAGCAACCACCGCAGAACGAGTGTGGAAAAACCACCGATGAATTGTCCAACATGGTGTTTCCTCACTTTATTTAATATCTTTTGCATTTTAGAGATATCATGGTTTAATGATTAGTGTAAGATCCAGATATTATATACTAAACAATTTATTGTAATTTGTCTTGAAAATACTTTTCCAAATCTAACTGTTTGCTGAAATTTGTTACATGATTATGACTGTGGCCTTGTCAGAATCAACATCTTTAACCAAGTCATTGTTGCTAATAACTACTTCACTGGATCGAACGAAAACCTCAAAAAATGGATTGGCCATCCAAGATTTGAGCTTATCTGTCACGGTAAAGTCCATCTTTATTTACTATTCAACAATCTATGTATAGAATTTTTTGTCGATGTATCACATTGAATGGTAATCTATTTTTTGTTCTATTTAGTAATACATCTTTGAACACTTGTATGGAGGTTGTAAAATGATTTCCCTTAACTTAAAAGGATACAAAAGTTGTTTCTATATGAATTGCAATTTTGATCAGCTGGCATTGTGAAATTGGAAATTGTGACAATGATAGATTGTGTTCTTAGTATATTATGTTCGGCATCCCTTCAAATCAGTTAGTAACTCAGTAGTGTTGATGAATTTGTCTTATTTTGTCTTTAATCATACTGTTTACTTAGCAAGTAGACACAGTCGTATCAACAATTGTAATATTAATTCATACATTCATTCATTGTACAATCACTAAATGGTACTGCTTGAAATTCAAATTCTCCAATATTCACTATATTTTTCCTTCAATTTCTCACCTCATAGCAAACAATATTCGCGACAAAATCTGTACTGTTTTGGCTTTTGTGGTGGTAGTCTCAAGTGAATGTATGTATATGTGGTTATGACTCTTGTATTGAATGTGCAGGTTTGTATGTCAGTTTGGACAAAGATTAGACTGTATATCTGCATGCTTGTCTGGGTTTGAATGATGGATAATCTGGTTTTGTCAGAAACGCTGGCGGAGTCGGAAACTGCGGAAGTGGAGAATCAGTAGCTATAGATATTGTTGCAGTTTGGGGAGTTTAGTTTTTTTCTAAGATGCTGTCTTCTTGTGCGACGTTTTCCGATGATGTGTTGAATATGTCGAGAGCCATGGTATAATGTTTTCGCATGTATTGGTGCATCATGTTGCAGGTGATGTTTTGCAAAATTTGTCCTTGCCGGAGTAATCGTAGAGCTGCGTCTTCGGCGGCCATCTGAGCAAGCTACGGGTCTAGTGTATGTTGTTTTTTGGTTTTGGAGTATAGGTTATGTATGGTTCTGTCAGTCATGAGTTATGGTTTAGTTTTGGTACTGTCATAATTTTGTTGTTTGGATTGGTGTAGTTGCAGAATTATGCATTTTGTCATACCCCAAATTTGTCCTACCCTACTCATATGGCTTATGGTTCATGTACATACATTACTTGGGTCATAACTCACATTCATGCATTCATATCATTGGTACTATTCAAAAGGCTAGCAAGAGAAAGCTCTGTTGCAAAGAGTTTTGATCAGAGAATAAGGAGGGTATAATCATGTGGTTCTATGTTCAAGAAAGTCCCCCGGGATTGGGGTTTCTCTCTACTTCAAATCAGGGCATTGAGTGAAGAGTACAAGCTTGCAAAGTGTCTGGTCCTTTAAATAAGGGTTTCTTTGACCAAAGTCAACCGGTTGACTTTCTGGTCAACATTTAATCGGGAATGGCCCCTATGTGTGGAAAACTTCTCATGCTGACCTTGTGGAGGTGTTTGTTCGACTGGATGTGAGTGAAAGAGATTTAATCGGGAATTTCATCAATAGTCGGAAAAATCGGAACAATTGACTTTTGGGTCAAAATCAGAAGAATTATTCAAATATTGACTTTTGGTGGAAAATCAGTCAAGAAAAGTCGAAGAATGGATAAAATCGAGAGTTTGACAAAAAGTTGACAAAAATAGAAAGTTTCCAACACTTAGAAAATTTTTTGATCCTTTGAATCATGATGAGCAGTCTACTTCAGCACTGATTTACACATGTCAAATGGCATTTTTTGGGAAAAGTTCCAACATCAAAGTTGTTCCTCTCACGGAGGAGAACAACTTTGTAGTTGGAAGTTTTTTCATTTGAAGCTTGTATGAAGAGATAAAGTGGTTTGAAGTTACTGAAAATCCATTCAAACTAAGTCACAATCCAAGTCACAAGTCAGGTCATGACCTGGCATTTTAACAAACACATGACATGCCAAATCTCCAGCCATTTTTAGAGCTCTAAAGAAGTGCCATGAATGCAAACTTGGTATCACTCTCTTCTTTGCCATCTCCTCTATCCATTGAAACAAGAATTGGAATAATTGAACAAATATTGAGTGAGATACAAGCTTTCAAAGTTGTATCCCAACACTGGCCAAACACTGCATGCAGCCAAGGCAGATTCTTAAGGCATACGCATGCATTTCAGCAAACACATGGTGTGCCAAATGTCAGTGCCTTTTTCTTCCTCCACAAGCCTCAATTTTGAACAAGTTAGATGCTAAGACATTCTTTGCCATGTCCTCTACCTAGTGAGCGCAAGATTACTAATTTTGAACATGTGTGGACCAAGATACAAGCCACCAAAGTCATGCATATGGACACCGTATATGAACTGAGTAAGAGTAGGGCACATGCGTGGGCACAAGGCAGTTATGCATTGTCATGTCTCATTGCATTTTTGAGTGGGATAAAAACCCTATCTCAAAGGCTCATCAACACCAATTCTCTTCCCCCATACGTCCTCTTCACATTGGTCTTAAGTTTGAAACAAATGGTGTCTCATGGAAGAAGATATAAGCTCACAAAGTCATCATCATGATCATGTTGAACCAAGGAAAGGTTGAGCTTTATTTGCAACATACACCAAGTCATCATTTACTACAAAAAGCCATGCACACGCTGCATTTGAAAAGGCACACAAAAGATTTACCATAGCTACACATGCTTGCTCACTAAGTATCAACACCTGAAGGGAATGCTACACTACAACCATCCACACCATAAAGCCCATACACTCCATACTATATAAACTCAACACTTCACAAACCACAACACACACACACTCATTTTTTTTCATACTCTCACACTCTCATCTTTCTTCACTTTCAGAACTCTCTCCTCAATCTTTCTTTCTGGTTCTCTCTCTTCTCTTTCTCTTCACTCACCTTCCAAGAGAAAGTTTGTTACAGTCTCTAACAAACTTTTCTACTACCATGCTTCCATAACCGAACCTTCATCACCACCATTGAAGCAACCTCATTGATCTTCGTAATCTCCTCAAGTCTCAAACTCTGAACAACATCATCATCATCATCACTTGTGTGGGTCGAGATCGAAGGCTTCACCATCACGTTTCTCTCTTCTGCAAGGTTCCAAGAGTGGAGGACTGAGTTTGTGATTGCTACTACATCTCAAGATTTTCTTCGCCTCTAAGATCCAAGCTTCGAACAAGTAAGTTTCTTGAAATTTTTAGCATATGTAGACTAGTTGATGAAGCACATAGTAACATGCTCAATGTGGTTCTGCGCGTGAGACTTTGATTTCTATGGTTGATCTTGTTTGCGTGTTATTGTGTGTATTTGCTCGCCTGAATCACTTGTTTGAATTCAATGATTGATCATGAACACACTGCTAAGACTTAAACGGGATTTTAATGATGTTGATGAACCTAGGGTTTTTAGATTGGCCTCGGATCATACATTAGAGATAGTTTTGAGAAAATCTAAGGCCAGATCTGAAGTCAGGGCAAAAAACCGAGTGGACCGGTAGTATCCTTTTCATTTTCTGGGCGCGATTTGCTATCGCCGGCGATACTCGCGGCTGAGGAAGATGACCGGAGGCGGAGCTCCGGCATCTGAGTTTCATTTGTTGTTCAGATTCCGTTTGTGACGTGGCATGATTACGTTGGCTTATTTCCCAGTATTTTGTGGTTTCCTTGTCTTATTCAAATGATTGGGTGATGCGTTGCTAGCTTCCGATTGGTCCGTGGCCTTATTCTGTTTTGTGACTTAAATGAGATGCACCGGTTGATAATAGTTCACATGTCACATTTTGTTTTAATAAGAACCATATAATAGTCACAATATTTCACATGCAGTAATAATGAGGCAGAAAATAAAAACAAGTGGAATGAATGAAAGAAGGCTGGTGAACGTTGGGCCTCTACTGCTTTGGGCCACGCCAATTGCTGGACCTTACCCCTAAATCACTAGCGCACCACTCCCTTCATGCCTTTGGGCCTTATCACGTTTTACTTTTGCACACCCCTGTTCAGGCCTGTTTAGCATTTTAACTTGATTTTAATTCCTTTAATAATTGCTTTTACACCCCCTGCAGTATAGATTAGATTTCCATTTTAATATTTGTTTTGCTCTTATTTTTAGCTCATAATTCCTTTTAGCTCAAATAAAAATACATAAAACTATTTTTTAGATAGTTTAGGGTGAATAAATAATTGATTTGTTTTTGTTGTTTTCCTTTAATTGTTTTAAAACCTTTAATAAATCATCTTTTACAATAGGTTTTGTTTTGTTTACTACTTGTAAATAAACCTGTTAATAGACTTAGAAATAATTTTGGTCTCGATTTTCTTTCATAGATTCAATTGGTATATGTGTGTTTGTGAATAATAGTTTGTTTGATATAGCTCTCGATTTTATTTGTCGCATATTGATTTTCTTCTATCTACCCCATGTTAACATTAGGATTTAGACTTGTATAGACAACTTAGATTAGAATTTAGGATTAGTTCCCTATTGCATTCTTTTTCTTTTCAACTTTTAAAACATTAATAAACGGAAGATGCGAATCACATTAAGCAAGTGGTAGAGAAATGAGTGGGATTCATTCCCTAATCTATTTCTCAATCACTTAGTGGCATAGAAACGAGTGGGATTCATTCCCTAATCTGTTTCTCGGTCACTACTTAATGGGAGAGAAACGAGTGGGATTCATTCCCTAATCTGTTTCTCAAACATTAATTAATGGGAGAGAAATGAGTGAGATTCATTCTCTAATCTGTTTCTCAAACATTACATAATGGGATGGAAGTGAGTGGGATTCATTCCCTAATCTGCTTCTCGATCATTATACATTTTATGTGATTCGAATCGTGAAGTAAATCCCCTTAAAAAAATACACAACCAAAAACACTTCAAAACATCTAACAATGGTTCAGACTAAAGCAAAGTAGAGAAAGCGGTGAGTGGCCCGGTATTGGGTACTGTTCATCACTCATCTACCCTAAAAGACACAAACCAATCTCTTTCTTCTCCTTAAGGGCATCGTTATCTCCGTTCCATTGCATCCTAGGCTGTCCCCTTGTGCAAGAACGCGAGCGTTAACTCCGCCCAACTAAAAAACACAAAAACAAACAGAAAATCTTTAGCCGAGCTACGGTAACTCTGATTCCTGAAAAGGATACGTAGGCAGCGGGGTAGGGCCCGTGCGAGTACAATTCTTCTTTTCCCTACATTTTGCATTCATTTCGCATTTAGATATAGACATAGTTAGACACCCTTTAGATAGAAACAAACATAGGTGGATACCATCGAGTACGATGGGCGTGAGGGGTGCTAATACCTTCCCCTTGCGTAACCGACTCCCGTACCTTGATTCTCTGGTCGCAAGACCCTGTTCCTTCCTTTTCTAGGTTTTCTGATATTCCTTTCCCTTATGGGATAAATATATTGGTGGCGACTCTGTTCATTTTTCGCGAGCGTGCGACAGCTGGCGACTCTGCTGGGGATGTTGCTAGACCTGTTGCTGGTCCATCCTTAGTGAGTCGATCCTAGCCTGCGTTTGTTTGTTTATTTACTGGGTGTTTATTTGTTTTTATGTCTATACCTTGTATATATGTTTGCATGTTTACTTTTCTGCTTGCATATCATGTTTATTTCTGTTTGCACATCATGCATATGGATTATATTCTGTGTTCCTTGGGGTCTTCTGTTCTGTTTTGCAGGTTGGGTGGGATGTTTTATGAGGTAAAAGGCCCAATACCCAGGCCAGAGTGACACATAGGATACCTAGGATAGAGTGGATAGTCATGACGCCAACAGAATGTCAGGTTCTGTTGATTGCGATCATGAGACCCACGACCAGTCGAGGTTCAAATGAGATACCGTTGTTGGCATGTATTTGCGACAATGATGGTGTTTCGGGAGAACTGATAACGCTGGAAGCCATTGACCTACCCTGACCTAGACTACACCTGTGAGTGGGGTGGGATATACATGACAGGTACCGTTGGTGACCGTTCTGTTGGTGATTTGTGTTCTTATGGTTTCACTATGCCTATGCCGAACCTTTGATCCTGCAACGTCCGATCTCATCCAGAGGCCACACACACTTCTCCTATGTGGGGAAACTTCCATTGCATCATTTACATCATGGCATATTTACCTTTCAAAAAAAAAAAGAAAAGAAAAAAAAAGAAAAAGAAAAGAAAAGAAAAGATATATAAAAAAAAGAAGAAAGAAAAGAAGTATTATTATTTCTCATGTGCATGCCATTTTTTCAGGGTATCCAAGGTTATTATCTTCTTCACTTGAAATGGCTAACAACGTGACGGTTACCAAAGAGGTTACTAGGCGCACCTTCACCTGCAGTTTCTTCCGTGAGGATATAACGCCTCTGATTCGTTTGAGCACTTCAGTTACTGGGCAAAACTTGGATGAGTTCAGGAAGACATATGGTCATATCCTACACATGTTAACTTCTCGGGTTGATGAATGGGCTCTCTACACACTTCTTCAGTTCTACGATCCTGAGTTACGATGTTTCACCTTTCCTGATTACCAACTGGCACCAACCCTTGAAGAATATGCTGATATCCTCAAGATTAAGGTTCAACACAGGATTCCTTTTGTATGTGTACCTGAGAAACCGAAAATGGACCGAATTGCTGGTGCTCTTTATTTGAGCATGAAAGATGTTACAGATAACTGGAAGCCTAATGGTGGAACCCACGGATTCTATGTTAAATTTCTGATGAGGAAAGCTGATGCCCTTGTTATTGAGAAGAAATGGAAAGAATTCAATGCTCTCTTAGCTGTTATGATCTATGGTTTGGTGTTGTTCCCGAATATCCCGAATTTCGTCGATCTTACTGCCATTTGCCTCTTTATGGATCAAAACCCTGTGCCTACTCTCTTGGCAGATACTTATTATGCTGTTCATTCCAGGTATGGGACGAAGGGAGCCGTTGGAGGTTGTTTGCCGTTGTTATACGAGTGGTTCACTTCACACTTGCCTAAAAGTGGACCGTTTGTCACAACAAGAGACTCACAGAAATGGCCTCAAAGGATCATGGGGCTTACGGCGAATGACATCGTTTGGTATCACCTTGGGAAAGGGATAGAGGAAGTTATTACTAGATGTGGTAGTTTTGACAACGTCCCCCTCATAGGAACGAAGGGAGTTATCAATTACAATCCAAGGCTAGCGCTGCGTCAGTTGGGTTTTGCACTGAAGGACAAGCCATTAGACAAGGAAATATTTGAATCTGTTTGCTTTAAGAAAGGGGCCGATCCAGAGGGTCTAGAAAAAGTGAGGAGCGCCTGGAATAGTATTCATACAGATGACCGAACCTCCTTGGGAGGGAAGAATGCCATTGCTAAACAAGCCTACACTGATTGGGTAAAAGATAGAGTCAAGAAGCGCCTATTGCCTTTCCCGAAGGTTAAACCATTGTATGAACAACCACCTGAAGTTTTAACTGCCACCGTGCCAGCTGAAGACTATACCCAGGTACATGTGGAAAACATCCGGTTGCGTGAGAAGAGGGAAGATGCTAAGATAGAGTACTTCTTGGTGAATCAGAAAAGGGCTGAATTAGCACATGAGGTTAAAATGTTGAAAGGAGAATCTTCCAGAGTTCAAAAGAGGACTAGAACTGAAAAGGGTGAAAAGGCTACCACTATCATTGTCGAGGATAACGAGAAGATCATAAAAAAGGCCATAAAAGAGGCAGAAGAGAAGCTCAAGCAAAAGTACAGAGAAGACTTGAAGGCCTGCAAGCTCCAGTTAGAAAAAGAGACTAAATATCAGCTGAGGGCTATGAAAAAGAAATTGGAAGATGAGATTACTCAGAGAATAGCAGTCGAGACACAGCTGAAGGGAAGTCACCTCCGCTCCGCTCGACTAACAGAAGAGAATGTCAAGCTCAGAGATCAAATGGCAAGTATGGAGAATGCACCTGAGAAGGATTATCTCCCAGAATGTAAAGGATGTGACGAGCTTAGGGAGTGCTGCAAGAAGTTGGATGGGCATTTGTTTCGCAAAGATGAGGTGATTCAAAGCCTTCTTAAAGGAAGAGATCGAGAAGCAACCAAGAAACTGTTTGATGAAACTAAGAAGTGGAGTGACGAGCACTTCAGACAAGGAGGACCTCTGTTCTATGTTCAGATGGATTGATGTTTGAGTTTGTATGTCTCGACCACCACCAGACTTGTTGGATGGGGTCTTTTATTTCCTTTGTTGAACTATCTTGTTGATGTATGGCTTGCCCAAGTTTAAACTTCTGTTATGAATGAAAAAGAACTAGTTTCTCTTGATACTTATCTTTTGTCACGTTGTTAGCTATTCTGGATCAATATTAAATCTTGGATACTCTGAAAATGGCACATCACGTCATACGCACACATGCACTCATACATTCACATTATCACATTGCATTTTTCAGGTTATTGTACAAGAAACTAATTGGGGTCCTTTTCAGCAACAGATTTCTTTCCCGACGACGAAGCTGACTTTCTTACATCCTTACCGCACCAGGAGCAACGAGAGAATCATGGAACAATTTGAACAGAATCAAGCTGCCCTCCGTAGGGATATGGATGTTATGGGGGAAAGAATGGCCCAACTTATGGAGACTCTCCATGCCGTTGTTCAAGGACAGGATGAACTCAGAAAGAGCGTCGCTAGTTTGGTCAAAGATACTCCTACCAATTCTGCTGACGGAGGGGTGAAAACTAAAGAGACTCCTATTAATGAGACACTGAAAGTAGTGGATGACCACCATGAGGTTATTGATCTTGAGCATGATCTTACTGCTGAGTTGACTGAGACTGCTAAGATGTACCAAGCTCTCGAAGAACGCCTTAAGGCTGTTGAGGTTGCTAAAACTTCGAGTTTCGACACTGCTGCTATGTGCTTGGTACCTGGGATTGTTATTCCCCCGAAGTTCAAAGTGCCGGATTTTGATAAGTACAAGGGAGTTACCTGCCCAGAGACTCACATTCGCTCCTACTGCCGTAAGATGGCCGCCCATGCTGAGAACGAACCTCTGCTTATGCATTTCTTCCAGGATAGTCTCACTGGAGCTCCGTTGGAGTGGTATATGAAACTCGAGAGGTCTAATGTTAGTACTTGGGGAGAACTTGTTGATGCCTTCTTGAAGCAATACCACTACAATACTGCTATGGCTCCTAGCCGTGCCCAGCTGCAAAATATGTCGCAGAAATCTGAAGAGTCTTTTAAGGAATACGCCCAGAGGTGGCGTGAACTTGCTGCTCGGGTCCAACCTCCTTTATTGGACCGAGAGTTGATTGATCTGTTTATGGGAACTCTGAAAGGACCGTATCTTCAGCACATGGTTAGTAATACTTCTCCTTCCTTTTCGGATGTGGTCATCATTGGTGAGAGGGTTGAGAACTGTGTCAAAGCTGGTACCATTCAAGGAGTTACTAATCCTAGCAACTCAAGTGGTAATGGTAAGAAGCCGTATTCTGGGTTTGTGAAGAAGAAGGAAGGTGAGACTAGCACCGCTTCTGTTGACCAAAGCCGAGCTCCTGCATATTCTGCTGTTCCGCCTCCTTATTATCCGATGCCTTATGCTGTTCCTGGTCCATATGTCCCTCAGGCGTATGCTGCTGCTCTTCCACAACCATGGATGGCACCCCAACAGCCTTTCGTGCCACAACAACAAGCTGCTGCTCCTCAGAATCGTCAACAGAACCCTAGGCCTCAAGGTCAAAGGGGCCCACAAAGAACAAGATTCCAAGATAGGCGTATTGATCCGGTTCCGATGTCATATGCCCAACTCCTCCCTCAGTTGCTTGCTGGTCAATTGGTACAACTCCGTGAACTGGGGCCTCCACCTAGTCCTCTCCCTCCTGGTTATGATGTTAATGCTCGATGTGAATTTCATTCAGGGGCTCCAGGTCATACTATTGAAAAGTGTAGAGCATTCAAGTTGAAGGTTCAGGATCTCCTTGACGACAAACTTATCTCGTTCGCTCCTACTGGTCCTAATGTGCAGAATAATCCTATGCCTCCTCATGCTGGTACGACCAATGCTATTGAGTTATGTGAGGATCAGATCCTGGTTAATGATGTTAATGAGGTTAGGATGCCGCTAGCAGTTGTCAGAGAGTATCTTATGCAACAAAAGGTTTTGTGTGAACTACATGACTACTGTTTGCAATGTTCTTCTAATCCTGAGGAATGCACTAGGTTGAGAGAGGAAATCCAGAAACTAATGGACGAAGGTGTTCTTAGAGTGGAAAGGGTCGCCCCTGTCGAAGATGTGGCTACTTTAGAGATCCCATACTACCCTGCTGAGATATCAAAGACTCAGGGCACTTCTTTGGTCATTCATGCTCCGAGTACTCCTTTGGTCGTTCAAGCTCCGAGGACTCCATTGGTTATTCAGGTTCCAAATGTTCCTTCGACTCCTTCAACCTCGTCTATTACTCCCTCTCCTGTGAATGATTCTAAGGCTGTTCCTTGGAGTTATAATGCCGTGTATATTCGAGGGAAGAAGTATGATTGTCCTCCAGTGGGTAATTCGAGCATCACTAATATTACTGGCACTAGTGGCATTACCCGTAGTGGTCGGATCTTTGTTGCCCCTCCTCCGCTTCCTAAAGAGGCCAATAAAGAGGCTAGTACACAAGCAAAAGGAAAGCAAGTCGCTGTTGATCCTCCTGTGACACGTAATGCACAAGATGCCGAGCAACTCTTGAAAATCATTAAGAAAAGTGATTACAAAGTGATTGACCAACTCGATCAGACCCAAGCCAAGATCTCCATCTTGTCTCTCTTGGTACATTCTGAAGCTCATCGTGATGCTCTGATGAAAGTTCTGGCTTCCGCTCACGTAACTCAAGACATTACCGTGCCTCAGTTTGAAGGGGTTGTGACCAACATTGCTGCTGGTAATTGTTTGGGTTTTTCTGATGATGAGCTTCCACCTGAGGGTAGAGCACACAACAAAGCGTTGCATATCTCCGTCAAGTGTCTGGATGCTGTGTTGTCTCGAGTTCTGATTGATACCGGTTCTTCTCTTAATGTGATGCCCAAGACTACTTTGTTTAAGCTGAGTATGGATGGGATTATGATGAGACCATGCACTATGAGTGTCAGAGCGTTTGATGGCTCCAGAAGGTCCGTAGAAGGGGAAATTGATCTGCCTGTTTTGATTGGCCCTCACATGTTCTATATTGCCTTCTATGTCATGGATATAAGTCCTTCATACACTTGCCTCTTGGGTCGTCCTTGGATCCATGCTGCTGGGGCTGTGACATCTACCCTCCATCAGTGTTTGAAATTTGTTGTGAATGACAAGATTGTTGTGATCACTGGTGTAGAGGATTTGATTGTCAATAATCTGGCGTCGTACCGTTATGTTGAAGTGGAGGGAGAGATACAAGAGACACCTTTTCAGGCCTTAGAGATTGTGTCGGTTGATAAACTCCCCGTGGTTGAAAATAAGAAGGAACTCGGAGCACCCCTCTCGTCTCTGAATGATGCTAAGGCCTTCTTAGAAGCTGGTACTCCCCATAGTGCCTGGGGCAAGCTGATTGATGTTCATGAGAAGCGAGACAAGTATGGCCTTGGGTATCAACCATCTTCCTCTACTCAACTCAGCATAATTCCTGGAAAGAAGGTGATTCCCCCCATTTCTCAAGTGTTCGTCAGTGCAAGCACCAATTCTGGAAGTTAGGTTCTCGCCGTGGAGGATGATGATGAAGAAGATCTTTCCGAATTCATTTGCCATGCTGCGCCTGGACAGGAACTCAACAATTGGACTATCTTGGACATCCCTAGAGTCACTTTCATGGAGATGTAATTTTCTTGTTTCGATAAGTCATATGCTTCGCCCTAAGCATTTTGACCACTTGTATAAAGAAGGGCCCCCCATGTTGTTTCAGTTTGTTTAATATTGAATGAAAATCATATCTTCGCATGCAATTACTGTTACATTTCTTTCATTTTTGTTTTGTTTACTTTAAAAACTTTTTCAAAAATGGCAAAGCTTTTCTTTTCCTTTTTTCTTTTTATGTGTCGCATTCTAAGGCATAAATCATCCATCGTGCAGATCTGGCTCGAATTCCAACAAAAATGATAATGTTACAGTTCCACGTCCTGATATCCTTGAGAATCCAATTGACCAAGCTGATGAGGATAGTGGGGAAGATTGTGAAGTCCCCGAGGAATTTGCAAGACTTTTGAGACAAGAAGAGAAATCTATTCAGCCACATCGGGAAGCCATAGAAATCATCAACCTCGGTACAGAAGAGGCAAAGAGAGAAGTCAAGATAGGTGCCGCTTTGGAAAGTGATGTAAAAAGAAGGTTGATTGAGTTGCTTCGAGAGTATGTTGATATCTTCGCCTGGTCATATGAAGACATGCCTGGTTTAGACACGGATATAGTTATGCACAGGCTACCTCTCAAACCAGAATGTCCGCCTGTAAAACAAAAACCACGAAGAACTCGACCTGATATGGCTTTGAAAATCAAGGAAGAAGTTGAAAAACAGTTGAAGGCTGGTTTCTTATCTGTGTGTGAGTATCCTCCTTGGATTGCAAACATAGTACCTGTTCCTAAGAAGGACGGAAAGGTACGCATGTGTGTTGACTACCGAGATTTGAATAGGGCAAGTCCGAAGGATGATTTCCCTCTGCCTCATATTGATGTGCTAGTCGACAACACTGCTCAGTATTCGGTGTTCTCCTTCATGGATGGTTTTTCTGTCTATAATCAAATAAAGATGGCTCCTGAAGATATGACCAAGACTACTTTTACCACTCCGTGGGGTACGTACTGTTATAAGGTGATGCCTTTTGGTCTTAAGAACGCTGGTGCAACATATCAACGAGCTATGGTGACCCTTTTCCATGATATGATCCATAAGGAGATTGAGGTGTACGTCGATGATATGATTGCAAAATCCCAAACGGAGGAGGAACATTTGGTATACCTTGAGAAATTGTTTGCTCGTTTGCGAAAATTCAAGTTGAGGCTTAATCCAAATAAGTGCACTTTTGGAGTGCGATCTGGAAAGTTACTTGGATTCATTGTGAGTCAACGAGGGATTGAGGTCGACCCTGACAAAGTAAGAGCAATACAGAATATGCCAGCACCAAAGAATGAAAAAGAGGTCCGAGGGTTCCTTGGGAGATTGAATTACATAGCCAGGTTCATTTCTCATCTCACTGACACCTGTGAACCCATCTTCAAACTGCTGCGCAAAAATCAAGATATCCGTTGGGATGATCATTGTCAGGAAGCCTTCGAAAAGATCAAGCAGTACCTCCAAGAGCCACCAATTCTCATGCCTCCGGTTCCTGGGAGGCCGCTGCTTATGTACTTAACTGTGCTTGAAGGATCTATGGGGTGTGTGCTGGGCCAACATGACGAGTCTGGTCGAAAAGAGTGCGCCATTTATTACCTGAGCAAAAAGTTTACCGATTGTGAATCCCGCTACTCACTACTCGAGAAAACTTGCTGCGCTTTGGTATGGGCTGCTCGCCGACTGAGGCAGTATATGTTGACTCACACTACTCTATTGATCTCCAAAATGGACCCGATAAAGTACATCTTTGAAAAACCGGCTCTTACAGGAAGACTAGCCCGATGGCAAATGCTTTTATCAGAATATGACATCCAGTATGTCACACAAAAGGCCATCAAAGGAAGTGTCCTTGCAGATCATCTTGCTCATCAGCCATTAGAAGAGTATCAGTCGATGAAGTTTGACTTTCCTGATGAGGATATCATGAAATTAGATGATAATGAAGGACCCGAACCAGGAGAGCGATGGACTCTCACGTTCGATGGTGCATCAAATGCTATGGGCCATGGTATTGGGGCAGTTTTGACTTCTCCTCGTCAAACTCACATCCCTTTCACAGCTAGAATATGCTTTGATTGCACAAACAATGTCGCAGAATACGAAGCTTGCATAATGGGTCTCGAAGCGGCCATTGATATGAGGATCAAGATCCTTGAGGTGTATGGGGATTCTGCCTTGGTTGTACATCAAGTGAGAGGTGATTGGGAGACACGACACCCCAATTTAGTCCCTTATAAGGACTATGTCTTGGAGTTGTTGCCGGCTTTCGAGGAAATCACTTTCAATCATATCCCCCGAGAGGAGAATCAATCGGCAGATGCCTTGGCTACTTTGGCAGCTATGTTCAGAGTTAGTTCCCCAAAAGAAGTGCCAGACATAAGGATCCTCCGTTACAAAGAACCCGCCCATGCGTTCCCTGCTCATTGTCTCACTACTGAAGATGTGTATGATGAAAAGCCATGGTATTATGACATCAAAAGGTATGTTGAGAAGCAAGAGTATCCCGAAGATGCTACGATTGGTGATAAGCGAACGCTTCGAAGGTTAGCATCCAAATTCTTCTTGTCAGGAGATGTCCTGTACAAAAGAAACTATGATTCAGTTTTGCTCAGATGCGTGGATAGACACGAAGCAGAATTGATCATGCGGGAAATTCATGAAGGATCTTTTGGAACTCATTCCAGTGGGCATTCTATGGCCAAAAAGATCTTGCGAGCAGGATATTACTGGATGACGATTGAAAGTGATTGTTATGTGTACGTGAAGAAATGTCACAAATGTCAAGTGTATGCTGACAGAATTCATGTTCCTCCGACTCCTCTGAATGTCCTGACATCGCCTTGGCCCTTTGCTATGTGGGGCATAGACATGATCGGACGGATAGAGCCACAAGCCTCAAATGGACACAGATTTATTCTTGTTGCTATCGACTACTTCACCAAATGGGTTGAAGCCGCTTCTTACAAGAACGTGACCAAGCAAGTCGTTACTCGCTTCATCAAGAAAGAGATCATATGCCGATATGGGATTCCAAACAAGATCATCACTGATAATGGGTCCAATCTTAATAACAAAATGATGGCAGAGTTGTGTAAAGAGTTCAAGATCGAACATCACAATTCATCACCCTATCGGCCAAAGATGAATGGCGCAGTCGAAGCTGCTAACAAGAATATAAAGAAGATTGTCCAGAAAATGGTTAGAACGTATAAAGATTGGCATGAGATGTTGCCATTTGCTCTGCATGGCTATAGAACTTCTGTCCGTACTTCAACTGGGGCAACTCCTTTCTCTCTTGTCTACGGCATGGAGGCCGTACTACCTGTCGAAGTGGAAATTCCTTCGTTGAGAGTCTTGATGGACGCCAAACTCGATGAAACAGAATGGGTTCAAACGAGGCTTGATCATCTCAATCTAATTGAGGAAAAACGCTTATCTGCTATCTGCCATGGCCAGTTGTACCAAAAGAGGATCAAGAAAGCGTATGACAAGAAGATTCGGCCTCGAGAATTCCACACAGGTGACCTAGTTGTAAGGAAGATCTTGCCAATTCACACCGATCCAAGGGGCAAATGGACTCCCAACTATGAGGGACCATACATTGTGAAGAAATCATTTTCAGGTGGTGCTTTAATCCTGACGAAGATGGATGGGGAAGACGTTCCGCTTCCAGTCAATTCAGACTCAGTCAAAAAATACTACGCATAAAAGACCCGCTAGGTCGACGTACCTAGGCAAAAATAAGGGCATCCCGGCAAACCAAAAGGGTTTGGGCAAAAATTAGGGATAAAACAAAAAAGAATAACCCGCTAAGTTGAAAACCCGAAAGGGCGACTTAAGCAAAAAGGGGTATCCCGCTGGATTGAAAACCCGAAAGGGCGATCCAGGCAAAAGTTAGGGATTAAAAGCGAGAGGCTGCAGTCTGAATATCCTTCACAAAGACCACTATACGCCCTTGGCAGAACGGACAGATCAATCCAACCACTATCCTTCTGAAGCAAAGCATTGAGAGGATCGAGGATATGGGAACTGTAGCAATATCAGTTTTAGTGGAAATCCGAGCATTTCTCTTCGCCATTTCGCTCTTTGCGTTTGTATTTTCTTTTTCGCAACTACCTCATTTAGGAGTTGCTTCCTTGTACAGAAACCTGTTCACAGGCATTCCATCAATGAAATAATCTTTTTGATGCAAAAGCTTTCTTTCTTTCTTTTCATTTTTCGCATGCGAGATGTGATCTAATTCGTTATTAAACATTGCATTGAAAACATGGGGAATAATAATCACAAAATCAAAACGAAACATGATCTTACATAAACATAAAAGTGCTCTAAGGGGCGCCATTTGCGTCCAAACGTTGTTTTCCGTGCAGGTTGCAGGTTCTAGCCATCATCTTGACTCATGACGTGTCACAAAGGTCATCATCACCCCGCACGAAAGTTCCAGAATATAATTCATCAGTACTGGTAAGCATGGAGCACATGAAAAGGTCCATATCCCCCTTCCATATGGCAGACGAAGAATGGTCTCTCAAAAAACTCGTGATTCCCCGAGCAGTATAGGATGTAAAGAAAGTCGAGCAAAGTCACTTCCTCCCCAATAGAGTTATGTTCTAATCCTCCACACAGTTGCCAATAATCTTTGGCACTATGAAGCTTCCAACGCCCACCCACAATGGCGTCTCAATATCACAGGCAACGGACCCCAATGATCCTACTCTTCTGTTCCACCGGGGCCTTTATTTGGCACTCTTTGCATATAGAATCCATTGCATACGGCATTGCATCCTCAAAAGCGTAGCATATCCATTACAATGGATCATTACGCCGTAAAAACTCAAACATGCATACGAAGCATAAGCCAGATAATAGGAGCCAATGTTGAATCAGAACAATGACCCATCCTCTCAAGTTGTTACCTGTACAAACTTTGCCTGATATCTGCTATCATACTACAAACACTTCCAACCACGGTGCCGATGCGAGGTATCTTCAATCTCTGATGAGTGTCTGACACAATGTCTTCTTCCGTCCCTCGATGTCGATTCGATGTTGAGTCATAAGATCGCTACGAGATCTTATTCCTTTCCAAAGTGTGGAAAATCGCACGAGGTTTTCCTTCGATGTTGAGTCATAAGGTCGCTACGAGATCTTATTCCTATCCAAAGTGTGGAAAATCGCACGAGATTTTCTTTCGATGTTGAGTCATAAGGTCGCTACGAGATCTTATTCCTATCCAAAGTGTGGAAAATCGCACGAGGTTTTCTTTCGATGTTGAGTCATAAGATCGCTACGAGATCTTATTCCTATCCAAAGTGTGGAAAATCGCACGAGATTTTCTTTCGATGTTGAGTCATAAGGTCGCTACGAGATCTTATTCCTTTCCAAAGTGTGGAAAATCGCACGAGATTTTCTTTCGATGTTGAGTCATAAGATCGCTACGAGATCTTATTCCTATCCAAAGTGTGGAAAATCGCACGAGATTTTCTTTCGATGTTGAGTCATAAGGTCGCTACGAGATCTTATTCCTTTCCAAAGTGTGGAAAATCGCACGAGGTTTTCCTTCGATGTTGAGTCATAAGGTCGCTACGAGATCTTATTCCTATCCAAAGTGTGGAAAATCGCACGAGGTGTTCTTTCGATGTTGAGTCATAAGATCGCTACGAGATCTTATTCCTATCCAAAGTGTGGAAAATCGCACGAGATTTTCTTTCGATGTTGAGTCATAAGATCGCTACGAGATCTTATTCCTATCCAAAGTGTGGAAAATCGCACGAGATTTTCTTTCGATGTTGAGTCATAAGGTCGCTACGAGATCTTATTCCTTTCCAAAGTGTGGAAAATCACACGAGATTTTCTTTCGATGTCGAGTCATAAGATCGCTACGAGATCTTATTCCTTTCCAAAGTGTGGAAAATCGCACGAGATTTTCTTTCGATGTCGAGTCATAAGATCGCTACGAGATCTTATTCCTTTCCAAAGTGCGGAAAATCGCACGAGATTTTCTTTCGATGTGAGTCATAAGATCGCCACGAGATCTTATCCCCTTTTCTTCTGTTGACGAGTTGATCGCCACGAGATCTTCTTTCGATGTCGAGTCATAAGATCGCCACGAGATCTTATTCCTTTCAGTCCTGACGTTGAGTCGTAAAATCGCACGAGGTCTTATTCTTTCGATCATTGTTTCATACAACCATTCTCTTTGAAAACCCCGTGTCGGCACCGCTACCACGTTATAAGCTATCTCCATCCAAATCCATTGTTCACTGTAAATATACCCACCAGAAAAACAAATTCTCTTTCCCCAGCAGATATCAAAACAAAAACCATCTATAAAAGAACAACACTTACACCATCTTCTCTTCAGGACAAATTTCAGGTCTTTGGTATTTAATCTCCTTAAACATTGAATGTTCGAAAGACTGGCGCCAATCTCACCTTCAGGTTCAAGACGATTAAATAGGGGCAGCTGTCATACCCCAAATTTGTCCTACCCTACTCATATGGCTTATGGTTCATGTACATACATTACTTGGGTCATAACTCACATTCATGCATTCATATCATTGGTACTATTCAAAAGGCTAGCAAGAGAAAGCTCTGTTGCAAAGAGTTTTGATCAGAGAATAAGGAGGGTATAATCATGTGGTTCTATGTTCAAGAAAGTCCCCCGGGATTGGGGTTTCTCTCTACTTCAAATCAGGGCATTGAGTGAAGAGTACAAGCTTGCAAAGTGTCTGGTCCTTTAAATAAGGGTTTCTTTGACCAAAGTCAACCGGTTGACTTTCTGGTCAACATTTAATCGGGAATGGCCCCTATGTGTGGAAAACTTCTCATGCTGACCTTGTGGAGGTGTTTGTTCGACTGGATGTGAGTGAAAGAGATTTAATCGGGAATTTCATCAATAGTCGGAAAAATCGGAACAATTGACTTTTGGGTCAAAATCAGAAGAATTATTCAAATATTGACTTTTGGTGGAAAATCAGTCAAGAAAAGTCGAAGAATGGATAAAATCGAGAGTTTGACAAAAAGTTGACAAAAATAGAAAGTTTCCAACACTTAGAAAAATTTTTGATCCTTTGAATCATGATGAGCAGTCTACTTCAGCACTGATTTACACATGTCAAATGGCATTTTTTGGGAAAAGTTCCAACATCAAAGTTGTTCCTCTCACGGAGGAGAACAACTTTGTAGTTGGAAGTTTTTTCATTTGAAGCTTGTATGAAGAGATAAAGTGGTTTGAAGTTACTGAAAATCCATTCAAACTAAGTCACAATCCAAGTCACAAGTCAGGTCATGACCTGGCATTTTAACAAACACATGACATGCCAAATCTCCAGCCATTTTTAGAGCTCTAAAGAAGTGCCATGAATGCAAACTTGGTATCACTCTCTTCTTTGCCATCTCCTCTATCCATTGAAACAAGAATTGGAATAATTGAACAAATATTGAGTGAGATACAAGCTTTCAAAGTTGTATCCCAACACTGGCCAAACACTGCATGCAGCCAAGGCAGATTCTTAAGGCATACGCATGCATTTCAGCAAACACATGGTGTGCCAAATGTCAGTGCCTTTTTCTTCCTCCACAAGCCTCAATTTTGAACAAGTTAGATGCTAAGACATTCTTTGCCATGTCCTCTACCTAGTGAGCGCAAGATTACTAATTTTGAACATGTGTGGACCAAGATACAAGCCACCAAAGTCATGCATATGGACACCGTATATGAACTGAGTAAGAGTAGGGCACATGCGTGGGCACAAGGAAGTTATGCATTGTCATGTCTCATTGCATTTTTGAGTGGGATAAAAACCCTATCTCAAAGGCTCATCAACACCAATTCTCTTCCCCCATACGTCCTCTTCACATTGGTCTTAAGTTTGAAACAAATGGTGTCTCATGGAAGAAGATATAAGCTCACAAAGTCATCATCATGATCATGTTGAACCAAGGAAAGGTTGAGCTTTATTTGCAACATACACCAAGTCATCATTTACTACAAAAAGCCATGCACACGCTGCATTTGAAAAGGCACACAAAAGATTTACCATAGCTACACATGCTTGCTCACTAAGTATCAACACCTGAAGGGAATGCTACACTACAACCATCCACACCATAAAGCCCATACACTCCATACTATATAAACTCAACACTTCACAAACCACAACACACACACTCATTTTTTTTTCATACTCTCACACTCTCATCTTTCTTCACTTTCAGAACTCTCTCCTCAATCTTTCTTTCTGGTTCTCTCTCTTCTCTTTCTCTTCACTCACCTTCCAAGAGAAAGTTTGTTACAGTCTCTAACAAACTTTTCTACTACCATGCTTCCATAACCGAACCTTCATCACCACCATTGAAGCAACCTCATTGATCTTCGTAATCTCCTCAAGTCTCAAACTCTGAACAACATCATCATCATCATCACTTGTGTGGGTCGAGATCGAAGGCTTCACCATCACGTTTCTCTCTTCTGCAAGGTTCCAAGAGTGGAGGACTGAGTTTGTGATTGCTACTACATCTCAAGATTTTCTTCGCCTCTAAGATCCAAGCTTCGAACAAGTAAGTTTCTTGAAATTTTCAGCATATGTAGACTAGTTGATGAAGCACATAGTAACATGCTCAATGTGGTTCTGCGCGTGAGACTTTGATTTCTATGGTTGAATCTTGTTTGCGTGTTATTGTGTGTATTTGCTCGCCTGAATCACTTGTTTGAATTCAATGATTGATCATGAACACACTGCTAAGACTTAAACGGGATTTTAATGATGTTGATGAACCTAGGGTTTTTAGATTGGCCTCGGATCATACATTAGAGATAGTTTTGAGAAAATCTAAGGCCAGATCTGAAGTCAGGGCAAAAAACCGAGTGGACCGGTAGTATCCTTTTCATTTTCTGGGCGCGATTTGCTATCGCCGGCGATACTCGCGGCTGAGGAAGATGACCGGAGGCGGAGCTCCGGCATCTGAGTTTCATTTGTTGTTCAGATTCCGTTTGTGACGTGGCATGATTACATTGGCTTATTTCCCAGTATTTTGTGGTTTCCTTGTCTTATTCAAATGATTGGGTGATGCGTTGCTAGCTTCCGATTGGTCCGTGGCCTTATTCTGTTTTGTGACTTAAATGAGATGCACCGGTTGATAATAGTTCACATGTCACATTTTGTTTTAATAAGAACCATATACACTACAACACGGAAGGGCTTTCACAGCGCTTTTTTTGGCCTTTAACAGCGCTTTAAAGCGCTGCCAAAGCCAGCGCTGGCGTAGGCTACGAAAGCGCTTTTAAAAGCGCTCTGGTAGACCCCCCCTTTAAGAGCGCTTTCCTGGAAAAAGCGCTCTGGTAGGACCCCCTATAAGAGCGCTTTCCTGGAAAAAGCGCTCTGGTAGACCCCCCTTTAAGAGCGCTTCTTAGTAAAAGCGCTGGCAAAGACCAGTAAAAAAGCAAAAAAAATTAAAAAATTACGCAGCATACAAAAGCGCTTTTGGAAAAGCGCTCTGGTAGGCCCCCCTATGAGAGCGCTTTTTCCAGACAAAGCGCTCTCATAGGGGGGCCTACCAGAGCGCTTTTCCCAAAGCGCTTTTGTATGCTGCGTAATTTTTTAGTTTTTTTTGCTTTTTTACTGGTCTTTGCCAGCGCTTTTACTAAGAAGCGCTCTAGTATGTGGACCTTTAAGAACGCTTTTTAGAAGCGCTGTAGTTGCTAAATGAGGTATTTTTATGTGCAGCCTATAATTTAATCCTCCCAGTCGACCTGTAATGTTTTCGACCTGTAATATTTTCGACCTGTAATATATTTTCGACCTGTAATATATTTTCGACTATATTATTTCAGCCATCAGTAAGACAATATATATACTAATATATACCATTATAATATCCAAAATTATATATATACATCATTACAAAATTATATATATACATCATTACAAAATCAACAATATTATAGTTCAAATCTGCATGAAAAATTGCTTAATATAAAATTGACACAATTCCTCTTTGATTTCTTCTAACTTTAGCTTCGAGTACCCAGCAGCACGGAATTCGTCAAGGTACTATAAAACAAAAACATAATATGAATAATATATTTAGGTAAATGTAATAAATTATATGAAATTATCTTAAGTTATAACTTTATACCGTGGGAGGAATCTCTAATTGATTCGCCTGAATGATTTCTTTCATAAACCTCAATACAAAGTATCCGCAGTCTGAACTGTTACGCTGTATCGGACACTACATAGAAAAACAAATAAGATTCTATATAAGTTGTCTTGTTTTACCAAGTAGCATAAATATTATAAGCAAATTTGTGAAAAGTAATGTACCTGCACTTCGATCCAGGTGATGTTGTTTGATTTAGTCCGGGATACCTGTGCGTCCCGTTGACTACGGAATACTTGTATTGATCTAATTAACAAATATATAAAAGCATATGTTTAGATCAATCCCACAAATAAGTAAATATATAAATATACACGAATATATATTTAGAACGATCCCACTTACAAATCAACGATTTCCTTCATGGCCGGATAATTGGTCCATTCACCCTTTACCGAATTCAGATAATACACGACTTCCCTTATCGGGTTGATAGCAAGCAGCAACCAGTGTGCTCTATAAATTAAAACAATAGGTTATATGAAAATATTGCTATACACTAAAGAAACAGAGATTAGATGAATAAAGAATGAGAAACTAACCCTACTGGTCGGGTATTATACGCCCAAAGATGCAGACATTCTGTATTGCCGGTGGACATGAATCTATCGACTAAGCGCTGTCTAACAGATTCCGGATCCGAAACAATTTCCATTCCGCTGCAATGGGCGGAAGACACGAACCGGAATCTGTTAGACAATGCAGTCCCGCGCAACACTCTGTCATACAACAACCTTAAATAAAAACATAATAAACATTAGATTCTTTTTATTGAAAAGTGTAAATAAATTATATTGTGGGACTAATTAAATAATATATCGGATGAGTGAATATTACCGGATGTATGATTGCATATTACTGACGCCTAGTTGATCCTGGTCAAAAATCTCTTGCAAGTCGTCAATTGTAATATGTGACTTGAACTCAATACCGAAGACACTTTCATCCATATCGATTTCCCGTAAAGCACCATCCTTCATATCGGACATATCAACCATTGTTGCGAGTGTCGCCCGGTATCGAGGCACAAAAGCACCGCCTTTTCTTGCCGCTTGCTTCGGAGGACCACTGGGTGGTACGCTACGAACCTGCTGCGTCACTTGTTGTGACTCCCGAGCGGATGCCTAAAAATCATATAAGTTAGGTAAAATATAAAATCATGCATATTTTGATTCAGATTATATATTAACACTTTAAATGTACCTCTTTTAGCGATGCAACAGACTCCTCCTCCTGTAAAATCCCTTTACCCTTAATTGCGGGTTTTATAGGAGCAGTCTAAAAATAAAATGTAAAACATAATTAATAAACGGTTTAGAATTGACATTCGAAAACTAAATGATTCATAATCGTTTTCAATTTACCTCATCACTAATGGTAATGAGCTCCGAGGGCCATGCAACAAACGATCCTATTGCATCTCGCAGCAATGTCGTCTCTGAGACCATGTCAGGTACCGGTAGAATCGCATCACGATCTAATACAACATCCACCGATACTTTCAGGTGTCCATCCGGGAGCGGTCTGTGGTGAAGTAAATCTCCCGAAGTGTTGTGCACTTTTCCCTTGCCAACTAGTCGATAATTCGGTTCCGATAAGTATAGTTGGCAAGATGAAATGCCCTAAACCAAAAGTAAATATAAAGTCATTATCATTAATAAAATAGAACAGTTTGTAAGGAAAAAAACTTATAATTACCTCGGGAAATTTCTTTTGATAGTTGATACTAGCCTTATCACTAGTTTCTCTCACCGATGAAGTGTTGCACTTTTCTCTCATATACATATCTTTATCTCTTTGCAATTCAGAGACCTGTGCTTGCAATTCCTGCAACTTTTGCAACACTTCTTCATTGGTAAGATTTGATCTTCTCCTAGAACTCTTATAAAAAGAGGTTGGAGTCACACCATGACCCTTACCCCTCACCCGACCGGGATACTCGGGAGCATCTAGTACTCTACTAAGTACGCTCTCCTCACCGGTGGATGCCGATTGCGACAAGGTCTCCTGTAATTCATTTACATTTAAATAATTATTAGTGGAGATAAAAAGTCATTTATATATTAAAAAACATTTGATTTAATTAAAGACACAGTATTATACTTACACATTCAGTATAAACTCTCTGAACATCGGGATCGACAGCGTGATTCTTGCCCACACGAGCTTCCTTCCACAACACATGTACAGGAAGTGAAGCTTCCTCACTTTTAGTCTCCTCCAACTATGCATTGACACAAACGATAAAATCGTCAATTAAAACATGCACATGTAGACAATTAATTAAATCGAATTTCTATTTACTTACAATTTTATCCTCTAAGCGTGCATATCCCAAACGCCCTTTTTTGTATGGATACGCGGGTTTGGATGCTCTCTCCCTATTCGTGGCACTCTTTTTCTGAAAAGCTTCATCTCTTTGCTTTACAAACTCAGCCCAATCTGCTTCATCAATGAAGGTCGCATACTTTGTTGGCCGTCCCGGTGCAACTTCAAGAAATTTTCCATCTTTATCCTTAAGATAGGTGTTTGTCAAAAAAATTTTCCACCCTCTATATCTCTTGCCGGCCAAACTAAGTATGTAGCTTTTACGTTCATCTGGTATCTCAAAAGTCCTCTGCAAAAAGAGTACGCATAGTGTGTTAGTATAAATAATTTAAACAATTTATCGTCAAGATAATAACAACAATTAACCATATATGATATATACCTGAAGCTCTTCCCAAATCGCTTGTTTTTTCTCCTCCAATTCTAAATTTTTCGTCTTCGATTTCCAGGTAGCTATGGAGACTGGAATATGCATACGGACAAGTGTACCAATATAACTTGTCAACTTTGCAGAATTAGGACCAATTGGTTGTTTATCAGAATTCCATTCCAATCGGTATACTAATCCTTGGTCTCTATGTCGTATGATATCCCTCATAATAGTGATGCCTCGTGCAACCTCTTTTGCTTCAGTATCAGGTGGAGCATTTGTATCCGAAGCAACTCTTTCTTGTGAGTTTTCTTGTAAGTTTTCAGGTGGGTTTTCAGGTGGAGCATCTCTATCTGAAGCCATTGAACCTGTATCAAACAAACTAAAGCACATTAGTACACTGTTAATAAGCTAACAATCTATACAAGTCAAATGGAAGTCAAACCATGCATGTACAAGTAAATCGGAAACGAAATCGGTACAAATCAAAATAAGCGTAAAAAAAGAAAGTTATCGGAATTGAACGAAATTTACATGGCTATGGTAAAACGTCGCCACGGACTCAAAAACAAAGTCGGTTTTCCGAAATTCAGACCCTAAGCCCGACTTTTGATTACGGGCAGAAGCAAAACCGATAAAAAAATAGTCCCGAAATGTAAAGATAAGTGCATGAGCAGCTCCGGAATCGTCAAAATAGTATAGTTACATGTAAAGAAGTCAACAAGCGGATACATGGTTCAAAAGTTATGTACAAAACGAGAATATGCACCAAATTGAATAAAACAAATTAGTCGGACTATGTATACTATTACCTTTATCACTAACGTCTCTTTCTTTTCTTGGTAGGTTTGTGTACTACGCGTCTCTTAACAATGCGGACGGTTGGATTGATCCAAATACCCTCATTATGATCATTTCTAATACAAGATTCATTCTCATTTTGATCGTTTCTTGTACAAGATTCAATGCCAACACCAATATCACCTTGATCTTCAATTTTTTCATCAACTATTTTGTTAGATAAAAGCACTATAGACCATTTCGTACTTGTCGGATCATTGACATAGAACACTTGTTTAGCTTGAGAGGCTAGAATGAAAGGCTCATCTTTGTACCCTACCCTATTGAGATCCACTTGCAAAAATCCTGACTTATCCATTCGTACGCCACTATTATTTTCAACCCACTTGCAACCAAATACAGGAATCTGAAACTTCGCGTAATCAAACACCAAAATGCGCTCGATAACCCCAAAATATGACAAATTTGCAAATTTCGGATTTAAGTCATTCGCACTTGATATGTGCATAGCTTCAGCTACCAAGGTAACACCACTATTTTGCATAGTACTTTTATCATCCTGTTCTTTGGTATAAAATGTGTATCCATTAATTGCGTATGCGCTATAAGAAAGTACAATTACAGATGGACCATAGGCTAAACATCTCAACCTTTCTGTTACTGAAGCAGGATCTGAACGATACTTTGAATAAATATGATCTCTAAACCACGATATGAAACTTCGATTGTGCTCTCGTACTATCCAGTTCTCATTTCTATTTGGATTTAAATCTCGGAGAACAACTTTGTGCATTTCAACAAACGGCTCAACCTCAATCTCATTGTGCAGAACATACAAGTGCACTTGATCCCGTTCGACCATTGATACTGTCACAACTTTATTTCCAATTAGCCTTTTTCCTTCTTTTTTTTCGACAATATGAGATTTGGGGAGTCCAATTGATTGAACATTTGACAGATATTCAGTACAAAACTCAACCGCTTCTTCAGCAACGTATCGCTCGGCAATACAACCCTCCGGTCGACTTCTGTTTTTCACGTACCCTTTTAATATTTTCATATAACGTTCAGCAGGGTACATCCATCTCATATAAGCTGGTCCGCACAGTTGTGTCTCTTTCACAAGATGAACGACTAGATGAACCATTATGTCAAAAAACGAGGGAGGAAAATACATTTCAAGATCACATAAAGTAACAACTATCTCATTTTGCAATGTTGGTAAGATCGCGGGATCGACCACCTTACTGCAAATAGACCTGAAGAAGAAACACAGCTTAGTTATTGCGCTTCTTACTTTTTCTGGCAGAATAGAACGTATACCTATTGGTAAAAAATGTTCCATTATAACATGGCAATCATGCGTCTTCAAACTCTTTAACTTGAGGTCTTTCATGGACACAAGTCTTCTAATATCTGAAGAGTAGCCTTCTGGAACTTTTACTTCACTGAGGAACTTACACAATGTTTTCTTCTCCTTTCTAGATAGAGTGTAAACAGCAGGTGGCAGATATGTTCGTCTTCCTTTCGTCACGGGCCCCAATTCAGTTCTCATCCCCATGTTTACCATGTCATTCCTTATGTTAACGCCATCCTTAGACTTTCCTTGTATATTGAGTAGCGTACCTATAACGCTGTCAAATACATTTTTTTCAATATGCATAACATCCAGGAAATGTCTTACGTACAACGACTTCCAATATGGAAGTTCAAAGAAAATTGACTTCTTCTTCCACCCACCCTTGACAATTGAATGTGCAAAAGGCTTGCCAAACTGAGTGCTCACATCTTTCACCTTTTCAAAAATTTGATCACCTGACAAAAAAGGCGGGGCTGTACGATGTTCGGCCTCTCCATTGAATGCTTTTCTCCACCCACGGTAGTGATGATTAGAATTTAAGAATCTACGATGGCCGAGAAAGACATTCTTCTGACAAAGCGCCAATCGTGTCGTATCGGTTTCATCTTCACAAACAGGACACGCCTTTTGACCCTTGTTGCTGTACCCGGATAGATTTCCGTATGCTGGAAAATCATTAATTGTTCCAAACAACATCGCCCTCAAGTTGAAACTTTCTTTCCTATACCCATCGTAAACCTCCACACCTCTCTCCCACAAAAACTTTAAATCTTCGATTAAGGGTGCCAAGTATACGTCTATGTCATTCCCTGGTTGTTTAGGCCCAGAAATTAGCATAGATAACATCATGTACTTACGCTTCATACATAGCCACGGAGGTAAGTTATAAATCATAAGAATCACAGGCCATGTGCTATGCGAGATACTTTGAATACCATGCGGGTTCATTCCATCAGTAGACAATGACAACCGAAGGTTTCTTGCTTCTTTTCCAAATTCAGGATATTCAGTATCAACTTTACTCCATTGTGGTGAGTCTGCCGGATGTCGCAACTTTCCATCAATAATTCTTTCATCTGCATGCCAAGTCAAGTGTCTTGAATCGGTCTCACTACGATACATGCGTCTAAATCTCGGAATTATAGGAAAATACCATAAGACTTTAGCAGGAGACAACTTTTTCTTATATCGAGGGGCACCACATTTAGGACACTCATTCAACGCTGCATACTCGTTTCGAAACAAAACGCAATCGTTTGGACATGCGTGTATCTTATCATAGCTCATTCCAATAGAAGACAACATCTTTTTGGCTTCATACGTTCGATTGGGAAGAACATTATCCTCTGGTAGCATATCTTTCATAAGGGCTAATAACTCTGTGAAACTTTTATCCGACCATCCATTGTCCGCCTTTAAGTTGTACAACTTTAACACCGCAGACAATCTTGTGAATTTTGAACAACCAACATACAACGGTTTCTCTGCATCGCTTACCAACCTCTCAAACATTTTGGGACAATCCGCTAGATCTTCTTCCAGCGCTTCTGCAATCTCTTCGACACGATCACAATCGTATGTGTCTGTGCAATCGTCGTTTGAAGCATACTTCCTATTACACCTCGACCCAGCATTCCCGGTACTTTTCTCACCATGCATTGTCCAACATGTATAACTTCTATCAATTCCAAACCGTAATAAATGAGATCCCAACTGATTCCCGTTAACCTTACCCCCGGCATAACAGCAACCCAAGCAAGGACACGGCATTCGAAGCGGGTCTTTGGAGTTCGCAACCGCAAACTCAACAAATTCCCATACCCCTTTCTCGTACTCTTTCGACAATCGGTTTGAATTCATCCATGTCTTATCCATGTCTTAATTAAGCTAAACAACAACGGTCAAACTTCCACTCTTCACAAGTAACCCCTATGGCGAATTCAATTCACAAAGTTAGTAAGTACCTCCTATATTAACTCTCTAAACACATAAAACTAATGTGTTTCTGTCAAAACGCAAAGTATAAACGGAATGAATCCGAAGCAATAAAACGTAACATATATAATCACACAATTTCAGACAAATTCATCATAATACCAGTAATTTGAGAAAGAAATTTACCTCGGATGTTACCGAACTCAAGAAAACGCCAAACGTCGAACTAGGCTGGGAAACGATCAAACTTTCACTATACACAAGTTACCCCTATAGCAAATTCACAAAGTTAGTAACCACCAAGACAAAATCGATTGAACAAAGGAAATCAACAATAGTTTGATGTGTGTACATACTCCTAAATATGTAGTACCAGAGTCAATGATACGAGCTCCAAAGAGATCCAAAGTTATCAATCCAGTCAGACCTATACAAGAAATTCAATTCAATGTATGATTATAATAAGAATGGGTGAATAGCTCATGATGCAGTTAATTAAATACACCACTACTAACACTACTAACACAAGACACACGATGCAGTTAATTAAATACACCACTACTAACACGAAGCTATAAAACTTTTTGCTCAAAAGCAAACCTTATGAATCATCCTTGTCTATATACATTAACTCACTCTTGTTTCATTCTTTACCTTCTCTCTTCCTCATTAATTCAACTCTCATAAGGTATATATTATTACTATTATTATATATTATTTATTATTTAATTTCTATTATTACTATTATCAATAAATTCATTGAAGTTCCTTATGTCGTTGCTATTTCCTCTATTAGCAACTCCAATTCTTTCGTCCGAAGAAGAAATAGAATTGAAGTCACCACCAATGCACCATCAATGGTTATCTTACAGATAATTATAATGCATTAGAATAAATTCCATACACAAATTTATTTTATAACTTATTTGAATTTATTTTAGAAATCATATCCTGGACTCCTTTTAACCCTGTGATACTAAAATAAAATATTTTATATTTACATTAGCATAAAGTCATTTAATACATGCATAAAGAACATGAACAGAATAGAAAGCATGTCATGAATTGCATACAACATACACTAGTTTTACACTTTCTTTTGGTGATGCCATGAGGGTCAAAAAGAAGAAACTCAAGGCCCAGTAGGAGTCATTGTAAATTAACATAGTTCACCACAAGTAAATGTATGATTTAGGATCAATTACAAGCCATTGATGAACATAGTTTCAGATATGTATTCATCAAATAGTTCCCTCAATGGAAATAACCTAACATTTTCCTCTAATTCAAGAAATACTCAAGTAAAAAACTCTTGTAGCTGCTGCAAGGCTTCATGTTTCTCCATGACAGTGCCCAACAATTGTATTTGTTAAGAAAAGAGGTAATTCAATTAACAAAATGCTGTGTTTTTGAGTGTAATCTAACAGATTGAGAAACACATACACTTGTTTTATATCTATCTTGCAATTTTCTCTCTTAGAATATATTATTAAACACAACAATCTCATAATGAATCTAAGAGGAAAAGAAAACAACAAAGAACAACAACTGATATTCACAAATACTCACAAACATGAAGCCTTCCAGATATGAAAGCTATGAGAAGTGTGATACCTGGGTGGCGCAAAGCAAGTTGCTACCAGAGGAGAAGAGACGGAGACGAAACGATGGTGGTGGACGGAGGAGAAGAAGTTCGCGCGATGGTGGTGGACGGAGGACCGACGACGGTGAGGGGTGGGGTTTCTGGTTCGCGTGCAGAGAGAAAAAGAAAGAGAGAAAGTGAGAAACAGTAGAAGCGTGTTTTTGGTTTTAATTTTAGTAATAAGGCTACTAAAGCGCTTCTGGAAAGCGCTCTCATAGCCTGGGCTATACCAGCGCTTTTGACAAAAAGCGCTCTCATTAAACACCCCTACCAGAGCGCTTTTGAAAAGCGCTTTCGTTCCCCCCACGTTCCCCCCACCTACCAGAGCGCTTTTGTAAAGCGCTTTCGTACCCCCCTACCAGAGCGCTTTTGAAAAGCGCTCTCATAACCCCCCCTACCAGAGCGCTTCTTAAAAGCGCTTTCATACCCCCCCACTATTAGAGCGCTTTTTTAGCGTGTTTTTTAATTTTGTCTTTAGCGAAGCCTATGCCAGCGCTTTTCCTAAAAGCGCTTTCGTAGGGGTGCTGCTAAAAGCCAAATTTGGCGTAGTGATAATAGTCACAATATTTCACATGCAGTAATAATGAGGCAGAAAATAAAAACAAGTGGAATGAATGAAAGAAGGCTGGTGAACGTTGGGCCTCTACTGCTTTGGGCCACGCCAATTGCTGGACCTTACCCCTAAATCACTAGCGCACCACTCCCTTCATGCCTTTGGGCCTTATCACGTTTTACTTTTGCACACCCCTGTTCAGGCCTGTTTAGCATTTTAACTTGATTTTAATTCCTTTAATAATTGCTTTTACACCCCCTGCAGTATAGATTAGATTTCCATTTTAATATTTGTTTTGCTCTTATTTTTAGCTCATAATTCCTTTTAGCTCAAATAAAAATACATAAAACTATTTTTTAGATAGTTTAGGGTGAATAAATAATTGATTTGTTTTTGTTGTTTTCCTTTAATTGTTTTAAAACCTTTAATAAATCATCTTTTACAATAGGTTTTGTTTTGTTTACTACTTGTAAATAAACCTGTTAATAGACTTAGAAATAATTTTGTACTCGATTTTCTTTCATAGATTCAATTGGTATATGTGTGTTTGTGAATAATAGTTTGTTTGATATAGCTCTCGATTTTATTTGTCGCATATTGATTTTCTTCTATCTATCCCATGTTAACATTAGGATTTAGACTTGTATAGACAACTTAGATTAGAATTTAGGATTAGTTCCCTATTGCATTCTTTTTCTTTTCAACTTTTAAAACATTAATAAACGGAAGATGCGAATCACATTAAGCAAGTGGTAGAGAAATGAGTGGGATTCATTCCCTAATCTATTTCTCAATCACTTAGTGGCATAGAAACGAGTGGGATTCATTCCCTAATCTGTTTCTCGGTCACTACTTAATGGGAGAGAAACGAGTGGGATTCATTCCCTAATCTGTTTCTCAAACATTAATTAATGGGAGAGAAATGAGTGAGATTCATTCTCTAATCTGTTTCTCAAACATTACATAATGGGATGGAAGTGAGTGGGATTCATTCCCTAATCTGCTTCTCGATCATTATACATTTTATGTGATTCGAATCGTGAAGTAAATCCCCTTAAAAAAATACACAACCAAAAACACTTCAAAACATCTAACAATGGTTCAGACTAAAGCAAAGTAGAGAAAGCGGTGAGTGGCCCGGTATTGGGTACTGTTCATCACTCATCTACCCTAAAAGACACAAACCAATCTCTTTCTTCTCCTTAAGGGCATCGTTATCTCCGTTCCATTGCATCCTAGGCTGTCCCCTTGTGCAAGAACGCGAGCGTTAACTCCGCCCAACTAAAAAACACAAAAACAAACAGAAAATCTTTAGCCGAGCTACGGTAACTCTGATTCCTGAAAAGGATACGTAGGCAGCGGGGTAGGGCCCGTGCGAGTACAATTCTTCTTTTCCCTACATTTTGCATTCATTTCGCATTTAGATATAGACATAGTTAGACACCCTTTAGATAGAAACAAACATAGGTGGATACCATCGAGTACGATGGGCGTGAGGGGTGCTAATACCTTCCCCTTGCGTAACCGACTCCCGTACCTTGATTCTCTGGTCGCAAGACCCTGTTCCTTCCTTTTCTAGGTTTTCTGATATTCCTTTCCCTTATGAGATAAATATATTGGTGGCGACTCTATTCATTTTTCGCGAGCGTGCGACACATTTGTGGGCATTACTTATGCCTGGTTCATTAATAAATTTAGTTGGCTTTTAACAATATTCAAAATTCTTTAACATTTTCATCAAGCAAGCCAAATGCAAGAGGGCATATGTCAAAGTGCTTAGGAATTAGTAGTTTGTTTCACGAAGTGGCAAATTAAAAATAAGAGAACTTGGTAGCAAACTTTTGAGTTATAGCAAGTTAGCAACTTAATACTATGTGAGACCGATCACCCAAGAGGATATATTGTAAAATTTGAAAAGAAAAACAGTATTAAGTACACAAACATATGGTACTGTGGACGTTAGTCACATAACTTATATATTTAGATGAATGGTGTCCTTTATAAGTTAGTGACATAACTTTTATTTTTGGAAGATTGGATTTTTTAGAGGATACATCATTATTACAAGTTATATGAACACCAACCAACTACAAGTTCCCTTTCATAAAACTCTTTGGAGCTGGAACATTTTTCTCTTTATGTTTATCTCTTGCCAAAGCTAATAATATTCAATCTCTTTTGCAAATGGTATGATGTTTACGGTATTAGACTTCATACAAACTTTGAATTCGAATTAGCGATAAAAACAAATTTCACACTTACTATATAAAACATATTTTGATCAAATCATAACTTATAATTTTTTAAAACACAAAATTAAAACAGTTTTAACGGGAATATAAAGTTAGTGATCAAAATATTAAAAAATAATGGAATAACTTTACTATTGGTTCAAATATTTTTGAAAATAATGCAAAACAAAATTAGTATTTATATACAAAAATATATATAATGTTGATTCAAATATTTGTATATATGGAAATAATTATAGACACCAATTTTTTATCGCTTTTAAAAATAATAAACTTTTTTATTGAATAATTTAATTTTTATTATATTTTGGGAACAAATGCGCGTGCATACCAGTACCCGTGCGAATGCACGGGTATCCCGCTAGTTTTTCATAATGATCATTCAAATATAAAGCTCATACACAGCACAATTAGAGGAAAAATTATGAAATTCATGAATATCTTCACATTACAATGCATACGAAAAGACCTAGTTATATGATTTCTCAAATAATAGCTTTCGATTCAAACTAATTGCTTTTCATAGATACAACTATGAATATAAACTGCACGGATTAAAGAGATGATTTTCTAAGAATCATAAGAAAATACTATTAAAATAGGATTTTAAATGCAAAGTCAATATATCCAGTTACAACAAATATACTTCAAATTAATGTCTCTAAATTATTGAAAACCATATAACTGACTTAAGTATATATAATAAAGTATTCATATTAAGACACATATACTTGTTTCTATATGATGAAGAAGTAGAGAGAACAAAAACAAAAATATTTTGAAGAATATCCATGGTAGAAGTGAAGAAGTAGAGAGAAGTTAATAGCGCATAATATGAAGTAGTGAGGGAAATCAAATGGAATTTTATCAACAGAAAGTCCTGCATCATTCAACACCTTGATCACTATTTTCAGATGCAACTCATCCCTGTAACACCAAAACAACAATGTTAATCACCCTTAATACAAGGAGTTGGAATCATAAGAAGCTAAACTGATGTCGTTAACTATAAATGGCTAGACTTGTGTTAGGAATGTATTTCAAGTTTAGATTGTAACAAACTATAGCATAGTGAAAAAATTTCATAACCCTCGCAAGTTACACACTTGAAATAGAAGATGTAATGCAACACAAAGTCAGTTCCTATGCAGTAGTAGCAATATAAATTGCATTGGTATAGTGTTATATGCTCCATTTGATGAGCTGATAGTACAACTCATTATTTTATTCAGCAAGTTTTTAAGAATTTATTAGTTGAACCAACATCATTACTTGTGAGAAATGATGTTATATTTTCAATAAGTTAATCATTGGCTATAAGCTTATTGAAAAACATAATCAAATTTCCCACATATAAAAATTCTCACAAGTAATAATCATTGGCTATCTTTTCTTTAGCATTTTCAATATCAAAATGACAACAATTATTCTATTCAATGTGACAGTTTTGTCAATGTTGTAATAGACTGAACTTACTTTAATGATAAACTAACTGGACATGAAAAGATCCTATTCAACCATATATATGATAAGTGGACTGTATTCTCACACAACCATGCATTTTACGACTCACAAAATGTTTTTACTCATGATTCAAAAAATAGATAACTTTAAGGTACCAAAACTCACGATCATTGAGTCTGTCAAGAGTGTCAAAACCAAGCCAAAACACAGTACCTTAGGTAGAACGATGAACACACCATTTGACTCGTTATCGTCGGATCAGCCAGTCCACCGAATCCTTCCGTCAACCATAGCCACATGTGCCATTACATGCGTTTATTTTGCCGTCGCTATTAACAGAGCATGAAGGCCACCCTCCAGACCTTGAAGAAAATGAAATTGGTCAGCCACTGTTAATAATCTATCTGTGTCAAAAATAAGTAGAGAGAAGCAACAGGGTTGCTCAAGAATCATGCAATGCAATAATAAAAATAAATGACTGCACATTGATGATTTGAGATAGGAGTACCATTTATGCAGAAAGTATACTATCAGATTTGACACCAGCAAGCAAGAAAGAGAGTAGGTCAATCCAATTTCTTATAAAAGGGTGTTTGAGTTCCAAAGAATCAAGTATTTGTGAGAAAGGCGGAGAAGCTGCGTGGATCGAAGAGCAGCCTGAGGAACCATTTGTAAAAACGTGTTGAAAAGAGAAGGAGCATGTTCATAAACCTTTTCTATCTCTCAATTGCTTTGGTTGCTCCAAATTGAAATAAAGATTGCAGATTCTACACAAAAGTAATGATCAAAGAAAACAAATCAATCACATGTTTATTTAAATTAATTTCCTTTGCTAAACATTGTTAAGGTTAAAGAATATATCCATGTGTATAAATATATATATATATATATCTGCATGCACAAAATGAATAATAGAATCCCCAGCTAGTAAAGAATTTGCAGATATAACCTCCACATAATAAAGGAGAAAATGTGTTATATATATCTCTGCATGCACATAATGAATAACTGAGTCCTGTACCAATTGTTTCAGCTTGAACTTTCCAAAACTGGTGATCCAAGGAAGAAAGCTGACTTGCTTTCAAAAATCTCGCAAGGAAGAAAGCTTGGACACATCCTCTCGAATCTGCTTTGCATGAGAAGCAAGAGGCTGCATCCCTAGAGTTTTTGATCCAGTAATATCAGTGTCACTTTCAACCATGAACTCATTTCAAAATCCAATGCAGTTGTTGCAATAGAATCAAATGGATCGAGATCTACAGTACAACAATAAGATTATGTAAGTTTCTGGTAAAATTCTAAGAGAACATTACAACCCAGTGATGCTAAATTATATTACCACAATGCAAGTGCAGTGTGTCCTGCATTATAAATTATAATCATAAAAAAAAAACTGCCAATGTTGTGCCCCTTTAGCCAGCTTCTCCTCATTCGACGAAAGACTCCAATGAGGTATCTCCATATCCGCATCAATTGGAATGGTATCATGAGAAGCAACAGGTGGAGCATAATCAGCGTCATGATTCAGATTAGTATTGATCGGCAACACTATTCAGACAAAGTTGTTCTACTTGATCTAAAACACAAAAATCAATATGAGAATCAAATTCTAGAAAATCCCCATGAAATAACAATTACCTACATCATCATAGAAACAATGAAACTATCTACTTGCAGGCATGGCAGTGCTATATACATATAGACTATTTCACAAAGACAACACATGAGTACCAAGTTTAAAATCCCTGAATCTCTGGAACATGAACTTGTAAAGTTTCACCGTCGTCCTTAACAGCAACGACATGGCTTCCTTCTTGGAAAAGGCCACCAACCCATAATTGACCGGTTAGTTTAGGACTTTTGATGTCCTCAATGTTATATTGTCTTATATCGCCGTGAAGCCAGTTTACGAAGTACAGAAAGCGGTCATCAAGAGAAATCAAAAAATCAGTTATAAGCCCGGGCATTTCAGGAAGAAACCTTGCACTTTCAATGGTTCCACTTGTATCACAATCTGCAAGTAAAAAAGCTTAGTCTGTAAGTATTATTGATAATTTTCATGATCCATTTTGTGTTTTAAAAGAGAGTAGATATTAAGATCTTTTCAATATACTTCATGGCCCCATGATTCATCTTCTTTCTTAAAAAATTGTATCATGTTACTTGACAATGCACTCCCAACAAAACCTGCATCTTTAGCGGGGTCATGAAGGAACCTAATCCGCATTCAAAATCAGAACCAAACAAAAAACAAACGGCTCAAACGATTGAACGGTAGATAGTGGATGTACAGGATTGAGCTAGTGTAGCTATCCAAAACGGTTCAAATTATAAAACATTGTTGGAGATACAAAGACAAAAGAAAAGAAAAAAATGCATTTGAAATATCTCAACAGAGTATTTTAAACAAAATATCTACCTCCAAAGGTAAAAGTCCTTTTTCACTAAGGTCCAGTGTTTGTTTCAGTTCTCCCCCGGGCCAGTTGTATACATGAAGATGCATCCCATAGAGTCCATCATTCAACGACTTTGAAATGTGAACATTCTCAGAGAATGAAGAAGTGATACAACAGTCATGCTAAAGATAAGCACAAAATAAAAATCTAAAGTTAAGCACTTCTGCACATATAAAATACCAGTTAATATATTCATAAAATATGTGTAGAAGTTTTGGAGCTTTATGACAGATCCACCATCGCAAAACCACACACCACCGTAAAATCGCTGAAAATGCCAGATCCGCCGTTGTATCACCTATTTCGATTAGTAACCTCGTTTATCATTCTTGAAATGTTTGAATCCTTAGGAGAAGAAGAAATACAGAGTGAAGTAATGAAGAGAGAAAAATAGGATTTCAAAATCAAAGATAGCAGAAGACATAAAAAAGAAGAGGAAAAGATGGAAGAAAGAAAAGATAAAAAAGAAGAAGAGGAAAAGATGGAAGAGAGAAGAAAGAAGAAAGAAGAAGAAGAGGAAGAAAGAGATGACGTTGGGAAGAGAGACTGAGTGTATTTCTATATTTTGGGGAAAGAAAAAAATTTGAAATTAAAAAAAGTTATTGATTGAATTTGGAATAAACCTGTAAAAGACATTATTTGCCCCAAAAATATTAATTTAGACTAAGGTAATCAAAGGGTATTATGGTGAATTCCAGAACAGCAAATTTTCTTATATTATAGATTTGTCATCAATTCATCAAACTGGATCTTGAGACTTCAAATTAAGTTTGGTAACTCTCTTGCAGTGTCAATCAAATTAAGATTACATGTGAAAGCCACAAATATATTTGAAAATCTAACAACACTTAAATTGCCATTCCATTAAAATATAGTTTATCCATCTATCTTTTGCTCCATACAAATGAAGAAGGTAACACCACTAACACATCAAAATGGTTTAGAACTAATTTCTAGATATAAATTGGTTTAAAATCAAGTTTTGATTATAAACTGATTTATAACTAATTTGTAATTATAAATCAGTTTTACAACATAAATTGTTTGAAAATGACTTATTTTAAAATTATCTTCTTTTTTTTTCCATGACAAAGAAAACTATATTTTTTATATCTCTCACACATACATTTAAGAGTTTAATGGACATGGTAAAAAAATCTTACACTGTCATCCAATAAAAAAACAACAAACTGCCATGTCATCTTAGTAATTTAAACATAACAGTATGATTTATTGGGATACATGGTCGTGATTGATTGACAGTGTAAAACTTTTTTACACTGTCAGTGCATCACCCATTTTCTCTACATTTAATAAGCGTAACCAAATTTATTTGTTACATTTTTTATTTATTGGTACATTCATTCATAGAATTTATTTCGATTTTAAAAAATATTCCAGTTGTATTATTACAAATTAGTGCAAACATAAAAACTGAATATTAATTTATACTGTTACGGCAGTGTCAAATTTTGCTTGGCAATCGAGTTGGTAATTTAATTAGACATTCCTTGAAAAATAAGGAGCAAAGATATTTAATCTAAGTTTTAATAATAGTCGGGAGGTTTTGTCAAAAAATAAAAATAAAAAAAATAATAGTCGGGAGGTTTTGTCAAAAAAAAAAAAAAATAATAGTCGGGAGGTGTGGTAATACACTTATATATTTATACATTCATATCATATGTCATATACCGACTATATATCTTGTATCATCTTCTTACAACTCAATGCAATTTTATAAAATTAACTGCAATATTAAATATGTATAAAACTCATAAAATGCAATGAAAATGATATATAATCATATAAGTCAGATGATAGTAATATGAGAGAGTGAGAGGGAGAGATGGTGGGAGATTTTAAAAAATATTACTTTATAAAAAAAACCATTTTAAAGTAATTCATAATATCTAACCGGTTTAGAAATTAATTCATATAATTAAATAAAGTTATTTAAAAAAATCGGTTTTAAACTAATTTTAAATTGAATTAGTATTGTTTCAAATAAAAGGTTCAATTCATTAATAATTTAATTGGTTTAGTTTTTTTTATTGGTGTAATGCAATTAGTTTAGTGATATGGTTTAGTTAACCATATTTTTGCACACCAGTCAATCCTTAATTGCGAGACAATACCTCTTTGTAACCACAACTTCAACTGTATATTAATCTAGTAGATTATGTCGATACCCATTTTCCCCGTACATAAAGAGCAAAGGATATTGATTTAGTGTAGAATTTTAAATTTATTTTAAATTTAATTTCCTTTATGGGGATCGTGGGGTAAAATTTATTCTTGCCTTTTTTTTTTGGAAATGCTAATGAGTGTCTTTAGGGCAATGGTTAAGCATTCAAAAATAGTAAATTTACTTCAGTAATTTTCACATTTAATGTCTCAAAAATTAAAATATTAAATTTTCTATAAAATGGTTTCTTTTTTTGGAATGCTTAACCATTGCCCTGAGGGCATTGGTTTGCAAGACATTTTTTTTTAATGTCATTTTCCATAATAATTATGAGAAGCTTTTCTTTAAAACCTAACGAAACTAATAATAACAATATAACAGTATTTCAGTTAGCTCCGTACACTCAACCACCCTCACATTTCGTTCAGTTATTCAACCCAGTCTCTTGATTTCCATAGTTTCTGTTCTTTACTTGAGTTATTCTAAACTCCACGTTTATTCTCAGTTATTAGCATCGGTCGGTTTTTTCCTTTAATTATGATTCTTGTAATTCTTGTTCATTAAAAGTTAAAACCTAACCGATATAGCATATCTCCAGTTTTCAATTACCGTAACTTTAGTGTTCTTTATAGTAAACTCGATATAGCACTAGGTAGGATATAGTATCATGAACTTTTCCAGTTTTCTATAGTCTGTGTTCTTTAAAGTTGGAGTTTAATATGTTACTTTTCTTTATCAGAAGAAAAGAAAATTAGAGCTCAATTTGAACGAGATTCCACAAGACTCGGGCAATGAAAGTCATGCAATCACCAATTTGAACGACATTCCAAAAGACTCTGGCAATGAAAGTCATGAATTCACCAATGGTCAAGTTGCTGTCATCATGTATCCTCCAGAAAGCAACATGGATTTGGCCGCTCAAGAGCCCTCTAGATCTCGAAGGCCTACCATACATTGGAAGTTACAGGAACACGAGTAAGAGATATACTCTTTTCAAGCAAGTAATTTGTTTATAGTATATATTGTATTAGTTTTTTCTTTTTATTAGAGACACTCATATTTAAAGCATTGTCGTATAATAAATATAGTATACATGAAAATGCCTCGTTAATTATCTTGTTGGTATGTTTCCAGATTGTTTTTGGAGGGTGTGAAGCAGTTTGGAAAAGGAAAATGGAAAGAAATCTCGAAGATGGTGGCGACAAAATCGCCTAGCCAGGTAGCCTCGCATGCTCAAAAGCATTTTAACAAACTAAAAACCTCAGAAAAACACAAGGGAAAAAGTAAGCAGAGGCGGGGCTATAGCCCAGCGAGCCCGAGCATGCGCCCGGGCTCAACCCCTCATTTCGTTGTATACTCCCCACTTAAAAGTTGATTTTTTAGACAACACTAGGGGCAAAAATATTATTTTTTAGACAAAATTAAGGGCAAAATTAGTAAAAACAAACTGTAAAATTTTTGAACAAAATTAAGGGCAATATTTTTAAACAAAATTAAGGGTAAAATTAGTAAAAACAGGTTGTAAAATTAGTAAAATCAATGTATTAATTTTTTGCCCGGGCTCCCTAAAATTTCTGGCTCCGCCACAAGCATCCGAGTGAAACTGAGAATGACAAATCCCAGAACATTGGCTGCGCTGTTCCTCAAAGTGTTGAGGCTTTAAGAGAGGTTCATCCTGCTGTTTCCTCTGTCCCACAAAGTGTTGAGCCTTTAAGAGAGATTCATCCTGCTGGCACCTCTGTCCCACAAAGTGTTGAGCCTTTAAGAGAGATTCATCCCGCTGGCACCTCTGTCCCTCAAAGTGTTGAGCCTTTAAGAGAGATTCATCCAATTTGTTTGATAAGGACCATTGATATAACACCTCAGGATATGGAAAAAGTTAAGAAAACGATCTCCCTACTAGAAGAAGCTTTAAAAGCTTAATGCTGTCTATCTCTGTATTTGATGTCTTTTTTAGTCTGGCACTTTTTATTTGTGTACAAGGTTCATTTGACTTGAGGTTTATATAATAAAACCACATTTTCTTTGAATACTTATGTGAATTCAATCAAGTCTCTTGGATAAAGGGAGTAATTCATAGTGCCCTGAATATAAATTGTCGTGCATGGTACATATTTTCTGAATTGTAGTGCATAGAATAGTGTAGTGGACTTGTTTCTTAAAAGATGTTTAAATTCACCTACAAGCTTTAAAATGGCTTTAGCAAACAAATAGCTTTAAAATAGCTTTAAATTCATCTTAAAGCATTAAAATAGCTTTAGCAAGCAAGCTGTTTAAGATAGCTGTTTTTTAGCAAGTAAGCAGTTCCATCGACTAAGATCTACACATTTATACTGCCAATTCTGCCCTGAAACCTGAGTGTCCCAACACCATGAGATCCTTTAAGAGCATTCAAAGATAAGTGGTGTTCTTCTACTTGCACTTCAGAAGCTATCTGAATCAGGGGGTTTATCTTCCCCCTCTATCTCTTGTTCATCATCTGTTTTGCAATAGCATAAGGTGTTTGTTTGGGCATTTATGAGAAAAAGAAAACTTATCATCACAGAAATAACATAGTCCCTTTTCTTTTCTTACTTGCATTTCAGCAGAGGTAATTCTTTTGATATTTGGGTTTTTTTGGTCTTGATGCATAGGTCTGGTGGGGGGTGTTTGTAGGATGGGTGAGGTATTAGGTTTTGTGTAAGATTGAGTGGTGGTTGTTTTGTTAGGATTGAAGGGAGTTCGATTGGGATAGTTTGGGTTAGTGTTTGTGGTTTTTGTGAATTTTGGTGGGTTATACTTTTCTTCATAAACTTTGGCCAATGCTACTGCCTTCAAAATAGAGTTTGGAGAGTGAATCATAACATCTCTTTTAATGTCACTTTGAATACCACTCACAAAACAATCAATCAAAGCATCATTACTAAGTCCATATACTCTATTAGCTAGTGATGTAAACTCTATATAGTATTCATTGACAGAGTTTGTTTGTGCAAGTTTAAATAGTGTAGCTCTTGGACAATCATATACGGATGGGCCAAAATCAAGTTCCATAGCTCTTGTGAACATTTGCCATGACTGGAAAGGTTGATTTCGCTGCATCATTTGAAACCAAGGGTACTACATCTTGGTCTAAGTGCACAGAAGCTATGGTGATTCTATTCATATCAGGTGTGTCATAATAATCAAAAAATTGTTCAACCTTAAAGTTCCAGTCTAACACCTTTTTTCCATCAAACCTAGGGAATTCAAGTTTCACGTTCCTTACCTGAAAGGGTTGTTTGCCTGAGTTCGATGCACCGTGGGGAGGTCCAGGCGAATCACGTCGTAGCAGAAGTGCTTCCAATGTCTCTGTGATTTGTGTCAATTTGCTCTCTGTGGATGCATTGAGTGCTTTGAGCCGTTCAAACCGGTTGTTGTTCGCAGCCTCGAATCTATCCAAGTGGACTTTCAAATGTGATTGGGTCAGTTCGATAGCTTCCGCATTTCGTTTCACTTCTGCTTGTAATTCCTTTATCCTGGTATTGTCTGCCATGGTGATAATTGTTGGATAAATTTAAATGCAATCTTGGAAAGCCAAAAGACAGATTCTCTAGGGCAGACAAACTTTCATAGGAAATAGTTAATCATTAAATGTTATGTCTATTTATGTTTCCCTGGTCTCTATATAAAGACCCTCTCTTTGTAACCTAATTTTTCACTTTTGCAACAAATCCTTTGCAAGTCAATATATATATCAGAAGAGAGTAGTTTGATCTGTTACCTTCAAATTGGTATCAGAGCGCATGGCAAACATGATGAACCAGATGCCATTGCCGCAACTGTCAAAATCAAACTATGAGAACTGGAGCATTCAGATGAAGGCGCTGCTTGGATCGTTAGATGTGTGGGAGGTTGTAGAAGAAGGGTTTGAAGAACCAGAAACCACGACGGGAAATACAACAGCCCAGAACAAGGCGTTGAAAGAGACGCGGTCGAAAGACAAAACGACATTATACATGTTGTTTAGAGCAGTAGACGAATCTGGTTTTGAGAAGATTGCTGGTTCAACTACTTCGAAGCAAGCGTGGGATACACTAGAGACGGCGTTCAGAGGAGCAAATAGAGTCAAGCAAGTTCGTTTGCAAACTCTTCGAGGAGAATTAGAAAGGATGAAGATGAAGGAGACGGAGTCCGTGTCGGACTACATCACGCGTGTGCAAACAGTTGTAAATCAACTGAAACGAAATGGAGAAGCCATGACCGATGCTCGAGTTGTCGAAAAGATTTTAAGATCTTTGACTGAAAAATTCGAAAATATAGTATGTGCAATAGAGGAGTCGAAGGACCTTGCGACAATCACTGTCGAAGAAGTAGCTGGTTCACTTGAGGCACACGAACAACGCAAAATACAAAAGAAGGAGGAGACACTTGATAATGCAGAACAGACAAAGGAATCCACTAGAGATGAAAGGGCACTTTTATCTCAAAACTGGCGTGGTCGAGGACGTGGTCGTGGAGGTCGAAATGGTGGTCGAAGGCAAAGGAACAATTTGTTATTTGCAGAAAGACAACGTACCTGGAAAAATACAAGATGTTTATTATGTACCAGATTTAAAAGCAAATATTCTAAGTCTGGGGCAACTTACAGAGAAGGGATATTCGATATTTATGAAGGATCGAATACTGCATTTGAAGGATAAGTCAGGGCACCAAATTGCTCAAGTTGAGATGGGAAGGAATCGAATGTACAAGCTGAATCTGAGAAGCGTTCGAGGAAAATGTTTGAAAATCGACACTGAAGACCAAGCAACTCTGTGGCATTTACGTTTTGGTCACTTACATCATGCTGGGTTAAAGAGATTAGCGGGAAGAAACATGGTACATGGATTGCCTAACATGGAGTTTGAAAGAAAATTTTGTGAAAATTGTGTTTTTGGCAAGCAGACGAGAACTTCTTTTCAAAAGAAGGCAGAATATCATGCTAAGCACATCCTTGAATTAATTCACACTGATATCTGTGGACCAATCACTCCAGAATCCTTTAGTGGCAAGAAGTATTTCATTTCCTTCATCGATGATTTCTCAAGAAAGACTTGGGTCTACTTCCTGAGAGAAAAATCTGAAGCATTCGAAGCATTCAAAGGGTTCAAGGTAATGGTTGAAAAATCGACTGATCGACACATCAAAGCACTTCGTTCTGACAGAGGAGGAGAATATACTTCGACAGCTTTCATGAAGTATTGCGAGGAGCAGGGTATAAGGAGATTTCTAACTGCAGCATACTCACCTCAACAAAATGGGGTTGCTGAAAGGAAAAATCGAACAGTCCTTGACATGGTTCGTTCAATGCTCAAAAGTAAGAACATGTCGAAGGAATTTTGGGCAGAAGCTGTGCAATGTTCAATCTATGTTCAAAATAGATGTCCGCATTCAAAGTTGGGAGATCGAACACCGCAAGAAGCGTGGAGTGGACAGAAACCGACTGTATCTCATTTTAAAGTATTTGGTAGTGTTGCTTATGCACATGTACCAGATCAACGAAGAACAAAGCTTGAAGACAAGAGTCAGAAATATATATTAATTGGGTATGATGAGAAAACAAAAGGATACAGGTTATTCGACCCCATAAACAAAAAGGTGGTAGTAAGTAGAGATGTTCGAGTGAATGAAGCAAGTAGGTGGGACTGGAACAATTCGACAGAAGACATAGTCGAAACTGAAGAACCCTCAGTCGGTATACCAACAACCCAAAATCAATTACCAAGGTTTGAATACTCTGACAGTGAAGACGAATCCTCACAGCCCAGAATGAGAAGCTTGCAAGAGTTGTATGATAATACAGAAGAAGTACATCTTGTGTGTCTACTGGCAGATTCTGAAAACATTAGTTTCGAAGAAGCATGGAGAGATGAGAAGTGGAAGAATGCCATGGACGAAGAAATTAAAGCTATCGAACACAACAAAACTTGGGAACTAGCAGAGTTACCAAAAGGAAGTCGAACCATTAGTGTGAAGTGGGTGTTTAAGAAAAAGATGAATGCTCAAGGAAAAGTCGAAAGGTACAAGGCGCGACTTGTGGCAAAAGGATACAGGCAGAAGGAAGGAATAGATTATGACGAAGTATTCGCACCAGTTGCAAGAATGGAGACAATTCGACTGCTGATTTCTCAAGCTGCTCAGCTCAAATGGCCAATATTTCAAATGGATGTCAAATCAGCATTTTTGAATGGTGTGCTCGAAGAAGAAGTCTATGTCGAACAACCACCAGGATACATGAAAGACGGAAGCGAAGGAAAAGTGCTAAGACTCAAGAAAGCACTTTATGGATTAAAGCAGGCACCTCGTGCATGGAATACACGTATTGATACTTACTTCAAAAAGAATGGTTTCCAACAATGTCCTTATGAACATGCCCTATATGTAAAGAAGTATAAAGGAGATATACTGCTCGTTGCACTCTATGTCCACGACTTGATTTTCCTGGGCAACAGTGATCAAATGATCGAAGAATTCAAAGGTCGAATGACACGAGAATTTGAAATGACGAACTTAGGTCGAATGAGCTTCTTTCTTGGTCTGGAAGTTCGACAAGAAGTAACTGGAATTTTTGTCTCACAAGAAAAATATGCAAAGGACATTCTGAAGAGGTTCAAAATGGAAGGTTGCAATCCAATCTCGACACCAATGGAGCCAGGAGCCAAGCTTTCAAAATTTGATGGGGGGAACGTGTCGAAGAAAACAAATTTCGAAGCTTGGTCGGAAGTCTTCGATATCTCACATGTACTAGACCAGATCTTTCTCTAAGTGTCGGAATCTTGAGTCGATTTATGGAAGAACCAGTTCACTCACACTGGAAAGCTTTGAAGAGAATTCTTCTATATATCCAAGGAACTGTGTCACTTGGAATGTTTTATTCAAAAGCAGAAGATTACAAGCTAACAGGTTACTCCGACAGCGATTGGTGTGGAGATATAGACGATCGAAAAAGCACATCAGGATATGTATTCTTTATGGGAAACACTGCTTTCACATGGCTCTCAAGGAAGCAACCAATTGTAACACTGTCAACATGCGAAGCAGAATACGTGGCTGCATCATGGTGTGTATGCCATGCTATATGGCTTAGAAGATTGTTATGTGAGTTAGAGCAGAAGCAGGAAAATGCAACCATAGTACAAGTCGACAACAAATCAGCAATCGAACTGGCGAAGATCCAGTGAATCATGAAAGAAGTAAACACATCGACGTACGTTTTCATTTCATTCGAGAACATGTGAAAAATGGAAGCGTCGAACTGAAGCATGTGGCAAGCAAGGATCAAGCTGCAGATATTTTCACAAAACCATTGTCGAAGGAGATATTCGACAGAGGCAAGATAATGCTGGGATTAATTGACCGAAGGAGCATTTAATTTATGGGGGAGTTTTGTTGGATAAATTTAAATGCAGTCTTGGAAAGCCAAAAGACAGATTCTCTAGGGCAGACAAACTTTCATAGGAAATAGTTAATCATTAAATGTTATGTCTATTTATGTTTCCCCGGTCTCTATATAAAGACCATCTCTTTGTAACCTAATTTTTCACTTTTGCAACAAATCCTTTGCAAGTCAATATATATATATATATCAGAAGAGAGTAGTTTGATCTGTTACCTTCAATAATGAAAGCACCCGTTGTTATGATAAACACAGAATATAAGGAAAGAATGGTATATAGTAATAAGGAATGTCAATTTCTTCTGCAACACTGGAATGTGAATTGGAAAATAACAAGGTTTTGCAATACAGAAAAAAGAAAGAAATTAAGAAGGGAAATTGGTAACTGCAATGAGAGAGAAAATAGCATTGGACATCATACATATCCCATCTCATTAATTCATTATTCCTTATATAGCCTCATCCTTGCACGTATCCTTTCAGCCTTTTACTTAATTCTCTTTTTCTCTCTCCACGTCTGACTGCCACGTTTTTTGACTCTGCACTATCTATTGCCAACTGCCCACTTCATGCATTTTTACCATTACATAATTAAAAAGCCAATATGATATAAGATTTCAATTATAGATGCGATTTGAAGATAGCATTACAAATATGGTAAAAACATTAGTGTGAACATTGAAACTAAACCTAAGAACAAAATTTAGTACAATAGGTCCTGGAATGTGGATGGGTCATCAATACAGAAAACAATGGTGCCAATTTTTTCAACAAGCACCTTCCTTACATTAAATGATAAACCTTTTTCATTTTAATGTTAACAAACAAATTAAACTTAGTAGACAATTGTGACATGTACTAGAGCAGCATATAGAAGAACTACAAAAAAATGTAGTATTTCAAAACCTATAAACTACAATGAGTCAACATTTATTTTTCTGTTTCTTTGATTTTTCTAGCAATTTGAATAGGAGCCAGATGTTAAAAGTATGGGAAAGTCGATGTCTAATCTTTAAGCGACTAGCTATTTCATCAAGTAGTTAGACTTAGGTGATTAAAGTGTTTCAATCAAGGTCGAATTGACCGGAGGCACCCGAGTTTGAACTCTGGTTGATTGGAACAAATATTGGTCCATTGTTACGAATATCTCGGTCAGAACTTCAAATTGTTATGGAATTTTAAGACAAAAATAAAATAGCAATCAAATTTGGAACATAAACTTAACCACCTGTTGCAGGAACATGAAATAAATTGAAAATGAAGCAAAAACAGAGACATACCCTGCTTGCATGATCAAATTGTGTCAAAATCACCTCCGCGACTTTTTAAGTCTCGTCAATATTATCACGTGCACTTCAAATCGAATGCGTTTTTATCTATCACATAACAAATCAAACATTACACAACAAAGAAGCCCTAATAAACACTTCATCCAAGTCAAACCAAATGCATAATCTTACTACCGCATTATTTCCGTTTTAAATAGTAATTAAGAATATAATAGCAATACTCGATTAACACACCTCGCTATTACAAATTACAATCCTAAGCTAAAAAAATAGCACACACCTGCATTTCTTTGATATCATGAAGTTCGCGTATTCTTCTGCTATTGATGGAGAGAGAGTACCCGAGTGGGACGCATTGCAGTTTCGAGGGTGGAAAGACAGTGATTGAAGGAACCGAGAATGGGAGTGCATGTGTACACAAAATAATATAATCTAAAAGAAAAAGGAATAGATTATTATTCTCATATTGTCATATATTCTTCTATACAATATAAAATATGACATATTCTAAAAAGACTTCAAAATGTACAATAACTCTAAGTCTTATTCTAGTATAATGAGATATATATTATTCTCTTAATCTTAAGAAACATCATAATTAGATGTTTGGGTCGATATTGAAAAGACACAATAATTCCTTAGCATGCAATAATATTGTGTAATTCTATCTTCAATAGTCCACTCTTGTCAGGTCTTAATATGAAAGTACAAGTAAATATTCATACTCCTATCGAGTATGATATTGTATTATGAAGGTACTTATGCTTAAATGTAATTACTCTTGTAATAGGATATTTCTATATGTAATTACTATTCGATAGACCTATGTGGATATTCTATGACCTATAATTTAAAACTCATTAGTATAATCACTTCCCAAGACTTATACACATGAGTAAGTCTTATGATATTTTGGGATAGTGGGAGTTTATTAATAGCATTTTCATATGCTTGAGCCATTGTTTATAACATATTACTTTTAACTTAAATATGTTACTCTAAATTCATCGTTGTTGATTTAAGTTGTGAGTTTTAACTTGTATGATTTGTCTTCCCTATCGGATACAATTTCTACAGCGTTGATATTTACTCCTTTTTGGATTGATTAGTGTTTTGAACCTTATTGGTATTCTAATATTAGAATCAATATTTTTAATAATTAATTATTGTCATCCAAGTGGGAGATTGTTAGATTAATTATTTAATTAATCAAATATGGATTGAAATAATTAATTAATTATATTAAGGTGAAATATTATTAAACACTAATTCTTGATGGATTGTTTGATTGGGCTTTGTGCCTGAATGGACCGTGATGGGTTGGACCATTCAGTTAAGCCCAATGAGAGGTCTCTGCCCTCAGCCGTTTAGCTATTTAAGCGTTTCCCCATTAAACGATTAAGATACAGTGAAAACCCTAAACGGCAATGAGGGTAGTAATCCTCTCATATTCCCTCTCCTCAACCGACAGTCTTTCCAATCCTAACAAGGTACACCGTTCTTATTGATATTGATTATTCTATGATACATGATATGCTATAATTTGTATCTGTTCGATTCAACCAAATCTATCAATTGGTATCAGAGCATGGTTGAGTTATATTTTATAGCTATCGTTTGAATCAAAACCTTGTTGTTTGTAAAATGTTATTACTACTAATTTTTCTAGTTTGAGATTATATACGGATTAAATTATCTCTCATATTGCTACGGATCTCATCAGCTATTTATCAATTAAATTGAATGCTTCACGTGTTCACCGTTTTGGTTTTTTATTTTATGTTTTCCCTTGCCGTCACGATATAAGCATCTCTCTCATCCGCAACTATTCTGTTAAATTAATTATTCTGTTAATTTTTCATAATATGATGTATTAACATACCCGTGTGAGAATTCTATCAATTTAGTGGTGGGCATGTGCCTTGTTGTATACACGCTGAGATTCAATTGGATTATACACATGAAAATTAATATTTTATACTTGTAATTTTGACGGTGCATAATTGTTTGGTTCAATTGTGAAAAATTCGTGTTGCGGCTGTAATAACAACTTTTTATATATGCTACGCAATGGTTCACTTGAAATCAAATCAGAGCTTTTTGATACATATTAGGGCTATTTTGAAATGTTTGTGTATTTACGAAATTAATTTATCATAAAAGTTTATTGGTCTAGTCGACACTCTATGAATTAATTCAAACCTAAGATTTCATGGTAATTTTCACAAATTTTATGAAAAGGTGAATATACTTAAAACCATTTAATCATGAACGTGGGTTTTACTGCTAATAAAATAATATGATTTTATTTTATTTTGGATTTTCTAACTTTATTGGTTTGAAATACTACTTCAAAATTGTTGAGTGAATCATGGGATATCCATTTTAATTTTGATTTTAATTATGAGATTACCCTTAATTTTAACTTGGGATTTTCGTGAATAGGCTTGATGAACTTTAAGAAAAAAATGATATCCTAATATTGAGAATAATTGTATCGTTGTGTAGGTCATCTTGACCAAATTTGCTATTAAGTAGCAAATTAAACACAATAAATGTGCACAAACTATTCTCTCTCTTGGTAGCTATTTTCTCTGTGATTTTTAGTGACAATATTTCTAGTCTTAATATTAATAATATTTTGCAATATACTAGTTATTTATTACTCTTAGCATACCAAGTTAAGTATTCGGTTATTCCAAAATTGCTGACTGTGCAATGCCATGAATTTATTTTCACTCTAGTTAACCTTTGGTGGTTATTTTTCTACCTAACTTTTTGGCTAATAATTAATTTTTCAATTGTGTATTATTATGAAATTGGATCTTCTGTATTAGCTTTAAATGTTGATGTTAAAATATTTTAGAATTATACACAATATCAAATAAAATAATCTCAATTTTATAAATTTATGCTCACTTTTAAAATTATTATTCTTCATATTGTATATTTATATCAAATTAAAATATCATTTTATAATTTGATATAATAAATTATGATTGATTTATGAGCTATTTGAGATGTTATTGTGAATTCTAAAAGTAATTTCTGCTCATGGACTCTATTTGCAAAGATGAATGTGATGCTCTTGAAGGTTAGTCATAATTTATTTTCAATCTCCTATGACTAATTATATATAATTGCATATAAGGAAAAACTGTTTCTAATATAATATACTCCTTTTGAAAAATATAAAAAGTGCATTTATAAAAAAAAAAAAAAATTGTTTTATGAGTATATTAGAAATCTTATTATTTTGAGAGTTTTATTTTGAAAAATTAAATAATCACTATTAATTTATATAATTGTAATTTCACCTATTGTGGATACAATTATATAAAATGTTCTATTTTGAATAAAATATAATCAATCTTAATTTGCATGATTGTAACTCACCTATCGTGAATACAATTGTACAAATTTTGTTTAGTAAAATAATTAAAATTATTTTAATTTTAATTATAATAAATATTTATAATAGTTATACCCTATCGGGGTTTGTTACTATTAATATAATTTGTTTTGTTCAATGTACTTGTGATTACGTAAATTATGATTCGAGTACCCTATCGGTATTAGAATTTTTTGGTGGCGTAATATTTATACATTGTTATATTTCTTATTTAATATTTTTAAAATTATTATTTAATAAATAAGAAATTATTTTAAAGACATGTAATACTTTATGAAATTAAATAATTTATTGTTAATTTTTTTTATTAAAATATATTTCAATTCTCTTTATATTATGTAAGTGATGGACATACCCTATCGGTGTGACATTACTTGACATGATTAGTGTGTGATAGAGAAAATAGTCAAGTATTAGTATAAATATTTTAAACTCCTTGGATTAATAATTCAACTATTTTTCTCTATCAAGTGGGAGAATTTAACATGTCAGTTGTATATAAATGAGAAATAAATATTATTTTTATAATATAATATTATTTTATGGAGACTTATATTGAGGATAATGTAGTCATATGTTATTGATGGAAATTCATGACTACTTGTGTTATATCCTCAATATTAATTGAATTAAAGTCTCATATCCTTTCCGCTGCGTATAACATAATATGTTTCTAAAATGTGTGTAGTTATATTTGTAGCATTTGAGTTTTGAGTGAATTATTAAGATGTTGTATATAATCCTATATTTAAAATTATATGGATTTGATGTCACTCAAATGATGGAAAACCTTTTATATGACCATCATATTGTTTCATGTGAAATTATATTTATAATGATATATTCTGTTTATGTGCAAAATATGTGGTTGAGTTTGTAAAACTCTAGTGATGATATATTATACAACCACTTCTCTGTATAGTTTTGCACTAAAAATAAAATTAGTATCCCATTGAATAATCAGAGTATTTAATATTAGTGGGCTCTGATAAATGTATATCCATTGTTTTATTTTGGATAAGTGGGAGTGCATGTGTACACAAAATAATATAATCTAAAAGAAAAAGGAATAGATTATTATTCTCATATTGTCATATATTCTTCTATACAATATAAAATATGACATATTCTAAAAAGACTTCAAAATGTACAATGACTCTAAGTCTTATTCTAGTATAATGAGATATATATTATTCTCTTAATCTTAAGAAACATCATAATTAGATGTTTGGGTCGATATTGAAAAGACACAATAATTCCTTAGCATGCAATAATATTGTGTAATTCTATCTTCAATAGTCCACTCTTGTCAGGTCTTAATATGAAAGTACAAGTAAATATTCATACTCCTATCGAGTATGATATTGTATTATGAAGGTACTTATGCTTAAATGTAATTACTCTTGTAATAGGATATTTCTATATGTAATTACTATTCGATAGACCTATGTGGATATTCTATGACCTATAATTTAAAACTCATTAGTATAATCACTTCCCAAGACTTATACACATGAGTAAGTCTTATGATATTTTGGGATAGTGGGAGTTTATTAATAGCATTTTCATATGCTTGAGCCATTGTTTATAACATATTACTTTTAACTTAAATATGTTACTCTAAATTCATCGTTGTTGATTTAAGTTGTGAGTTTTAACTTGTATGATTTGTCTTCCCTATCGGATACAATTTCTACAGCGTTGATATTTACTCCTTTTTGGATTGATTAGTGTTTTGAACCTTATTGGTATTCTAATATTAGAATCAATATTTTTAATAATTAATTATTGTCATCCAAGTGGGAGATTGTTAGATTAATTATTTAATTAATCAAATATGGATTGAAATAATTAATTAATTATATTAAGGTGAAATATTATTAAACACTAATTCTTGATGGATTGTTTGATTGGGCTTTGTGCCTGAATGGACCGTGATGGGTTGGACCATTCAGTTAAGCCCAATGAGAGGTCTCTGCCCTCAGCCGTTTAGCTATTTAAGCGTTTCCCCATTAAACGATTAAGATACAGTGAAAACCCTAAACGGCAATGAGGGTAGTAATCCTCTCATATTCCCTCTCCTCAACCGACAGTCTTTCCAATCCTAACAAGGTACACCGTTCTTATTGATATTGATTATTCTATGATACATGATATGCTATAATTTGTATTTGTTCGATTCAACCAAATCTATCATGGAAACCATGCTATTGGTGATGATTTGGCTTCTGTGAAGAGAGTTTTTCACAAACGCTGCTCTTTCCATGTGTCATCATCACACCCTGTGCAAAAGAAAAGAGATTCAAGAAACAGTTAAATGAAGAGAAAAAAAGGATGGTGAAAAAGAAGAAAAAATGCATCACAATCCCGTCTAGACTCTAGGCTAATGTTTTGGAAAGTCAATCCTGTGAAACTGCACCACTCGAAGCTGCTTCTAACCTTGGGCAAGCCTCTGCTTCCACTTGTGTACATTATAACTGCAACATCAGCTGAAAGGGGCAAATCAGCCTCAATAGATTTTTCTCTACCAAGCCTCTCAACATTAGAAAAGGAAGCGATCGTCCATCCATGCTGTGCAGATAAGGCATCAGATGGGACATCATTGTGAATACGTACACATGTTTCACAAAGCCACGCTGTCAGGAAATATGCACAACTTTGAGCCCACAAATCACAGTTGTATCCTCTGTCTGACATAGATTTCACAAGTGAGACTATAAAAAATATAAGAATAATAACAACAAGAGCAGAGGAACTAAATTACAAAACGATGGTGAAGAAGAAGATGATACAATTATTGTGTTTCAAACCATATACACAAATCTGAAAGCAAATCTCAATTAAAAACCATATGAAACAGAATATGAGTTTCAGGTGTGAACAAATATCTATCAGTTACCTTATGAGTTTCAGGTGTGAACAATTCCAACAATTGAGTTGATGCTGAAGCAATTCCAAACTGATTTTGAGAGATTTCACCGATTTGAGCGATGATTTTGAGAGATTTCACCGATTTGAGCGATCTGAATTACTAGAGTAATTTGAGCAAGAGGTATTTGAAATTGAAATTAAGTTTTGAGCAATTCAGCGATTCTGAAATCTAATTTTCAGGGACAAGTGATTCCAGCTATAAAAGTTCAGCGATGAACTCCTAAATCTAGTTTGAGCCTTTGAGGGACAGAGACGATAACTGAGTTTGAACGTGTCTTTTTCTTTTTTTAAATAAAATGTTTTAATAATATGATAATTAATAATAATATAAAATAAATTAGTTTTAGGATGATAATCAAAATCAGGACCAAGACCGGACCAATCAGTTCAATCATTTGGACCGGAAACCGAAACTTTAACTAGCCTATTTGAATTTAGAAATCAGCATACCGAAGAACCAAAATTTAAATTGGAAAACAAAAATCAATAAAAATTAAAAAATCGATAATTTAGACAATTTTTAGAGTTGGGCTGAATTTTATTATTATTATTATTATTATTATTATTATTATTATTATTATTATTATTATTATTATTATTATTATTATTATTATTATTATTATTATTATTATTACATATTAGAATAAAAGTTTTGAGTTTATCCATCTAAATATAAAAGACTAAAAAAAAAATTTAAAAAAACGCTTAAGCATTAATTATATAAAAAATTGTTAATAAACTTTTTATCTATTTAAAAAAATATAATTATTTTTATATATTATTATTCCTATGTATAACAAAAAAAATTGATTCATATATAATCAGTTCAACCCCGATCAAATCTTAAAACTTTGAACTCATAAGTATACCGGTTCAATGTCCATGGTTCTAAGTGTACGCGGGTACAAACAATCTTTTTATGGTGATACCTCATTTTTCTTGCATATGTTTGGATTGATTGAATGGAATGATATGAAATTTTGAGAATCCACCCTTGCAATTTAACTCAACTTTTTTGAGGAGGTTTCTAACCTATTATGTGGATTGATCTAGCTCTCTCCAAAGCCACTTTATTTTTTATTGTTGTATCTTTAGAAACCTGAATTCGACGATCTCTAATACATTTCATCATGAACCTTCTTGTTACACCGCATCTACAAACTATGACACCCTAACGCCTAAAAACTACTCTGATCACATCTCTCATTCCCTTGCGAATTGAGATTCGAGCATAACCAGTCTGCAAGCTCCAAAATGAAAAATTCATTAGCTATGCTAACAAAGACCTTGTTCATCCACAATTTCATGGCTTTAGGGCAATCCATCATTAATGCATGGTGGAACACATTACCGCGGAGATTACAACCAACATCTCTCATGTCTTTCTTATTTTTTATGAAGATTAGTCAGCAACCTATCATGAACAAGCAACCACACAAAGCATTTAACTCTTTCCTGAACCTTTAGCTTCCACGCATTCCTCAAAACTTCCTCCCTTACGTCTTCGTCTTGGCTAACTAGAACCATATACATGTCTTGGACAGAATAATCATCATTACTAGTATTTGCCACGATGAACTCATTCTTCTCGTACTCTATGCTGGAAGGTAAACAATATTTAATTTTCTGAACCAATGTGTCAGGCATCCAATACACCAGCATATGCCAGTTCCAATTCCATTCTCCGCCATGACATACAAAATCACAGAGCTTTGAGTTCATAAGTTCTTCAGGAATTTACAGGTTGATATTTTTTATACTTACATGTGGCTCTACATTTAGATGAACTAGCGTTGGACAAGTTAGAAGCAAAAAAGATTCAAAAACATGCAACAAAGTACACCATGATGTCAGGGAAGCTTTACACATTCCTCGACACAAATTGATAAGCCACCCCTTATTTTACTAAAATTTTATCCAGAGATGCATCTCTGAATGCATATGTGGTTAATTTGGATATGCATCTCCGTAAAAACACTTAATTTAAAATTCAAGGAGTTTTATGGAGATTAATCTGTAGACGTGTATTATTCATATGTCTGTGCCAAACCTTTCTCTCTTCCTTCTTCAAGTGCTTCAAACTCAACAAAAAATCCTTAGTTCATCTATTTTGCTGCAAAGTCATTTCAAAATCTCATTTGAACAAGTTTATTCAAGGTCGTTTATATTATTCTATTTTATTTGTTGCAAAGTAACTCATTCTAATCAAGCTTCTTCATCCACAACTCTAACTTGGTAAGTTTCTCATTTATTTTATTTTTTGAGATTTAAATGATGTTTTAATTAACATAAGTCGTATAAGATGCATTGAATAATTCTTTAATTCAATCTATAAATTAAATGCATAGGTAAAATTATCGAGTTACATTATAAAAATTAAATCTTGATATATATAAAATGAGTAGGGTTTAACTTATTTTAAGAATAAATTTTTTTAATTTGTTCCGAATCATAGCATTTAAATTAGATTTAATTGAACGGTTAAATAAGTAAAAATATAAATTACAAAATATTAGTTATTAAATTAAATTCAATTTAAAAGTTATAATTTAGAGTAAATTTAGAGCTCTATTATTTCAAAGCTCATGAACTATGAAGACTGGCTAAATATAAAATAAAATAAAATAAAAAATGTATTTTTTGAAGTGAGTTGAATCTCATTCATATAAAATAAACGTATATATTTATATCATCTTTAAAACAAACAAAATTATAATAAAAAAAATTACAAAATGTATTGATGAAAAAAATAATGACAAAAATTAATACTATATCTCACAAATTTTATTAAAATCTAATTTATCAAACAAATTTTCAAAATTAAAATGATTTAATATTTTAAGACTTATTTAATTTGAAAAAATGTTACTGATTGAATCTACTTTAATATATAAAAATCAATTACCACCAAATTCCCTTAATTACCCTAATCACAATCAATTAAAGATGGTTTTACATACCCTGAGAGTAATTACACATCTAATCATGATTACATTCCAACAAGTAATTTAATGCAAAACTTCTTTATTGGAATATGAAAAAAGCTGCACTACGTTCCATGCTCTCATTGCACTGGAACATTCATATTAATAAAACCCTACCCTTTCATTTTTTTCCACTATAGAGCTATATATTCGTACAAACTCTTCCACCTTGCATGTATAAACTCTTCCACCTTCCCCTTGCCTCTTTCAATCAACACTTGAGCGGTATTTTTCGTTTCTCCTTCCCCCAGTTCCGTTCTTCATCTCTTTAACTGAATACTGATATTTTTTAGTCTTCTATTTTGGTTCTAAACAGAATATGAGTCGAAAATTTACCCCCATTAAGGATGTTAACGATTCAAAGGAAACTTGGAGATTGGCCGTTCGAGTTGTTGATCTATGGAGTGTTATCAACAGCAAGGGTAAGGAGCATCTGGAGATGGTTATAATGGACGCATCGATAATGTTTCGTATTCTCTCAAATCGTTTCGTAGCTTATTATATTTTTCAGTTTTGATATTGTTGTTGTTTGTCATCAACAGGGTGATAGGATACAAGTTTTGATTCGTTCTGACCATACACCGAAATGGAAAGAACGAATACGTGAAAACATGTCTTGCATAATCAACAATGGAACTGTTTATGATAATGATTTTCAGTGGAAGCTTTGTGATCATGACAAGAAGTTTGTGTTTATTGGTGGTACGACTGTGAAGGAAGTTGATATTCAGAACCTTCCTCCCAAAAGATTTTTTTTCAAAGACTTTACTGATATTCTTGGAGGCAATTGTGAGATGAACCGACTTGAAGGTAAATATATTAGGTCATTTATTTTCTTCCTACTACAATTTATTATATTATTACAGAAGTTGATTTTAACTTACTCTTTCACTCTGTTTTGTAGATATTATTGGTGTGGTTCAGGAAATCAACAATTTTCAATATAACAATTCTGGAAAAAAGTCATTTGTTTCATTGAGTCTTAAAGACTTGAAGTAACTTATCTGATTTCAAATTTCTTCTATTTAAGTATACGATTATTATCATATTGATCTTTTTATATTTGTTTATACAGAGGTGTCATTGTTAACTGCACATTATGGGAGAGCTACGGAACAATTTTTTTGGATTTCTACCATGATGAAAAAAACAGTGGTGCTATTGTAATTGTACTAACTCATGCAATGATAAAGGAATCACAAGGTGTGCATCAACAAAATCATATTATTAAGCTGTGATATCTGTCTGTATTTAATTTGATACTTTAATTTTTATCTATTTCAGTCTCAAATGGATGGAGTGGATCTAAATTGCTTATAAACGAAGACATTCCAGAGATAACTGAGTATTTATCAAAGTATATACAAATTGTTATCTTCTTACAGTATAATAAGTTCCTTTAAAAATTATCATCCTTTACATTAATTTTGGTACAATGTTGCAGGTTACCTGCAAATGAGCAGATTGAAAAGCCTTCGCAGTCCTCAAAGGGTGTGTCTCTTTGGTCTGGTGCCTCTCAATTCACCCCAGTTGAAAGTTTCGTCCATAAGGCCAAATGTATATCTCTGAGTGACCTCTGCAAGGTGAAACAGGTAAGTGGTTATGGAAAATTTCAAAAAGTAAGCTCAATATTGTTTTATATAGATGATTTTATGTTAGACTGTTGCATATATTAATATTTAACTTATTGTATCTTAGGACATGCTATGTGTTACTGTTGGAACAACTAAAAAGTTTTTTGTCTCAAAACATGGTTGGTTTTATTATGGATGTACTAAATGTTCTCTAAAGGCATCTGATGTGAACAATCCATACAAATGTTCATGTGGACAGAATGTAGAACATGCCATACCAAGGTTGTATTTTTCAATTGTTCCTCAGATTAATTCATTTGCCATCTTTCAATATCTGTAATGTTCTAATAGTTTTTTGCTATGCATTTTTCTGAAAGGTATCGAGTTGACATATATGTAGTTGATGGTGAATCAAAATTTCGCTTTGTGTTTTGGGACACTGACTGTGCCGACATTATTGGAAAGTCTGCTGATAGTATTTATAAAGCAAATTTGTTTTTCAAGGCAAAACTTTTCCAAGGACATGTTTTTAAATCAAATTTGTCATCAATTCATCAAACTGGATTTTGAGACTTCAAATTAAGTTTGGTAAACTCTCTTGCAGTGTCAATCAAATTAGGATTACATGTGAAAGTCACAAATATATCTGAAAATCTGACAACACTTAAATTTCCATTCCATTAAAATATAGTTTGATTTGATCCATGTATTTTTTGCTCCATACAAATGAAGAAGGTAACACCACTAACACATTAAAATGGGTTAGAAGTATATTGGTTTAAAATCAAGTTTTGTTTGTAAACTGGTTTATAACTAATTTGTAATTATAAATCAGTTTTACAACATAAATTGTTTGAAAATGGCTTATTTTAAAATTATCTTTTTTTTGCATGACAAAGAAAACTATATTTTAAATATCTCCTCATTTAATAAGCGTAACCATGTTTATTTGTCACATTTTTCATTTCTTGGTGCATTCATTCATAGAATTTATTTCTTGGTGCATTTATTCATAGAATTTAATTATAAGACATTCCTTGAAAAGTAAGGAGAAATGATATTTAATCTAAGTTTTAAGAATAGTCGGAGGTGTGGTAATACACTTACACATTTATACATTCATATCATATGTCATATACTGACTGTATATCTTGTATCATATTCTTACAACTCAATGCAATTTTATAGAATTAACTGCAATAATAATAGTATAAAACTCATAAAATGCAATGAAAATGATATACAATCATGTAAGTCAGATGATATTAATATGAGAGAGTGAGAGGGAGATAGGGTAGGAGGTTTTTGAAATCAATTTTTAAAAATATTTCTTTATAAAAAAACCATTTTAAAGTAATTGATAATATCAAATCGGTTTAGAAACTAATTCATATAATTAAGCAAAATTATTAAGAAAAACCCGCTTTAAACTAATTTTAAATTGAGTTAATATTGTTTCAAATAAATGGTTCAATTCATTAATAATTTAAATGGTTCAATTTTTGTTGTTGGTGTAATGCAGTTAGTTTAGTGATATATCATATCAAATCATATTTTTGCACACCAGACAATCCTTAATTGTGAGACGATTCCTTTTTGTAACCACAACTTCATCTGTATACTGATCTAGTATATTAGGTCGTTACCCATTTTCCGCGTACATAAAGAAAGGATATTGAAAACTAATATGATTTGTATGAAACTCATCAATTATTTGTAAGTTACCATTATGTACTTGTATAATAATATTTATGTGAAGAAAATCTATTTCCCAAAATGATGTTGTATGCGTTTACTATGAGGTAGATGAATTCAATCGTCTCGGAGTCTGCTTCCACATCGCATGTCAGCTCTAGGGTTACCCGACTCTCACTTGCAGCTGCTCACCTGACAATTCTATTAACCAATCTCAGAACACTTTGATGTTGATATGATTGAGATGAAGTTTCTGGAAAGTGTCCCAAAAAAACTCATGGAATCTATCAAGACTCGCTTGATATCCCAGTTGTCATGTTACAAGGTGATGAGCATAGAGTCGTTATCATGAGATGTGACTTAGGTTAGTCTTATTGAGGCCCCACAACGGATGCCACTGTACTTGTCAAAAAGTACATGAGTGCGTGATATTTCTACGCGGATAGGAGATAACCAGAGACCTTTGGGTAAGTAGGAAAGACTTAAGACGAGAGAGTTCCTAATGACAACGATGTATTGGTGTCGCCCCTCTCGAAGATTACCATTCTCCCGTCCTTATTAGACCCTTTACAAATATATCATTACAAATTTATATTTATATATAGGGAAATGCTAACCAGTGCCCTTGAGACACTCTTTAAGTAATTAAAATAGTAAATTTTTAAAAAATACTGTATTCAATGTATTGAAAATTAAAATATTCATTTCTGTAAAGAATGTTTCCTTTATTTAATATCCTTAAAGAATACTCCCTCTGGTCTCAAATATAAGCAACAGAAAAAAAAACTATGGTCTTAAATATAAGTAAAAAAATCTATATTTATTATATTCAATGTCACTATTTCAAATACCCCCTACAATTTTTTACATTTTAAATATTTACAATAATTTCTAAAGCAAAAAATGGGATAAAATTAGAAAGAATGTAAGAATGAAATGCATTACGACTTATCTTTGAGACTAGAGGAAGTACTCTTAAAGTACTTATTAGCATAACCCAATATATATTACAAAAACGAGTTAACAAAACAAAATAACAAATAACAAATAATAATGATGAGAAGCTTAGAGTCCTGATTAGCATAACCCCATATATATTACAAAAACGAATTAACAAAACAAAATAAAAATAACAAATAATAATAATGATGAGAAGCTTTTCTTTAAAGCCCAGGAAACTAATAATAACAATATAACGGTATATAACCGTATTTCGGTTAATTTCACAAACTCACCCACTCTCACGGTTCAGTTATTCCACCCAGACTCTTGTTTCCATAGTTTCGCTCTCTTCTTGAGTTATTCTAATGACACCCCACGTTTATTCTGAGTTATTCCGCATCTCTTTGCTTGATTTACGCTTTCTAGTCTCATCCTTGTTCTCATTCTTCTAATGGCCGCCGCTGACGACTCCACACAGATACCGATGGGTGTTATAATTCTTGTTAATCTTCTTGAGTTAAAGCTACTAATGATCTATGTTCTTAAACCGATAAAGCATATTATGAATTTCCAGTTTTCAATTACTTTTCATGAATTTTTCAGTTTTCAATAGTTTGTGTTCTTTAAAGTTAGGGTTTGATTTTGCATTGTTTCTTTTCTTTCTCAGAAGAAAAGAAGAATAATGGAGCTAGATTTGAACGAAATTCCAAGAGACTCGTTTACTGACTTCAAGGATGCTCCTGGCAGTGAAAATAACATGGACTTGGTTGCTCAAGATATGGATCTTCCTGGCGTTCCTCAAGACACCTCAATACCGCGAAAAGCGACCAAACATTGGACTGCAGACGAGCATAAGTGCGTGCGAGTATATCATTATATAGATTGTTATTGAAATAAAGATCATACAATATAATATAGTTAATTATGATTGTTGGTATGTGTATAGATCATATAATATTAATAGTTAATTATGTTGTTAGAATGTGTATAGATCATATAATATAATATAGTTAATTATGTTGTTGGTACTTGATATGTGTATAGATCATATAATATAATATAGTTAATCATGTGGTTGGAATGTGTATAGATCATATAATATAATATAGTTAATTATGTTGTTGGTACTTGGTATGTGTATAGATCATATAATATAATATAGTTAATTATGTTGTTGGTACTTGGTATGTGTATAGATCATATAATATAATATAGTTAATCATGTGGTTGGAATGTGTATAGATCATATAATATAATATAGTTAATTATGTTGTTGGTACTTGGTATGTGTATAGATCATATAATATAATATAGTTAATCATGTGGTTGGAATGTGTATAGATCATATAATATAATATAGTTAATTATGTTGTTATAGAACATATAATATAATATAGTTAATTATGTTGTTGGTACTTGGTATGTGTATAGATCATATAATATAATATAGTTAATCATGTGGTTGGAATGTGTATAGATCATATAATATAGTTAATTATGTTGTTATAGATCATATAATATAATATAGTTAATTATGTTGTTGGTACTTGGTATGTGTATAGATCATATAATATAATATAGTTAATCATGTGGTTGGAATGTGTATAGATCATATATTATAACTAGTAACAAATCCGTGCATACGCACGGGTTCTGTTCGATTACGCGAATTTGGATACATTATTTATTTTAAATAAAAATGTTAAAAAAGAAAAAAAATTTGATAAATAATTGATTATTTCATATATAAAAATATTTAGATCAATAATATATTTTTTCTCGTATACCATTTTTGGATTAAAAATATTTAATCATAAATACCATTTCTCGTATATAAAAATATTTAAATCAATAATAGATTTTTTTTCCGTATACAGACTTCATTTTTGTTTAGGTATCATTTACAAAAATATTTGGATCAATAGTAAATTTCGTATATTAAAATATTTAGATCAATAATAAATTTTTTCCCATATACCATTTTTAAATAAAAAATATTTCGGTCATAAATACCATTTTTCGTAAATAATAGATTTTTTTCCATATACAAATATTATTTTTGTTTAGGTATCATTTACAAAAATATTTGGATCAATATTAAATTTTCGTATATTAAAATATTTAGATCAATAATATATTTTTTACCGTATACCATTTTTTGATCAAAAATATTTGATCATAAATACAATTTCTCGTATATAAAAATATTTAGGTCAATAATAGATTTTTTCCGTATACAGGCTTCATTTTTGTTTAGGTATCATTTACAAAAATATTTGGTTCAATAGTAAATTTGGTATATAAAAATATTTATGTCAATAATAGATTTTTTCTCATATACCATTTTTGAATAAAAAATATTTGGATCATAAATAAATTTTTTTGTAAATAATAATACAAATATTATTTTTATTTGAGTATCATTTATAAAAATATTTGGATCAATATTAAATTTTCATATAAAAAAGTATTTAGATCAATAATAGATTTCTTACTTTATACCATTTTTGGATCAACAATATTTGATCATAAATACCATTTCTCGTATATAAAAATATTTAGATCAATAATAGATTTTTTCCCCGTATACAGACCTCATTTTTATTTAGGTATCATTTACAAAAATATTTGGATCAATAGTAAATTTTATATATAAAAATATTTAGATCAATAGTAGATTATTTTCCCGTATATCATTTTGTAATAAAAATAGTTGGATCATAAATATCATTTTTCATAAATAATAGGTTTTTTCCATATACAAATATTATTTTTGTTTAGGTGTCATTTACAAAAATATTTGGATCAATATCAAATTTTCTTATATAAAAATATTTAGATCAATAATAGTTTTTTTGGCCTATTCCATTTTTGAATAAAAAATATTTTGATCATAAATAACATTTTTCATATATAAAAATATATAGATTAATAATAGATTTTTTTCCCGTATACAAACTTCATTTTTGTTTAGGTATCATTTACAAAAATATTTGGATCAATAGTAAATTTCGTATATAAAAAAATTTAGATCAATAATAGATTTTTTCCCTATATAATTTTTGAATAAAAAATATTTGGATCATAAATACCATTTTTCGTAAATAATAGATTTTTTCCATATACAAATATTATTTTTATTTAGGTATCATTTACAAAAATATTTGGATCAATATTAAATTTTTGTATATAAAAATATTTAGATCAATAATTGATTTTTTGAATAAATTTTTCTCGTATATCACTTTTGACTAAAAAAATTTCGATCATAAATACCATTTTTCGTATATAAAATATATATATCAATAATAGATTTTTTTTGGAAGAAAGAAGATAGAAAGTGATGAAAGAGAAAAAATAGAGAATAAAGAGAGATTTGATAAGTTTGATAAAATATAAGAGTTGTATTATTTTAATAATAAAATTAAAAACTTTATGGTACAAAGACCAAAAAATCACAATTTTAATCTGGTGGCAAAAAATCAAATAAGGGTATTTTGGACTTTTCCACAACCATTAACTTTCTTATATTATAGATATAGTTAATTATGTTGTTGGTACTTGGTATGTGTATAGATCATATAATATAATATAGTTAATCATGTGGTTGGAATGTGTATAGATCATATAATATAATATAGTTAATTATGTTGTTGGTACTTGGTATGTGTATAGATCATATAATATAATATAGTTAATTATGTGGTTGGAATGTGTATAGATCATATAATATAATATAGTTAATTATGTGGTTGGTACTTGGTATGTGTATAGATCATATAATATAATATAGTTAATCATGTGGTTGGAATGTGTATAGATCATATAATATAATATAGTTAATCATGTTGTTGGTACTTGGTATGTGTATAGATCATATAATATAATATAGTTAATCATGTGGTTGGAATGTGTATAGATCATATAATATAATATAGTTAATCATGTTGTTGGAAAGTGTATAGATCATATAATATAATATAGTTAATTATGTTGTTGGTACTTGGTATGTGTATAGATCATATAATATAATATAGTTAATCATGTGGTTGGAATTTGTATAGATCATATAATATAATATAGTTAATTATGTTGTTGGTACTTGGTATGTGTATAGATCATATAATATAATATAGTTAATCATGTGGTTGGAATGCGTATAGATCATATAATATAATATAGTTAATCATGTTGTTGGTACTTGGTATGTGTATAGATCATATAATATAATATAGTTAATCATGTTGTTGGAATGTGTATAGATCATATAATATAATATAATTAATCATGTGGTTGGAATGTGTATAGATCATATAATATAATATAGTTAATCATGTTGTTGGAATGTGTATGGATCATATAATATAATATAGTTAATTATGTTGTTGGTACTTGGTATGTGTATAGATCATATAATATAATATAGTTAATCATGTGGTTGGAATGTGTATAGATCATATAATATAATATAGTTAATTATGTTGTTGGTACTTGGTATGTGTATAGATCATATAATATAATATAGTTAATCATGTGGTTGGAATGTGTATAGATCATATAATATAATATAGTTAATTATGTTGTTGGTACTTGGTATGTGTATAGATCATATAATATAATATAGTTAATCATGTGGTTGGAATGTGTATACATCATATAATATAATATAGTTAATTATGTTGTTGGTTATGTGTATATCTAGAATTTTCTTGGAGGGCGTGAGTAGATACGGAAGAGGGAAGTGGAGAGAAGTTTCAAAGTTGGTGGCGACCAAAACTTCTACTCAGATAGCCTCACACGCTCAGAAGCATTTCAACAAACTAAAAGTCACAGGGAATCACAATGGAAAAACCCAGCAACAAAGTGAATCCGAAAATGACAATTCTCACTCTGTCGCTCAAAGTGTTGAGCCTTTAACAAAGACTGTTGAGCCTTTAAGTCAGTTTCATCCTAGTGGCAGATCAATCCCTCAAAGTGTTGAGCCTTTAAGAACAATCCCTCAACAGTTTTATCCTAGTGGCAGATCAATCCCTCAACAGTTTCATCGTAGTGGCAGATCAATCCCTCAACAGTTTCATCCTAGTGGCAGATCAATCCCATCAATCCCTCAACAGTTTCATCCTAGTGGCAGATCAATCCCTCAACGTGTTGAGCCTTTAAGTCAGTTTCATCCTAGTGGCAGATCAATCCCTCAACAGTTTCATCCTAGTGGCACATCAATCCCTCAACAGTTTCATCCTAGTGGCAGATCAATCCCTCAACGTGTTGAGCCTTTAAGTCAGTTTCATCCTAGTGGCAGATCAGTCCCTCAAAGTGTTAAGCCTTTGACAGAGATCCATCCTATTTGTTTAATTAGGACCATTGACTTTACCCCTCAGGATATGGAAAAAGTCAAGAAAATGGTCTCCCTACTAGAGCCGGTTTTAAAACATTGAATTTTGAACGTCTGTCTCTGTAATTGATGGCATTTTTAGTTTAGCATTTTATTTGTTTATAAGGATCATTTGAATACTTGATATGAATTCAATCGAGTCTCTTGGATAAAAGGAGTAATTCAAAAGGGAAACAGTTGAGCCCTGAATATAAATTGTAATGCACAGAACATATTTTCTGAATTGTAGTGCATAAAATAGTGTAGTGTTATTTAGGGGTGTTTGCGGTGCAATTTGGGTTGCATTACATTACCAAACATATCAATACATAAATTAAATCTTGTTTGTTATCTTGTTTGTTTACAGACATTTCAGAATTCAAAATTCAATCAATCATTCAAAATTGAGTTCCACCACCTTGTTTGTTCCACCATTCAAAATTCAATTCAACCATTCCATATTGCTTCATGTTGTCTTCTAGCATTCATTCCTGGATGTTCACAAATACAAAACAAAGTATACTATGTTAGTATATTATGTATATGTTCACAAATACAAAACAAAGTATATTATATGTTAGTATATTATGTATGTGTAAGAATGAAAAGAGTTAATGCCCTGCTTGTAACTTGTAAGAAAGAATAAAAGAGGATTCAAATCAGGCCCAAATAGAAAGAAAAGCATGACAGTAGAAATAAAAGAGTTAATGCACTACTGTAAGATTGAATAAAAGAGGAAATTATGCATAACTACAATCATACAAGCCTTAACTTTTATAACATTTTACCGAACTACAATTATGCAGTAGTTACCATGACAGACTACACTGCACTCTGCCTTGTGTTAGAGAACTACAATCATAGCTTTGACTGCTACACTTGCAAGTTTGTTTTTAGAAGAAATGATTTAGATATTTGTTTGATCATTGTTTCCTTTTCTTTTTGCCTATGCAGAAAATATACATGTTTTTCCGGGGGCACAAGTGAGTCTTTTCATGGATTTTGTTCTAGCGGCTTTTATAGTGTTAGTCACTTTCCAGGGTGGCTTAGTATATTCTCTATCCTCTTTTCATTCTTTGCAATATCCCTGATATTGTTCTGCTGTTTCTCTGTTGTGATTGGATCAAAGTTTTGTGGGTACTTAAGAGTGAGAATTGTTGAAATTAAGTGTTTTTAGAATTTCTCTTGAAACAGTATGTAGTAGAGATTTCCATTGTGAATTTTGTAACAAGAATGATACCAACACGTCTCTTGTGATTGTTTTTTTTGACAGAAATCTCTTGTGATTGTTTATATTGGAAAACTTGTGACATTTTACTATTTGAAAAACTAATCAAATAACAAATACTGGTTTGGTATGCATATTTTGTAAACAAATTTAATAAAAGTAAAATAGCTATCATTAGAATTTGTGATTATTATAGAAATTAATTAAACCATGGTTAAAAACAAACAAATAAAATTAAAATAGCTACCATTAGAATTTGATGCAATAATGAAACATCTGCTGGCGAGTAGACAAATAAATAGTTGTTCAACAAAATTTGGAGTAGGTAATAGTAGAAATTAAATAGCATAGAAAAAATTGAAGTATGACATACTAGTGTTACGTGGAGGAACAATCGCGGGAGAAGGTCAATATTTGTGAGAGATATATCATTTGTCCATTTAAAATTTTAAGGTGATAGGTGGGTAGGTTTACTAGTAAAATGCTCCATCTTTTATTTTCTAATCAATGTGAGATTTCTTCATCACATTTGATTTTCATCATTCTTCCTCTAGTGTACGTTTATATACAATACTGCCTCTTTCACATATACTTGTACTGTCGTTAATACCACTGTTTGAGAAACAATCCGGAGAGGGTCGAGTAAGAAGCATTCTTATTTTGTGGGAACATTTTTGCTTTGTGAGACTTTCCTTTGAACAACACACATTTAAGAGAGACACACCATTTGTCCACCTAAAATCTTAAGGTGATAGGTGTGTGGGTTTTCTCAATTGTAAAGTGCCCAATCTTTTCTTTTCTAATCAATATGAGACTTTTTCCGCAAACTTGATTCTCAACATTAAGAAGATTTTTGCATTTAAAAACTCGAGTTGGTTTTTGACGGTGAAATGTATGTTAATAAACCTAAAATCTTAAGGTGATAGGTGTGTGGGTTTTCTCAATTGTAAAGTGCCCAATCTTTTCTTTTCTAATCAATATGAGACTTTTTCCACAAACTTGATTCTCAACATTAAGAAGATTTTTGCATTTAAAAACTCGAGTTGGTTTTTGACGGTGAAATGTATGTTAATTAAAAGAAAGATTTTAGTTTTATGATGAATAGAAAATTAAATTTGATTGAGAAAAGAGAAAAGTAACACATCTGAAATTGGACATGGTGTATGTTATAGTTTGTTCTGAAATAATAGATATATTTATTGTGTAAATGAATAGATAGATAAAGAGGTATTTAATAAAAGTTTTTTTGTAATAAAATTTTAATAAAATAATGGAAATGATATTGTGAATTTAGCCTTTCTCAACAATTGAGTGGATCTTGACATCTACCATATATGAAAATCTATACCTCTGGAAATCACCATTCTATCCATCTTTATTATTTTTACACCTATTAAATTTGTTGGTTTTTGAGTCTTTGTATACTGAATTGACATATTATATTATTAAACAACTCTTTCCATTACTACTATATTACATAATATCACATAATACCCTTTCATTTTTTCTCAATATTTCTCTCTCTTCCTATTCACTATCTCTCTTCTCTTCTCTTCTCTGATCTCTCTATCACTCTCTCTCTTTTCTCTTTCTCTCTCGAGCGCGCTTACAGTATTCTTCTTCCTCTTCCTCAACCTTCTCCCCGTCTTTGGATCACACCGAAACAACAATGATATGCAAATCGATTTACAGCGTGCGAAAAAGGATTGTGATTTTAGGGTTTCATCTATTTTTTCTTATTTCTTCTGATTTATTATTTTTTGTTGTTGTAGGTTTGGTTGTCTTGGCTCACTCTGAAGGGGAAAAATGCTGGAAAACTGAATCGGATTGAAATTTATTTGGTGAATATTTGATTTGTGTGGGTGCGATTTTTGGTTTCTGTTTCAAAGCTCAGAACATATTCACATCGCTACCGAAGAAGAGAAGAACAACCAGAATTTACGCTGAATTTGGAAAGGTAGCTTCTCTATTTTCTGTGATTCTTTCAGAATTTTGGGGTAAACAAGAATTAGGGTTGTTAGGTTATTATGATTCTGAATATGATTTTTAAGATTAGGGTTCAGAAGAGAATGCTTGGTAAGCGCACAAATTTGAGAGAAGAAGAAGTGAAAAAGAAAGAAGGGTACAACAGAAAAGTTGAAACATATTATCTTTCTCCTTTTTCCAGTATCATGAGGTTTGTAGTCTTCCTTCTGCTAGGTATGATTTTTTCTATTTTAGTTTGTACAGATGCAATTGATAAACCCTAATCCAAAAAAATTTCGGTTTTTGATATGTGATATTTGATTTGTGTGGGTGCGATTTTTGGTTTCAGGTGTGTTTTGACGGTGAAGAAGAAACATATGAGTGGCGACAATCGTTATCTTTTTAATAGTTTTTCTTAACAATAATTGTTTTAAAAAACGTATAGAGTCTTACAAAATCTGTGTGAACGCATGAGAAATCATATAAATTTTGTGTGAACGTATGGGTAACACACCAGTATCGTATAAACGTACGAGTAACCAGATAAAAATCTGTGTGAACAATATAACTTTTATTCTACAAATAAACTATTTTCTATAAATAAATACTACTCCCTCCGTTCCTTTTTAAGTGTCGTTTTAGCAAAAAGCTCTTCAACCAAGACGGTGGATTATTAGAGTTACTTTTCCTATTATACCCTTATTTATTTTTCTCTTTCCAAATAAATTCAATCATACACTCTCTTTTTCCGATAACTAATTGAAAAATTTGAGGAGGAGTTATTGAGAAAATAAGGGTATAAATGACAAATTATAACATTAAATTATAAAACGACACTTAAATAGGAACAAAAAAATTCTTCTAAAATGAACTTAAAAAGGAACGGAGGGAGTACTTTTGAACTTTTTTTTTATATCAATTTAATAGTTTTGTTTAAACAATATAATTTTTCTATTTCAATTAATAATTTTTTTTACTTAATATTATATATATATATATATATATATATATATATATATATATATATATATATATATATATATATATATATATATATATATATATATAGGGGACGACTCAAGTGAGAACACTTGGTTATTATGAGAAATGAGAACAATGAATCACAACCATTAAATTTTGATTTTGTTGATTTTAATGGACTGGATTGGTTTCTCTTTCTATATTAATTTAAAATAAATATTAAGGATCATAGAAAGAGAAACCAATCCAGTCCATTAAAATCAACAAAATCAAAATTTAATGTTCGTGATTCATTGTTCTCATTTCTCATAATAACCAAGTGTTCTCACTTGAGTCGTCCCCTATATATATATATATATATATATATATATATATATATATATATATATGATAAACGCAGTCCAATCCACATCAGAACCTGTGCGGACGCACGGGTTTTCCACTAGTTCTAAGATAAAATTTGACAAAGTAAGAAGAAAAGTGTTTGTAACAAAATTTGTGTATCTAAAATTTGACGTGCATAACAAATTTTGTTTTGAAATGAGAGTTGTTCATTTTTTTGGGTATGAAAGGTTTGTGTGGTATATAAGATGTAAGTCAATAAATATTTTCATATTAGTTACTGAAAAGTGGAATTAGATTGTTAAAAGCGCTGTCTTAAAGGGGCCTTTAGCAGCGCTTTTGAAAAAAGCGCTGTCTTAAGGGGGCCTTTAGCAGCGCTTTCAAACTAAAAGCGCTGGCTTAAGGGGGCCTTTAGCAGCGCTTTCACTTTTAAAAAAGCGCTGCCTTTACCTACAGCAGCGCTGGAATAGACAGCGCTTTGAAGCGCTGTCTAAAGTCAAAAAAAGCGCTGTCTAAGGTCTTGTTTGGCGTAGTGATTATTCAAGTTTGAAGAAGAGCTGAATTGACATGTGTGCAGAAATGTTAGATAAAATGTCTTGACATCATACTGAGTGGTTGAGAAATTCTCCTCTCAACTTCTGTGTACAGATTCCAATGACTACTAACATGTTTACATGTTTGTTTTTCTGATGCAACTATGATTGTGGAATTCTGTTGTGTATTCTTTACAGGGATGAGAATTTTGCTTGTGTTTGATTTATTTTCAAACATTAGATTGTTAAGTTGTTTTAGTTAAAATAAGCCAAAGAGAAAGATTGTTAATTCTCTGTTTTATGATTGACATTATATTTGGTAAAACTAACTTATGGGAACAGGTTGAACAAGATGTTCTATTTACTTCAACTGAAGAAGACATGTCGAGAAAGATGTCCTATGCAGGATCTATTCGACATCGTATCTGATAAGTTACAGTTGGATCTATTGAAGTCGGTTTTATGTACAAGCGCATAATATTTTGGAATATTATGCAATCCTATGTGGCGCTTTATTTAGGGATAAGAGATTGTTCTGTTTTCAAGATATTTGATTGGTTTTTAAATATGGAGAATATTTAAGAAACTAATGATTGAAGCCATATCTTCATGGAGAATATAGAGGAGTATTTTCTAGAGTGATCTGCTGTGATTTGAAGCCTAAATCCAGTCTAGATGATTGTTTTATATAGCAAGCAACAAACCTATTTATGGTGTGGAACTTACATTGTAGTTTGTGTTAGGGTTTGTGCAGTCTTATTTATTGTGAGTCTCTTTAATATCATCTTGATAAAAGAGATTGGTGTTTTCATTGAGTTGTAAGTTCTGTGTTCATTCATAAGCTTTTAAGCATTGGGTGATTGTGTTTTGGAAGTGTCTTCTAATATTTTGTAATTGATCATCACGATTGTGATTCAGGGGGAATGCGGAGGGCCTCATACCTAGGTGAGTCTTTGGTAGAAGTATAGCACTGGTAGTGATTAAGTGAGAAGGCTGTAAACGGGAGGTTGTTTACGTGTGAACCCAAGGTTGTTTGTATAGTAATTCGAATTGATACTATCATAGTAGACTTATCCATGACTTGGTAGCCCCTAGTGTGGGTGCGATTTTTGGTTTCAGGTGTGTTTCGACGGTGAAGAAGAAACATATGAGTGGCGACAATCGTTATCTTTTTAATAGTTTTTCTTAACAATAATTGTTTTAAAAAACGTATAGAGTCTTACAAAATCTGTGTGAACGCATGAGAAATCATATAAATTTTGTGTGAACGTATGGGTAACACACCAGTATCGTATAAACGTACGAGTAACCAGATAAAAATCTGTGTGAACAATATAACTTTTATTCTACAAATAAACTATTTTCTATAAATAAATACTACTCCCTCCGTTCCTTTTTAAGTGTCGTTTTAGCAAAAAGCTCTTCAACCAAGATAGTGGATTATTAGAGTTACTTTTCCTATTATACCCTTGTTTATTTTTCTCTTTCCAAATAAATTCAATCATACACTCTCTTTTTCCGATAACTAATTGAAAAATTTGAGGAGTTATTGAGAAAATAAGGGTATAAATGACAAATTATAACATTAAATTATAAAACGACACTTAAATAGGAACAAAAAAATTCTTCTAAAATGACACTTAAAAAGGAACGGAGGGAGTACTTTTGAACTTTTTTTTTATATCAATTTAATAGTTTTGTTTAAACAATATAATTTTTCTATTTCAATTAATAATTTTTTTTACTTAATATTATATATATATATATATATATATATATATATATATATATATATATATATATATATATATATATATATATATATATATATATATATATATATATATATATATATATATATATATATATATATATATATATATATATATATATATATATATATATATATATATATATATATATATATATATATATATATATATATATATGATAAACGTAGTCCAATCCACATCAGAACCTTTGCGGACGCACAGGTTTTCCACTAGTTCTAAGATAAAATTTGACAAAGTAAGAAGAAAAGTGTTTGTAACAAAATTTGTGTATCTAAAATTTGACGTGCATGCAGAACAAATTTTGTTTTGAAATGAGAGTTGTTCATTTTTTTGGGTATGAAAGGTTTGTGTGGTATATAAGATGTAAATCAATAAATATTTTCATATTAGTTACTGAAAAGTGGAATTAGATTGTTAATTAATTATTTATATTAAAGCAAAGATTGTAATAGGTAAATTATAGATAACTTACGTGAGAAGTATGGACATAATCAAATAAAGTGCACGCACAAAAACCAAACATAAATTTATAAATCAATTTTATAATATATTGAGTATGTGAGGAGAAATAACAATGCCAAGGGTTATCTCTTAGTTTAGGGACACCATTGTCTGGTAGATCATTTATCAATCCAATTAGCCATGACCGGAACATCTATTTAAGGATCTAATACCTCTTTATATATTGTAGTTGTCAAGTTTAGTTTTTTTTTTAATCAAGGAATATATTAACGGGAGAATTAAAAGTTCTTCAACCTTTTTACACAATAAAACGGGAAAATACCCGTCAAAAAGAGAGATTACAAATCAATTGGAATTACAATATAAATAGTAAAAGATCTTTGCTAAATTCGTAAAAACTAAAATTGAGATAAGTAATATCTTCTATACGAGACCACTTCCAAACGAAAAATTTTAATATTTCACACTATGCCTAGTTCAATAATTGACCGCTTTAGCTCTAGTATGAGCAATCAAATTCGTTTGGCGATTTATAAACTTTATCTCAAAGTTGGGGACTAACAAGTTCTTAATAGACGAGATTATGAAACTAAATTCAGAGCTACCATATTTATTAGAGTGAATAGCTTGGATCACCCGTTGAGAATCACTTTCGAAGATCACATTGTTGAACTACGAAACTATAGCTGCTTGAATAGCCTCTTTAAGGCTAAAGCTTCTGCTTCAATGACAGAGAGAAAACCAATGTCCCAATCCACACCTGCAACTATGAATATACCTAGAGAATCTCTGAAACACCAACCCTTGTTCGAAGTTCCCAAACGATTATGAAAGTCTGCATCCCTGTTACACTTCACCCTGCCTTCACTCGGAGGCGTCCATGAGGTTCGAGGGGATATGTCCCTTTTTCATCAGTAACTTCTTGAGCCGTATGCCAAACATATCAATTAAAATAAGCTTGTACTCCCAATTTTGTACCATCTTCCCGATCATTATTCCAAATCACATTATTTCTATTGTTCCGAAGCACATAAAGCGTAATTGCAACTCTCCCCCATCCTCCTATCTTCCTTACTACAAATATCAAAAATAAGATCCTTCGCACTATTAAAGATTTGAATTTGTGGCTCATTGATAGAGGACAAACTTGCAGCCCCCCAACATTGGTTCGATGAATTACACCCGAAAAACACATGTAATTCATTTTCCTCAATATTACTACACACATGACAATCATACAGACATTGGACACGGTGACTTCGAAGTCTAGTACGCGTCGACAGATAGCCCCTAGAAATTCTCCACAACAAATGCTTTGCCCTCAGAGGAGCTTTAATCCTCCATAGACTACACCAATCCCCCCTTCGACACTTTGATCGATTATTTAGAGCATCTCTCCACAATCTATACCCGAACCTCACACTATACTCTCCACTTTGCTATTCCTTCCAAATCATACAATCTTCTTCTACTTCTTCCACCAAAAAAACCAAAAGGATTTCTTTAACGGCTTCCATATATGTTTATATAAGTCTCATTCTATCACATCAATATATGTTTATTATCATTATTGTATCTATATTGTTTAAATATTTTGTATACTTTAGAGATTCTATATTGTCCAAGTATTCTGTATACTTTAGAGGTTCTCATGCAAGCCAATGAGGAAAGCATCCTATTTTGTGGTAATCAAACAAAATTACCGGCCAATAGCGACCTGATACCAACAACGTAATCACTCCAACCTACTTTTTCAAGCAAAGACAACACCTAACACCTTATATAATCTTAATCTTGTTTCCTACATCCAATGTATCATAATCAGGAGTCAACCATACAAAAGTTGTTGATTTATAAATATCATCAATTTGTTTGTAAATAAATGCTGCTGTCAGGATTCGAACCCTGAACCAACAGCTTCCTTAACTCAACTAATATGTGCGCAACAAATTCAAAACTCAAACTTAGAGATTTAATAACACAGTCATTTAATAAAGAATTTATTATTTAATAAAAAATTTAATTCAGTGTCCAAACATACATGTTATCTTAAGTTACAACATAAAAACCACGTAATTTCACAACAAATACCATCAGAAACAACTTTTGGTGGAGTATAGATAGAATGTAATGTATTAGTAGGGTATTGTCATGGTTTTGTCATCCGTTTAGAGTGTTTAGAATTTCTCTGCGCTTTAGTATAACAACTATGCGAAATCTTGCTCTTTTGCTGACTATGCGTAATCTTGCTCTTTTGCTGACTATGCGTAATCGTGCTGTTTTGCTGAAAAAAAACCTCTTTTGTAATCTTATATAATATATTTTGTAATATAACCCTAAGGAGATAAATACAGGCACATCATGTGTGTTAAAGTAAACACAAAAAGTTTAAAAGTAGAAATTTGATTACTAAACACATAAGAGAGAAGAGAGACGAAGGACGATTTCGTTGATTTAGAGGAGAATTTCTTGATTTTACAACTATTTTAACAAATACATAATTGTGTTTGAGACGATTTCATTGAATTTAAAGAAAGATTTCATCCTGTGTCGTTGGGGTTGGGATTAGGGTTTTGGATTTTGTTCCTCCTGGGAGAAGTCAGAGAGAAAGAGAAAACCCAATAAACTGAACTGATTTAGAAAAATGGGTATTGTTTTTTGTTTATTTATTAAATGAGCCACAAATTTTAAAATATAATATTGGGTTGGATTTTAAGATTTGGACTAATTTTAAGATTTGGACTAATTTGGATAGAAATTTAGTTTGTTGTTATTGGATTTTTTGCACACCCCTGCTGATTTGAGGTACGCAAAAAGTATGATCTAGTGCTTCCCTTTCATCCCCTCCTAAAAATTGAAACAAACACATTTTATTATAAATATCTTATTCCCTCTCTTCCATCTACATCGAATCAAACACACCCGTAGAGGCACGTGTAAACAAATTTTATAATCGGTATCGACAAAAATGGACAGGCTAGCAAAAATATAAAAACAAATATAATTTTAGATACATTCAGAGATATTTCTATTTTTGAATTTTTAGATGATGTATGAGACTTAAGGATGAATATTTTTCAAAGAAAATTGAAATAACATAATTACTTATAGTCATTAAAATAGAGGAAATAATAATATTTAAAAATTGATTTGATATGCAATTGAGAAGATCAAGCAAATCAGGGAGAATTATCATTGAAAAGAATCAGAGGATTTTAAGGCGTTGTCAAACACAAAATTAGACAATGGCATACATTAAAGATGTATGTTTAAACTTCCATAATTCATATCAAAGCATTTACCACCAAACCACTAAACCAAACAAATCAATTACATGATAACAACATTAGTAACATCCAAACTACATGTATGAGTGAATAATAATGAATGGATAGTAAGAGAATTAGAAAGAATTTGAACACTATGATTATTATTATTTAATTAATACAAAACTAAATTGTTCTCCGTAAAACTACACATGCAAGAGTAAAAAAATAAAAATAAAAAAGGTAAATTGAAAGATAGTAAGCTTCTGTATTTGAAAAATTATTTAATCAATTATTTATTATGTTTAAAAAAGAGAGATTAGAGAATTTTTTAATCAAATAATCCGCAATTATCGGAATTGATATTTATAAGTTTTCTTTAAATACTTTGTTTCAATATATTTCTCTTAACATGTGAAATTTTATTATTTTTGAATTGAATTAATTAAATTGTTAAAATTTAAGATTGAAAGATTGAGATAAATAAAGAAGGAGAGGATCTAATCCCATGATATTGTCTTTGCATCACCCAAAAAAACCAACTAAAAAATAGAAATAAAAACATTCAAAAAAATAAATTAAATAAAAAATGACCTTGTATTCTCTCATGCCTCTCTCCCTCTCCCCCCCTTCATTCGACTTCGTCTCTCACACTCACATCTTGCCATCTTTCTTATTTACTATTGTCTCTCACACAATGTCTTTTACTTCCATCATGATATTTGTCTCACTCGTGTTCTCAAATACTCTAGATCGACAGACAGAGACAAAAAAAGTTGACATGGACATTTGAGATTAATGTTCTAACCGTTGGTCACCATCTTACATATTTGTGTTTTACTTCACTTGCAAAATTTCTCTCACTCTTTTCACATGACTCTTAATGAGTTAGGGTTTAAAATAGCTAATTAGAAGAAAATGGGTAACATAGAATTCTGGTGACATTAACAATTATACTAAATCTCTCATTTAATAAAGTAAACAGTAAGAAGTATCTAGCAACACATCACTAATATTATTCAAGTTTGAAGAAGAGCTGAATTGACATGTGTGCAGAAATGTTAGATAGAATGTCTTGACATCATACTGAGTGGTTGAGAAATTCTCCTCTCAACTTCTGTGTACAGATTCCAATGACTACTAACATGTTTACATGTTTGTTTTTCTGATGCAACTATGATTGTGGAATTCTGTTGTGTATTCTTTACAGGGATGAGAATTTTGCTTGTGTTTGATTTATTTTCAAACATTAGATTGTTAAGTTGTTTTAGTTAAAATAAGCCAAAGAGAAAGATTGTTAATTCTCTGTTTTATGATTGACATTATATTTGGTAAAACTAACTTATGGGAACAGGTTGAACAAGATGTTCTATTTACTTCAACTGAAGAAGACATGTCGAGAAAGATGTCCTATGCAGGATCTATCCGACATCGTATCTGATAAGTTACAGTTGGATCTATTGAAGTCGGTTTTATGTACAAGCGCATAATATTTTGGAATATTATGCAATCCTATGTGGCGCGTTATTTAGGGATAAGAGATTGTTCTGTTTTCAAGATATTTGATTGGTTTTTAAATATGGAGAATATTTAAGAAACTAATGATTGAAGTCATATCTTCATGGAGAATATAGAGGAGTATTTTCTAGAGTGATCTGCTGTGATTTGAAGCCTAAATCCAGTCTAGATGATTGTTTTATATAGCAAGCAACAAACCTATTTATGGTGTGGAACTTACATTGTAGTTTGTGTTAGGGTTTGTGCAGTCTTATTTATTGTGAGTCTCTTTAATATCATCTTGATAAAAGAGATTGGTGTTTTCATTGAGTTGTAAGTTCTGTGTTCATTCATAAGCTTTTAAGCATTGAGTGATTGTGTTTTGGAAGTGTCTTCTAATATTTTGTAATTGGTCATCACGATTGTGATTCAGGGGGAATGCGGAGGGCCTCATACCTAGGTGAGTCTTTGGTAGAAGTATAGCACTGGTAGTGATTAAGTGAGAAGGCTGTAAACGGGAGGTTGTTTACGTGTGAACCCAAGGTTGTTTGTATAGTAATTCGAATTGATACTATCATAGTAGACTTATCCATGGCTTGGTAGCCCCTAGAGTAGGTATTGTTGATACCGAACTGGGTGAACAATTACCTGTATTTTTTTAAAATTTATGCACTGCACTTTTATATACCTTGTCATTGTGTGTTGTTTAGAGATCATTGTCTTGAAATCTGAGATCTAAACACCAAAATTTCACTTTGATGAGATGTTTTTGAGTTGTTTTGAGTTTATGAGCAATACTATACTTTTATTCAATATTTGGTGATTTTGAAATGTGATAAATTTTTTTAAAATTAACTATATTTTTTTAGATTAGTAATCCGGTGGGATTATAATTAGACTTTATTATTTGCAAACTTATAGTTCAAGAGTGAAACCTTTTTTAGTGTGATGCTTGAGATGATTTTTGATGACTGTTTGAATTTTATGCTTGTTTGCCTTACATGTTCATGCATGCATATATTTTGGAGACATGTAGGATTTCAGTCCAGTGATGGCCTCAGATTTACAAAGGATTAATTGGTTCATAGAGGAACCAAAAGCGGGTCTCAAATTCTTGAAGAATAGTTGGTTCAAAGAGAGGGACCAAAGACTATGGATAAATCAGTAACTGACCTCTGAAATTCAAAACCCGATACCACATGCATATTGAAAGAAAAATCGCTGCATTAGCATTTGCATTATGAATTGTGATTCTGTTATATGAAAATAACACGTTGATTATTGTTTTTTATTTTCCCATCCTGCTGTTAAATTTCTCCGTTAACACTTGTAAGGCGCATTCTCACCCCTTTCTTGTTTGTTTGTGTGGTCTTGTGCAACTTTGTACAGGTACTCAACAAAAGTGATTGCTTGTGAGTTCGAAGATGGCTTTACAATTTATGTTGTTTGTATTTGTTTATTTACGCTCTTAGTTTGGACATTGCTTTGATTTTGTTACATCATAGAGCAAAGCGTATTTGCACTATAACAAAAAACACATTTCACCTCGGACGCAAAAGACATCTAACTTTAGTTACAAAAGCGAGGTAACGAAGAATATCATGAAAAATTTCCACTTTATGCCTCAGTTTTTAAAAGACCAAGAGAAAAAGTTATCTACACATGAGTTTGAACCCCAACATATACATTTTTATTATTTTCAAAACTAACACATCATACTTCTCAATTTATCAATAAAATCAAGGGATAAGAGAGAGAAGAGAAAGCGTATAACAAACTTTTTAACTAACTTTCTCAAACTCAAAAAGTGGTTACAATCTTGCACCAAACTAAATGTGATTTAGTTTATATACTACAACTCAAAATCAAATAGATCTCAAATTAAAGTTAAATGCAAAATCAAATGAAATACAAAATACTGAATCTGAATAACTATCAAAGGCATGGAATTGAATGTAGGCAACAAACTTTCAAATAAAACTATCTATTTCCATGGACAAAATTAATTTTACTTATATAAACAAATAAAAAAATTGAAAGACTAAAAAAAGGCTAATAAAAAACAATCTGTGTCAACTTTTTAAGATCTTTTCCAACAAGTTGCACATCTTAGCAACATTCTTCATATCCCGAGGCGTAAGATTGATTGCCTGAATCAAACACATAGTTTGAATTTGATGTTTTTCTCTTTGTTGCATATCTTGATATGACTTCGTAGGAGAAGGGATTGAGTAATCACTGTCATTGTTGTCATTTAAGGTTGTTCCAAAAGGAAGAATCTCATTTGATTGTTCAACCAGAGGAGTAAGTAATTTGTCTTTGTTGTTTAAGGTTGTTTCAAAAGGAGGAATCTCATTTGATTGTTCAACCAGAGGAGTGACTATTATGTCATTGTTGTTTAAGGTTGTTTCTTGAAGAGTAATCTTATGTTGTTGTTCAACTGGACAAATATTAGCTTGTTGTTGATAAATAGGGAGAGCAACCACTATATCACTATTACTAATGTTTGAAGTTGTGTCGTGAATACTTTTTCTCTTGCTCTGCGCTCTTTTTGTGCCATTTTGGTGGATAAAGAATTTTTGAGCATGACTAGCAACTTGCGTTGAAGTTTTTGTCAATACAACATATTTTGAAATATCTTTCCAACGACCTTTACCATATTCGTGTAGCCCCTTCAAAAATAACCTGTGTATCACATAAAATAAAAATAACAAACAATGTTCAAAATTCAAATAAATAAGAGGAGGATGAAAAAAAATAGTTAAAAGATGTGTATGTGTCCGTATCCGTGTCGGACACCTGTACCGACACTTTTAATTTATTTATGTTTTCAAATTATTCCCGGTGTCAGTGTTGGGGTCGCGTTCTGGGTGTCCATGCTTCATAGGTTATAGGTTAGTGTATGAATCTAAAGCATATTGGCACCCAAGGTTTTACAAAATGGTCCCCTACCGCGAATAAGACCGAGACAAAATTGTATCCGGGCATTCCTATACCGTTATTCAGTTTTTTAAGATCGAGAAAGAAAATCTCAGACGAAACACCAATACAGTCGCGACAAAACGCTATTATGCATACGAAACACCTTACAGCCGTTTACACACCATTATTGACAAAAAAAAATTATTCTGAAAGTACAAATCAAATAGCTTTTAAAGGAATCAAAATATAAAATTATGAACTAATTGTTTTAATGTAAAATTAAAATCACATTGTTTTTATAGGAATCCTACTATTTTTACAAAAATTCTATTTTATGCGATGTTGTGAGAAATTCACATCACACAAGAGTGACCGTATTTGCAACATAATATTTATATTCGAAATTGCAAAAATCGCAACGCAACCGAAATGAGACTGCGCCCATTTTTTAAAATCTTTGCTGTCACCACTTTTATTTCTCTAATTTGACAGGATGACAATCTAATTTTCTATTCAAATAATGAGAGAAAACTAACGATTCCGATCTGCAGATAAGAATATGGTTTGTTTAAAGGAATTTAAGTAAAACTATATAAATTCCATAGTATTATTAGAACTAGAAACATATTCAATATAAAATAAAATAAATTTTAATGATAACAGTAGTTACTTACCTATGTTCATCTACTGTCCAATGTGTTGTTTCCTTACGCTTTCTTTTTGGAAGTGGCTCACCTTCAATTAAGCCATTATAGCTAGAATTTAGAGCCATGCTATATCGACGTGACTCAACCACACCAGTGTCAATTTCCTCATGTCGTTCCATGCTATTCCCAGAATGATCTTGAATTGGAGCATCCTCATTTAAATCAAATAGAGGAGAATGATGCGTGTTCTTTTCCATGTTCTATTCCTTGTTACCGCGTGCGTGCGTGCCTAGAAAATTTCAGTTGGAGAGTAACAACTCAATTTTGTGGCAATCAGATATCTACCAAATAGAGACATCTCTAACTTAATTGGTCAACAAAAGAAACATCTATATGAACTCAAAATCAGTTTCAATATATTTGGATTATAGAGATAGCGTCATAATTGCTTCTTGGAATTATTAAAATCACTCACCTTTGCTTAAAAACCCTAACTAGGAATAATTTTGTTCTGTGCGTTTGTTTTTCAACTCCTTTAATATATATGCTTTCGTTAGTGATTTGTTAGTTTTTAAATTTATCTCTAATCCTTTTTATTCGTCACTCTGTTTCTTTGTAACAAGTACTACATTTTTTTACTTAGAAAAACAATTCGGTTACTATATTTTAGCCGGAAGATACTGGAAGCCAAAACTATCTTCATCTCTTTTTCTTATTATAAAATAATATAATTTTTGTCACTTCTTCAATTCTTTCTTTATATAAAAAACGTAATAAATTTTTATAAAAAACGAAACAACGTAAAATTAAGTTCTTGGAATCTTTTAAATAAATATTAAATAAAGGGGAGGGCAAATAGAAAACACTCTTTAAACAATTAACATTAGCATTCTCTTTCGCGTAAGATGTGAATAAGGAGAACGATATATAGAAAACACTCTCACTTTTTATGAATAAAATATTAGATATAATCCACCAAATTTGAGAATCAGACTCATAAATCATATTTCTAAAATTATTATTCCAAGCAATATCAAGACTATGAGAAAAGACTTAAAGCTCGACATTAATATTAGAGGTGAAACCTCAATTTCTTGAAAAATCTGTGATCCAACCTCTAAAAGAGTTTTTCAAAAGACCATCGATCAAAGTCAGATGACCCTTGATTTCCAATGAAACTACCATTTACATTGACTTTTATCTCATTCTCCTAGGGAGGGTGCCAAGGCACAAGTTTAGGAGTTGATATCTTATTAGAACCATCAAAAACCTACTTGGTAGAATGTAAAAGAGTCGTTATTTAGCTAAGAATATTATAGAGAATGTGACCGTTGTATTTGAAGGATTCTTCGTTACGATATTTTCAAATCATCCAACAACAAATGGGAAACAAAGGGCCATGATTTGCGATCATATTAATTTTCATCCTATTAAATCTATCATCCTCATAAAAGTAAATGTGAGATAGAAAATTAAAATTGTTCTAAACTTGCATGACCTTATGGCAATCTCTAAGAGCGTGTAAAATGACTTCATTAGTCACACCATATTTATAATAAGAGGCATTTATTCACATGTGATAAGCGACTTGTGTATAGTCGGTAGGTAACTTTGCATGCATGATGATCCAAAAAAAATTACAAATATTTGTAGGTTACTTGAGGTTCTAAATCCAAGACCAAGTCATTTTCTGAATATGAGGTATATTGGACACAAAAGTTAACAAAAAATAAGTTTATTTGGTAGAATAAGTACATGATACTTAAGGTTCCCAAATAAGAATATCATCTAAGGCATGTCTCTTTTATATGTGCGTATCGTGCTCATTCACAGAATGAGTTTTGTTGCAATTCTACCATTTGGGAGCTGTACATATTAGGAATATTTAAACAGATTAGGGAAATCGGAATTGGAAGAAAGCGTGGTGGACAATGAACTAGGATTGATCCTGGACATCCTGCCTACTTGCAACTTGGCAGGTGCCTACCTCGAGTTGCCTATTTTCAACTCGGCAGGTGCCTACCTCGAGTTTCCTACTTGCAACTCGGCAGATGCCTACCTCTAACTCGGCCACGGCGGTTACGCACATACCAAAGCTTGCTACCGTTACGGAGGTTATGATTCTCTATTGATGGAGTCAGTTACAAACATTACAACATTTATGGGCGGTTACAACGGTTACGAGGACGATTAATTATCATTAAGACCAATGATTTCACTATAAATAGGACTCCCGGCCAAGGGATAAGCAAGACACATTATATCTTAAGCTTGCACCATTTGCACGACTCAAATCCCTAAAGCAAATCCTTACAAACTCCCGTGTGACTTCGCCAAAATCTTATTCCAGGAAGTAATCAACAGTGTTCTGCGGGAACAGGAGCCATTTATATACCAAATGGAAATTTCCCTTCTTTAATATGGTGATAAAAATCGAACTGAGAGCCTCAGTTGCTTTGAAAATAAAGCACCATGTGTACGATGCTTTATGGTAATTATTTGCCTCTAAGATGTTGGCTAGAGAATTATATCTAACTGCAGTGATATAGTTTTATTAGGACCCTAAGAAGGAATAATCCTAGTAAAAGAAAGAAGGCTAGGCGCAATGGCGATGGGTGAGCTATCCTAAAAAAACATAGACCCTCCAAATGAGCCATGTGGTTGCCTGATGTAAGGCCTCCCGAATTTCGCTCCCGCTGTCCACTCGTCTAATAAACTTGGGTGATGACGTGGGCCCATAATGGCTAGCTGACAAAGGGAGGAAGTTACTATTCCTAAACTCCAAAGAGACAAAGTCCTCCCATGACCAGGGGCGGTTCTAGAGCCCGGCTAGCCCGGGCACGCGCCCGAGCTCAATCCCGGGCTCAACTCCTATTTTCTTTGTACTCCTCTAACTTAATAGTCGATTTTTAGACAAAACTATGGGCAAAATTAATAAAAAATAGGGTGTAAAAATTAAAACAGATGAATAATTAGTGGGGTAAATCTTTTGCCCAGACTGTCTAAAATTCCTAGCTCCGCCACTGCCCATGACCATGTTCTTTGGTCATAAAGTTAGGGTAATCCACTATCCAAAGCTTTATCTCTGGTCCAAGGAGCCTCTATAAATATCTTATTCTTGGAATGAGAAAGGGGATATCATAACTTAACCAGCATTACACATAGCACAGAGCCTCTCACCTCTCATGAGCTGACATCTATTTTCATGTAAAATACCATAAATAACACCATCATACATGGCTTCTCGCTGTTGTAGACAAGCCGTGATCGTTATGAAACTACTAAAACTTATGAGTATCTCCTACTCGGATAAAAATACTATGCACACCTATACTTTTTGATTAATACAGGAACATTCACCGTATGATCCTGGTAAAATTAACCTATATCTCAAGATTAATTTCTTCATGAAAAATCATATTTTGACACCTAAATTTAGGAACCCGTACAATGTCCTTTGTTTATTTGGGGTATTTTGATGTATTTTTGGATTTTGTGTAAGTGTAAAAAATTAAAGGGTAAGTGAGAGATAGAGATAGTGATATAAGGTGTAAAAAATAACACCCGTGTTTCTTCATACTTCCATCAGCAACCTTGCGTACTCCCTTTCTGGCAGAACACCATCACTGTAGTTGATGGCTATGTGGAATTTTATTATAACAAACATTTGCAGAATAAGCTATTTGGAAACTTCAGGATATAAGACGACTTCTTAGCCAGGGTAGATATTAACATGGTGGCTACCTATTTCCACTTCCGTTTTCTTGGGTCAAGTGCTCGCCGACGATTCGACGACACTTATTGACTGGACCCACCGCAATTGCGGCCTCATGCAGATGTGGACATTGCCGCAATCACAATATTGCGGTCACTTAACGTGATGCGGTCCGCAATTTAAAATTATGTTCAGCATGTAAACCTTGAGGTCAGATTAGAATTTGTTGTTATGTTTGTTGATTTAGCACTCTGTTAGATTTACCTGTTATATTGTCATGCTTAATATTTCAATGAGACAACCTAGATTGTAAATAGATATCATAATGTTTGATAAAATATGGTGGCATGAGCTATAATCAAGTAGAAGGTAGGTTTGACATAGACTGTGTGTTGAGCAGCTCTCTGTGTTCCAATATCTTGCCATCATATTCCTGTAAAAAGGAAGATGCACCAATGATCTTATTTGTTATTAGAATGCATTCTTCTTTAACTTGATTAATGTCGTGGAGATTGCTGTCTAAATATAAAATACACATTCACCCAAGCGGTGCATACATTTAGAAGGTTTCATTCTATAATTTAAGAGCTTCTAGCAACCTGTGTAATTTTTATTTATAAGTCTATCATCCCAAAATCATGCGCTGCCAAGAAATTTACCCAAGTTTATAATATTCATAGAAATTAAGATCCGGTGGTGCACTTGGATGTGTTTCGATATAGTAATAACTAGTAATGAACCATTACGAGGAATCTTGCATTCCTATGAGCATGTGATGACGTAGCCTGTGATTGTTGCTTGTTTATTAAACCATGTTTTGGATTCATACATGTTATGCAACATTTTCTGATAACTAGTACATGTGAGGCAAAGTCTATTTTACTCCATCAACGTTTAATATTAATTAGAATATATGCAAGATTGTTACGACTGATTGCATTAAGAAAATAAAGAATATATGCAAGATCGTTAGTTGGTCCAGTGGTGATTGGCGCAGGATTTGGTAGGGAGAACCACGGTTCGATCCCCCGCAACTGCGATCGGGAGGGGGATGGAACCACTTGATGCCAGAACTCGCCCCCGAACCGGACTAAACCGGTGGTATAAAGCCAAAAAAAAAAAAAAGACACCCGAGAAATGTGCCTCTTTCTAGCTACTTTATTATCGCCACTAAAGAAGGAATATTTGACTGAGCCTGAAAAGGAGAAGTAAACTGAATATAAATAGGACTTACTAGTATGCATATCAAGGCAATAACGACCGGAGAAATTTGTATTTATTTTTTTAATTAATTAAAATTATGTGATTGGTTGTGTGTAAAACAATTTCTTAGGTATGTGTCCACCTAAGAATTTTCCGCATCTCTCCTTCATAATCTCAACCACCCCATCAATCCAAGAGCAATTCTTGCATGGACACGACCCTAAATCCACATTCTTAGGCACAACCAATAAGAAAGAGTCTTTTTTAAATTTATTTTAATTTTAATTTTGGTTTTAATTGGATTGAGGAAAATTCTTAGGTGGACACATACCAATAAGAAATTGTTTTACACACAACCAATCACAGAATTTTAATTAATTAAAAAAATAAAGAATTTTCCTCAATCCAATTAAAACCAAAATTAAAATTAAAATAAATTAAAAAAAAGACTCTTTCTTATTGGTTGTGCCTAAGAATGTGGATTTAGAGTCCTCTCCATGCAAGAATTGCTCCTAATATGTTTGGAGAGAAACACGTGTATCTGAACAAACATAAACCTATATTTTTAGAAACAACTGATAAAAAGATAAAAAGAGAAAATTTAAAATTTAATTTCTATTTTAATTGGATTCATAACAACCATAAATTCATAGTCTTAGGCACAATCAATAAGAATAGAGAAAATTTTTAATTTATTTAAATTTTAATTTATTTTTTAATTAAATTCATGGGGTGGGAGGTGGGTGTGATTATGAAAGAAGAGAGAAAATGTTAAATTTATTTTTTAATTAATTAAAAATTTATGATTGATTGTGTGTAAAAAATATTTCTTATGTATGTAAAAAAATTTCCTATCTTCTTCAACGTTTCCATCTCTCACTCTCTGTTTCACGTTCTCATTTGTTCTCTCACACTTATGGCTTCCTCTGTTCCTAACTTTCCTCTTCATCTTTCACGATACCGTAGGAACAACAATAAAGCAAAAACTCTTGGCACCTCTCTTCCTAAACAAAAGACAAAAACGAAACTCTCCACTCAATCTCTCTGTTCCTATCTCACTCACAAAACCTATCTCTCTCCACCATTACTAAACTTCATCGTGAACAAAGAACAACAACAACAAAAACGTTTCTCTCACCCGATCTCTCATCTACCTCACGGTTCAAATTCAACTTGCTTCAAAATTATGAACATGGCAACAAAATCAACACAGAAATCTCAGGTCTAACTCGGTTCGAAAAACACAAGAACAACAGCATAGCGAGCACACAATTTAGCGACAACAAGAATTACAGCATGGCAACAATAACGGCACAACAATGGTAAGCAGTGTATAAAGAAACAGAACCTGGATTTGCAATTTGATGGAGATAGCGTTAGAAAAACAGAGGGGAGATAGTAATCTTCTTTATGCTGTGAAGTTGAGATCCAGATTCACTTGCAAGTTGGCTGGAATCGTGATGAATGAGTTTGGTGCTGCATCGTGACGTAATTTCCAGATCGAAGTGATTCAAGGTATGTTTACACGTTGTGGCTTCTTGCGTTCTCTTATCCTTCTGTTTTTGTCGTGATGTTGATCTTGTAATAGGTTCTGTGATAGATTAATATATAAATGAAGTATTGAGGCGATTTGGTTTTGTGGATTGGAATTGGTGGAGTTTGGAAGTTGAGATGTGTATGGAGTTGGAGATGGAAAATGAAGATGTACTCACGTTTAGAAACGTATGATGATGGTGATGTTTGAAGCCGGTCGTGAATTGGATATTGAAGTTTTAAAAGTGAAAGTTGGAGGAGATTTTCGGATTCAATTCTGCAGCATAACAGTGTTTTTCTCCTCCCATGTCTGAACCGAAGGTTGATTTTATAGATGGAAATTTGGAAAGTGAATCCTTGTGAAGAAATTAGAGAGAATTCTGGCCTTAGATAGCAACTTGAATGGAAGGATCAGATTAAAAGTTGTATTTGTTGAAGAGGCATGAGAAATGTGATCAAATTCGAACAGAGTAAAATTTGAGGGAAACATGAATTTGGTTGAAATTGGATTTGATGCTGGTTGGAAATTTGAAACTTGCTGGAAACGTGAACAGAAATCGTGAACCCCTTTGCTAGTGTGGCCCCATCTTCAAATTTGATCCAATGTGAGTCAAAATAGGAAATGGGCCTTCAATATTGACATGAATCTGAACAATGCTCATGGGCCTTCAATCCTTTTGGACCTCACCTTTTATTGGTTGCACCGATCAACATGAAATAAAAAGAAAAACAAAAGCAATAACAACAAAATAATATGATAAAAAAGAAATTGATTCTATTAACTCTAATTTAAAATTCAACTTGATTTAAACTGAATTGAAAATTAAAATCATAAAATCGTACAAGATTAGTAAACATAAAGCATAAAATGCAATGATGAGATGAAATCGTAGGGTAAAAATCAGGGTGCAACACTAAGTCATATCTATGTTCAGGTTTTATAGAAGAAGGAATCTTTACACGTGGAAGTTTCTTTGTAAATTTTTCTTTTAAAACATTTGTTGCGTTGGTGACAGTTCGACTAAGATCGATTGGATCATAGGGAAGATGATAGCTGGCAGATTTAACCTATGACCTTGACGAAGACATAGATCAAGATATCTATCTCGTGAGGATAGAGTATTCTGGCAGATTCCTCGAGGCATAATATTTGACATTGCGAACGCAGCCTAGACTCCACTTATGGGCTTCAGATTTTTTGGATTATTGTAGAATCGTTTGAGAGCGACAGGAAACTTGGAGAGTTTAGAGAACTGTTTTCTAGTAAGGTGATCAAAGAACTCCAGAGGCATGAGACTCTGATCAGATGGACACTGAATTGCTTCAATAATGGAGTCTTTGGTGATAACAATTTTGGAGCTGAATATGTGAGACAAAATGCTTTTTCTGTCACTGTTGATTGATACATATAGCCAGAAGTTCTTAACTAGATTTGGATAGATGGGTTTAAGAAGAATTTCTTTGTATCCATTCCAGCCTTGATACTCAAAACATCTATGGAAACAATACTCATCATTCGCGTAACTTAGTCGTTTTTCATTTATAATCTCAAGCATGTTTTCATCACCGTGGAAGGTTTTGACAGCCATGATACTAGAATTTTTTGATAAGGAAGAGAGGTTTTTTTAGAGGAGCAGGAACTGTGAGGTTCTAGGTTGAGGGCTGAAGGGTGTATTTATAGAGAGGATGAGGAGAGTAACGGTCTGTTTGAGATGATCAAGATAGTATTTCCCAAGAGAGGTGAGCCTAGAGTCAAGTGTTAATCATTACACATAGCAGTTTGGAGGATTTCCAAAAGATTTTGTGGCTTTTGAACTGCTCGAGGGCTTCTTTGTCATGATAGCATAATAAATGATGGAGTTATACAGACAATTTAAGAGAAGCATCATTATTATTATCCTATATGGTACCTGAGAGGTGTAATTAATGGCTTGACACACATCGCAGATAAATGACATTATTATGCATTTGCTTTGATTACTACTTTGGTAGTTTATTTAATTTTCGAACGGAGCTCGATTGTATGTCATATGGCCGTGATGATTGTTCACTATCTTTTTATCTGCGATGCCTGTTCGTATGATATTTGTGATGCTTGTTCACTACCTTTTTATCTACGATGCTTGTTCGTATGATATTTGTGTTTCATGTTCACATTTGACATGTATGCCTGTTACATGTTTGCCATGCATGTATACCTATTACGTGTATGTCATTTATCTGTTATGCCTGTTAGTATGATATCACGCGTGATGCATGTTCATACACCTGCACATGTATGCTTGTTACATGTTGTTTGTGATGCTTGTTTGCATTTTATTCGTGATACTTGTTCACATTTGACATATATGTCTGTTACATGTTTGCCATGCATGTATGCTTGTTATGTGTATGTTATTTATCCGTTATGCCTGTTAGTAAGATATCACTTGTGTTGCCTGTTCACACACCAACATTCGTGTATGCCTGTTACATGTTTGTTTTTCTATATGTGATGCATGTTCGCCTGTTCCTATCTGTGATGCCTGTTCACATGCCATGTTTTCTAGGATCTTTGTTATGCTCCTTGTTTGTTTGCATGTTCCCTTAGGGTGCTCGGTTCCATTTCTCTAGGAGATGTGAATCGAGATAGAAAAAGAAACTTTTGAGTCGAACTACGATGCTCTGATTTCTCCATTACATGTTAGAGGTATGTAGGCACAGGGTACGAATGCCTTAGCGAGCAGACTTTTCTTTTCTTATTTTGTTCGACTTTTTCTCTTATCTTGTCCTCCTGTTATTTGCATGTTTCCTATTATCTGTTTATCCTTCAATTGCATGTTTCCCTTAGCACATCGCATGTTACACACACACACATAGATTAGACTACAAGTGTGGATCCCGTCGAGTACGACAGACGTGAAGGGTGCTAGCACCTTTCTCTCGCGTAAACGACTCCCTTACCCTCTTCTCTGGTCGTGAGACCATTGCACCTTGTTCTGTGGTTTGCTGACATTCCCTTCCTTTTAGGATAAATATGTTAGTGGCGACTCTGTTGATTTTCGTGGTGTAGCAACCTGCCCTAAAAATTTAGATTTAGAGTCGCCACCTATTCTACTAGGGAGAATAGGAAACTCTACGAAGTTTTAGAGAATTCTGGGTAAGTTATTATAATCAGATCAAGGGAAGGTGTTAGGCACCCTTAACCCTTTCCTAAGGATTTAAGTTTAAAATTTATAAGAGTATTATGGTAAGGTTTAGGGTTTATAACTAAGAAAATGAATAGGGTAAAAAGTGAGATTTAAAACCTAATTGAGGTTTTAGGGAAGGAGACTCGCCTTGGTTATCCAAGTGCCTACGTACCTCCTTAGGGAGGATCAGAGTCAACGTAGTTCGGGGAGGGTTGTACGCCTTAGATTTAGTATGAGAGTATTGAAAGGTATTTTGAATTATCGTACGCAGTTTGGTAATTGTCGCAGTTTTGAAATTCGTAGTTTGTGAAAGAAATTGTGTTTTAATATGGCGTACAACCCTAATTATAATATGTTCTATTAATCGCGGTGATCAATGGGTTTGATCAACATAATTAACAAATTAATAAAGAATTGTTAATTATCTTAATCGATTGATTCGATTATAACCGTTAGCAAATTGAGGTGTTTTAATAAATTATTTTAATTAAAGGGTAATAATTTATCATTAATCATCGCAATCAATTGGTTTGATTAAAATAATTAATGAATTAAAGAAGGATTACTAATTATCGTAACCAATTTAATCGGTTAAAACCCTTAGTAAATAAACCTATTTGAATGTATTGTTTTGATTAAAAATTGAATAATTTATTATTAATCGTTGTAATCAATTGATTTAATTAAAATAATTAATAAATCGATCCTAAACCTGAATTAGCTAATTTAAATTAATTGACTAAAATAAATTAAAAGGGGAGCTTAATCCTAAATTTACTAATTATATCAATTTACCTAAAAAACTAAGTCATTGTTTTATTTAAAAAGGAAAAAGGGTTAGAGGTTTTTTTAGGTTTTTACGGTGATAAATCTTAAATCTTAAGGGTTAGTGAAGAAACCTAAAAATAAAATTAATGGTTAAAAAAAGAGATTTTACCAAGGTTTTCAAGGGCAATGAAGCAAATAAATAAGTGTAAGGAAGAATTGACACCTGCTCCCCTTTGGCCGAAGGAGGTATTTGCCCAAATACCAAAATGTTTTTGGCCAAAAATGCAATTGGGCTACCATCCACTTGGTCAATCCATAGAAAACTTGTTCATAAACCAACACAATGTTACGGTTAAGAAAACAATTGAAAAATAGAAAAGTGATTAAAATAAAATCAAAAAAATATAAAAACCTGATTATAAATCAAATCAAATAAGAACACGAAACTACAATTTTTTTAAGATTTTTTTGAAAATATGAAAATAGAAATTAAATCAAATAAAATAGAAAAAAGAGGAATTTGCGATTTTGATGGTCGAAACTACGATTTTTTTCTGAACTTCTGGAAAAAAATCGGAGCAAATCAAAATAGTAGTTTCAGAACTCGACTGATAGGCTGGAAAATTTATTACTGTGCTGCAACCGGAATTGCAACCCTAGAGAAGGAGAAGTAGGAGAAAATATTCGTTGTGTTTGTGAGAAGAGAGACTAAGGGTTAGAATTGTTAGTCCTATTTATCATAATGAATTAGGTTAGAAGAAAATTAATTATAGTTAAACTATGGACCAAATCAAAGCCCAAAAATTAATTTGTTTTAATTCTAATAAAAAATTAAATCAAACTAATTTAATAAGATTGACTTGTTCCCTAAGTTATAAAAAGTGCTAAAAATAGGACAAATAAGATTAAAAACTTTTTTTTTGGATTTTTTTTACTATTTAATAATTTTTAGTGATTTTTTGACTAAAAATGCATAAAAAGTTAAAATTGCTTATTTTTAAAAATGTCTATTTAATTAATACGAAAATTAAATAAAAATGATACAAAATGATTTTTTTATGATTTTTTAATATAAATGAAAATAAAATTAAAACTATAGTTAGAAACAAATAAAAGAAAAAGTGTTAGATGTGAGATTCGAACCCGAGACTTTGTACTTGTAAGCCTTTCCTCCTTACCAGTTATGCTATATTATTTGTTTGAAATAAAAGCCAATTGAAAGTGTATGAAGCATGGGAAAATATTTTGCTATTTATTAAAATATAAATTATTTAAGAGTAAATTATTATATTTTAAAATAGACTTTTAAATCCAATATTTATAAAATTCAAGACGTCAATGTGAATGAACTCAAAATTTTATAAAAAATCCAATTTTGAAATAATTCGAATATTTGAATATGGTGGGCAAATTTTGAGGTATGACAGTTGCCCCTGTTCAATCTTCTTGAACCTGAGGGTGTAGATCGGCTTGTGTGCCTGTCGGAATCTGAAGGTGGAAGAGGATTGAACACTAGAATACTGAGAAATTTGCGCTTGCTGGTGCAGGAAGCAATATTGGAGATGGGCTAAAAGATGCCATCCAGTTGTTTGACAAGATGCTTGTCTAAAGCATATGCTTTTTAGACTTGGATCATATGCATTGATTGTATATGAGGAGAGATGAAGTAATGTCTTACATAAGACTACCTGAAGAGGTTCCTGAATAGGGTATATCAATTACTGATGCAAAGAAGATTAGGCTTTAAATAAAGCTCGGGAAGAAATGTCTTAGAGAATACTAACTAAAAAGCTCCCTAAAAGGGCAAGAGATGTCTTAGAAAGGATTGGATAAATGTTTTAAACCAGACTCACCTAGAAAGGCTCCTAGAAAGGATATGTTATGTCTTAAACAAGGTTAACCTAGAAAGGCTCCTAGAAAGGATAGGAAATGTCTTAGAGAAGACTACCTATAAAGTTTCCTAAAAAGGATGATAAACGTCTTGGAGAAGACTACCTAGAAAGGATATGTTACGTCTTAGAGAAGACTACCTAAAAAGGCTCCTAGACAGGATATGAAATGTCTTAGAAAAGACTACCTAGAAAGGTTCCTAGAAAGGACATGAAACGTCTTAGAAAAGACTACCTAGAAAGATTCCTAGAAAGGATGAGAAGTTCTTTGATTGTTTCTGAATTATCTTTGAAGAAAGACCCGGAATGGAGCATCAGAATTGTATTTGTCTTGAATGAGTGTTAAGATTGAATCATTGATATGATCGTATTTGCACCGTACTTGGATGATAATATTCTTTTGATTATGAAGTGACCTGAAAAGGCAACGTTAATTTTATGCAATGTCATGATGCATGTGTTATGTAATGAGATTCTCAAAATAAATGAGAATCTTGTATGTTATGTATGTATGTATGTATGTATTATGAACAATGTATGCATGAGTTAGTTGGATGATGTATGAGCACCACTATGTGGTTGAAGCGCATTAGTAATTCCGTATGACCATCTCTGATCAGGGAAAATAAATCCCTATTTGCTGCCGGGGATGATATTAATTAGCGTGAAGATTTGAAGGAGATCACTGCCGAGGGACTAACGTGATGAATAAACGTAGCTATCACTAGAGAGGGCCCGCAGTTTGTTGTGTAGAAGATAATCAACTTGCTATAGTGCTAGAAAGCTTTTGCAATTTGTAAGTAACCCACTTACTATAGTTCTAGTAAGTCTTCGCAGTTTGTGTAACCTACTTACTATAGTTCTAGTAAGTCTTCGCAGTTGGTGTAACCCACTTACTATAGTTCTAGTAAGTCTTCGTAGTTAGTTATCTTGGATGAGAGAGGGATCAATTGTTATGGTTCTAACAAGTTTACCTGCGTAAAGGAGTCACTTGCTATGGTTCTAGCAAGCTTACCTGCATAGAAGGAATTACCTGCCATGGTTTTGACAAGCATACCTGCATAAAAGGAATCATTTGCTATGATTCTAGCAAACTTACCTGTATAAAAGGAATTACCTGCCATGGTTCTGACAAGCTTACCTGCACCAAAGGGATCACTTGTTATGGTTCTAGAAAGCTTACCTGCACCAAAGGGATCACTTGCTATGGTTCTAGCAAGCTTACCTGCACCAAAGGGATCCCTTTCTATGGTTCTAGCAAGCTTACCTGCACCAAAGGGATCACTTGTCATGGTTCTGACAAGCTTACCTACACCCAAGGGATCACTTGTCATGGTTTTAACAAGCGTACCTGTATGAAAGGAATTACCTGCCATGGTTTTGACAAGCGTACCTGCATAAAAGGGATTACCTGCTATGGTTCTAGCAAGCTTACCTGCATAAAAGATTTACTTGCTATAGTGCTAGCAAGATCACCTGTGTAAAAGATAGTTTTGTAAATGCATATGTATGTATGCTAATGTGTATGTATATATGGTGATCCCCAGATTTTATCTCCTTATAATCCATTGAATTTGTTTAAACCATGCGGCGACTATGCTTATGCCGACTAGTAATGCTTATGCGTAGAATGTTTTCGAGCGGAACTTCAGGTTTCAGTCTCCTTCTAGACCATTAGGTCCTGAACCAATCCCTTGGTACCTTTTGTTTTTTTAATTGTCTAGACGTTTTGACGTATGAGATGTAATGTATTAACCAATGTATGTAATGCATGACTTATGTATATTTTCATGATGCTCCAATGATAGGTTGTTGATAACCAAAAGCGTATATGGCTCACTAATGTGGTAAGGTTGTTTGATAGGACGGAGTGTGATGCTAGCGCGACTTCCCAATACCTGCTTTTGAACTTTGAAGATCATAGTTAGGAGAAAGATTTCTTGGAGGTTGTAAAGTGTGAGGATGCCTTTTCCTTATGCTGTGCGTTTTGCCTTGGTTTGGCTTTTTGAATTACTCCACGCCTTTGACTTTTCGAAATTCTCCACGTCTTTAACCTTTTGTAATTCTTCGCACCTTTAACCTCTTGAAATTCTCCACACCTTTAACCTTTTGAAATTCTCCACCTTTAACCTTTTGAATTGTTCACCCTATGGATTTGATATCCACTGCCCCAATATTTAGTTTTGTGGAAAAAGATACCTCTGATCTCCAGGCCATAAAGGAAGTGCTCCGAGAAATAACCTTGTCATACAGATGTGATACATGTGCTTCAATGTTTAGATTAAAGGGTGTGCCCTCGATCTCCAGGATATGGAGGGCTATCCATAGTGTTCTATCCATTTGGTTTAAATTTCTCCCATGTTTGACATGCCCCTGATTATTATTGCTTCGAGATGTGACCCCAGTCGATTGAACCTTAGGATGAATGCCCCTAGTTAATAGAATCTTTGATTGTATGCCCCTGTAATCCTTGAAATTTTGCCCCTGTTTAGGAGAACCCTCTGGACGTAGTTCCCCTATTCAAGAGTCTTTATTAGACATGATCGCCTTTGATCAAACCAATTTCGAGATTTCCTTGATGCTAAGTGTATATTCATAGATGACACCATGCCCTTTGAGAAGTAACTTCAATGCGATGCGCATGCAAGTTTTGAAATTGAAGTTCGTTATGAATTAGAACTGGATGATTGGAGATGAATGTTTGAAGAAGCGTAGTGGTTCGGAACAGTTTTAACAACCCTAGGAGTCAGTATAACAAAATCCTGCTTAATATGCTTTCATAGTTAACCTTGCCTCAATTAGGACTTTTGAATATTGTAACTTGGCCTGGTTCATGGTTTAAGAAACAACGGATATAAGGCTCAAAATTTATTTAACCCACCCCTTTCTCCTTGATGTTCTCCAATCCTAAAGTTTGTTTAATCCAATGAATGTGTTTCATTTGCAAGAGAATTGTTTCAGTTTTGATGTTGAGCAGAAGCCTTAGTGAAGATCCAAGCACCGATGAAAAATGTTGTAGAGATCCAAGCATTGGTGGGAAGCTTCGATGATTTAGCAGTCACAAGATTATCTTTTGTATTTTGCTTTTGTTTTCTCTATCCCTTATTTTTGCATGAGCCAATTCCTATGAATTTGATCCATCGGGATGCTCTAGTTTTTGCCTAAGTCGTTTTTTGTTTTCTTTTATGGAATTTTCCATTTTGACTTAGCGGGCGCTTTTCCTCCTCTTTTTTTTGAATGCTCCTTTTGAAATATTGGTCCTTGGATTTTGAATATTGTGACTGCCATGTTGACTTTGATTTGTAAGCTTCGACTTTAATACGTCCTCGATGATGTATTGAGGAATAAGATACTATGAATACTGTTTCCATTGCTTCCTCAATCTTGGATGAACGCGAGGAAGAAGATATGCTTGAACCTTTGCTTTGCTTGACTGATTCTATTGACCACAAAATACGCCATTGAATTAATCGAAATCTACCCTGCCCCTGGTTGAAATCAAGGTTTATTTGAAAAATAGAAACAAACTCCAACTCCTGGCTCGAGGGGGTTGACTACGGATTATCTCCTTATTTCTCCACTGTTTAGGGATTTGAAACAATGCCTTACATCGTCGACTCGGTCTTACCTTGAAAGCATATTTTTAGCGAGATTTAGTTATTTGTATTCGTTATTCTCCCTTAATTTTGTTAGTAATCGGAAATCGAAATCGAAATAGAATAGAAGGGTGCGAGTGGAAAGTCGTAGTAGTGATAGAATGAAACAAATGAATTGACTCCAAAACCTGCATGGTTACCCCATTAGACTTGCAAATCAGAAGGTGCAACTTTTATCCTAGGTAACACTTAGCGATCGTAGGGGTTGCAATTTTGACATGATAAACACCTATTAATCCTAGGGACAATCTCCTTTAATAATCCAATGACTTTGTTTTACTTCTTAGTTCTGAGACTTATAGAAGTAAAGGGTAACCTCGAACTCTCCTTGGGCATGTCAAACTTGTCAGGAATAAATTGTTAGCGGTGGGTTTTCGTCGTCCAGAACTTCATGAGTTTCCTTTGACTGAAACTCTTTCACGTTTTCTAAGGGTAGTATCACACCGTTTGCAACCTTCAGTGTTTGTAAATTGATATAGAAAATCTACGACCCTTTTGCCCCTTGGTGGGGAGTTAACATATGTCGCCTTCCCTCCATCGTAATTATGCATCTTTGTTTAGGATATTGCCCCAGTTGGACCGACCTGTCATACCCTAATTTTGACCCCCCTGAGATGTCACATCTCCAGACATTTCATCAACTCAAGACAAGTGCCCAGAGCAGTCATTTATTTGTCTAGTACTCAATCGAGGGTGTGCAAGAACAAAGAAGCTCAGGCAAAGGATCAATCAATAAGAAGATGATCTATAATACAATCATGGGACTCAAATGATTCATTTATCCACCTATGATTGATTAGACACCAGTCATCAGGGCTCAGTTTTACTCAGGACACCAGACTAGGGTTTGAGCCCATCAAGGACTGAAATCAGGGACCACATTTGGGAAAACCTAAAAAGCTCCAAGACATCACACAAATGGTTCAAATACTTTCAAATGATCCCTATGGCAATATCCACTGGGCATTGTACTTCAATTCAAGATCTAAAATCATCAATTTCATCTGGTCTACAATTAAGGTTTTAGATCTAATTCACCTAGACAGTTGACTTTTAATCAGGACCTGGATCCACAACTCAAAATATGTCTCAAGGACTTCTATTACCTCAATATAATCCATTCATACCATTCATTTGAGGAGGAGAGCTCGATTCATCGCAAAAGTCCAAGATTTCACTTCATCTGGAAAAAGTCAACTTTACAAGATCACCTTTGACTTTTAGGGTTTTGGGTCAAACAATGACTTTTAAAGATCAATATCATCAATATGTGATTATTGAAGTCATTTGACCAAGTAAAATCAAGAAAATTCATCAAAGATCAAAAAGTCAACAAAAAGTCAAACTAGTGCATTTTGACCTAGTTCATGGATCTCAAAATTTCACCTACACAACTCAAAAAACTTCCAACATGAAAGTTGTAGATCTCAAAAAATAAAAAAGCTTCTCACATTGGAACTTTTTTCAAGAGATCAATCATTTAAGAGATACGAGCTTTGGAAGTTATAGGTCATAAAAACTTAGAAATTTTTTTAAGTGTTTTTAACCTAGTTTTCTTCAAACTTTAGGCCCATTTTACACAATTTTCCCAAATGATTTTGAAGAACTCAAAACTAATGAATTGAAGTACATGTTAAGGGATTTCCAAATTTTGTTCAACCTTCTCCAAATTCATTTTGAGCTAAGAGTTATGATTGTTCAAAGTTTGGCTCATGGAGTAAAATTATAGGTCATGTACAATTTTGAAACTTTGCAAATTTGTGCAAATAACTCTACTAATTGATGCTACATGACCCATAACATATTAGTAGAGATACCATACATTCATTTTCACCATGGTATAAGAATTAGAGAATATTCCCAAAACAAGAACATGTGATTATGTAATGATTACATTTGGGAAATTTATGGCCAAGTGGTGAATCATCAAAGGCATCTCTTCCCAACCCATTAGAACTCTCCTCTGCATCAAAAATGTTCCCCAAGATCATAAGAGATCAATGGACAGGGAGCTAGCCCGAGTTGGCCATCATTACATTTGCAAGATTCCTTGAATTTCTTCATGGCCAAGAAACCAAAGCTACCTCACTAAGCAAGCTCACTCTCTTCAATCTGTACAGAGATCTTTGCCTATAAATACAAGTTCCCTCCTCAGTATTAGACACCAAAGCAACTTCAATTCATGCTTTCTCATTCTCTCCCTCATGCTTATGGTTTTCAAAAGTTCTTTGGCAAGAAGAATCGAATTCTTCAAACCAGAGCTTTTCTTTTGAAAGTAAGCCTTCTAACATCTCAAGGAGGTTTATTAGAAGTGCTCCAAGCACCTGGAACATTTCTGTAAGTGCAAGAACACCATCTTCACTTTCAATTTGGAGCAAAGTCAGTTGGAGGTCTGTAGATCAATTCAAAGGGTGTCAAACAAATCTAAGCATTCATACACATTCCTTAGGGTGTAGTGAAGCTATCCAGATGGTCGCAGCTCATCTATAAGTGCAGAATTACTATCTTCGATTCCTACTTGAAGCTTAAGCAAGATGGGTCGAGTAGATCATTTCAGAGGTTTTCAAAGCAATCTAAGTGCCCAGAAAGCATCAACAAGGTCCCAGGAAGCTTTTGCAATCATTCACTCAAAGCTAGAAGCTCTTCATCATCACCACGACCTTCAGTTTCAGAGATAAGTTTCTCAACTCTACCTCTTTAATTCGTGTACTCTTTGTGTTAAAACTCAACACCAATTCATTCAGCATCATCAGAGGATTAAAAACCCTCTATCATCATTCATTTATTCTTCAGTATAGCCATTTAATTTCATTTTTAATTTTTAGGGTTCTTCACGTATTTTAGATAATTCAATAGATGTAGTTAATATAAATTTATGTTAGTTACATATTTGAAATCGTGAGTGAATTTAGAAAAAGTTTGATGTTTACATCATCTTGTTTGGTTGAGAATTGAGCAAGTTAGAAAATTCAAATTTTCTGAGCTTGAGGTTGAAGACGACAATGGCCAAGGCGCGCAAAATTCAAATCTCTGGGTGAAGTTTATTTTATTTTTAATGGTATGCGTTTTATAAACGAATTCATCGTTTGCCCTAGTGGCCTCACATGCGCTCTTAGTCCTCTCATGCCTCAAGTCTGGGGTTCGAATCCCCCTCACCCAAACTTTTTGATCCTTTTATTTTTCAATGATTTTCCACTTGTTTTGAAACATAACCAAATGGGTGTGTGTTATAATCACTAACTTGCGCTTGGCCCAGTGGTGTTATTTTGAATTGGTGACTTCAAGGGCATGTGTTCAAACCTTGGTGAGACTAAAACCTATTTTTTACCACTAATTTCTTTCATTTTTTTACAAACTTCACATAATTAATTTACCTATCAAATTAAATCATTTCCTTTTGATTTTTTACACACTCTTCATTTAATATATCTATTTTGTGAATAATCAAAAAAATCACAAAAATATTATTTTTTTATATATATTTTTATTAGGTTTAAAATAACATTTTTTTAAGTATTTTAAAATACTTTAAATATAGTTTTCATTTGATTTTCAAAACTTAATCTCTTGTACATATTTTTTTAAAAACCCTAATCATTTAGGTCTTAATTAGGTATAAACTTTGTCTTTACCCTAATTAAGTTGACTTTTGTCAATATTTCAAACTGTTTTCAAATCTCCGATTTAAACAGACGATACAGGTTTTCAGACAAAAAAACCTTGTATCATTTCAAATCATCATTTAACTGTTTCTCATAAACAGTAAATAAATCTCCGGGCCTCTAATAGAGTGTAAGACCCAACACCTTCTTCTTTTCATAGTTTGTTTTTTTTTTAAAACTGTATTTACAAAATCTTCTCTCTGTTTTCAAAACATTCTTCTGGTATTTGAAGGGCATTATTCCCGGTGAAACTCTTCAGATACCTATGTGACCTAGTGTCCATCTTCAATTCTCCTGTTTTAAATAAAATATTCAACTATTTACAATTCAACCTTCAACTGTTGCCAATAAATAATAAAGTTACTGGTAAGGCTTTGTACATACATCTTCAAAGGCCTCCACTCCATCCAGGTTAGGCTTTACAAGCTTTCAATTTACAGTTTTTTCATTTAAATTCCTGTCAAATATAAACTGTATATATACTGTTTAGAACTCCGTCTGAGTGTAAACCTTAGGACAAATAAACTATATATATATATATATATATATATATATATATATATATATATATATATATATATATATATATATATATATATATATATATATTAGGACTATGGCCTAGGATTGAGAATGTCTTCCCGGTGAAGGGTCTTTCCTAATTAGATTTCCTTAGTTCAAACCTCAAGATGAATTATTCCCGGTGAAACATCTTGAAAAAAGCCTTAGAACAAAAATAGGGCACATCCACCAAAGAGGAATTATTCCCGGTGAAACCTCTTACCCATTTTCTTAGAGCCAAATAGGTTCAAAGCCACATAGCTTTCTCTTGTGCTATAACAAGGACCCTCGATGACCCTCGATTAGCCTCCTCTTGGGCTTACAATACAAGGACCCACAGGCTTCTTAAAAGCATATTCCCAGCTTCCTCTTGAGCTTGTATACAAGGACCCATCAGGTTTGTTATAAACATAGGAATAGGTCTTTAGTTACCTTTTTAGCCCACCCTGGTGAGTTTCTTTTATTCTTCAAACCAGACTTTAAACAAGCTAAGAATGTCTCAATCTCAACATTGAGTACACCCTTTGGAATGAGAGACATGGACAGTCTCTGTCACCTTTATCTTCAATTTCCAATATTTTTCCTTAGCAGAGTCTAGGTCTCAATCTGTCTATCCTCAGTCAGAGTCAGCCTTAATCTCGGGCTTTAAACAAGAAGTCTCAAATAGTTAATCACTCCTCCTTAAATTCATAAATTCCCTGGAAAGGGTTAGCCTCCAAAATCAGTCCTTTAAAGTCATAAATTCCCAGGAAAGGGTTAGCCTAAAAAATCAGTCCTTTAAAGTCATAAATTCCCTGGAAAGGGTTAGCTTCCAAAAATTCAACTTTAAAAAGAAAAAATCTCCAGCTGAGTAAACCCCTGGAAAGGGTTAGCTTCCAAATCACTTTTCAAACTTTCAAAACTCCTCAATAGAATCTAGGTCAATCACCCAAACAAATTCCCCAGTAGAGTCAATCTTCAAACCTGGGTATTTCATTCATCAATCCCTGCTTAACAAAAGCACAATCCTCAGTAGGATCAACCTTTAGTCTCTAAAAATAACAGAGTAATCCCTAGTAGAGTCAAAGATCACCTCTGAGTCAAAAGATCCCATACTGGTAGATCTTCTTCCCCATTTAAAAGTCAGCCTCAACCTTGGGCTTTGCACAAGGCACATACTCCCCTTAGAGTCAAAACCCTACTCATAGGTATTCCCCTATCTAGAGTTAGCCTCAACCTTGGGCTTTATACAAGGCAGATAATAGAGTCTCCCCAGTGAGTCCTTCACCATCAAGTAGCCACAACCTTGGGATTTATACAAGGCAGATAAACCACATTTCCTGTGTCAAAAGATTCCTAACCTTCGGGATCTTTTCCCTCAGAGAGTCATCCATACTCAGTTTCCTCAAAAGTCAGCCGCAACCTTGGGCTTCATACAAGGCAGAAAATAATGACTTCCCTAGCTAAGAGTCAGCCATAACCTTGGGCTTTGTACAAGGTACAAAATAGAGTCTCCCTAGGTAGAGTCAGCCACAATTCTAGGCTTTGTACAGAACACTAAAATAAACCTTTCAATCAAAAACAAAATAAACACTCTCCAACTAGAGTCAGCCTCAATTCTGGGTTTCATACTGAACACAAAAATCATTCAGTCAAAAGTCAATTCCCAGTGGAGCTATCTCCCAGAGTCAATAAAAGTAAACCCTTTTAAAAGCCTCAAGCTTGGGCCTCATACAAGCCAGATAAAATCAAATCTTTCATACAGTAGATAGACATAGCTTATCTCTATAGAGAGATATTTCTCCTATCTCACTACATTCAAACAAACAAACATTTCAATTTTAATCATTCTCCCATTTAGGATTTTGAAAGACATGCTCTGGAATTGATTTTATACCAGTGCATGCATAGTCATTGATTTTACTTTACAACGACCACTGATGTGTAGATAAACTTCAAGACAGATTTCCTTGTTTGACTTAGAAGATTCAATGTCTTTAAACATGTCATGACATCCTGTCAGACATTGTCACTTTTCTTCCCTTTAAGAACATAGCTCAAGATTCTTCAAAAGATTAAGAAAAAGCATCCTACGGACCAAGTAACAGACTCCTCACTTACTCTTTTGACTCACTAGTCATAGACATAGACTTCTGTTGTTCTGAACACCTTGAGACTGTTAGACATGCAACTACCTCATTAGTGTAGAGAAATAATTATGGATTCCAGTTGCACATGGTTAGATTCAACCATTCACAAATAACTGACAAAAATGTCACATTTTCTTCATGATGTTGAAGTATTTTTGATCAAGATACTTTTCTTGACATAAGAAGTCACTCCCCCTATCTGAGATAGTCTGAGCTTCTTCAAGGAATAAGCTTGAAATGATGAATGGAAAATATAAGACGCATCTTCATATCTTCCAGAGTCTCACCCTCTGTTCAACTATCCTGCTGAACACACTCACTATAGCAAAGTTTCTCCTTTACATTAAATACTCACACCAGAAGTAAGATGTCATAACATTGTATCTGACATTTGTACTACTAGTATATTCCACAAGGTTCATCTCTTTCTGCAACAGACCCTTGGCTACTAAGTTATCTCCTCCAGAAATGATCAACTGATGACCTTTGACACTAGAAGCACACACAGAGAGGTTGCCAGAATCTCAACATAAAGAACTGCCACTTCTTGAACTTTGTTGAGCATAACCTTACCATGTTTGGATCAGATCATGGTCTTCTTAAGAAAATTGGAAATCCTTCTTGATATGGTGTTTCTCAATCTCACACATTGATTAACATGCTCCATGAACCGGAAGGATCCTCCTTTATCCTCAGCTATGTTGATCAGATCATAGAACTTTTGTCTTCATAGTCATATTCACGAAGTGAAGTCTTCATCATAAAAGTAATTATGTATTGCCAGAACAAATTACTCGCATCGAGATCAGAACCTGCCCATTCTAATCCACATTATGCCTGAACTGCCACTTTATACAATAATGTCGCTTTTTCAAACTTCTAATGCATATTCCTAGTCCTTCTTCTAGGATAAACGCACTTTGTGATGTTGACATCACTCAAGACATAAGTTCGTCTAAACACCAAACTCAAACAAACTTTGACTATCCATAGAGATAACACTTCTCTATAGAGGACTTGGAACACAAGAAATAATTTGTGTTCACGACACGAAATAAGACTTTTATTCTTTACCAAACAACTATAAAGAATGACCTCAGACTTAACAATGTCTGATTACTACCCTTAAACCCTATGATTGTCACAATTTGACAACCATAACCTAAAATCTAGACATTTCTTATATTCGAAAAAAGAACATGAGGGACTCAAACAAGACTCAAACAAAGCGAAAAGACTCTATAAACCTGAGAAATTTAAACAACATACCAGAACTTTAACTAAAGTCTCAATCAAGAGATGTTATTTTGAAGAGGAACTGCATAAGGTAGACTTGTGCATAGGTTGGATCATGCACTAGGTCAGAACAAGTGATACACACCATCAATCCATGTATTCAGATGATAATGCAAAGAATATTCTTTACTGGTCTGTGAGAATAAACATGTCTTGAGTTATGTTCTGACATCTTGTGTGACTTTGTTCTTCTGGCTTCAAGATTAGTCGTTGAAGGACTTTACATTTGAATAGCAGCAGAATAACATTGTCTTTGCTGATCTTCATACTCTTTTACTCCCCCTGAGATATACAAATTTAGGTCATCTTTGATGTTCGTCCCTGAAGTTCCCTTCATTTGGAATTTTCCACTGTTTCCAAGTTTAGAAACCTCAATTTACTTTCTACACAAGATTCAGATTGCCACACTCTGCAACTTGAAGTAGAAGAAACTATGATTGTATAACCATAAATCAATCTTCAGTATACACGTCTGAGTCTTTTCATACAGATATTGTAAATATCCAGCTCCCATCAAGATATGTAATAGAGTCAGTATGCTTCACCAGATACTCTTGCCATACTTCCTTAATATGTGAAGATAATAGTGAACACATAACTAGAAGGACTTCTCATCTAATAGGTACTAAGTCTCCCGTCAAAGTACTCATTAATTACTCAGTAAGATTTACTACTCACACTAGTTCATCCTGGCTAGTTTCTTCTTCTCAGTCTTGCATCCAAGTTCTACACCCAATAAGTACTAAGTCTCCTGTCAAAGTACTTACCAATTTTTTCAATTAGAATTTGCTACTCACACTAGGTCATTCTGACTGATTATCTCTTCACATTTATACTTTCTTCTCTATGCAAATACACTACAAAGAAACTGAAGATCTTGTGATGATGTTGTGACATCAGAAATGACATCATCCTTCATGGTTCTTGGTTAACATCTTCAATGTAAAATTGATAACACTTGGGGTGGGAACAGAATAATCCAATTATCAGCAATATCCAGACATATCAAGGAATACAATAGCCAGCATCTCAATAAGCTTTCCTTCATACATTTATTCTGATTTTGAGATGATGGATGCCATAGTCTGTACCTATAGAGGAGATTCCCTCATTTAGGTTTCTGGAGCAGACTTAGTTATAGCATGACACTGAATTAGTCAGATTCATCTGACTTCATTGATTCCAAACAACACTACCCTTTCTAGATAACAACTAGGGAAGTACACATTCTTGACCATATTTCACTGTGGTTGAGACACATTATTCAGCTCCAACAACTGCTCTATGGTTGTGAATGATAATACACATATTTGGTTCCATTTGATCAGAGGAAAATGCCAGATGTAAGCTCTTCTTATTTTAATCATAAAGGATATAAAAGGAATACCTTCATGAGTTTTCTTGTGGCACTGAGCTTTTACTTCTAACAGAATTGGAGTAGAAGCACATGTTAATCGTGTCCTGATTAACTTATAGTCAGATGTCTCCTCTTCCAGACCAGGAATAGGTTCCAAACCAATGTTCTCACACTACATTTGTTTAGCACCAGAACATTTGTTCTTTAGCTGGTAGCTGCATACCAGTTCTTAATGTCCTAACATCCTGTAGGACATTTGTTCCTCCTTCTAGGAACACTTATTTCTTGAAATTTTTTTAAGGTTCACACTTGCATATGATTATGAATATCATTGATCAGTTGACATTCATCAGCTATAATAGACCATGCCATTATGAGTGGACTTGAGAGATTACTCAAGTATCTTTGATACTTTTAATCATAGCTGTAAATTTCTGCCATACACTCTGTTGAATATACATAACCCTAGAATCTTTCTTATACACTTGGGGTTTCACAGAGACTATGCAGCGGAAAATAGTCATACTTCAACAGAATTCACACAATGCTTACTCCAAGTGTTAGTTGTAAGCATGACAACTACGGATTGATTGCTACTCAACCCTGCATAACGCTTGCTTCTGCACCAAGCAACAGACTAGACCTAACCAATATCCTGACCTGATGAACTCACATATAGATATTACCTTATCTATATCTTCACTCCCGCATGAAGTTTTTGATGTGATTCTTCTCTGTTCATAGATACCGGTCGAATTAGTTCCGAAATTCAATTTCTTCATTCCCGCATGAAGTCTTTGGATTTAGCACTCCTTGTTCCAGCATCACAGCTCTAGGTCAGGTTGGTCTAATCCTCCACATATAGGTCCACCCTCCACTTCAAGGGACCATACAGTATGAACATTCCTTGTTCAAACAATCTTCTACCTTTACCACAACTAGAATGTATCCCTCATGGATCTCATCCAGAAACAGACAGGATGCCTGCTCTGATACCAATTGAAATTCTGGTATGATAGACTCAGGATGTCATTCACGATGTCAAGACATCTGATCTGTTATTAATGTAGCAGAGGCAGAACAGAAAGATCCCCAAACTTTTAAATACCCCTCAGAAGGAGTCAATGAGAACTAGGATCACATATGTTCAGTCAGCATAACCAGATTGTAAATTTTATTTGGTTCTCTAAAGGAACAGCTAACACTTCTGATCCCGATGTTATACACGATGTCATAACATCCACGACTGAACAAACAACACAATGCAGAAGATAAATAACACAGTTAATTGTTAACCCAGTTCGGTCTAACTACCTACTCTGGGGGCTACCAAGCCAGGAAGAAGATTTCACTATCAGTAGTACTATTTTATGTAAACAACCTCTGGTTTACAGATAAATAACCTCTGGTTTACCTAGTCACTACCCAATGCAACATTTATCTCAGATATCCATCCAAGACAAGAGAACTTCTGCTCACTCCCTAGTGATACCTAACTGTTACAACCCTACAACAGATATTTACACAATTAACAATGAACAATAACTTGATCTGGCTTCACAGCTTCAATCAAGAACACAATACTCAACTTTTACCTACAGGTTTCGAGTGAGAAGAATCACTTCTCTTACCTACAGGTTTCGAGAAGGACATGGCAGCCATCCCACAACCTGGGTGGTCTACCTATAGAAACCCTAATGACTACATCTTTTCTAAACAAGGTTTTCTATATAAAACTAGGTTACAAAGGTTTCTATTTATAACCTATTCCAATGGACTTGGGCTTACAAATCGCAGCACTCCTTGCTGTTACAAATCAGCAGATATCTTCTGCTACAATCAAGGTCTTTTTAATCATGAGTTTCCTAATTTATCTCCTAAATTAGAAACTGCTGAATCTTCAATCTTCTGATCTAATTCTTCCTGAATCTTCAATCTTCTGATCTGATTCTTCAATATTCTTTTGATCTTTAAATTTGAGCCACATAAGATTACAAAATATTCCACGAATATCCTGTATCTATTGAGTAACAAACTGAATCTTCCTTCCAGTTCTGCAGGCGCGATTTCATGAGTTGATGTCATGACATTCCATATAACATCTTGCATGTACCTAGTTTGTTCTTTTATATTTGCAAGATTACACTTTGTATTATGTTTTACTGCTATTATGTTTTAGTCAAACATAGATGCCAATCAGCCAATAAAAGCATTAACAGAAGTGGAAAAAGTTTTGGAAGATTATGTTTTACCTTCTTTTCACTGTATTAATAGTCATGATGTTTTAATTTCATTATGTTAGGAATTTATGATGTACCAAAATTGAATGATCGAGTTTGTTTAGTTGAATTTCAATGTAGCATTTTTAATTGAATAGCAGTTGCATTATGTACCAATTAAATTTCAGTAAATTATGTATCATTTTTAATTAGTAACTTTAATGTGTATTAGTTGAACGTAGTAGTGCTATTACGTATCATTTATGCTTGAATGAAGTATGTAACAATTTTAATTAGTAACTTGATTGTATATTCGTATGCAAATGTTATATCAGAATGCAGAACCATAGAACATACCTTACACCATAAATTTGAATATACCTTTTACAACATTCAACATTCATTCAACCTTGCTCAGAAAGACTTACAAAACAACAACATCTCAAAACATACAGTACACAATTAAACATTGTTCAGAAAATAACATAAAAGATCTCAAAATAGATACTACATAACTAAACTGTAAATGGTATTCTTCTTTGGAGTGGTTATCTTAGTTGGAGTATTCCTCATTGTGGTTACGCCAGCTGCTTTCTTTGCGGCACATAGTGTAACACCCTGGATTTCCGCTTACCCCGCAGGGCTTCCGGCCTACCAAGCATGTCACCAGCTTAATCAATAATCCCCCCTAGGTCCGCTTATCGGCTGCCCAGGAAATATTGTTTTTGCCTCCCGCAGGAATCGAACCATGTACCTAGGGGTTAAGTACATATTCATAGCAATTCCTGCTACCAATTGAGCTACTAGCTCAATTGGTAGCAGGAATTGCTATGAATATGTACTTAACCCCTAGGTACATGGTTCGATTCCTGCGGGAGGCAAAAACAATATTTCCTGGGCAGCCGATAAGCGGACCTAGGGGGGATTATTGATTAAGCTGGTGACATGCTTGGTAGGCCGGAAGCCCTGCGGGGTAAGCGGAAATCCAGGGTGTTACACATAGTATGGTTGTTTGACCTTGTATAACACTAGATGATGATTCCTTCCTAACACTCAACATCTTTATGAAGGATAGAAAAATACTTAGAAAGGGGGGGGGGGGTTTGAATAAGTGTAGTCTAAAAACTTGAACGATAAAAACAAATTGCACAGTTGTTTTTATCCTGGTTCGTTGTTAACTAAACTACTCCAATCCACCCCCTTGGAGTGATTTACCTCACCTGAGGATTTAATCCACTAATCTCAACAGATTACAATGGTTTTCCTCTTAGTCCGCGACTAAGTCTTCTAGATTATCCTGATCACAACCTGATCATTCCAGGAACAATTGCTTAGACAAAAGCTAAGACTTTCTAGAGTATCCTGACCACCACGTGATCACTCTAGTTACAACTGCTTAGACACAAGCTAAGACTTCCTAGAGTATCCTGATCACACTTGATCACTCTAGTTACTTACAAATTAATGTAATCAATTCTAAGAGTATTACAATGCTTCTGAAAAGCTATAATCACAACAATGATATTTCTCTTAAAGTTTAAGCTTAATCTCACTAATATATTACAATAGCAATGTAGTGAGCTTTGATGAAGATGAAGTTTGTGAGCTTTGATTTGAACAGCGTTTCAGCAAGTTTGTATTCACAGAATTCGTCAGAATCGGTAACCTTGCTTCTCATCAGAACTTCATATTTATTGGCACTTGAGAAGATGACCGTTGGGAGCATTTAATGCTTTGCGTATTCCGTACAGCATTGCATTTAATGTTTCACTCTTTTGTCAACTACCTCGAGCCTTGTTTACGCTGTGTCTACTGATGTTGCCTTTAATAGCTTCTAACGTTCCTTTTGTCAGTCAGCGTAGGCTGCCATCTTGTACTTGCTTCTGATCTGATGTTTGTGTATGCGACGTTTGAATATCATCAGAGTCAAACAGCTTGGTGCAAAGCATCTTCTTGTCTTCTGACCTTGAAGTGCTTCTGAGCGTGATACCATGAGAACTTCAGTGCTTCTGCTTCTGATCTCAAGTTCTTCTGATGCTTCCATAGACCCATGTTCTGATTCTGCTTGACCATCTTCTGATGTCTTGCCAGACCATGTTCTGATGTTGCATTCTGAACCTTCTGAGTCAAAGCTTCTGAGCGCTGATTTGTGCATACTCTTTATATATTTCCTGAAAAGGGAAATTGCAGTGTATTAGAGTACCACATTATCTCACACAAAATTCATATCCTTGTTATCATCAAAACTAAGAATATTGATCAGAACAAATCTTGTTCTAACAATCTCCCCCTTTTTGATGATGACAAAAACATATATAAATGATATGAATTTGCGATCAAAAAGAGCAGACGGCTAAAGACAATTACACAGCTAAAGCATAAGCATGTGAATATGTCTCCCCCTGAGATTTACAATCTCCCCCTAAGATGAATAATCTCCCCCTGAAATTAATACTAGAAGAATTTTAATAATAAAAGACTTCCCTGAGTATTTCAGTAGAGACGTTCACAGTGCTTGATCTTCAGAACATTCATGACTTCTGATTCTTGCTTCCATAGGACAGCTTCAGAACTTGAATTTCTTTGATCTTCAGAACATTCACAGCTTCTGATTCTTGCTTCCATCGGACAGCTTCAGAACTTGAATTTCTTTGATCTTCAGAACATTCACAGCTTCTGATTCTTGCTTCCATCGGACAGCTTCAGAACTTGAATTTCTTTGATCTTCAGAACATTCACAGCTTCTGATTCTTGCTTCCATCAGGACAGCTTCAGAGCTTGAATTTCTTCTTACATCACTTCATGCTAGATTGTATCAGAACATTGTTGAATGTACCAGAGCATCATCAGAGCATCTCTACATCCTGAAATGTTACAAAACAAAGCTAAACGACAAAAGTCAGCATGAATGAGTCAGAACACATAATATGTATCAGAGCCACATAATATGTATCAGAACAAATGGACATAATGTTTCAGAGCATATTCTATCATCAGAATATCTGAACATTCTTCCTTCTTGATTCTGATTCTGAAGCTTCATAGCACTCAGCTTGCTTCAAGAATCCAAGAGCTTGATTCTTTAGAATTGCTTCTCCTTGAAGAGTATCTTCAATTCCTGCAATAACAAAACTTAAAGCGTAGAACTTTGCAAGTTCTGTTAGAAATGTGGGGCCTTTTTACCCGGTAACTGATAATATTAATCAGATCATTTATCACATATTTCTCCCCCTTTTTGTCATAACATAAAAAACATAAAAGATTCAGATGAAAAACAAAAGACAATAGGAAAGAAAAAGATAACTTTCATTTAGGCTCAAGAAGACAGAAGTACAGAAGTACATGAGGATAGCAAGAGAAGATGCACAAAACAGATGCAGCAAAGCAAAAAACAAGACAACTAAGACTCAATCTAAGATGACCCTAGCTTCGACAAGATCTTGGCCAGCATATCTTGAACCCCATTGTTGTGTTCATTCTGCCTCTCCATGAAAGCTCTAAACTCGGCATTGACTGGGCTTTGCTCATCTTGGTTCTTCTGAATAACTTCTAGAGTCCTTGCAAGACGGGAAGGTTCATCAGAAGAAGCTTCACAGCTTCTATCCACAGGGATGGCATTGTGATCTGTAGCTTCCATTGATAGATCATTTGCAGGGTTTTCCTCAACAGGAATTGTTTCAGCAACATGATCTTCTACATCTGCTTCTTGCATAGAAGCATCTCCATATTCTGCAGCCAGAATCTCAGAATCTCCATGGTCAAGTGCCTGAAGAATGGCAGCTAGATTCCTAGGGGAAGAAGGACCTTCAACTTCTGGTGGGTCAACAACTTCTGGAATGACCAAGCTTGGGTCTTTCTTAGAAGGATTTTCCCTCAGAAAGTCAAAGAGAGTCTTGAAGTCTCCGAGTAGAACAGGATATTGAGGTCTCCAGACCACAATTTCCCTGCAAGGATTAGCTTCCAATGCAGCAGCAAGTCTTGCTTCTTCCAATTCGTCCACAAACTGCTTCTCCTCAACAGCAACACAATATCTGAGAGGATGGTAGTATATACCATTATCACCTTCCAGAAGGTAACCAGGGTAACCAGGGGCAACAGCCACTAGTCTCTTCTGTACTCCCATTGCTCCTACTTGAAAATCCTGGCGAAAGCTTCTCCAGAGATTTCTTGTAGAAACATCATCCGGACCATTTAGAAAGGCATCCTTCAGAAGGTCTAGACTGCTAATCACCTCATGTCTGAACAGCTCCAGGTAGATATGGGGTTCAGGTTCAGGTGGATTGAAGGTGAATTTGTAGTCAGGGTAGAGAAGGTAGTAAGGGTTGGATTTTCTGGTAGGTAAGGGATGGGATAGAGAAGGTGAAGGTGCAGTGGTTGAGGAAGAGGGAATATCAGTGAAAGAGGTTGATGAGGAAGGTATATCTGTAGGTGTGGAAAGGATGGTAGTTAAGGGAGTAGGGTTGAGAACTTGAGAAGATGATGGTGTTTGCAAGCTATTTGGTAAAGGTGATATGGGGGTAGGAGTTTGTGTAGGAGGAGGTGATTGAGGAATATTTGTAGAGATAAGGATATTTTGAGGTTCAGAAGGGGAAGGTTGGATAGGTGGAGGTTGGTACACTTGCCTGGAGAAGTTACCTGTTCCGATTGCTTCAAATGAATCAACCTTAAGAGGGTCATAAGTGACCTTCTGCCTTGTTTCTCTCTTGACAGCTTCTTCTGCAGCCTTTCTCTTTAGCCTTTTCTCTCGCTTCTTCTTATCCTCCTTCTTGAGATCAGCTTGAGAAGGAAGCACTCTTCCACGAATCCATGCAGGATCAATAGACGATGAATTTCTCACAGAAGCCTCCAAGTAGAATTTAACAGCCTTGACCAGTTCAGCTTGAAACAAGGTTGAGAAGCCTTCAACAGAAATTCTTCTGAAAGGACCATCAGAGAAACCAGAAGGAATGGAAACTATCTCCGGGACCAGTTCCATTCTCACCAAGTTAAGACCATTGAAGATAACACCTTTGATGACTCTAAAGAAGTCAGACGGCCCACAAGTCTTCAGAGAATTCATCAGATCACTTTCAATCAGAATGTCTAAGATCATTCTGCTGAAAGGAATAGTATTCCTTTGAAGATGAGGATACTTCACACGCTCTTTATCCCTTGATTCTTCAACAGCCAACTTCAGATTTTCAAAGAGAATGTTGGAGATGTTGAGTTCAATCCTTTGCCCGATGCAGAAGAGAGTGTACTTCTGGTCAGGATTGATGAAGGTGGAGGAGAAAGACTTTCTTCTATGGTGAAGAGATCCCATAATGATCGCAGCCCAAACCTGATAGAAAGGCTTTAAAGTACCAGTAAAGTTAGCCTCAAGTCCGGTGACACAAGAGATTTGTCTCTCAATCTGGGACCAACTAACCCTTCCAGCAATAGGACCAGTAACACCCTCTTTATCTTCAAGGTTGTACAACTTTCTGATTAAGTCTTCAGTTATTACAACTTCATGCCCTAGAACGAAGGAGAGAATAGCAGTTGGAGTAACGGTTGCATGTGCCCAGAAATCCTTCACAAGTTCAGGATAAATTGGTCCAACCAATCTATCAAGATATTTCGACCATCCTTGCTCCAATATTCTGACGCCACACAGAAAACCATTTGCTCTAAGGTTGTCAAAGTCCACAGCAGATTCACAAAGAACTTCCAGTTCGTCCATGGGAATCATGCATGCTTTCAAAGGAGCATACCCATATTTGCGTAGAAGAATCTGTGTAGAAGTGAGACTTTTTGCTGGGTTTGATGAACTTGAAGATGAGTTCATGATGATTATGCTTTGAGATCAAATCAGAAACTAGGGTTTGAAAACAAATGCAACGAACGAGATACACAAAGGAGAGAGAGAGAGAAAAAGAAGAAATGAAGATGAAGCGGGTTATTTAAACGATTTAAAAGAAAGAATTAAAATAAAGAAAAAAAATAAAAAACTATTTTGAAAGAAATTGATTTCAAGAAAAAAAGACATCATTATGCATTTAATGAGAAATGACATTAGGAGAGAGAACACGGTAAATGAAATGATTTAACACATTTACCTAGGTCGGCGTCTTTTCAACTGCACGCTTGTACTGACCGTACATACACGCGTTCATTTTCAGATACTCATAAATGACAGCTGTGTGTCATACCCCAATTTTTGACCCTAAGATCACACATCATTTGCATACCAATCATCAATCAAGAAGTTTTAACTTAGAGCTCTACTTGTGGTGTTATGCTCAATTCATTTGTAAGAGGAATCATCAAACACCAATGTTTTTCTTGTATATGTTGTTTTACTAACCAAAATACCAAAAATATTGCCTTGTGCTTTTGTATGTTTGTGTTTTGTAGGTACCAAGTCAAAGTATCCTTCAAAAAGGGCATTTTTCAACAATTTCACTGTGCAAATTGATTTGCATAAGGTGTAAATCGATTTACACAACTGTTTCTGCACCAGATTTGCTTCTGCCATCAGTGCAAATCGATTTGCATAAGACAGCAATCGATTTGCATAACTGTTTTTGCCCCAGATTTTGCCTTTTTCAGCTATGTAAATAGATTTGCATAAAGCGTAAATCGATTGCACCAGTGCGAATTTGGAAAAATGAAGGCAAATTTCAGCTTTTGAGAGTGTTGACATCATTTGTAAGCATGGGAAGCATGACTTAGCTCTTGTATTTGATTACCTACATCATTTAATCATAAACCCTCATGTGATTGCATCAAGACCATTGGATCTCTTTTTTGGCTCCAAAACCATTTCCCAAGCCTAATTCTATTTTCCAATCCTAACTCCAAGCCACAAAATTTCCCAAGCCTAAGTGCTATAAATTGAGGCATTCCCCTCCTCATTTTTCAAGCTTTGATAGCCAAGAAAACTCTTGCTCTTTCTCTCCTCACCTCTTCCAAACCCCTCACTCAAAGCTCTTGTTTCTTCCACAAAAATTAGTGAGTCACATCTTGAACCTCACTAATTTAGAGCTAAACCTCAACATAAACACTACTTTTTCTTCATCAATTGTGAGAGATCAAGGCTTGTGGTTGTGTGTTCTTGAAGAAGATTCAAAGTTTGTGAAAGATTTGGTAAAATTCTAGATCCTTTTCATAATTCAAGATGTGATCCATTATTGTTTATGTTTGATGCACCTTTGGTGCTACATTGATGAGCTTTGCTTGCTTACTTGATACATTTTCGTGCACAATTTGATCCAAGATCACAAGGTGTTTGGTTTTATGTTTAAACAAGTTTTCTTCTCTTGATTTGCTGTTTTTTTGAAAAACTGTGTTGTGCAAATCGATTTACATCTGGTGCAAATCGATTTACATAACTGAAAAATTGCGCAGATTTGAAAACAGAGTTATGCAAATCGATTTACACTCTGTGCAAATCGATTTACATCTGAGCAGAATGTGTTTTTTTGCCTTTTTAAACTTGTTTTTGGTTCTAACTCATCTTCTACTCCATTCTTTTGATTTTTCTTTGAATCACAATGTTAGAGGCCTAATTTATCTCTAATTTCAATGGACTTAGGGCGTCGATAGGATGAGAATCCGAATCCGCAATATTAAGTGATTGAAATTATGGATGAAAGGAGCTTTTGAATGTGGTTCCATCTTTTATTTCTTTTTCTTTTGATCGATGAAAGTCTTTGATACCTTGAGAATTCTTATGGATTCTTGGTAAAGACTAGATCACTCCTTATTTTCTTTTCGTGCGGTATTGCTTTCGGAGAATGATCTACATATCATTTCTCTCGCATGCATTAGCACATAAAGTTTTGACCGGCCTCGTTGTAGGGTGATTTCTATATAAATCACTTGGCGATCTGCTTAACATAGCGCAATATTTCGTGTCCCGAATAAAAAAGATCAAATATGGAAGAGAATTGTATGCGGTTGATTTAAGACTTATGGAGGTTTATCGTGTAGTCGCTATGATTTTATCAAGCTTCTGATAAATTTCTATTGAATTTAAATCCGAGTACATCCTTCACTCACCATCGATCTTCATTACTAACTTTGATAACATACTTGACAAGTTTCAAGATGGTTATCTTTAACATCTAACAATTGACTTTAATTTCCGCACTTTATTATATTGCTCTTTATATTTCTCGCTTTATCGCTTTATTTTATCATTTCATCACATTTATATTACGCTATTTTCTCTTTGTCCATTTGGACATTTATATTACGCTATTTTCTCTTTGTCCATTTGGATGCTATGTTTATGCTTCCGCTATTTTTCTTTTGTCCACTTGGACCATACTTTACTTTTATGCTAAAACACTAATAAATAACAAAAATCTAAAAAAACACCTAAGGCTCTCTTTTGGACTATTGGTTACTATCCCTAGCATTTTGGAGATTCGGACTTATGGACTTAGTACCTCTGGACCCTCATGATATTGTTACTCTGCTGTTATTCTGTCTGTCTGGCATTGGATTGTTGTTTGTTTGTATGTGCAGGTATTTCCTTGAAAGCCCTTGATGGTTAATTCCAAGGCATTGATATAAGGATTTTACCCGAAAACAGCCGTTACTCTGCCCGATTTTCGTCAGAATTTTAATGTGCTTAATGCGAAGTGGTGCTAAGATAATATGTTCATCTGGATCCCCAAGTGTTAAATGTGTTGGTATTGATAAGTCCAAAGGATGGGAAATCTACCTTGACTCATAATGTCAAGTGTTGGCTTCTTATTTCGGTTAGACCATTTCTTTCCTTAGCTTTTATTTTACGCAATAGGATAGCCTCTTCATCTCCTCCCATTCTTAAATTTTCAAAATCTTCTCCCTTTTTCAAAAAAAACCTTCTTATGTTTGCAATCATTTTCAAAACGTTTTCTTTAAAAATATCTTTTGCCCTTAGTGGCTTTTTCTTCAAAGTTTAGACACCGTTAATTGTCAAAACGAGTGGTTATACCCCACGATTTTGAAATTGATTGATATAATGAGATCTTTTCCGCGTGAGAGAGCTAGTGGCATACTCGTTGATTTTATCCGAGTTGGAGCCCTTCTTTCATTTGCGATGCAAAGAACTCATTTGTTCTCATGCTCAAGATCAATGGCTGAGTATTTCTCTCCGACGACGATAAAGTGTTTATTCGTTTTAGAAAAACGTTTTTCCCATTTAAGCGGAACTACATTAGCTCTGACTTCTCCATTGCACCGAGGAGGTATGTAGGCACAAGGCTTAATGTCTTGCCGAGCTTATTTTAAAAATAAAACAAACTCTTTTTTTTAGCACACACGACACAGATTTTCAAAAAGGTTCCTGTGGAGTACCACAGATACGAGGGGTGCTTAAAACCTTCCCCTTGTATAAACAACACCCGTACCTAAGATCTCTTCTTTTTGTTTTAAAAACAAACTTTGGGTTTTCTTCGTTCTTTTCCCTTTTCCTTTGGAAATAATAAAGCGCGGTGGCGACTTTCACTGAAATATTGAGTCGAGTCAATATAATGGCTTTGATCTCAGATTTTCCCCGCTAGACTGTGTTGTGCTGAAAAGACTGTACATCTTATGATTCTGATCACTACTTCTGATAGTCATTCTTTAGAAATGATCTTGTTCTGATAGGATCATCTTTCTTCCCAAGGATCACATCTTCTGAATGAGCTGATGCAAGTCTGGGTGATCTTCTGACTGTTGGCTCTTCAGAAATCCTGAGATTCTCTAAAGATGCAGCAACTTGATCTTCTGATCCATTGCTTCTGAGACTATCAGCTTCTGCAGCTTTGCTTCTTGGTTCTACTGCTTCTGATATATCAATATCAAAATCTGCAAAATTCTCAAACTGCTTTGGTTTTTCAAGACCAAGCTTATCATCAAACCTGATATTGATTGATTCTTCTACAATCAATGTTTCAGTATTGTATACTCTGTAGCCTTTAGAGCGTTCAAAATATCCAAGAAGGAAACACTTTTGTGCTTTAGAATCAAACTTACCAAGATGATCTTTAGTATTCAGAATAAAGCATACACATCCAAAAGGATGGAAATATGAAATGTTGGGCTTTCTGTTCTTCCACAATTCATAAGGAGTCTTATTTAGAATAGGTCTGATAGAGATTTTATTCTGAATGTAACATGCAGTATTTATTGCTTCTGCCCAGAAATGCTTAGCCATATTGGTTTCATTGATCATGGTTCTGGCCATTTCTTGTAGAGTCCTATTCTTTCGCTCTACAACTCCATTTTGCTGTGGAGTTCTAGGACAAGAGAAATCATGGGCAATGCCATTTTCTTTGAAGAACTCCTCAAAGAATTTGTTCTCAAATTCACCACCATGATCACTTCTAACCTTTATGATTTTGCACTCTTTCTCAGATTGGATCTGAGTGCAGAATTCAAAGAACACTGAATGAGACTCGTCCTTGTGTTTTAAGAACTTTACCCATGTCCAGCGGCTATAATCATCAACGATGACTAATCCATATTTCTTCCCTCTTACAGATGCTGTTTTGACTGGGCCAAATAGATCAATGTGCAAGAGTTCTAACGGCCTTGAGGTAGACACAACATTCTTAGACTTGAATGTAGGTTTGGAGAACTTGCCCTTCTGACATGCTTCACAAAGAGCATCTGATTTGTATTTCAGATTTGGGAGTCCTCTGACCAGATTTAGTTTGTTAATCTGAGAAATCTTTCTCAAACTAGCATGTCCTAATCTTCTGTGCCAGACCCATTGCTCTTCAGAAACAGACATAAGGCATGTCACCTTCTGCTTCTCAAGATCTGAAAGATCAATCTTATAAATGTTGTTCTTTCTCTTGCCTGTAAATAGGATTGAGCCATCCTTCTGACTTACAGCCTTGCAAGACTTTTGATTGAAGATTATATCATAACCATTGTCACTTAATTGACTTATGGACAATAAGTTATGCGTTAATCCTTCTACAAGAAGTACATTAGTTATGGAAGGAGAGTTACCAAGACTTATGGTTCCAGAGCCAATGATTTTGCCCTTCTGATCTCCTCCAAACTTGACTTCTCCACCTGGTTTAAGCACCAGGTCTTGGAATGTAGACCTTCTTCCCGTCATGTGTCGCGAGCACCCAGAGTCCAGCTACCATGACATGTTGTGCTTTGTCTTCTTTGCAGCCAAGGATATCTGCAACAGAAATTATCTTCTCCTTAGGTACCCACAATTTCTTGGGTCCTTTCTTGTTAGTTCTCCTCAAGTTCTGATTGAACTTGGGTTTAACATAATATTTAACAGGAGGAACAACATGATATTCTTTAGGTTTGTCAACATGATATTTCTTAGGATGTGTCACATGCTTCTTGGTGTGAACAGTGTTAAAACTCTGTGCATGTGAAGTGAGCCTAATATCATGTGCATGGCCATATTTGAACTGATCATACAATGGCTTGTATGTGATCTTCAGATCATCAATAGGTTCAAATTTATGTGAGGTATCACCCTCATAGCCAAAACCAAACCTTCTGTTTCCAGAAACACCATATATCATAGAAGCAAGATGACTTCTGCCAATACTTCTAGATAAGAACTTTCTGAAGCTCGAGACATATTCTTTTAGAATATGGTTGAGACTCGGAATGGATTTTTCTGTTTCAGAAGGAGATCCACTATCTTTGGATAGATTTAAAACTTTTTCCTTCAGTTCAGAATTTCCCACTTCCAGCTTCTTTGTTTCAAATTCAAACTGCTTCTTCAGCTTTTTGTATTTGATACTAAGAAGAGCCTTGAGTTCCAGAAGTTCTGTTAAACTGGAAACTAACTCTTCTCTAGATAGTTCAGAAAATACCTCTTCAGAATCTGATTCTGATGTAGATTCTGATCCATCATCTTCTGTAGCCATCAGCGCGAAGATGGCTTGCTCTCCTTCAGAGTCTGATTCTGCTTCTGATTCAGAATCATCCCATGTTGCCATAAGACCTTTCTTCTTATGAAACTTCTTCTTGGGATTCTCCTTCTGAAGTTTTGGACATTCATTCTTGAAGTGTCCAGGCTCATTGCACTCATAGCAGACAGCCTTCTTCTTGTCAGATCTTCTGTCACCAGAAGATTCTCCTCGTTCAAATCTCTTTGAACTTCTGAAGCCTTTGAACTTCCTTTGCTTGCTCTTCCAGAGTTGGTTTACCCTTCTGGAGATCATGGACAATTCATCTTCTTCTTCTGATTCAAATTCTTCAGAATCTTCTTCTTTAGCCTGAAAAGCGTTAGTGCATTTTTTAACATTAGATTTTAATGCAATAGACTTACCTTTCTTTTGAGGCTCGTTTGCGTCCAGCTCTATTTCATGGCTTCTCAAGGCACTGATAAGCTCTTCCAAAGAAACTTCATTCAGATTCTTTGCAATCTTGAATGCTGTTACCATTGGACCCCATCTTCTGGGTAAGCTTCTAATAATCTTCTTTACATGATCAGCCTTGGTGTAGCCTTTATCCAGAACTCTTAATCCAGCAGTTAGCGTTTGAAATCTTGAGAACATCTTCTCAATGTTTTCATCATCCTCCATCTTGAAGGCTTCATATCTCTGGATTAGAGCAAGAGCTTTAGTCTCCTTGACTTGAGCATTTCCCTCATGGGTCATTTTCAATGACTCATATATATCATAGGCCGTTTCCCTGTTAGATATCTTCTCATACTCAGCATGAGAGATAGCATTCAGCAAAACAGTTCTACATTTGTGATGATTCTTGAAAAGCTTCTTCTGATCATTATTCATTTCTTGCCTTGTAAGCCTTACGCCACTAGCTTTCACTGGATGTTTGTAATCATCCATCAGAAGATCCCATAGTTCACCATCTAGACCAAGAAAGTAACTTTCCAGTTTATCTTTCCAGTATTCAAAGTTTTCACCATCAAATACTGGTGGTCTAGTATAACCATTGTTACCATTGTAATGCTCAGCAGAGCCAGATGTAGATGCAGGTGGGTCTGTTGGAATTTTACCAGCCATCTTTTACTGAAGCGTTTTTCTCTTCCTGAATCTTTTCTAAACACGGTTAAGTGCTTGCACCTTAGAACCGGCGCTCTGATGCCAATTGAAGAATAGAAAAACACTTAGAAAGGGGGGGGGGGTTTGAATAAGTGTAGTCTAAAAACTTGAACGATAAAAACAAATTGCACAGTTATTTTTATCCTGGTTCGTTGTTAACTAAACTACTCCAGTCCACCCCCTTGGAGTGATTTACCTCACCTGAGGATTTAATCCACTAATCTCAACAGATTACAATGGTTTTCCACTTAGTCCGCGACTAAGTCTTCTAGAGTATCCTGATCGCAACCTGATCACTCCAGGAACAATTGCTTAGACACAAGCTAAGACTTTCTAGAGTATCCTGACCACCACGTGATCACTCTAGTTACAACTGCTTAGACACAAGCTAAGACTTCCTAGAGTATCCTGATCACACTTGATCACTCTAGTTACTTACAAATTAATGTAATCAATTCTAAGAGTATTACAATGCTTCTGAAAAGCTATAATCACAACAGTGATATTTCTCTTAAAGTTTAAGCTTAATCTCACTAATATATTACAACAGCAATGTAGTGAGCTTTGATGAAGATGAAGTTTGTGAGCTTTGATTTGAACAGAGTTTCAGCAAGTTTGTATTCACAGAATTCGTCAGAATCAGTAACCTTGCTTCTCATTAGAACTTCATATTTATAGGCACTTGAGAAGATGACCGTTGGGAGCATTTAATGCTTTGCGTATTCCGTACAGCATTGCATTTAATGTTTCACTCTTTTGTCAACTACCTCGAGCCTTGTTTACGCTGTGTCTACTGACGTTGCCTTTAATAGCTTCTAACGTTCCTTTTGTCAGTCAGCGTAGCCTGCCATCTTGTACTTGCTTCTGATCTGATGTTTGTGTATACGACGTTTGAATATCATCATAGTCAAACAGCTTGGTGCAAAGCATCTTCTTGTCTTCTGACCTTGAAGTGCTTCTGAGCGTGATACCATGAGAACTTCAGTGCTTCTGCTTCTGATCTCAAGTTCTTCTGATGCTTCCATAGACCCATGTTCTGATTCTGCTTGACCATCTTCTGATGTCTTGCCAGACCATGTTCTGATGTTGCATGCTGAACCTTCTGAGTCAAAGCTTCTGAGCGCTGATTTATGCATACTCTTTATATATTTCCTGAAAAGGGAAATTGCAGTGTATTAGAGTACCACATTATCTCACACAAAATTCATATCCTTGTTATCATCAAAACTAAGAATATTGATCAGAACAAATCTTGTTCTAACAATCTCCCCCTTTTTGATGATGACAAAAACATATATAAATGATATGAATTTGCGATCAGAAAGAGCAGACGGCTAAAGACAATTACACAGCTAAAGCATAAGCATGTGAATATGTCTCCCCCTGAGATTTACAATTGATCAGTGGTTTTCACACATATTTTTATCGTGGTTTTTAAGTATGTTTAAGTTTGGTTATTGAGTGTTTTATTTCTTTATTCGTCATTTTATGCTTTGGTTGTATGTTTTAATGTTTTCAGGTTCATATGGAGAAACCGGAGTAAATCAGTGCGGAACTCGGAAGTTTTGAAGGAATTTCAAAAACATGCTACAGGAGGCCTGACACGGGTGGCCGTGTTGCTCAACACGGGCCGTGTCAGGAAGAGCGCTAGGAGCAAAGTTTGAGAAGAGAGGAAAACAGTGGTGCAACACGGGTACCCGTGTTGCTCAACACGACCCGTGTTGCTAAGTCTGGGACCAAGTGAAAAAAATAAATATTCCAGGGGACCAACACGGGTGCCCGTGTTGCACAACACGGCCCGTGTTGGGTGATGACGCTGATTTTGCTGATTTTTATTATTTAGTTTAGTGGATGGCCTGCAGGGGTGTTTTTGGAACTTCCAACCAACTTAAGTGAGTCTGCACTATTTAGGAGGATTTTGAAGATGAATTAGGGATCTTTTTGCCACACGAGGATTTGGAGGATTGAGAGAAGAAGCCTATGCAATTGGAGAAGAACGGAGAACTCTCATGAGCGGAAGCCATTGAAGATCAAAGTTCGTCATCTCTATTGTAATGTCTTTATTTAATATCTTTGTAATTTCTTTGGATGATATGAGTAGCTAAACCCCCCAATGCTAGGGGGGTGTCCCTGATTAACATTTGTAATGATTTTGAATTCCGAATTTCAATAACGTATTTTCCTTTCATGTTCAATTTAATGGTATAATGTTTTTACTGCTTTCCTCGTCGGACCAACTGGATTGATTTATGACTGGCAATTAGGATTGACCTCCATTGTTAGGGTTTTTATCCCATTATACTATAGTAGATATCACCTAGGACTAGGGATACCCTATAGTAACCGGATTATTCTTGATAATTATAATACTTGATTTCATCAATAATTTCAGAGGACTTTGGGATTAGGATTGAATGTTCAAAGGTTTGCCCACTAAGGACTTAGGAGCAAATACCCTTAAGAACCGGTAATTGATAAGTTGGATTTTGTTATTGGAATAAGGATTCAGAGTTGTTACATATGTTAATGCACACACCGACCCTGGCATGTTACTCATATTTGGCTAAATCATCCTTTTTAAGTTTATTTGCAATTTAATTTTTAATCACAAAAACCAAAACCCCAAGGCTTTTTGTTTAATTGAAGTGCGACTAACTCTATAATCTCACGCAGTCCTTGAGATCGATATTCGGGGAATTTTCCCTTTATTACTACAGAGGCAAAATAGTACACTTGCTATTTTTCCGATCAAGTTTTTGGCGCCGTTGCCGGGGACTGCCGAAAATTGTAGAGTTTTAGTTTTATTTCAATTAGAATTTTGTTGCTCTGCGACTAAAATTTTATTTTCAAAAAAAAAAAAAAAAATATATAAAAAAAAAATGAAATAAATTTTTTTTTATATTATTTGTTTCCTCATTCTAATAATTGTCTAATCTGTTTATGCGAGGCAAGGCCTCAGCAGAATTTCTTTTTGACGCAGAAATTGAAAGGACTTTCACGCCAGGCGCAGACAAGCTCATCAAGCTAAACTGGAATCCGAAGAAGACGTTGTGACAGTTCATTCAGGTTCTGAAAGTGAAGAAGAAGTCATGGGCGAGGTACCACCACCGGAGAGACTCCTCGGAGACTATGGAGTTGCAAATACACCAGGGGGAAGACAAACAATTATCAACCAACCGGTGAATGTCCCTAATTTTCAATTGCACCCAAGCACCATCACTCAACTCGAAAGAAAGCCTTTCACCGGAAAGGTTAATGAAGATGCAAACAAGCACTTACAGAGGTTTCTGACCATGAGTACAACTTTAAAAATCGAAGGTCATACAGAAGAGGCCAAGAAGCTGAGAATGTTTCCATTCACCTTGGCAGAAGAAGCAGAAGAGTGGTTTTATTCCCTTCCAGCGGGCAGCATTACATCATGGGAAGAGATGGAAAAAGCTTTCTTAAATGAGTATTTTCCCGCTTCGGTATTTATAAGGAAGAGGTATGACATTCTAAATTTCAAGCAGCAGGAGGGTGAGCCCTTAGGAGATGCCTACAAAAGATTCAAAAGAATTCTAGTGGCATGTCCCACTCACAACATGGACAAGACTGAACAGATGCAAGTATTTGTCAATGGGCTCAGAATCAAAACAAAGCAGTTAATTGATACAGCAGCTGGAGGCTCGACAAATTTCACAACAGCCTCAGGAATCATCAAAATCATTGAAGCAATAGCTGCAAATGAGCATTTGGAATTGTATGACAGGTGTGCTAGCAAACCGGAAGGAATCATTGATCTCAAGCTGGAGACTTCTAAAACTCGGGTTGAAGATGCGATAGCCGCAGAAGTTGAAAAGAAATTGAAGGTTATGAATATAGGTAAACAACAGGTGGCTCAAGTTCAACAAGCTCAACCTGTCAGCTGTGAAATCTGTAATGGCCCACACCAAACGGTGTACTGTTTTGCTACTCCCAAGCAGATTGAAGAAATCAAATTCCTAAGGCAAAACAACCCGTATTCTAACACCTATAATCCAGGGTGGAAGAATCATCCAAATTTTGCTTGGAAAGATCAACAACAACAAGGTACCCAGAAGGCAGAGTGGGAAGTGGCAATTGAAAGATTAGCTGGGCAGTGTTCTCAGTTCCAAGAAGAAACAAGAAACAACCACAGAAACACTTCGGCTTCAATTAAAAATCTGGAAGTTCAAGTGGGGCAGATAGCACAACATCTCACTCTACATGCACAAGGTACCCTTCCGAGCTCAACTGTGAAAAATCCGAAAGACCAGGAGAAGATTAATGCTGTTACTACAAGAAGTAGGAGAGTAGCAGAATCTGAAAAAGAAAAAGAGAAAGAGGAAATAGATGACCCCATGGTAATAGAGGTGGATCTGGAAATAAGAGAGAATCCAAAAGAGCCAGAAGTTGTGGTACCACCGGTTAAACCAATTGAAGAAAAAAATAAGAAAGACGTTGAACCGGTGATAAAACTACCTTTCCCCTCCAGAGTGACAAAGAAGGTTTCAAGAGAGAAAGACTTTGAAAAGTTTACAAAATTGTTCAAAAAGTTAGAGGTAAATCTACCATTCTTTGAAGCACTTGAACACATGCCCTTGTATAAAAAATTTATGAAGGAGGTGTTGGCGAAAAAGAGATCACTAGGAGGAGAGCCAAAAATTGCAACCGAGAAGTGTGGTATAGTCTCGACAGCAAGAAAGATCCCAATAAAGAGGAAAGACCCTGGGGCGGTGGCGATACCATGCACCATCAAGAATATAGCATTTAAAAAGGTACTCCTCGATTCTGGGTCTAGTGTGAGTTTAATGCCTTTGTCCATTTTCAAAAAGCTTGAGTTGGAAAAGATTAGTGAAAGTAAGACCCAGTTAAGGTTTGCCGATCACACCATTAAGAAATCATATGGGGTAGCTGAAGATGTACTAGTGGAAGTTGATAAATTTGTATTCCCGGTTGACTTCCACATCATGGACATTCCGGAAGACGAAGAAACTCCTATCCTTCTTGGGAGGCCATTTTTGTCGACAGGCCGCTGCAACCTCGACATTGAAAAAGGAACGCTGACGCTGAAATCTTTTGATGAAGAAGTAACGTTGAAGATGTTAGGAGTCAAAAGACAGAGGGCGGTTGTGAATGATCAAACTTCTGATGGTATGACAGAAAGTGAGGAAAAGAACAAGAAGTCTAAACAGCTCCAAGAAAAAGTGTCAAGCATAGCCTCCCGGGTGGAACCATCTTATGTAGTTGTCAAAAATCTTAAGAAAGCTAAGGAAGTCAGGAAGAAGGTGGAGGAGAAAGATCAAGGAAAGAAGAAGAATGTGGGAAGTAAATTAAGGAGAAAAGCGGTGAATGCTTTTCGTCTTCATGAGTTAGTGGTTGCGAAAGTGACAAGCAACAAGGTTTGGAAAAGGAAATACCCTCCATAATAAAGGGTAATGGACCGTCGAGCCATGCGACGTTAAACGAAGCGCTTCGTGGGAGGCAACCCACGGTTTTAATAATTAATTTCTTTGTTTGTTTACTTTATTTTCAGGAAATAAAAGAGGACGTCTCTGGTGAAAGCTTGGAAGTGATCATGAGAGTGCATTACCCTCTGTGAGTCACCTCTCTCGAACTCGTTCTGAAACATTGAGGTCAATGTTTAGTTCAAGTTTGGGGGAGGCTCTTCTCTGTGCATTTTATTTTAGTTTTATGTTACTGATATGATGTGAAACCATAAAGTGAATTCTGCCCAAATTTTTACTGAAATACCAAATTTTTACCGAAATTTTAAATTTTTGTTGAAGAAGTTTTGATCCTAAAGAGCGATCGGGAATAGTATATAGAGATGAAGCGAGGATTGTTTGAGGACAGGAAGTGCGGAATAATGTGACAAGAGGTTTGTTTAAGCACCCTTGGTTCCCTGAAAGAGATACGAGTCTAACGTGTAGATTTGCACCATAGTACTTGTCTCCTGAGAAGTACTTCTCGAGTAGTTTATTGATACAGTCTGGCATAACTCGGATTCACTTGCATGGTGGCTGGTTGAGAAAAAAAAAGAGATATAAAGATTGGCACCAAATGATGAAAAGGCGGTAAAAGGCAATCGGCTCGCTAAGTTGGGTAACCCTCACCCGGTTATTCAGCCCAAAGGAGATTGATCCCCAAACGTCGTCCAAAAGGACAATATATAACTGCAAAGTTTGAAAATTTCATCGGTAATAAAAAGTAGCCAATGCTGCTAGTTTGGTGCCAGGAAAAAAAAATAATAATGATAAGAAGCCTTGATCCGTCTCATGCAGGTGATGATTATTTTAAGAAATGCAGTGCCTTAATATGATTGTCCGAATGAAAGAGGAGGAAAATCGGAAAGAGACTTAAGTGCAAAGCATAGTTGGAGAGGTATCCGAAACGGGAGCTTGAGGATTAATGTGGTAACAAAACTCGTCGCGTCATGTGAATGCCAAATCACTGTTTCTTGATCAATACAGACAGATATCTCACGTATGAACACCGTGTGCTTTGAAGGTCATTAACTTTTGTAATTGTCGCTTGAGGTCAAGCAACGGTTTAAGTTTGGGGGAGTTTGATCAGTGGTTTTCACACATATTTTTATCGTGGTTTTTAAGTATGTTTAAGTTTGGTTATTGAGTGTTTTATTTCTTTATTCGTCATTTTATGCTTTGGTTGTATGTTTTAATGTTTTCAGGTTCATATGGAGAAACCGGAGTAAATCAGTGCGGAACTCGGAAGTTTTGAAGGAATTTCAAAAACATGCTACAGGAGGCCTGACACGGGTGGCCGTGTTGCTCAACACGGGCCGTGTCAGGAAGAGCGCTAGGAGCAAAGTTTGAGAAGAGAGGAAAACAGTGGTGCAACACGGGTACCCGTGTTGCTCAACACGACCCGTGTTGCTAAGTCTGGGACCAAGTGAAAAAAATAAATATTCCAGGGGACCAACACGGGTGCCCGTGTTGCACAACACGGCCCGTGTTGGGTGATGACGCTGATTTTGCTGATTTTTATTATTTAGTTTAGTGGATGGCCTGCAGGGGTGTTTTTGGAACTTCCAACCAACTTAAGTGAGTCTGCACTATTTAGGAGGATTTTGAAGATGAATTAGGGATCTTTTTGCCACACGAGGATTTGGAGGATTGAGAGAAGAAGCCTATGCAATTGGAGAAGAACGGAGAACTCTCATGAGCGGAAGCCATTGAAGATCAAAGTTCGTCATCTCTATTGTAATGTCTTTATTTAATATCTTTGTAATTTCTTTGGATGATATGAGTAGCTAAACCCCCCAATGCTAGGGGGGTGTCCCTGATTAACATTTGTAATGATTTTGAATTCCGAATTTCAATAACGTATTTTCCTTTCATGTTCAATTTAATGGTATAATGTTTTTACTGCTTTCCTCGTCGGACCAACTGGATTGATTTATGACTGGCAATTAGGATTGACCTCCATTGTTAGGGTTTTTATCCCATTATACTATAGTAGATATCACCTAGGACTAGGGATACCCTATAGTAACCGGATTATTCTTGATAATTATAATACTTGATTTCATCAATAATTTCAGAGGACTTTGGGATTAGGATTGAATGTTCAAAGGTTTGCCCACTAAGGACTTAGGAGCAAATACCCTTAAGAACCGGTAATTGATAAGTTGGATTTTGTTATTGGAATAAGGATTCAGAGTTGTTACATATGTTAATGCACACACCGACCCTGGCATGTTACTCATATTTGGCTAAATCATCCTTTTTAAGTTTATTTGCAATTTAATTTTTAATCACAAAAACCAAAACCCCAAGGCTTTTTGTTTAATTGAAGTGCGACTAACTCTATAATCTCACGCAGTCCTTGAGATCGATATTCGGGGAATTTTCCCTTTATTACTACAGAGGCAAAATAGTACACTTGCTATTTTTCCGATCAACAATCTCCCCCTGAGATGAATAATCTCCCCCTGAAATTAATACTAGAAGAATTTTAATAATAAAAGACTTCCCTGAGTATTTCAGTAGAGACGTTCACAGTGCTTGATCTTCAGAACATTCATGACTTCTGATTCTTGCTTCCATAGGACAGCTTCAGAACTTGAATTTCTTTGATCTTCAGAACATTCACAGCTTCTGATTCTTGCTTCCATCGGACAGCTTCAGAACTTGAATTTCTTTGATCTTCAGAACATTCACAGCTTATGATTCTTGCTTCCATCAGACAGCTTCAGAACTTGAATTTCTTTGATCTTCAGAACATTCACAGCTTCTGATTCTTGCTTTCATCAGGACAGCTTCAGAGCTTGAATTTCTTCTTACATCACTTCATGCTAGATTGTATCAGAACATTGTTGAATGTACCAGAGCATCATCAGAGCATCTCTACATCCTGAAATGTTACAAAACAAAGCTAAACGACAAAAGTCAGCATGAATGAGTCAGAACACATAATATGTATCAGAGCCACATAATATGTATCAGAACAAATGGACATAATGTTTCAGAGCATATTCTATCATCAGAATATCTGAACATTCTTCCTTCTTGCTTCTTGCTTCTGATTCTGAAGCTTCATAGCACTCAGCTTGCTTCAAGAATCCAAGAGCTTGATTCTTTAGAATTGCTTCTCCTTGAAGAGGATCTTCAATTCCTGCAATAACAAAACTTAAAGCGTAGAACTTTGCAAGTTCTGTTAGAAATGTGGGGCCTTTTTACCCGGTAACTGATAATATTAATCAGATCATTTATCACATATTTCTCCCCCTTTTTGTCATAACATCAAAAACATAAAAGATTCAGATGAAAAACAAAAGACAATAGGAAAGAAAAATATAACTTTCATTTAGGCTCAAGAAGACAGAAGTACAGAAGTACATGAGGATAGCAAGAGAAGATGCACAAAACAGATGCAGCAAAGCAAAAAACAAGACAACTAAGACTCAATCTAAGATGACCCTAGCTTCAACAAGATCTTGGCCAGCATATCTTGAACCCCATTGTTGTGTTCATTCTGCCTCTCCATGAAAGCTCTAAACTCGGCATTGACTGAGCTTTGCTCATCCTGGTTCTTCTGAATAACTTCCAGAGTCCTTGCAAGACGGGAAGGTTCATCAGAAGAAGCTTCACAGCTTCTATCCACAGGGATGGCATTGTGATCTGTAGCTTCCATTGATAGATCATTTGCAGGGTTTTCCTCAACAGGAATTATTTCAGCAACATGATCTTCTACATCTGCTTCTTGCATAGAAGCATCTCCATATTCTGCAGCCGGAATCTCAGAATCTCCATGCTCAAGTGCCTGAAGAATGGCAGCTAGATTCCTAGGGGCAGAAGGACCTTCAACTTCTGGTGGGTCAACAACTTCTGGAATGACCAAGCTTGGGTCTTTCTTAGAAGGATTTTCCCTCAGAAAGTCAAAGAGAGTCTTGAAGTTTCTGAGCAGAACAGGATATTGAGGTCTCCAGACCACAATTTCCCTGCAAGGATTAGCTTCCAATGCAGCAGCAAGTCTTGCTTCTTCCAATTCGTCCACAAACTGCTTCTCCTCAACAGCAACACAATATCTGAGAGGATGGTAGTATATACCATTATCACCTTCCAGAAGGTAACCAGGGTAACCAGGGGCAGCAGCCACTAGTCTCTTCTGTACTCCCATTGCTCCTACTTGAAAATCCTGGCGAAAGCTTCTCCAGAGATTTCTTGTAGAAACATCATCCATACCATTTAGAAAGGCATCCTTCAGAAGGTCTAGACTGCTAATCACCTCATGTCTGAACAGCTCCAGGTAGATATGGGGTTCAGGTTCAGGTGGATTGAAGGTGAATTTGTAGTCAGGGTAGAGAAGGCAGTAAGGGTTGGATTTTCTGGTAGGTAAGGGATGGGATAAAGAAGGTGAAGGTGCAGTGGTTGAGGAAGAGGGAATATCAGTGAAAGAGGTTGATGAGGAAGGTATATCTGTAGGTGTGGAAAGGATGGTAGTTAAGGGAGTAGGGTTGAGAACTTGAGAAGATGATGGTGTTTGCAAGCTATTTGGTAAAGGTGATATGGGGGTAGGAGTTTGTGTAGGAGGAGGTGATTGAGGAATATTTGTAGAGATAAGGATATTTTGAGGTTCAGAAGGGGAAGGTTGGATAGGTGGAGGTTGGTACACTTGCCTGGAGAAGTTACCTGTTCCGATTGCTTCAAATGAATCAACCTTAAGAGGGTCATAAGTGACCTTCTGCCTTGTTTCTCTCTTGACAGCTTCTTCTGCAGCCTTTCTCTTTAGCCTTTTCTCTCGCTTCTTCTTATCCTCCTTCTTGAGATCAGCTTGAGAAGGAAGCACTCTTCCACGAATCCATGCAGGATCAATAGACGATGAATTTCTCACAGAAGCCTCCAAGTAGAATTTAACAGCCTTGACCAGTTCAGCTTGAAACAAGGTTGAGAAGCCTTCAACAGAAATTCTTCTGAAAGGACCATCAGAGAAACCAGAAGGAATGGAAACTATCTCCGGGACCAGTTCCATTCTCACCAAGTCAAGACCATTGAAGATAACACCTTGGATGACTGTGAAGAAGTCAGAAGGCCCACAAGTCTTCAGAGAATTCATCAGATCACTTTCAATCAGAATGTCTGAGATCATTCTTCTGAAAGGAATAGTATTCCTTTGAAGATGAGGATACTTCACACGCTCTTCATCCTTTGATTCTTCAACAGCCAACTTCAGATTTTCAAAGAGAATGTTGGAGATGTTGAGTTCAATCCTTTGCCCGATGCAGAAGAGAGTGTACTTCTGGTTAGGATTGATGAAGGTGGAGGAGAATGACTTTCTTCTATGGCGAAGAGATCCCATAATGATCGCAGCCCAAACCTGATAGAAAGGCTTTAAAGTACCAGTAAAGTTAGCCTCAAGTCCGGTGACACAAGAGATTTGTCTCTCAATCTGGGACCAACTAACCCTTCCAGCAATAGGACCAGTAACATCCTCTTTATCTTCAAGGTTGTACAGCTTTCTGATTAAGTCTTCAGTTATTACAACTTCATGCCCTAGCACGAAGGAGAGAATAGCGGTTGGAGTAACGATTGCATGTGCCCAGAAATCCTTCACAAGTTCAGGATAAATTGGTCCAACCAATCTATCAAGATATTTCGACCATCCTTGCTCCAATATTCTGACGTCACACAGAAAACCATTTGCTCTAAGGTTGTCAAAGTCCACAGCAGATTTACAAAGAACTTCCAGTTCGTCCATGGGAATCATGCATGTTTTCAAAGGAGCATACCCATATTTGCGTAGAAGAATCTGTGTAGAAGTGAGACTTTCTGCTGGGTTTGATGAACTTGAAGATGAGTTCATGATGATTATGCTTTGAGATCAAATCAGAAACTAGGGTTTGAAAACAAATGCAACGAAAGAGATACACAAAGGAGAGAGAGAGAAAAATAAGAAATGAAGATGAAGCGGGTTATTTAAACGATTTAAAAGAAAGAATTAAAATAAAGAAAAAAAATAAAAAACTGTTTTGAAAGAAATTGATTTCAAGAAAAAAAGACATCATTATGCATTTAATGAGAAATGACATTAGGAGAGAGAACACGGTAAATGAAATGATTTAACACATTTACCTAGGTCGGCGTCTTTTCAACTGCACGCTTGTACTGACCGTACAGACACGCGTTCATTTTCAGATACTCATAAATGACAGCTGTGTTGTTCTGAAAAGACTGTACATCTTATGATTCTGATCACTACTTCTGATAGTCATTCTTTAGAAATGATCTTGTTCTGATAGGATCATCTTTCTTCCCAAGGATCACATCTTCTGAATGAGCTGATGCAAGTTTGGGTGATCTTCTGACTTTTGGCTCTTCAGAAATCCTGAGATTCTCTAAAGATGCAGCAACTTGATCTTCTGATCCATTGCTTCTGAGACTATCAGCTTCTGCAGCTTTGCTTCTTGGTTCTACTGCTTCTGATATATCAATATCAAAATCTGCAAAATTCTCAAACTGCTTTGGTTTTTCAAGACCAAGCTTATCATCAAACCTGATATTGATTGATTCTTCTACACTCAATGTTTCAGTATTGTATACTCTGTAGCCTTTAGAGCGTTCAGAATATCCAAGAAGGAAACACTTTTGTGCTTTAGAATCAAACTTACCAAGATGATCTTTAGTATTCAGAATAAAGCATACACATCCAAAAGGATGGAAATATGAAATGTTGGGCTTTCTGTTCTTCCACAATTCATAAGGAGTCTTATTTAGAATAGGTCTGATAGAGATTTTATTCTGAATGTAACATGCAGTATTTATTGCTTCTGCCCAGAAATGCTTAGCCATATTGGTTTCATTGATCATGGTTCTGGCCATTTCTTGTAGAGTCCTATTCTTTCCGCTCTACAACTCCATTTTGCTGTGGAGTTCTAGGACAAGAGAAATCATGGGCAATGCCATTTTCTTTGAAGAACTCCTCAAAGAATTTGTTCTCAAATTCACCACCATGATCACTTCTAACCTTTATGATTTTGCACTCTTTCTCAGATTGGATCTGAGTGCAGAATTCAAAGAACACTGAATGAGACTCGTCCTTGTGTTTTAAGAACTTTACCCATGTCCAGCGGCTATAATCATCAACGATGACTAATCCATATTTCTTCCCTCTTACAGATGCTATTTTGACTGGGCCAAATAGATCAATGTGCAAGAGTTCTAACGGCCTTGAGGTAGACACAACATTCTTAGACTTGAATGCAGGTTTGGAGAACTTGCCCTTCTGACATGCTTCACAAAGAGCATCTGATTTGTATTTCAGATTTGGGAGTCCTCTGACCAGATTTAGTTTGTTAATCTGAGAAATCTTTCTCAAACTAGCATGTCCTAATCTTCTGTGCCAGACCCATTGCTCTTCAGAAACAGACATAAGGCATGTCATCTTCTGCTTCTCAAGATCTGAAAGATCAATCTTATAAATGTTGTTCTTTCTCTTGCCTGTAAATAGGATTGAGCCATCCTTCTGACTTACAGCCTTGCAAGACTTTTGATTGAAGATTATATCATAACCATTGTCACTTAATTGACTTATGGACAATAAGTTATGCGTTAATCCTTCTACAAGAAGTACATTAGTTATGGAAGGAGAGTTACCAAGACTTATGGTTCCAGAGCCAATGATTTTGCCCTTCTGATCTCCTCCAAACTTGACTTCTCCACCTGGTTTAAGCACCAGGTCTTGGAATGTAGACCTTCTTCCCGTCATGTGTCGCGAGCACCCAGAGTCCAGGTACCATGACATGTTGTGCTTTGTCGTCTTTGCAGCCAAGGATATCTGCAACAGAAATTATCTTCTCCTTAGGTACCCACAATTTCTTGGGTCCTTTCTTGTTAGTTCTCCTCAAGTTCTGATTGAACTTGGGTTTAACATAATATTTAACAGGAGGAACAGCATGATATTCTTTAGGTTTGTCAGCATGATATTTCTTAGGATGTGTCACATGCTTCTTGGTGTGAACAGTGTTAAAACTCTGTGCATGTGAAGTGAGCCTAATATCATGTGCATGGCCATATTTGAACTGATCATACAATGGCTTGTATGTGATCTTCAGATCATCAATAGGTTCAAATTTATGTGAGGTATCACCCTCATAGCCAAAACCAAACCTTCTGTTTCCAGAAACACCATATATCATAGAAGCAAGATGACTTCTGCCAATACTTCTAGATAAGAACTTTATGAAGCTCGAGTCATATTCTTTCAGAATATGGTTGAGACTCGGAATGGATTTTTCTGTTTTAGAAGGAGATCCACTATCTTTGGATAGATTTAAAACTTTTTCCTTTAGTTCAGAATTTTCCACTTCCAGCTTCTTTGTTTCAAATTCAAACTGCTTCTTCAGCTTTTTGTATTTGATACTAAGATGAGCCTTGAGTTCCAGAAGTTCTGTTAAACTGGAAACTAACTCTTCTCTAGATAGTTCAGAAAATACCTCTTCAAAATCTGATTCTGATGTAGATTCTGATCCATCATCTTCTGTAGCCATCAGCGCAAAGTTGGCTTGCTCTCCTTCAGAGTCTGATTCAGTTTCTAATTCAGAATCATCCCATGTTGCCATAAGACCTTTCTTCTTATGAAACTTCTTCTTGGGATTCTCCTTCTGAAGTTTTGGACATTCATTCTTGAAGTGTCCAGGCTCATTGCACTCATAGCAGACAGCCTTCTTCTTGTCAGATCTTTTGTCACCAGAAGATTCTCCTCGTTCAAATCTCTTTGAACTTCTGAAGCCTTTGAACTTCCTTTGCTTGCTCTTCCAGAGTTGGTTTACCCTTCTGGAGATCATGGACAGTTCATCTTCTTCTTCTGATTCTGATTCTTCAGAATCTTCTTCTTTAGCCTGAAAAGCGTTAGTGCATTTTTTAACATTAGATTTTAATGCAATAGACTTACCTTTCTTTTGAGGCTCGTTTGCGTACAGCTCTATTTCATGGCTTCTAAAGGCACTGATAAGCTCTTCCAAAGAAACTTCATTCAGATTCTTTGCAATCTTGAATGCTGTTACCATTGGACCCCATCTTCTGGGTAAGCTTCTGATAATCTTCTTTACATGATCAGCCTTGGTGTAGCCTTTATCCAAAACTCAATCCAGCAGTTAGCGTTTGAAATCTTGAGAACATCTTCTCAATGTTTTCATCATCCTCCATCTTGAAGGCTTCATATCTCTGGATTAGAGCAAGAGCTTTAGTCTCCTTGACTTGAGCATTTCCCTCATGGGTCATTTTCAATGACTCATACATATCATAGGCCGTTTCCCTGTTAGATATCTTCTCATACTCAGCATGAGAGATAGCATTCAGCAAAACAGTTCTACATTTGTGATGATTCTTGAAAAGCTTCTTCTGATCATCATTCATTTCTTGCCTTGTAAGCCTTACGCCACTAGCTTTCACTGGATGTTTGTAACCATCCATCAGAAGATCCCATAGTTCACCATCTAGACCAAGAAAGTAACTTTCCAGTTTATCTTTCCAGTATTCAAAGTTTTCACCATCAAATGCTGGTGGTCTAGTATAACCATTGTTACCATTGTATTGCTCAGCAGAGCCAGATGTAGATGCAGGTGGGTCTGTTGGAATTTCACCAGCCATCTTTTACTGAAGCGTTTTTCTCTTCCTGAATCTTTTCTAAACACGGTTAAGTGCTTGCACCTTAGAATCGGCGCTTTGATGCCAATTGAAGGATAGAAAAACACTTAGAAATGGGGGGGTTTGAATAAGTGTAGTCTAAAAACTTGAACGATAAAAACAAATTGCACAGTTATTTTTATCCTGGTTCGTTGTTAACTAAACTACTCCAGTCCACCCCCTTGGAGTGATTTACCTCACCTGAGGATTTAATCCACTAATCTCAACAGATTACAATGGTTTTCCACTTAGTCCGCGACTAAGTCTTCTAGAGTATCATGATCGCAACCTGATCACTCCAGGAACAATTGCTTAGACACAAGCTAAGACTTTCTAGAGTATCCTGACCACCACGTGATCACTCTAGTTACAACTTCTTAGACACAAGCTAAGACTTCCTAGAGTATCCTGATCACACTTGATCACTGTAGTTACTTACAAATTAATGTAATCAATTCTTAGAGTATTACAATGCTTCTGAAAAGCTATAATCACAACAGTGATATTTCTCTTAAATTTTAAGCTTAATCTCACTAATATATTACAACAGCAATGTAGTGAGCTTTGATGAAGATGAAGTTTGTGAGCTTTGATTTGAACAGCGTTTCAGCAAGTTTGTATTCACAGAATTCGTCAGAATCGGTAACCTTGCTTCTCATTAGAACTTCATATTTATAGGCACTTGAGAAGATGACCGTTGGGAGCATTTAATGCTTTGCGTATTCCGTACAGCATTGCATTTAATGTTTCACTCTTTTGTCAACTACCTCAAGCCTTGTTTACGCTGTGTCTACTGACGTTGCCTTTAATAGCTTCTAACGTTCCTTTTGTCAGTCAGCGTAGCCTGCCATCTTGTACTTGCTTCTGATCTGATGTTTGTGTATACAACGTTTGAATATCATCATAGTCAAACAGCTTGGTGCAAAGCATCTTCTTGTCTTCTGACCTTGAAGTGCTTCTGAGCGTGATACCATGAGAACTTCAGTGCTTCTGCTTCTGATCTCAAGTTCTTCTGATGCTTCCATAGACCCATGTTCTGATTCTGCTTGACCATCTTCTGATGTCTTGCCAGACCATGTTCTGATGTTGCATGCTGAACCTTCTGAGTCAAAGCTTCTGAGCGCTGATTTATGCATACTCTTTATATATTTCCTGAAAAGGGAAATTGCAGTGTATTAGAGTACCACATTATCTCACACAAAATTCATATCCTTGTTATCATCAAAACTAAGAATATTGATCAGAACAAATCTTGTTCTAACACTTTAGCCTCCCTTAGCTTTGTTGAGACTGCTGACAAACCTGACTTGCCTACTAGCCATAGACTGACTTCCCTGATATGGTTGTTGAGTATGTTAAACTGGTAGTTGACTAGCCCTGGTCTGAATTTCCTGATCTGGTTGTGTAGATGGCATGATCTTTCAAGTAGGCTTATTGTGACCAGGCTTCTTGCACCTACTACACCTAAGAACCAATCAAGTTTCTCTCATTTTACGATATATGCCATCAATTTCTCCGTGTTCAAGATTCCTCATGTTCTTTGGTCTTCCTGGTATTTTTTTTTGTATTTGCATGGCTGAACATTTGGATATTCTATCCTGACCCACAAAATAGATCTATTGACAAGATAATTGTACAATACTATAGATAATTTGATACCTTGATTTCTCGTAAAACTCTGGGATGTATTCATCAACTCTTAGGTTCATACTGTTCATGGTTTATATTGCATGAACACATGAAAGGATTGTGAGTTCCCATTTTCTCCAAGAGCATAGGTGTTCCTTCAAGTTGACAGAAAAATTATCTACATGATTTTTAATATGTTTGGCCTCCAAAATGTAATCAACTAACATCCTACTACATTAATCACAATCAACATGGAATTTTTCATCCTACAACATTAATCACTAATGAACAATGACTTTTACTAATAAAAATGAAAATTTACCTTACAATCCATAAGTTTGTGTATGTGTTAGTTCTCTCTACTTTCTTCTTAATGTTGGTTAAAATATCCCCATCACATAACTGTGAGAATATTATCCTATTAGTTGCCCATTTTTCCATGAGGTAAGTTCTGATATCTTCCAACATAGTCACCAATGGCTTAGCCCTTGATTCAACAATTGCACTATTGAATGCCTCGGGCATGTTATTTAGAATAGGGCCACATTTTGAATGTGTCATGAAAAATGCTTTACTCCAAAATCCGGGTGGGGTTTTCATCATGTATTTATAAGCCTCTTCATTTAACTCTTTCATTCCTTTCATTTCTCTTTCTTGTGCTTGTGGATAAGTCGATTTGGATGCCTTCCATATGAATTTCTTTCATTAACATTCCAGTAAACTTTTCCCTAAAATTGTTATACAAATGCCTCACACAAAATATTTGTTCAAAATTAGGTAATACAAAATACCTCCTATATAACGCAATGACGTAATCAATCATAAATAATCACATGAATACATAAATTATGCAATACATAAAAAATGCAATGAGCAATCAGAAAAAGAGTACAAAAACCATAAACTAATCAATCAGAAATAATGTGATTATGAATTTTTTCCATTGGGTTTTTTATAGTAAGGTTTTAATGAGACATATTCTTTATGGATGTCCATCAATTGAGAGATTTCATATTGATTTTCTATTTATTACATATGTCCTATAAATAGGACTCATATTGTACTTGAAACATTGACTCGGAATATGAATAATAGAATATACTCTCTTCTCTTTCTCTCTTCTATAGTTTTATTCAGTTTCATAACAGAAATTTACTACTCATTTTTATTTTTAAAGCGCCTGACTCATTCTACCAAATTTTCTTTATAAGTATATTGGTATAGAACCGTTTTTCAATTACTTTATAGATTCCCCATTTCACTTATTTAACCGAGATTCTCAGTTATTCTCAAGATATACTCCATGCATGAAAATTTTTAGTTTTTCTTTCTTCTTGTTTTTTATTGTTGAATAAAACCACATAAGAAACCATGTTCTTTGAACAGACCTAGTTATATGAAATTTTCTATTTAGGAGATATTTTTTTATAGAGTAATTTTTGTGTTCTTTAAAGCTAACTAGACAGAGCATTAGAATATAGTAATTTTTATGTTCTTGAATAAAGTGATTTATTTAGTTTTTAAAGACAAAATTAGGGTTTTATTCATGCCAATTTTAATTTTGTGATTAAGCATTTTAATTGTTCCAAATTTATTGATTTTGAATTTTTTTTGTCACATAAAAAGATCAGTTTAATTGAATTGAACCATTATCCTAAAGACGACTTTAATGGCTAATCTGATACCAAAAATGAAACCGCAATTGTTGAGTTAACCTAATCCTAGGGGTGGACAACGGGCGGGTTTAGGCGGTTTCGGGTCCAAAACCTTTAACCGGCCCAAATCGCATGTGTTAGTCGAAGGCCCAATTCTGCCCATTTGTGAGTACGGTTTAATCGGGTGACAGATTTGTTGGGTAACGAGTTATCCGATTTTGTTTGCACGGGTTGAGTTAAAGGTTTTGAATTTTGAAAATTAAAAAATCTAAGTAGAGTTTGAAAGATAAAATTCAGAGTTGGCCTGAAGAAGAAAAAAACCCATCAATTATAGTTGAGAGAATAGACTTTTGACTAGAAAGTAGATATAATAAATTATAGATGGAAGATGAAAATCTAGGTGTGGATCTTGAACATTTCCTCAAATCCAATATAATTGAGTAATTACTAACCGTTATTATTGTGAGAAAAATAAAGAATTCAATAGAATTTAGTTTTTGAGTGATTTAATGTTGGTGAAGTACGAGTTAAGGATGAATGAAAAAAATAGTAGAACAACAAATATTTAAGTAAGTGTAAGAATATGAGTCAAAAAGAATGGAAATCAGTTCCACGTGTTCTAGTGAGAAGTTAGACCTTCTCTCTCTAACTTATCGTGTCTTCTCCCCCTCCTTGATCTAGGGTTGGGCGGCGCCTCCCCTTTGTGGCTTCTCATCTCCAGTCTGTTCGCTGGTAATTTCCCAAGCTTTATTGGGTTCCTCTCTACTTCTCGAGTGAAGTCCAGGGTGGGTGTGGATCTATCTGAAACTATTTTCCTTGCAGTTACTATGGAGAGGTGGAAGAACATTCCACTATCGAAGGAAGAGGAGGAAGGGATTACTGTTGATGTGGAAGAAGGAAGCGGAGAAGAGGTTTTCCAGAGAACATTAGCGGGGAAGCTATGGACAGATAATAGCTTCAATAGTCGCGCCTTTACGAGTACTATGGTCATTGCATGGAGGTTGAAAGGGCCAGTGGAGACTCAGGAGCTTGGCAAAAATCTTTTTCTTTTCCGTTTCGCTACAAGGCGGGATTTGGAGAGTGTCATCAGAAATGGATCTTGGAGTTTTGACAGGAATCTCTTGGTCTTATCCAGAGTCTCGGGAGAGGAACAGCCTTCGGAGCTAAATATGCACTTTGGGGTGTTCTGGGTTAGGGTTTATGAGCTCCCCCTAATCCTCAGATCTGAAGCTATGACGAAAAAATTAGGTGGAATTTTGGGTAGCTTTGAGGAGATGGACCTTAAGGAAGCTCACCGCAATGGGAGATTTCTCAAGATTAAGGTCACGGTGGACTTAAAGAAGCCTCTGAAACGTGGAACGGTGGTGCGGTTTAAGGAGAAGAATCTGAGGGTGCATTTCAAATACGAGCGCCTTCCAACATTCTGCTTCGCGTGTGGGAGATTGGGGCACCGGCTCAACGATTGCGATGCGTTGGGGGACTTAAGTGAGGAAGGTTATGAAGACCTAGAGGAGCAAGACCTCTCTTATGGACCTTGGCTGAAAGTGTCTCCTCTGCCCAGAATCTTTGAAGATCAGAAACGAAAGGACTCGAGCTCGAGTACATGTAGCAAAAGTCTTTTCAATGCGTCATCAAGCCAAAGTAGATGTGGGGAGAAGAGTAAGGATAAGGAAGGGGAAGTGGAGGTGGAGCAAAACAACACCATTAAAGGCAAACAGGATGCAAATTTGGCTGGACAAGAGGAGCCATCACAAGTTAACAAATTGGCTATAGAACTAGTGGCTGAATCCTTTGGGGCGGTGGACATTTCGAATACAGGGAAAGGAAAGGGCAAAGGCACCAAGGGAGAACCCATAAAGAAGTGGAAGTGGACGCGCAGGAAAGCACCCCCAAAATCCGATGAAGGACGGGTTGCGCACATTGAAGGGGAGAGTGAAAAGCGACAGCTTGTGGACGTTGTCATCACTGAAGGATATTCTGAAGGGGGAGTGGGAGGAGAAAAAAAGAGGAAACAAGAAGATGGAAGTATTGCCAAAGGACTGTCAGGACCAGAGGTGGTGTTGGAATCCCAACACCGCCTTAATCAGTGAAAATTATCAGTTGGAACTGCAGGGGGTTGGGGAGTCCCCGTGCGATTCGAGCCTTGTTAAGGCTCATTCGTCTTGAAAATCCCAGTGTGGTTTTCCTTATGGAGACCCGTCTAAAGTCAGAAGAATTGTTGGGTATTCGGTTCAAAGGTGGTTTTGAAGGCTGTTTTGCGGTGGATTGTGTGGGCTCAGGCAGGGATCGGGCTGGTGGTCTTGGCTTGCTGTGGATGAATTCTGTTAACCTCACCATAACTTCCTATTCCTTGAATTTCATTGGGTGCTCTGTGAAAGATGATTTGGAGGATCAACCATGGGACCTCTTCGGTGTGTATGGCTTTCCAGAAGAAAATAATAAAAAAAGACTTGGATGCTGGTTCAAAATCTGGTGCAGGGAGGAGGAAGGAAAACGCTGATGGTTGGGGATTTCAATGACATCCGGGAGGCAAATGAGAAAATTGGTGGGAATGCGAGGTCCGTAACCCAACTGTCATGGAGTAGGCAATCTGTGGAGCTCTGTGGTCTTACTGATCTTGGTTTCGAAGGCTATCCATATACGTGGTCAAACGGCAGGAAGGAAGCTGACAACGTTCAATGCCGTCTGGATCGAGCTTTTGCTACAACTTTGTTTATTAACAGGTTTGGCCCAATTAGGGCTCTCCATCTATCCCGGTTTGGCTCACATCACGCTGCTATTAGGATTGATTTGGAAGTGGTTGTGGAGGAGGTGAAAAGGAAGAAGGTTCATATTTTTCGGTTTGAAGAGGCTTGGCCTAGAGATCCAAAGTGTAGTGAAACTGTCAGAAATATGTGGGATTCTAGTGGAACAAACACAGTCAACAAGATTAAAGCTATGCAGAATCTTGATGCCAATTTTAAGGAGTACGGGATTGGCAATCTTGGTTAAGAGATTAAACGACTGGAGAATTTGTTAGCGGAGGATAGATATTGGTCTGCTGATTCGAAGGGGGTGAGGAGATTCAAGGAGCTGGAGAAACAGAAGCATAATCTTTTACAGATGGAGGAAATTGTTTGGAGGCAAAAGAGTAGAGCGGTGTGGTTAAAAGACGGAGACCGAAACACAAATTTTTTTCATGGAAAGGCAGAGCAAAGAAGACGGACTAATAGAATACAAAAGCTCAAAGATGGGAATGGTGGTTGGTGGAGGGGAGACATACACTGTGAGAGGATCCTGGTCGATTATTTTTCTGATATTTTCACTTCCTCTTCACCGCCCAATGTGCAGGAGGTATGTTCAGTTGTTCAGAATAAGGTGAGCAATGAGGATTACAATTGGTGTGCTACGGCTTTTTCGGCTTTGGAGGTCAAGGAAGCCCTTTTTCAGATGCAGCCGTTAAAAGCTCCGGGGCCAGATGGCCTACCAGCTCTGTTTTTCCAGAAATTCTGGAATTTTGTCGGTCAAGATGTTTGTATGTTGGCTCTTGATATCCTAAGCAACGGGAGAGACCCCAAGGAGATCAACAACATGTTTATTGCGCTTATCCCTAGGTGCAAGAACCCGTGCTCCCCGAAGGAATTTAGACCTATCAGCCTCTGCAACATCGTGATGAAGGTGGTTACAAAAGCTATTGCTAATCGCTTGAAGCATATTCTGCCGAATATTATCGATGAGGAGCAGAGTGCCTTTGTACCGGGAAGATTGATCATTGATAACGCCCTTATCACAATGGAATGTTTCCATTGGATGAAAAATAAGAAGAAAGGTAAAAAAGGTGTGATGGCTCTCAAACTCGACATGTCTAAAGCTTACAACAGAATTGAGTGGTGTTTTGTTGTCGAAGTTCTGTCTGCCATGGGTTTCCCTAGTTCTTTGTTGTCTCTCATCCAAAGGTGTATTTCCACAGTGTCGTATCAAGTGTTGCTGAACGGGCATCCAAGCAAATGCTTTAAACTGGAAAGGGGTCTTCGCCAAGGAGACCCTTTATCTCCTTATTTATTTGTGCTGTGTGCTGACGTATTTTCAGGTTTACTCAAGGAGGCTACGCTTGGGAAAGAGATCCACGGCATTAAGGTGGCTCGGAATGCTCCCTGTATTTCTCACCTTTTCTTTGCTGATGATAGTTTGCTGTTCGCGCGGGCCAATGGTGTGGAGGCTGAGAATATCACGAGAGTTCTTAAGAAGTATCAAGACGTTTCGGGGCAGCTTGTGAATTTGGATAAGTCAGAAGTTTCTTTCAGTCATAATGTACGTGATGAAGATAAGTTATTGATCCGTAACAGGTTGGGGATGAAGACTGTGGACCGGCACTCCAAATACTTGGGCCTTCCCGTCATGTTTGGACGCTCTAAGAAGGAGATTTTCGCTTTGGTGGTGGAGAGGGTGTGGAAGAAAATGAAGGGTTGGAAGGAACGATTTTTGTCAAGGGCTGGAAAAGAAGTTCTCCTCAAAGCCATTGTACAAGCTATCCCAATATATGTAATGAGCTGCTACAGGTTACCCGACGGTGTTTGTAAGGAGATCGAAGGCCTGTGCGCAAAATTCTGGTGGGGTTCTAAGGAGGGTGATAGGAAGATACATTGGCTCAGTTGGAAGAGAATGTCCATTTCCAAAAGGATGGGTGGCCTAGGTTTCAAGGATTTCAGTTTTTTCAACACTAGCATGCTTGGGAAGCAGTACTGGAGACTGTTAACAGGTGAGTCCTCCCTCCTTGCTAAGTGTGGTGTCGTTTTTTTTACCTCCCCGTTTCACTTGGGAGGACGGCATGCTAAACCCTTCACGCGAAATTTGGAAGGAGAATGCGCCCGTGGTGGGATGAATTTTGTTTCAGTTCTTCCTACGATATCACACGAACTTTCTTATTGGTCCTACGAGTAGGAAAGGGAAAAAAAGATCTCAACTAAACCCTAGGAGTTTGCTAAGTGTGGGGATTTCACCTAGACTAGAAATTCTGGAGTCCGGGGGGTCGGTTATACATAGGGAAGTGTTTAAACACCCTACATATCTGTAGTACTCTACAGGAACCTTCTCTGTGTCATTTGTGATTGTGTTTGCTGCTAATGATTGGGAAAGTTTCTCCTTTGTGTTAGGAGAGAGAATTGAATTGATTAAAGAAAGACAGACAGATAGACAGACTGACTATTTTTGGTATTTTATTAGCTCGCTGAGATTCCTTGTGAACCTCATGCCTACATATCCCTAGTGGAAGTCAGAGCTTAATGTAGTTCGGGGAACTAACTAGGGAAATTACTTGTTTTTGGTGCCTTGCTTGAAGCTCAAGGTTGAAGCTTGGAATTAAATCTCTGTTTACAGTAAAGAGACATGAAATCATCTTTACAGAGAGGTATTTGTACTATTCTACCACAAACATTTAAAAGTGACAGAAAAGCTAAAAAAATGATGTTTCATTAAGAGGGGAGTCTACTTGGTTGATCAAGTATGACAGCTATCGTGCCTCTAAAATGAAAGAAAGATGCTCGTCCAAATTAGGGAAAGTGTACAAGTCTGGGGATGTGCCAGAGCATGTCTTTCAGAGTCCTAAATGGGAGACTTTGATTGAAATTGAAATTGAAATTGAAATGTTTGTTTGTTTGAATGTGGTAGAGTAGTAAAAATATCTCTCTATAGAGATAAGCTATGTCTATCTACTGTATAAAAGATTTGACTTTAGCTGGCTTGTATGAGGCCCAAGCTTGAGGCTTTTTTGATTGATTTATTAATATTATTGACTCTGGGAGATGACTCCACTGGGGATTAATTACAGGGTATTTTTGTGTTATGTACAAAGCCCAGAATTGAGGCTGACTCTACTTAGGGAGACTCTATTTGTGTGCCTTGTACAAAGCCCAAGGTTGTGGCTAACTGCTGAGGATAACTGAATTTTTTGAGACTATGAATGACTCTATTTTGTGTGCCTTGTACAAAGCCCAAGGTTGTGGCTGACTCTAGCTAGGAAAAACATTATTTTCTGCCTTGTACAAAGCCCAAGGTTGTGGCAGACTCTTAAATAAACTGAGTATGGATGACTCTATGGGGAAAAAGATCCTAGGTGTTAGGAATCTTTGACACATAAAAATATGGTTTATCTGCCTTGTACAAAGCCCAAGGTTGTGGCTACTGAGTGATGAAGAACTCACTGGGGAGACTCTATTATCTGCCTTGTACAATGCCCAAGGTTGAGGCTGACTCTTGACAGGGGAGTTTTATTGTTTGGTGCCTTGTATGAAGCCCAAGGTTGAGGCTAACTATTTTTGTTGGTTTTGACTCTACTGAGGAGATTTTATTTATTGAAAGACTGTTTTTCTTTGGAAGCTAACCCTTTCCAGGGATTTTGACTCAGCTGGAGAAATTATTTGGTAAAAGACTGATTTTATCATGTTTTTTGGAGGCTGACCCTTTCCAGGGGTTTTGACTCTTTTGGGGAAATTATCTCCTAAGAGAAATGAATCTTTATTTTTTGACATTTTTATTAATTGACTTTGGAGGCTAACCCTTTCCAGGGATTTTTATTAAAAATGAAAGAATGTGTGGAAGCTAACCCTTTCCAGGGAATTTTATTGAAATGATGGATTGATTTGGAGGCTAACCCTTTCCAGGGGTTTTTATTGAAATGATTGGCAGAAAGATTATCTAGTAGAGACTTCTTGTTTAAAGCCCAAGATGAAGGCTGACTCATGCTGAGGATAAGCAAATATGGATCCTAGACTCTGCTAAAGAAGATTGATGAAGATAAGGGTGACAGAGACTGTCCATGTCTCTCATTCCAAAAGGTGTACTCAATGTAAAATTGAGACAAACTTAGCTTGTTTAAAGTCTGGTTTAAATTGGAAGAAACTCACCAGGGTAGGCTAAAAGGTGACTAAAGACCTGTTCCTATGTTTATAAGAAACCTGATGGGTCCTTGTATACAAGCTCAAGAGGAAGCTGGAAATGCTTTTAAGAAGCCTGTGGGTCCTTGTACAAAGCCCAAGAGGAGGCTAATCGAGGGTCCTTGTTATAGCACAAGAGAAAGCTATGTAGTTTTGAACTTATTTTGGCTCTAAGCAAATGGGTAAGAGGTTTCACCGGGAATAATTCCTCTTTGGGTGGATGTATCCTATATTTTTGGATTCTAAGGTTTTTGCCAAGATGTTTCACCGGGAATAATTCATCTTGGGGGTTTGAACTACAGATCTCTAATTAGGAAAGAGCCTTCACCGGGAAGACATTCTCAATCCTAGGCCATATTCCTATAATATATATATATAGTTTAACTGTCCTAGGGTTTATACTCACACGTAGTTCTAAACTAATATATATGCACAGTTTATATTTGACAGTAATTTAAATAAAGACTGTAAATTGAAAGCTTGTAAAGCCTAACCTGGATGGAGTGGAGGCCATTGAAGAAGTATGTACAGAGCCTCAACAGTAATTGGTGGATAACAGTTGAATATATATATGATAAACAGTTAAGGGTTTTTGAAAACAGAAGAAGTGAAGATGGACAAAGGTCACATAGGTATCTGAAGAGTTTCACCGGGAATAATGCCCTTCAAATACCAGAAGAATGTTTTGAAAACAGAAAGAAGATTTTGAAAATACAGTTTTGAAAACAAGCTAAGAAGAGAAGGTGTTTGAGACTTACACTCTATTAGAGGCCCAGTACTTTACAGTACTGGCTGTAAAAACAGTTTGAAAATGATTTGGAATGATACAAGGTTTTGTTGTTTGAAAACCCTAATCATTTGATTTATTCGGAGATTGAAAACAGTTTTGAAAATTGACAAAAGTCAACTTAATTAAGGTAAAAATAAAGATTTTTAACTAATTAAGACCTAAACAATTAGGGTTTTATCATAAACTTATTTACAAAATGATTAGGTTAAAACAAAGTGAATATATATATTTAAAGTATTTAAGAAAACACTTAAAACATACTATTTTAAACCTAATTAAAACACATGAAATAAATAATATTTTTATGATTTTTTTTATTATTTACAAAATAGATATATTAAATGACAAGTGTGTGAAAAATGAAGTGAAAATGATTTAATTTGATAGGTGATTTATTCATGTGAAGTTGTGAAGAAAATAAAAGAAATTATGTGTTAAAAAAAAAGTTTTGGCCCTTGGAGGATTTGAACCCACGCCCTTGAAGTCACCAGCCCAAAACAACACCACTGAGCCAACGCGCGCTTGGTGATAATAACTCTCACTCAATTGGTTATGTTTCAAAACAAGTGATAAATCATTGAAAAATAAAAGAATCAAAAAGTCTGGGGCGAGGGGGATTCGAACCCCAGACTTTGGACACGCGCAACACACAAACACTCTTTACCACTGGGCTGTAACGATGTAGTCATTTATAAAACAACTTCTATTCAAAATAAAATAAACTTTGGCCCCAGATTTAAATTTTGCGCGCCATGGCCATAGTCATCTTCTTCCTCGAGCTCAAGAATTTTCAAAATCCTAACTCTCTGGTTTCTCAACTAAATGACATGATGTAAACATCAATCTTGTTCTAAATTTCCTCACGAATCCAGATATGTAACTAACATTTATTTATATGAACTATAGCTACCTAATTTCTCAGAAAACTCTAAGAACACATGAACCCTAAATTTGAAATTAAATGACAAACAAGATGAATAAATGAAAGATGATGGAGGGTTTTCAATCCTCTGATGATGCTAAACAAGATAGAATCGAGCTTTAACTCAAAGAGTGCTTAAATTAAAGAGGTGAGGTTCAGAGACTTACCTCTGAAAATGGAGGTCGTGAGGGTGATGGAGAACACCTGGAATTGAATGAATGATCTCAATAGCTTCCTTGAGACTCAATGATGCTAACTGAATGCTTATTGGAGCTTGAATCCTCCTGAATTGCTCTATGGACCTCCTTCGATTTGAGCTTCAAGTAGACATGGAGGTTGTTGAATTTGGAGTTACAGACGAGCTGCAGCCATCTGGTTAGCTTCACTATGACCTGAGGAGTGTGCCTGGATGATTGGCTTGGCTTGAAACCTCCTGAATTACTCTAGGGACCTCCAACTGCAACAGCTCCAAGTGAGAGGTGAAGATGATGATTCTTCACTTACAGAAGTGTTTCAGAGGTCTGGATCACCTCTAAATGACTTCCCTAATGTGTTTGAATACTTAATTCCAAAGGAAGAGCTTTGGTTTGAAGAATCCGAGTCTTCTTGCCAAAGAACCTTTGAAAACCTTAAGTATGAAGAAAGAAGAGAGAAAGCAAGAATTTTGTTGCTTTGGTGTGGTTTCTGAATGAGAAAGAGGCCTCTATTTATAGGCAATTGGTTCAGAGCAATTGATCATAGTAAGCTTGCTTAGTGTAGTGAGTTTGGTTTCTTAGCCATGAAGGAATTCAAAGAATATTCCAAGTGCAATGATGAGCTCTTTGATACCACTCCCTAGCCATCGGTTTTGCTTGATCTTAGGGGACCAAATGGCTGCAGAAATGAGCTCCAATTGGTTGGGAGAAGATTCCTTTGATGAATCACCAATTTGTCATAAATTCAAAAATGCAATCATTACATAATCACATGCCTTTGTTTTTGGGAATCTTCTCTAATCCTTATGCAATGATGGAAATTGATGTATGGTATGGTTTCAGATGCATTAGAGGTCGTGTAGCATCACTTAGTGAAGCAAAATGCACAAAATTGCAAAGTTTCAAATTGTACATGACCTATAATTTTACTTCATGAGGCCAACTTTGAACAAGCATAACTCCTAGCTCAAATTGAATTTGGAGAAGGTTGAACACAATTTGAAAAGCCCTAAACATCTACTTCAAATCATTAGTTTGGAGTTTCTTCAGAATCCTTTGGCAAATTTGTGAAAAATGAGGCTAAATTTGGAAGAAAACTAGGTTAAAACACTTAGAAAAATTTCTAAGTGTTTATGACCTAAAACTCCAAAATTTCCAAAACTCTTAAATGATTGATCTTTTGAAAAAAGTTCCTTTGTAAGATGTTGTTTTATTTTGCAAGATCTACAACTTTCATGTTGGAAGTTTTTTGAGTTGTGTAGGTGAAATTTTGAGTTCTCACCATGCCTTAAAAAACCCTAATTCCCGACTTTTTGCTCCTTGATGAATTTCTTTGAATTTCTTTGGTCAAATGACTTCATTATCCATATATTGATGATATTGATCCTTAAAAGTCATGGTTTGACCAAAAATCTCAAAAGTCAATGGTGATCCCATACAGTTGACTTTTTCCTGGTAAGGTGAGATTTTGGACTTTTGTGTAGAATCAAGATCTTCTCCTCAAATGAATGATGTAAATGGATTATATTGAGGTAGTAGAGACTCTTGAATCATGTCTTGAGTTTTGGATCCATGCCCTGATTAAAAGTCAACTATCTTGGTGAATTAGGTCAAAAACCCTAATTGTCGACCAGAGGACAATGATGACTGTAGACTTTGAACTGAGGTGTGATGTCCAGTGGATCTTGTCATATGAGTTATTTGAAGATGATTGATGTCTTTGAATGGTTCCCTGGGGCTTTTTAGGGTTTCCCAAAGGTGATCCCTGATTTTAGTCCTTGATAGGCTCCAAACCCTAGTCTGTTGATCTGTGTAATTTTGTACTTAGATGACTGGGTGTCTAATCAATCATAGGTGAAATAATGAAGCTTTTGAGTCTTATGATTGTATTAGAGACTAATCCCTCTATTGATTGATCCTTTGCCTGAGTTTTCTTGTCTTTGAACACCCTCGATTGAATGCCAGACTGCCCTGGGTACTTACTTTGACTTGATGAAAATCCTGGAGATATGTCATCTCAGGGGGGTCAAAAATTAGGGTATGACAGATGCCCCTATTTAAGTTTATTTTATCTGGAGGGAGAGAGATTGATATCTCGATCTCTCCTGCGTAAAAGAGACTTAAATATCAAAGAATGCCCGAATTTTGGGCGCTCCTGAGATGATAAAATCTTTGCATGATTTGACCCCGTTGTCGCACTTGGCGGGGGATGAGGAGACAAACTCCTGTAGAAATACTTGATGTGGATTCTGGAGAATGGATGGCAGTGTAGGATGCGCAACCCATCTTCTTTAACTAAGTGTTAATACTTAGAAAAAGGTAAACAACCTCCCCTTGTTTCGGATGTCCATATCTCGAAACTGGTCTTAGTTGCGTTTGGACAATATCTCAGATAAAGAGAAAATTTCCAAAGGTTTGTTTCCTCATCAAACTTCTCATCAGCACTTGGAGACGAGACGCCATTTGATGGTAGTAAAGAAACTTCAAAGGTTTGTTTCCTCGCCAAACTTCTTACCAGCGCTTGGAGGTAAGATGCCATTTGACGGCTGTAAAGAAACTTCAAGGGTTGTTTCCTCGTCAAACTTCTTACCAGCGCTTGGAGGTAAGATGCCATTTGACGGCTGTAAAGAAACTTCAAAGGTTTGTTTCCTCGTCAAACTTCTTACCAGCGCTTGGAGGTAAGATGCCATTTGACGGTTGTAAAGAAACTTCAAAGGTTTGTTTCCTCGTCAAACTTCTTACTAGCGCTTGGAGGTAAGATGCCATTTGACGGCTGTAAAGAAACTTCAAGGGTTGTTTCCTCGTCAAACTTCTTACCAGCGCTTGGAGGTAAGATGCCATTTGACGGCTGTAAAGAAACTTCAAAGGTTTGTTTCCTCGTCAAACTTCTTACCAGCACTTGGAGACGAGACGCCATTTGATGGTAGTAAAGAAACTTCAAAGGTTTGTTTCCTCGCCAAACTTCTTACCAGCGCTTGGAGGTAAGATGCCATTTGACGGCTGTAAAGAAACTTCAAAGGTTTGTTTCCTCGTCAAACTTCTTACCAGCGCTTGGAGGTAAGATGCCATTTGACGGCTGTAAAGAAACTTCAAAGGTTTGTTTCCTCGTCAAACTTCTTATCAGCGCTTGGAGATAAGATGCCATTTGACGGTCGTAAAGAAACTTCAAAGGGTTGTTTCCTCGTCAAACTTCTTACCAGCGCTTGGAGGTAAGATGCCATTTGACGGCTGTAAAGAAACTTCAAAGGTTTTTTTCCTCGTCAAACTTCTTACCAGCGCTTGGAGGTAAGATGCCATTTGACGGCTGTAAAGAAACTTCAAAGGTTTGTTTCCTCGTCAAACTTCTTATCAGCGCTTGGAGATAAGATGCCATTTGACGGTCGTAAAGAAACTTCACCATCTTCCCTTTTGACTTGACGTCTTTGAAAGAATGTCATATGGCCTCATGATCTTTTGAGGGGCTAATGACTTTGTTTGAAGGCGGACGAACTGTTTTCGGGGTGAAAACTGCCATTCGTCAACTGATGCCTGGGGAATCAACGAACTGTTTTCCTAAGAGGAAAACTGCCATTCATCGACTCTGTGGGGAGTTAAACATCCCAGAAATAGACAAACTGTTCGAAGAAACTGCCATTTGTCGATCTCTTGAGTATTTAATAGACAAACTGTCTTTTCTTGGGAAAAGACTGCCATTTGCCAATTGCTAGGGGAGAAAACTGTCTTCTACTGGGAGAGACTGCCATTTGTCGACCCTGTCATGAAAGAAAGTGAGCAAACTGTCTTCTGCTGAAAGAGACTGCCATTTGCTGACTTTGTTATGATAGAAAGTGAGCAAACTGTCTTCTGCTGAAAGAGACTGCCATTTGCTGACTTTGTTGGGGAATCTGAACTATCTTCTGGACGAAGACTATCATTCGCTGACTCCGCTGGGGAATCATTTGTCGATCTGCTGGGAGATTCTGAATTTTTCTTTGACAAGAAGTGGCACCTCTTGACCCTGCTGGGGAAATACCAAACCTGTAGGGAATTCCAAAATGTGAAGCAGACTATCTTATCTGAAGAAGACTGTCGAATGTCGCTCTGCAGGAGATTCTCGGCTGAGGAATTCCAAAAGTGAACAAACTATCTCTTTGAGGGAGACTACCATCTGTTGACTTGCTTGGTGAGATCCTTGTGTATGAACTGTTGTTTCGAAGGAAAAAGTTTTTTCCGAAACTTGCAGGGGAAACTTGAGTTCATGCCTCAATGACTTAGGCATTCACAGGACCAAAGCCTGATTTGGCTATGCAATTATGATGTAATGTATGCATGAATATTATGACAATGATAAAATGTAAAGTGAATGTGAATGGAATTGTCGCGGATGTAACATCCTAAGATACGACTTGAATTCTTGTTGATCAGAAGATGTCCTCTTCTTGTAGTTCGAACTCTGTTGGGAATATCTGGTTTTCAGTTGTCCGCTGTCCGAAGTAAGTAATATGAATTGAAGTAAAGATCCGTCATCGGGAGATGTTCGCAAAGCGACCTCATGGGGAAATATTGGTTCCCGGAGTTTCAACCGTTCTCGGAGCAACTATTTGCATTCTTCCTATTGTTTGTAAACCTCAGAAAGAAATTTCACCTTTATTTTTGCAAGTAAATTCATTTTTATTTTATGAAAACATTTGTTTCAAGAAATTGACTGTTTAAACTTAAAATGCATTTCAAGAAACTGAATAAGACTAGATTGCAAAGGAAAAGCACAAGGCTCAAATTATTATATATGGAATGGTAATCAGCCAAATGCTTGATTCCATGGAGTATTTACAAAGTTGGAAATTGGTAATTTTCGGGAAAAGGGCTACGATGAAACGTGACGACCGTTATCTTTCCCTTCCACTCCGAGTTGCGCTGTATTCGTGCTTCGTAGAAGATGACCTACTGCTGATGAATAATCCGCTATGAATTCTGAATGATCAAGTTTGTCCTGGACACAATTACTTGCCATATATCCCTAACTTTTGCGTAAACTACCCCTTTTAGGTTTTAAGTCTACTGGGATTGAATAATATTTTTTTATGTCTCTAACTTTTGCCTGAATCGCCCTTTCGGGTTTTCGATTCACCGAGACGCTCTTTTTTGCCTAAGCCGCTCTTTGCGAGTTTTCAACTTAGCGAGCTGTTCTTTTTTTTTATTTAGGCGAAGTATTTCTTGACTGCGTCGACGTTCACAGGACGGGTGAATTCTTCTCCATCCATAGTCGTGAGTATTAAGGCTCCTCCTGAGAAAGCTCTCTTGACCACGTAGGGGCCGTCATAATTGGGAGTCCATTTCCCTCTCGAATCTGTGAGAAAAGATTGAATCTTTTTGAGTACAAGGTCGCCTTCTTTGATCGTGCGAGGTCGGACCTTTTTGTCGAAAGCTTTCTTCATTCTTTGTTGATATAGCTGTCCGTGGCATAAAGCTGTCATGCGCTTTTCTTCGATTAAGTTCAATTCATCGAATCTGCTTTGACACCACTCGGCTTCTGTTAATTTTGCTTCTATCAAGACTCTCATTGATGGAATCTCAACCTCTATTGGTAGGACTGCCTCCATGCCATATACAAGGGAGAAAGGAGTTGCTCCAGTCGAAGTACGTACTAATGTACGGTAACCATGAAGAGCATACGGGAGCATTTCATGCCAGTCTTTGTAAGTGATGACCATCTTCTGAATGATTTTCTTGATGTTTTTGTTAGCTGCTTCTACAGCTCCATTCATCTTTGGTCTGTAAGGAGATGAGTTGTGATGTTCGATCTTGAATTCTTCACAAAGCTCCTTCATCATTTTTTTATTCAAATTTGACCCATTGTCAGTGATTATCTTGCTAGGAATGCCGTAGCGACAGATGATGTGATTCTTGATAAATCTGACGGCAACTTGTCTTGTAACGTTTGCATATGAAGCTGCTTCAACCCATTTGGTGAAATAGTCTATGGCTACCAAGATGAAGCGATGTCCGTTGGACGCTTTTGGTTCGATCATTCCAATCATGTCGATTCCCCACATGGAGAAAGGCCAAGGGGAATAGAGTATGTTGAGAAGAGATGGTGGCACATGAATTCTATCGGCGTAGATCTGACATTTGTGACACTTCCTTGCGTACTGGTAGCAATCTGACTCCATCGTCAGCCAATAATATCCTGCTCTCAGTATTTTCCTTGTCATGGTATGTCCATTGGTGTGAGTACCAAAGGAACCTTCATGTATTTCTCTCATAAGTATTTCTGCTTCTTTTCTGTCGACGCATCTGAGCAGAACCATGTCGAAGTTTCTCTTGTACAGAACATCTTCATTCAGGAAGAATCTACAAGCTAACTTTCTCAAAGTCTTTCTATCTTTCTTTGACGTCCCGAGAGGGTACTCTTGCTTTTGAAGAAAGTTCTTGATGTCGTGATACCACGGTTTGTCGTCGATGATTGCTTCTACTGTGAACACATGAGCGGGCCTATCCAGGCGCATAACATCGATCCGAGGAACGCCATTCCAATGATTTATCCTAATCATGGAAGAGAGTGTGGCTAATGCATCAGCCAAATTGTTTTCTTCACGAGGAATGTGATGAAAATCTACCCTGTCGAAGAATGGTAACAATCTTCTTGCGTAGTCTTTGTAAGGAATTAGCCCTGGTTGGCGTGTTTCCCATTCTCCTTTGATTTGATTGATGACCAAAGCAGAATCTCCGTATACATCCAAGTGTTTGATTCTTAGATCCACGGCTTCTTCGAGACCCATGATGCAAGCTTCATATTCGGCCTCATTGTTTGTGCATTTGAAAGTTAATCTGGCAGTAAATGGAATATGGGTACCCTGAGGTGTAACAATGATTGCCCCAATTCCTCGTCCATAAGCATTGACAGCTCCGTCAAAGATTAAGCCCCACTGGGATCCTATCTCAGGTCCTTCGTCTGGTAGTGGCTCGTCGTAATCTTTCATCTTGAGGTACACACTACAACGCGCGAGGCTTTTAAAAGCGCTTTTTTTGGCCTTTAACAGCGCTTTAAAGCGCTGCCAAAGCCAGCGCTGGCATAGGCTACGAAAGCGCTTTTAAAAGCGCTCTGGTAGGCCCCCCTATAAGAGCGCTTTTCTGGAAAAAGCGCTCTTGTAGGCCCCCCTTTAAGAGCGCTTTTCAGGAAAAAGCGCTCTGGTAGGCACCCCTATAAGAGCGCGTTTTTCAAAAGCGCTTTCGTATGTTGCGTTTTTTTTTATGCGTTTTATTATTTCTAAACCTGCACTTTTGGCAGCAATATTTTAGAACCTGTAATTTACTATTTTTTGGCAGTATTTTTTCATGAACCTATAATTTATCATTTCAAATCGATATATACCATTATAATCGATATCGATTATATACAAAAAAAGTATTATATTATATACCATTAATGTAAATCAAAATACATATATACATATTTCTAAACCAAAACAACTAAACCAATTCACATATTTCTAAACCAAAACAACTAAATGGGAAACAACTTCCGAGTTCTTATGCAACCAATGTACGCTTCCTGTATTATCTGGAGCTATGTTGTAATATTGATGCTTTAGTGGAGAACCAGTAGTCACCTGAGCTATGTTGTATTGTGTCACAGAATATGAATCAAATAACTGTACCCCGAACGATCCTGCCATAGAAGACTTCGGGGTACATTACTTGATTCATATTCTGTGGAACATAATCGGCAGGGGAACATTGTGTTCTATCCTTTACAAGTCCATCCACTGTTTGAAGCTCAACCTACAATAGAAAAACGTGATTATTTACACAACATTCACATTCTCAATATTTTCTCTATCAACCAAAAATTTCCTCATCTCCGAACAAAAGACAAAATAGTTAATAAAAATAGTGCTATACCAGAACAGAAACCAATTTATAAGAAATCAATTAACAACCACATGCACATAAAAATAGTTTTTGATAAAAGAACAAGTCAATTGAGCCAACAACCAAAAACCCTAAAAAAAATCAGCCGTAGAGCCAACAACCAAAAACCCTAAAAAAAATTCTGTTCATCATCTTCGAAAAACCTCTCCAGAAACTGTAAATACATTGTTCATATTCATCCAACAACAATCACAATACACAGCCGCAAACACTAACCAAAACCCTAATTGTTCATCTTTCTCATACACGCAAACCATTCATCAGAAACAAAACCATTCACAAATCATCATCAAACATAACCAGACAAACATTCATCAAACCCAAACATTTGTTCATCACTTTCCTAATCAAACAAACCCTTCAGAAATTTGAGAGAGGAAGAGAGAATAAGAAATAAACTCAGAAAGGTCTCACCCGGTTTTGGTTTGTAGATTCAGAATCGAAACCGAACTCAGCAACAACACGAACCTCAACTCACCATAAACTCGTGTGTTTTGGATCTGAAAGGAAGAAGAACGGCGGAGGTTGCTAGGGTTTCGGAGAGAGGACGGCGGAGCAACGAAGGAAGAAGAAAGATTTGAAACAAAACGCGTGTGTTTGTAAAATATATAATTTTTTAAATGGGCTACCAGAGCGCTTTTCAAAAGCGCTTTAATAGCACCCCCTACCAGAGCGCTTTTATCCCAAAAGCGCTTTCGTAGCACCCACCCTATAAGAGCGCTTTTAAAAGCGCTTTCATAACCCCCCTACCAGAGCGCTTTTTAAAAGCGCTCTCATACCCCCCCTACCAGAGCGCTTTTTAAAAGCGCTCTCATAACTCCCCCTACCAGAGCGCTTTTTTTGCATCATTTTTCCTTGTTTATTAATTTTGTTTTTAGCGAGCCCTACGAGAGCGCTTTTGCTAAAAGCGCTTTAGTAGCTGTGCTGCTACAGCTTAAATTTGGCGTAGTGACATGACGTCCTCGTCCGGAAAGTCAAAACTGGTTGATTCATGACCATTGAGTGGGTGGTGAGCCAGGTGCCCAGCTAGAATGCTTCCTTTCACGGCTTTCTGTGCGTGATACTCAATGTCGTATTCTGATAACAACATCTGCCAACGGGCAATTCTCCCGGTTAAAGCAGGCTTCTCAAAGATGTACTTGATTGGATCCATATGAGAGATCAAACAAGTAGTATGTCGAATCATGTACTGGCGGAGACGCTTGGCAGCCCAGGCCAAAGCACAACACGTCTTCTCGAGCATGGAGTAGTGGGATTCACAGTCAGTGAATTTTTTGCTCAGGTAGTAAATGGCATGCTCTTTTCTCTTTGTCTCGTCTTGCTGTCCAAGGACACAACCCATGGAATCTTCTAAGACGGTTAAGTACATTATCAAAGGTCTTCCTTCCACTGGAGGAGACAAGATGGGTGGTTCGAGCAGATATTCCTTAATGCTGTCGAACGCTTTCTGACAATCGTCTGTCCAGACGCAACTTTGATTTTTCCGTAGAAGTTTGAAAATAGGAGCACAAGTTGCTGTCATGAGATATATGAATCTCGAGATGTAATTCAAGCGTCCAAGAAATCCTCTAACTTGTTTCTCGGTTCTGGGCGAAGGCATTTCTTGAATTGCCTTGACTTTGTCTGGATCTACTTCAATTCCTCGTTTGCTGACAATGAAACCAAGGAGTTTTCCTGAATAGACACCAAAGGTGCACTTGTTGGGGTTCAGGCGAAGCTGAAACTTCCGTAAGCGTTGAAATAACTTTGTCAGATTCTGTATGTGATCTTCTTCATTTTCTGATTTGGCAATCATATCGTCCACATAGACTTCCACTTCTTTATGCATCATATCATGGAAAAGTGTAGTCATGGCCCTTTGATAAGCTGCCCCTGCGTTCTTCAGTCCAAAAGGCATAACTCGGTAGCAGAACGTGCCCCAGGGGGTGATGAAAGCTGTTTTTTCCATGTCTTCAGGTGCCATTTTGATTTGGTTGTATCCTGAAAATCCGTCCATGAACGAGAAAACTTTGGATTTTGCTGTACTGTCTACCAACATATCAATATGTGGTAAAGGAAAATCATCCTTAGGGCTAGCTTTGTTCAGATCTCTGTAGTCGACGCACATGCGGACTTTTCCGTCTTTCTTAGGAACGGGAACAATGTTAGCTAACCACTGAGGGTATTCTGAAGTGACGAGGAAACCTGCGTTGATCTGCTTTTGAACTTCCTCTTTGATTTTCATGGCCATCTCCGGATGAGTTCTTCTCAATTTTTGCTTGACCGGAGGGCATTCTGCTTTTAATGGCAAGTGATGCTCCACTATACTGGTATCCAACCCTGGCATATCTTGATAAGACCAAGCGAAGATATCTGAGAATTCTTTGAGCAGCTGTATCAAACTCTCTCTGATCTCTGAACTGAGCGAAGCTCCAATCTTAACCTCTTTTCTGTTTCCATCGGAACCAAGGTTAATGATCTCTAGAGGCTCATTGTATGGCTGAATGGCCTCTTCCTTTTGTTGAAGTAACCGTGAAATTTCCTTTGATATTTCTTCGTCTTCTTCTTCCTCTGCCTCGAATACAGGAAACTCAAAGCTTGGAGAAGTCATACGGTCGCACGTTTCAACGGGGTATTTTATGATTAATCTGCATATGTGTGATAAGTTTTATTTAGACAATGAGGGAAGACTCGGTGTATGCAGTTAATGAATATTTTGATGTTTTTTAAGGGTGTTTTTTAGGATTACCAATTTCCGAAAAAAGAAAAGGGAAAACTAAACGAAGGAACAGAATGACATTTTTATTTATTGACAGTCATTTCTTGAAACAAAGACCCTATAAAACAAAACTCTATTGCTTTGGGCGAAGCAAAGAGGGACATTTTCCTAAGAAATAGTAAAATGCAAAGCCCTATGAAACATCTCTTCACCCTGGGCTATGGTGAGAGGACAAAATAACGGTGAAAATTCCTACTTAGGAGTGCGAACAACAGTTGAAACTTCAACAGCTGTCCAGTAGTGGCGAACCCCATTGTGCACTAAGTAATCTGGAACCTTAGGCTTAAGCTGGCCTGTGGTAGGTCTTGATTTACCAACCACTGTCTTTGCAACACTCAGACGATCTTCTTCTACTTCAGCAGACTGAGCGGTGTGAGCATACCCATTTCCGAGTGGAGTATGTCGAACTTTCTTTTGAGGAAACTTCCAATCTTCTGAATGGAGAGACTCGTTGTCGGAGACACTTTCGAGATCATCCTCTTCTGTATTTTGGTCTTGCTCTTCTCCCAAGATGGCATTGACTAGATATGTGAACTCTAGATCCGTAGCCTCGGAAGGTGACTTGGGGATATAATCCTCAATGATGACTTCACCAGATGCTGATGATGAATAGCAAGGGTTATACATCTCTTTTGGCTGAGAGAGGTACTCATAATCAATGTTCCATCCAGTTGGAACAATATCTTCAAGAGAGATTCTTGAACTTTCAGGAGCGGAGTATTTCACCATGTAGTCGAATTTTCCGCTTGGTTCTCCTAATGTATCCCAAGTTTCTTCGGGGATAGGAGGAACTTCTTCTGATGAACCATGACTTCTGGTGGTGAAGCTGTCAGTAACTTCATCACTACTTGGTTTAGTCTTACTTTTAGATCCTTTAGTCGGATAACAGCAAGGTGAATCAGACTCTGGTAGGGAGATATATCCCGCTTTGTTAAGATAGGATAACCATTCCTCTTCATCGGTGTTTTCCGTACCGATGGTATTGACTGTTTGTTGAACAGGTTGAAGAAAACCTTCACTGCAGAAAGTTTCTTGAATAGGGAGAACTACCTCAATCCCTGGGATAGCTTTTGATGATGTCGGAAAGAATCTAATTCCTGTTCTGTTCTTGTTGTTGGTAGGAATATTAATGTGCCCCCAACCACTGGTAGTGCCATCCTTTACAACTTGGATTGCATCTTTGTATGAAGAGATAGACGCTGCTTTCTCCTTTCCTTTGTCCAAGGAAAGTGCTTGGAATTTAGTTCCAACAACTTCTTTTGGTTCTATGTCGGAGAATGATGACAGGTTGCTGACGATCAGAGCTCGTTCTCCACATACGGTTACCAATTTGTCATTTCTTATGAACTTCAGTTTCTGATGAAGTGTTGAAGTAATTGCCCCAGCCTCATGAATCCATGGGCGACCTAGCAAACAACTGTATTGTGCTGGAATGTCCATAACTTGGAAAGTGATCTTGAACGTCTGAGGTCCAATAGTTATGGGAAGATCTACTTCTCCGAAAACTGACTTTCTTGATCCATCAAATGCTTTGACGATGACATGACTTTTTCTTAGAGGGTAATCTTCGAAAGATAATCTTGATAATGTTGATTTAGGCATGACGTTGAGAGAGGATCCATTGTCTATTAGGACTCCTGTGAGTGTATTACCCATGCAGCCAACTGAGATGTGAAGTGGAAGATTGTGGTCCACTCCTTCTTCAGGAAGATCTTCGTCACAGAAACTTAGGTTAGTTCCGGCGGAGATGTTGGCAATGATGTTGTTGAATTGGCTTATTGTAACACTTGGTTCTACGAAAGCTTGTTCCAAAACTTTCTGTAGAGCTTCCCTATGAGCTTCAGAACTCAATAGCAGGGAAAGAACAGAAATCCTAGACGGAGTATGTAGTAATTGGTCTACAATGTTGTATTCACTCCTCTGGATTAACTTCAAGATCTCATCATTTTCTTTCGCTTGAACAGCATTGGTCGGATGATTGTCTTGCCTATGTGGTACTTCCTCCGAAGGTTTCTCCACATTTTCTGTTGTTCTGTTGAAGACTCGTCCACTTCTGGTGACTCGACTAACATCAGCAATGTTGACAACAGACGGTAATGGTATTTCCTTACCATTTTCAATGAATGTAGCGTTGTACTTGTATGGTATAGCCTTGCTGGACTCATACGGTACAGGTCCTGATAAGTAGATGACTAACGGAGCAATTGCTGTCTTCCTGCTATCATACTTAACTTGCATTGGTTCTTCTTGATTAACTTGAGGAGATACGGTAAAGACTTCGTCATCTTCTCTGTTGGCAAGAACAGTAATGGTATTGTCATCCATCAGCTTTTGAATGTCGTTGCGAACATGCAAACATCCTCGTGAATTTCTTCGACAGATTTCGCATCTACTGTAAGGATGGAAATCCGTTCCAAAGTAGGCAAGTCCATTTAAAGTCTTATGGAACCTGACTACCGATCCTTCAAGATCTTCAACTTTGTAGATTTTGTATTCTCCTGGACATCCTTGAACCATGTTGATGTCATGCTCAGTTCTGACTCGGATATGTTGAATCCATCCTAAGTCCATTTGTTCTTGTAATGCAGCTTGAACTACGGCACACCCTTGATTGTTCTTTGGACAAATTTCACATGTGAAGTAGTTGTGAGGTGGTACATGACCGTACCCAGCTTGTCTAGCGTGCATCCTGACAAGATTTTCCCCTATCTGACGAATGTCGTAGATTTGAATGACATTGGGGTGTTGATCTATCAGATTTACTGAAGCTTCTTTATGCTGCGGCAAAGGATTTGCTTGGACGTTTGGATTAGTATCTTTGAAGGATAGCATTCCGCTTTTCACTAATCGTTGGACGTCAATCTTGAAAGATAAACAGTTCTCAATATTGTGACCTGGTGCCCCCTGATGATAGGGACAAGATTGGTCAGCCTTATACCATGGTGAGGAACTGTTTGTAGGATTTGGAGGACTTCTTGTCTGAATGAGTCCTTTTGCCAGTAATGTTGGAAACAATTCTGCATACGGCATTGGTACGGGGTCAAAGGCAGGATACCTTGGAGCCCGATTGTTGTAATTTGGAGGTCGAACCTGCTGCTGAGGTTGCTGCGACCATTGTTGAATTTGTTGTTGCGAGACCTGAGGTTGATAAGCTGGCGCTGAGTTAACAACCGGAGTTATTGTTGCAACTTGAGGTTGGAATTTCTTCTTGATTTTGTGCAAGACATTGCTGACATCTTGATCCTTTTTCTTCTGGAAAGAACTTCCATACTTCCTTGGACCAATAGAAGATTCTGGTTCTTTGTTCAAGCGTCCTTCTCGAACTGCTTCTTCTAAACGCACACCCATGTTTACCATCTCGGTAAAGTCACTTGGTGCACTTGCAACCATTCGTCCGTAGTAAAATGGACTTAAAGTTTTGAGATAGATTTTTGTCATTTCTTTCTCTTCAAGTGGTGGACAAATTTGAGCAGCAACTTCACGCCATCTCTGAGCGTATTCCTTGAAGCTTTCTCTATCCTTTTGAGTCATGGCCCGGAGTTGATCTCTGTCGGGAGCCATATCCAGATTGTACTTATACTGTTTGACGAAGGCCTCTCCGAGGTCTCGAAAAGTACGAATCTCTGAACTGTCCAAGTTCATGTACCATTTGAGTGCAGCACCAGTCAGGCTGTCTTGAAAATAATGAATGAGCAATTGTTGATTATCAGTCTGAGTTGACATTCTTCGAGCGTACATCACAAGATGACTTTGTGGGCATGAATTCCCTTTGTACTTCTCGAACTCTGGTACTTTGAATTTGTGAGGAATCTTAACATTTGGAACCAGACAGAGGTCTGCAGCATTCTTTCCAAATAGATCTTGTCCTCGGAGAGTCTTGAGTTCCTTCTGCATTTGCAGAAACTGTTCTTGGAACTCGTCCAATCTTTCATACACGCCAGCATCCTCACTTGGAGCGTGATGATATACTTGTCCGCCCTGCGGGGGAAAAGTATGCATAATGGGCTGTGGAGAAGCCATGACAGCAGATCTTGGAATCTCAGCATTCTGTTGTGCGAAACCCATTGCCGTTGCTCTTGGAACTTCAATTTCCAGAGGTTTGTAACCCTCCGGTGGACGCATATCCATGGTGACTTTTGGAGCTTCAGAAGCTGGAGGTATGTACCCTTCTGGAGTAAAGTTATACGGCATGCCCCAAGGTCGATCAGGCGGCATAGTATACTGAGGAATAGGAGTAGAAACAATCTCGGAAACCACAGTCCTTTGTGGTTCTTCTGGCATTGGTCGATTCTGCGCAACTACCAGGGCTTCTACCATACTATTGAGTCTTTCAACAGTACCTTTGAGAGTATTAATCTCTTCTCTGAGTTCTTCATTCTCTTGCTCAAAGTCTTCCATTCTTTTCTTGCGACTTGAACGAGTGTTGTATGGATGAGACAGCTTGAAAGTCTTGGTTCACCTCCTTCTCCTCCTCTCTTTCTGGAGAAAGGAAAGTAACTCTTAGATCCGCGACAATTCTCGTGTCAGTGCGTACGACTAAAGCGATGTATGATATGCAATTAAGTTATTATTTTTCAAGGAAACACCATAATTACGTTATGAAACATCAAACTTTTATTAATTAAGCGAAAATGCCGTTTTTACACACTTTGAAAAGGGGAAATACAGAGAAATTGAGAGAAAGGACTCTAAAACTTTGATGAAGAGCTGACTTCACGTTCTAACATCTTCTTCTGTTTCTTGAGCTGAGCGTTCTCTGACGTGAGCTGATCGATGATCCAGGAAGCAGGAGGGATATGATGAGAAAGTGACGTTTGTGTCACTTGTCGATCGAGCACTTCAAGTAACTCATCCTTCCTTCTTAGGATGTTTTGAATTTCAACATTTTCCGTGTTGACAATTCGATACTTGTTCCTCCAAGCATTCCTTTCTTGGCATACCTTGTTTAATGCCGCTTGCAGTTTTTCAACATCGGTGGAGAAAAGGTAAATTGGTTCCCTTAGGGGAATAGGTTCTTGATGTTGATATGGCATCCTGAGCTTGAATGCTCTGACGCGTACCCATTGAAGGTAAGGATCCAGGGAGATGCAAAGATGTTTTCCTAACAATCTTCTCCCTTTGCTGTGAACAAGACGCCAGGCTTGGACAATTTCCTTCTTTAGCATGTTGCCATGATCGTCGATGTTCTTGAAGAACAGACCCTCCAATTGGATGTTACTTGGTATATTTTTCATGGGATAGCCGTATTGACGACGGGCTAAAGCTGGATTGTAACTAATTCCTCCCTTAGTTCCAATAAGGGGTACGTTGGGGAAACATCCGCAACTGAAAATGATCTTAGTTTCGTCGTTGTCAGGACTACACCAATCAATGTCTGTATGAGTGAGGGACATGATTTTCTGTGACCAGTAAAGGCCATCCCTCATATTCCAGAAAGTGCTAGACTTTGGCAGGTGCGAAACGAACCATTCGTATAACAACGGTACGCAGCATGTGATTAATCCTCCTCGCTGCAGGTTTCTTGAATGCACAGAGTGATAAGCATCCGCAAGCAAGGTTGGAACTGGATTTCCAATTAAGAAGATCTTAATTGCGTTGATGTCGACGAAATCGTTAATGTTAGGAAACAAAAACAATCCGTAGATAAGCAAAGCCAAGATTTCCTCAAAAGCGCTCATATCTTGGATGCTGACGAAGTACCGAGCTTGATCAAACAGGAATTTGGAGGGCAATCCTTGAATTCCTCCTCTACTCACCATATGAGTTCTGATGTCGACTACGTTCAAAGGAGTAGTTGCAGCAATGATAATGTCGTCAGGGTTCTTTTCCAAACCGGAGTACGAATCTTGCGCGTACACGGGTATTCCAATCAGACGAGAGTATTCCTCCAACGTAGGCATGAGCTGATAATCTGGAAAGGTGAAGCAGTGATACGTTGGATCGTAAAATTGTACCAAGGTGGGAAGGATCCCATCCACAATGTTGGTATTGAGCAAAGGCAGAAGTTTTCCATACTTCTCCTTGAAAGCCTGGGGGTTGACCACCAGTTTTCTGAGCTTTCCCAGTTCCTCGACCTGGGGAATATTGAAGGTGTATTTCCTAGCTCTCTTTCTTCCGTAATCCATGGTATAGATCCTTAAGTCCTTTCTCCGTTTCTCTCTTTCTATGAAGTTCAAAACGTTCGTTATTTAGTTTCCTTGAAAAACGACTCGAAAAAGACTCTTTTTGTTTTTAGTTGTTTATTAATGAATGATGCATGAATGCATGAATGCACACACAAGAGTTTTAAACAAACATGGCGTTGAAGGGTATAGTGGTCATGAAGTCCAAACGCAAACCCCGCCCCAATGGTAAACTAAGGTTAAGGATTTTTGTACCTGTAGAACGGGTTCTAGGGGTCTCAGAGTTTTTGCTCAACCTTAAAGATACGTTGATTGGTATCTATAAGAGAGTTTTATCTGAGTGTAGTATCTGCATGACAATTACTTTCGTAATCACCGCTCTACGTCCTAAAAAAGGCTTTAAGTGGGGTTAATGCGTTTCTAGGTCCTCCTGGTACAAATCAGTCTCGGAATGCAGTGGCGCAGTTAATCACAACCAGCCAGGCAAATCCCAAGAGTAGACTTGGAAACCAAGATTAGAGGGCCTTCACCGGGAAGACATCCTCCATCCTATCTTATGTTGCACTCAAATCCGGGTATAGGATTTCTCACCACAAGGGGGAATCAAGCCCTTTCCCGATACAGAATAAACAAAGTAAACAAATATATATGCAACAATCACATGATATGACACAGAGGTTAGGCAGGACCTCTCTTGTTTGAGGGGGAATTTGGCATCCCTACTTCCTCATTGGGGCTGGACCAGCAACAGGTCAACCATTGGTTTGGATGAAAAACCAAGGTTTTTAACACTTATATCCCCAGCAGAGTCGCCATTTTTACTGTGGTGTCGTTTTTTTTACCTCCCCGTTTCACTTGGGAGGACGGCACGCTAAACCCTTCACGCGAAATTTGGAAGGAGAATGCGCCCGTGGTGGGATGAATTTTGTTTCAGTTCTTCCTACGATATCACACGAACTTTCTTATTGGTCCTACGAGTAGGAAAGGGAAAAAAAGATCTCAACTAAACCCTAGGATTTTGCTAAGTGTGGGGATTTCACCTAGACTAGAAATTCTGGAGTCCGGGGGGTCGGTTATACATAGGGAAGTGTTTAAACACCCTACATATCTGTAGTACTCTACAGGAACCTTCTCTGTGTCATTTGTGATTGTGTTTGCTGTTAATGATTGGGAAAGTTTCTCCTTTGTGTTAGGAGAGAGAATTGAATTGATTAAAGAAAGACAGACAGATAGACAGACTGACTATTTTTGGTATTTTATTAGCTCGCTGAGATTCCTTGTGAACCTCATGCCTACATATCCCTAGTGGAAGTCAGAGCTTAATGTAGTTCGGGGAACTAACTAGGGAAATTACTTGTTTTTGGTGCCTTGCTTGAAGCTCAAGGTTGAAGCTTGGAATTAAATCTCTGTTTACAGTAAAGAGACATGAAATCATCTTTACAGAGAGGTATTTGTACTATTCTACCACAAACATTTAAAAGTGACAGAAAAGCTAAAAAAATGATGTTTCATTAAGAGGGGAGTCTACTTGGTTGATCAAGTATGACAGCTATCGTGCCTCTAAAATGAAAGAAAGATGCTCGTCCCAATTAGGGAAAGTGTACAAGTCTGGGGATGTGCCAGAGCATGTCTTTCAGAGTCCTAAATGGGAGACTTTGATTGAAATTGAAATTGAAATGTTTGTTTGTTTGAATGTGGTAGAGTAGTAAAAATATCTCTCTATAGAGATAAGCTATGTCTATCTACTGTATAAAAGATTTGACTTTAGCTGGCTTGTATGAGGCCCAAGCTTGAGGATTTTTTGATTGATTTATTAATATTATTGACTCTGGGAGATGACTCCACTGGGGATTAATTACAGGGTATTTTTGTGTTCTGTACAAAGCCCAGAATTGAGGCTGACTCTACTTAGGGAGACTCTATTTGTGTGCCTTGTACAAAGCCCAAGGTTGTGGCTAAATGCTGAGGATAACTGAATTTTTTGAGACTATGAATGACTCTATTTTGTGTGCCTTGTACAAAGCCCAAGGTTGTGGCTGACTCTAGCTAGGAAAAACATTATTTTCTGCCTTGTACAAAGCCCAAGGTTGTGGCAGACTCTTAAATAAACTGAGTATGGATGACTCTATGGGGAAAAAGATCCTAGGTGTTAGGAATATTTGACACATAAAAATATGGTTTATCTGCCTTGTACAAAGCCCAAGGTTGTGGCTGCTGAGTGATGAAGAAATCACTGGGGAGACTCTATTATCTGCCTTGTACAATGTCCAAGGTTGAGGCTGACTCTTGACAGGGGAGTTTTATTGTTTGGTGCCTTGTATGAAGCCCAAGGTTGAGGCTAACTATTTTTGTTGGTTTTGACTCTACTGAGGAGATTTTATTTATTGAAAGACTGTTTTTCTTTGGAAGCTAACCCTTTCCAGGGATTTTGACTCAGCTGGAGAAATTATTTGGTAAAAGACTGATTTTATCATGTTTTTTGGAGGCTGACCCTTTCCAGGGGTTTTGACTCTTTTGGGGAAATTATCTCCTAAGAGAAATGAATCTTTATATTTTGACATTTTTATTAATTGACTTTGGAGGCTAACCCTTTCCAGGGATTTTTATTAAAAATGAAAGAATGTGTGGAAGCTAACCCTTTCCAGGGAATTTTATTGAAATGATGGATTGATTTGGAGGCTAACCCTTTCCAGGGTTTTTATTGAAATGATTGGCAGAAAGATTATCTAGTGGAGACTTCTTGTTTAAAGCCCAAGATGAAGGCTGACTCATGCTGAGGATAAGCAAATATGGATCCTAGACTCTGCTAAAGAAGATTGATGAAGATAAGGGTGACAGAGACTGTCCATGTCTCTCATTCCAAAAGGTGTACTCAATGTAAAATTGAGACAAACTTAGCATGTTTAAAGTCTGGTTTAAATTAGAAGAAACTCACCAGGGTAGGCTAAAAGGTGACTAAAGACCTGTTCCTATGTTTATAAGAAACCTGATGGGTCCTTGTATACAAGCTCAAGAGGAAGCTGGAAATGCTTTTAAGAAGCCTGTGGGTCCTTGTACAAAGCCCAAGAGGAGGCTAATCGAGGGTCCTTGTTATAGCACAAGAGAAAGCTATGTAGTTTTGAACTTATTTTGGCTCTAAGCAAATGGGTAAGAGGTTTCACCGGGAATAATTCCTCTTTGGGTGGATGTATCCTATATTTTTGGATTCTAAGGTTTTTGCCAAGACGTTTCACCGGGAATAATTCATCTTGGGGGTTTGAACTACAGATCTCTAATTAGGAAAGAGCCTTCACCGGGAAGACATTCTCAATCCTAGGCCATATTCCTATAATATATATATATATATATATAGTTTAACTGTCCTAGGGTTTATACTCACACGTAGTTCTAAACTAATATATATGCACAGTTTATATTTGACAGTAATTTAAATAAAGACTGTAAATTGAAAGCTTGTAAAGCCTAACCTGGATGGAGTGGAGGCCATTGAAGAAGTATGTACAGAGCCTCAACAGTAATTGGTGGATAACAGTTGAATATATATATATGATAAACAGTTAAGGGTTTTTGAAAACAGAAGAAGTGAAGATGGACAAAGGTCACATAGGTATCTGAAGAGTTTCACCGGGAATAATGCCCTTCAAATACCAGAAGAATGTTTTGAAAACAGAAAGAAGATTTTGAAAATACAGTTTTGAAAACAAGCTAAGAAGAGAAGGTGTTTGGGACTTACACTCTATTAGAGGCCCAGTACTTTACAGTACTGGCTGTAAAAACAGTTTGAAAATGATTTGGAATGATACAAGGTTTTGTTGTTTGAAAACCCTAATCATTTGATTTATTCGGAGATTGAAAACAGTTTTGAAAATTGACAAAAGTCAACTTAATTAAGGTAAAAATAAAGATTTTTAACTAATTAAGACCTAAACAATTAGGGTTTTATCATAAACTTATTTACAAAATGATTAGGTTAAAACAAAGTGAATATATATATTTAAAGTATTTAAGAAAACACTTAAAACATACTATTTTAAACCTAATTAAAACACATGAAATAAATAATATTTTTATGATTTTTTTTTATTATTTACAAAATAGATATATTAAATGACAAGTGTGTGAAAAATGAAGTGAAAATGATTTAATTTGATAGGTGAATTATTCATGTGAAGTTGTGAAGAAAATAAAAGAAATTATGTGTTAAAAAAAAAGTTTTGGCCCTTGGAGGATTTGAACCCACGCCCTTGAAGTCACCAGCCCAAAACAACACCACTGAGCCAACGCGCGCTTGGTGATAATAACTCTCACTCAATTGGTTATGTTTCAAAACAAGTGATAAATCATTGAAAAATAAAAGAATCAAAAAGTCTGGGGCGAGGGGGATTCGAACCCCAGACTTTGGACACGCGCAACACACAAACACTCTTTACCACTGGGCTGTAACGATGTAGTCGTTTATAAAACAACTTCTATTCAAAATAAAATAAACTTTGGCCCCAGATTTAAATTTTGCGCGCCATGGCCATAGTCATCTTCTTCCTCGAGCTCAAGAATTTTCAAAATCCTAACTCTCTGGTTTCTCAACTAAATGACATGATGTAAACATCAATCTTGTTCTAAATTTCCTCACGAATCCAGATATGTAACTAACATTTATTTATATGAACTATAGCTACCTAATTTCTCAGAAAACTCTAAGAACACATGAACCCTAAATTTGAAATTAAATGACAAACAAGATGAATAAATGAAAGATGATAGAGGGTTTTCAATCCTCTGATGATGCTAAACAAGATAGAATCGAGCTTTAACTCAAAGAGTGCTTAAATTAAAGAGGTGAGGTTCAGAGACTTACCTCTGAAAATGGAGGTCGTGAGGGTGATGGAGAACACCTGGACTTGAATGAATGATCTCAATAGCTTCCTTGAGACTCAATGATGCTAACTGAATGCTTATTGGAGCTTGAATCCTCCTGAATTGCTCTATGGACCTCCTTCGATTTGAGCTTCAAGTAGACATGGAGGTTGTTGAATTTGGAGTTACAGACGAGCTGCAGCCATCTGGTTAGCTTCACTATGACCTGAGGAGTGTGCCTGGATGATTGGCTTGGCTTGAAACCTCCTGAATTACTCTAGGGACCTCCAACTGCAACAGCTCCAAGTGAGAGGTGAAGATGATGATTCTTCACTTACAGAAGTGTTTCAGAGGTCTGGATCACCTCTAAATGACTTCCCTAATGTGTTTGAATACTTAATTCCAAAGGAAGAGCTTTGGTTTGAAGAATCCGAGTCTTCTTGCCAAAGAACCTTTGAAAACCTTAAGTATGAAGAAAGAAGAGAGAAAGCAAGAATTTTGTTGCTTTGGTGTGGTTTCTGAATGAGAAAGAGGCCTCTATTTATAGGCAATTGGTTCAGAGCAATTGATCATAGTAAGCTTGCTTAGTGTAGTGAGTTTGGTTTCTTAGCCATGAAGGAATTCAAAGAATATTCCAAGTGCAATGATGAGCTCTTTGATACCACTCCCTAGCCATCGGTTTTGCTTGATCTTAGGGGACCAAATGGCTGCAGAAATGAGCTCCAATTGGTTGGGAGAAGATTCCTTTGATGAATCACCAATTTGTCATAAATTCAAAAATGCAATCATTACATAATCACATGCCTTTGTTTTTGGGAATCTTCTCTAATCCTTATGCAATGATGGAAATTGATGTATGGTATGGTTTCAGATGCATTAGAGGTCGTGTAGCATCACTTAGTGAAGCAAAATGCACAAAATTGCAAAGTTTCAAATTGTACATGACCTATAATTTTACTTCATGAGGCCAACTTTGAACAAGCATAACTCCTAGCTCAAATTGAATTTGGAGAAGGTTGAACACAATTTGGAAAGCCCTAAACATCTACTTCAAATCATTAGTTTGGAGTTTCTTCAGAATCCTTTGGCAAATTTGTGAAAAATGAGGCTAAATTTGGAAGAAAACTAGGTTAAAACACTTAGAAAAATTTCTAAGTGTTTATGACCTAAAACTCCAAAATTTCCAAAACTCTTAAATGATTGATCTTTTGAAAAAAGTTCCTTTGTAAGATGTTGTTTTATTTTGCAAGATCTACAACTTTCATGTTGGAAGTTTTTTGAGTTGTGTAGGTGAAATTTTGAGTTCTCACCATGCCTTAAAAAACCCTAATTCCCGACTTTTTGCTCCTTGATGAATTTCTTTGAATTTCTTTGGTCAAATGACTTCATTATCCATATATTGATGATATTGATCCTTAAAAGTCATGGTTTGACCAAAAATCTCAAAAGTCAATGGTGATCCCATACAGTTGACTTTTTCCTGGTAAGGTGAGATTTTGGACTTTTGTGTAGAATCAAGATCTTCTCCTCAAATGAATGATGTAAATGGATTATATTGAGGTAGTAGAGACTCTTGAATCATGTCTTGAGTTTTGGATCCATGCCCTGATTAAAAGTCAACTATCTTGGTGAATTAGGTCAAAAACCCTAATTGTCGACCAGAGGACAATGATGACTGTAGACTTTGAACTGAGGTGTGATGTCCAGTGGATCTTGTCATATGAGTTATTTGAAGATGATTGATGTCTTTGAATGGTTCCCTGGGGCTTTTTAGGGTTTCCCAAAGGTGATCCCTGATTTTAGTCCTTGATAGGCTCCAAACCCTAGTCTGTTGATCTGTGTAATTTTGTACTTAGATGACTGGGTGTCTAATCAATCATAGGTGAAATAATGAAGCTTTTGAGTCTTATGATTGTATTAGAGACTAATCCCTCTATTGATTGATCCTTTGCCTGAGTTTTCTTGTCTTTGAACACCCTCGATTGAATGCCAGACTGCCCTGGGTACTTACTTTGACTTGATGAAAATCCTGGAGATATGTCATCTCAGGGGGGTCAAAAATTAGGGTATGACAGATGCCCCTATTTAAGTTTCTTTTATCTGGAGGGAGAGAGATTGATATCTCGATCTCTCCTGCGTAAAAGAGACTTAAATATCAAAGAATGCCCGAATTTTGGGCGCTCCTGAGATGATAAAATCTTTGCATGATTTGATCCCGTTGTCGCACTTGGCGGGGGATGAGGAGACAAACTCCTGTAGAAATACTTGATGTGGATTCTGGAGAATGGATGGCAGTGTAGGATGCGCAACCCATCTTCTTTAACTAAGTGTTAATACTTAGAAAAAGGTAAACAACCTCCCCTTGTTTCGGATGTCCATATCTCGAAACTGGTCTTAGTTGCGTTTGGACAATATCTCAGATAAAGAGAAAATTTCCAAAGGTTTGTTTCCTCATCAAACTTCTCATCAGCACTTGGAGACGAGACGCCATTTGATGGTAGTAAAGAAACTTCAAAGGTTTGTTTCCTCGCCAAACTTCTTACCAGCGCTTGGAGGTAAGATGCCATTTGACGGCTGTAAAGAAACTTCAAGGGTTGTTTCCTCGTCAAACTTCTTACCAGCGCTTGGAGGTAAGATGCCATTTGACGGCTGTAAAGAAACTTCAAAGGTTTGTTTCCTCGTCAAACTTCTTACCAGCGCTTGGAGGTAAGATGCCATTTGACGGCTGTAAAGAAACTTCAAAGGTTTGTTTCCTCGTCAAACTTCTTACCAGCGCTTGGAGGTAAGATGCCATTTGACGGCTGTAAAGAAACTTAAAAGGTTTGTTTCCTCGTCAAACTTCTTACCAGCGCTTGGAGGTAAGATGCCATTTGACGGCTGTAAAGAAACTTCAAGGGTTGTTTCCTCGTCAAACTTCTTACCAGCGCTTGGAGGTAAGATGCCATTTGACGGCTGTAAAGAAACTTCAAAGGTTTGTTTCCTCGTCAAACTTCTTACCAGCACTTGGAGACGAGACGCCATTTGATGGTAGTAAAGAAACTTCAAAGGTTTGTTTCCTCGCCAAACTTCTTACCAGCGCTTGGAGGTAAGATGCCATTTGACGGCTGTAAAGAAACTTCAAGGGTTGTTTCCTCGTCAAACTTCTTACCAGCGCTTGGAGGTAAGATGCCATTTGACGGCTGTAAAGAAACTTCAAAGGTTTGTTTCCTCGTCAAACTTCTTACCAGCGCTTGGAGGTAAGATTCCATTTGACGGCTGTAAAGAAACTTCAAAGGTTTGTTTCCTCGTCAAACTTCTTATCAGCGCTTGGAGATAAGATGCCATTTGACGGTCGTAAAGAATCTTCAAAGGGTTTTTTCCTCGTCAAACTTCTTACCAGCGCTTGGAGGTAAGATGCCATTTGACGGCTGTAAAGAAACTTCAAAGGTTTTTTTCCTCGTCAAACTTCTTACCAGCGCTTGGAGGTAAGATGCCATTTGACGGCTGTAAAGAAACTTCAAAGGTTTGTTTCCTCGTCAAACTTCTTATCAGCGCTTGGAGATAAGATGCCATTTGACGGTCGTAAAGAAACTTCACCATCTTCCCTTTTGACTTGACGTCTTTGAAAGAATGTCATATGGCCTCATGATCTTTTGAGGGGCTAATGACTTTGTTTGAAGGCGGACGAACTGTTTTCGGGGTGAAAACTGCCATTCGTCAACTGATGCCTGGGGAATCAACGAACTGTTTTCCTAAGAGGAAAACTGCCATTCATCGACTCTGTGGGGAGTTAAACATCCCAGAAATAGACAAACTGTTCGAAGAAACTGCCATTTGTCGATCTCTTGAGTATTTAATAGACAAACTGTCTTTTCTTGGGAAAAGACTGCCATTTGCCAATTGCTAGGGGAGCAAACTGTCTTCTACTGGGAGAGACTGCCATTTGTCGACCCTGTCATGAAAGAAAGTGAGCAAACTGTCTTCTGCTGAAAGAGACTGCCATTTGCTGACTTTGTTATGATAGAAAGTGAGCAAACTGTCTTCTGCTGAAAGAGACTGCCATTTGCTGACTTTGTTGGGGAATCTGAACTATCTTCTGGACGAAGACTATCATTCGCTGACTCCGCTGGGGAATCATTTGTCGATCTGCTGGGAGATTCTGAATTTTTCTTTGACAAGAAGTGGCACCTCTTGACCCTGCTGGGGAAATACCAAACCTGTAGGGAATTCCAAAATGTGAAGCAGACTATCTTATCTGAAGAAGACTGTCGAATGTCGCTCTGCAGGAGATTCTCGGCTGAGGAATTCCAAAAGTGAACAAACTATCTCTTTGAGGGAGACTACCATCTGTTGACTTGCTTGGTGAGATCCTTGTGTATGAACTGTTGTTTCGAAGGAAAAAGTTTTTTCCGAAACTTGCAGGGGAAACTTGAGTTCATGCCTCAATGACTTAGGCATTCACAGGACCAAAGCCTGATTCGGCTATGCAATTATGATGTAATGTATGCATGAATATTATGACAATGATAAAATGTAAAGTGAATGTGAATGGAATTGTCGCGGATGTAACATCCTAAGATACGACTTGAATTCTTGTTGATCAGAAGATGTCCTCTTCTTGTAGTTCGAACTCTGTTGGGAATATCTGGTTATCAGTTGTCCGCTGTCCGAAGTAAGTAATATGAATTGAAGTAAAGATCCGTCATCGGGAGATGTTCGCAAAGCGACCTCATGGGGAAATATTGGTTCCCGGAGTTTCAACCGTTCTCGGAGCAACTATTTGCATTCTTCCTATTGTTTGTAAACCTCAGAAAGAAATTTCACCTTTATTTTTGCAAGTAAATTCATTTTTATTTTATGAAAACATTTGTTTCAAGAAATTGACTGTTTAAACTTAAAATGCATTTCAAGAAACTGAATAAGACTAGATTGCAAAGGAAAAGCACAAGGCTCAAATTATTATATATGGAATGGTAATCAGCCAAATGCTTGATTCCATGGAGTATTTACAAAGTTGGAAATTGGTAATTTTCGGGAAAAGGGCTACGATGAAACGTGACGACCGTTATCTTTCCCTTCCACTCCGAGTTGCGCTGTATTCGTGCTTCGTAGAAGATGACCTACTGCTGATGAATAATCCGCTATGAATTCTGAATGATCAAGTTTGTCCTGGACACAATTACTTGCCATATATCCCTAACTTTTGCGTAAACTACCCCTTTCAGGTTTTAAGTCTACCGGGATTGAATAATATTTTTTTATGTCTCTAACTTTTGCCTGAATCGCCCTTTCGGGTTTTCGATTCACCGAGACGCTCTTTTTTGCCTAAGCCGCTCTTTGCGAGTTTTCAACTTAGCGAGCTGTTCTTTTTTTTTATTTAGGCGAAGTATTTCTTGACTGCGTCGACGTTCACAGGACGGGTGAATTCTTCTCCATCCATAGTCGTGAGTATTAAGGCTCCTCCTGAGAAAGCTCTCTTGACCACGTAGGGGCCGTCATAATTGGGAGTCCATTTCCCTCTCGAATCTGTGAGAAAAGATTGAATCTTTTTGAGTACAAGGTCGCCTTCTTTGATCGTGCGAGGTCGGACCTTTTTGTCGAAAGCTTTCTTCATTCTTTGTTGATATAGCTGTCCGTGGCATAAAGCTGTCATGCGCTTTTCTTCGATTAAGTTCAATTCATCGAATCTGCTTTGACACCACTCGGCTTCTGTTAATTTTGCTTCTATCAAGACTCTCATTGATGGAATCTCAACCTCTATTGGTAGGACTGCCTCCATGCCATATACAAGGGAGAAAGGAGTTGCTCCAGTCGAAGTACGTACTAATGTACGGTAACCATGAAGAGCATACGGGAGCATTTCATGCCAGTCTTTGTAAGTGATGACCATCTTCTGAATGATTTTCTTGATGTTTTTGTTAGCTGCTTCTACAGCTCCATTCATCTTTGGTCTGTAAGGAGATGAGTTGTGATGTTCGATCTTGAATTCTTCACAAAGCTCCTTCATCATTTTGTTATTCAAATTTGACCCATTGTCAGTGATTATCTTGCTAGGAATGCCGTAGCGACAGATGATGTGATTCTTGATAAATCTGACGGCAACTTGTCTTGTAACGTTTGCATATGAAGCTGCTTCAACCCATTTGGTGAAATATTCTATGGCTACCAAGATGAAGCGATGTCCGTTGGACGCTTTTGGTTCGATCATTCCAATCATGTCGATTCCCCACATGGAGAAAGGCCAAGGGGAATAGAGTATGTTGAGAAGAGATGGTGGCACATGAATTCTATCGGCGTAGATCTGACATTTGTGACACTTCCTTGCGTACTGGTAGCAATCTGACTCCATCGTCAGCCAATAATATCCTGCTCTCAGTATTTTCCTTGTCATGGTATGTCCATTGGTGTGAGTACCAAAGGAACCTTCATGTATTTCTCTCATAAGTATTTCTGCTTCTTTTTTGTCGACGCATCTGAGCAGAACCATGTCGAAGTTTCTCTTGTACAGAACATCTTCATTCAGGAAGAATCTACAAGCTAACTTTCTCAAAGTCTTTCTATCTTTCTTTGACGTCCCGAGAGGGTACTCTTGCTTTTGAAGAAAGTTCTTGATGTCGTGATACCACGGTTTGTCGTCGATGATTGCTTCTACTGTGAACACATGAGCGGGCCTATCCAGGCGCATAACATCGATCCGAGGAACGCCATTCCAATGATTTATCCTAATCATGGAAGAGAGTGTGGCTAATGCATCAGCCAAATTGTTTTCTTCACGAGGAATGTGATGAAAATCTACCCTGTCGAAGAATGGTAACAATCTTCTTGCGTAGTCTTTGTAAGGAATTAGCCCTGGTTGGCGTGTTTCCCATTCTCCTTTAATTTGATTGATGACCAAAGCAGAATCTCCGTATACATCCAAGTGTTTGATTCTTAGATCCACGGCTTCTTCGAGACCCATGATGCAAGCTTCATATTCGGCCTCATTGTTTGTGCATTTGAAAGTTAATCTGGCAGTAAATGGAATATGGGTACCCTGAAGTGTAACAATGATTGCCCCAATTCCTCGTCCATAAGCATTGACAGCTCCGTCAAAGATTAAGCCCCACTGGGATCCTATCTCAGGTCCTTCGTCTGGTAGTGGCTCGTCGTAATCTTTCATCTTGAGGTACACACTACAACGCGCGAGGCTTTTAAAAGCGCTTTTTTTGGCCTTTAACAGCGCTTTAAAGCGCTGCCAAAGCCAGCGCTGGCATAGGCTGTCGCACGCTCGCGAAAATGAACAGAGTCGCCACCAATATATTTATCCCAAAGAGGGAAAGGAATATCAGAAAACCTGGCATAAAGAAAGGATAAGAAAAGGTCTTGCGACCAGAGATCAGGTAAGAAGTCGGTTACGCGAGGGGAAGGTACTAGCACCCCTCACGCCCATCGTACTCGATGGTATCCACTTATGTTTGTTCTATTCTAAGGGTGTATAAATCTAAAGCTTAATTACTAAGGAAATGCATGCAAATGAAAGAAAAGAAACACGGGGAAAATAAGGTTTATAAATAGTTGTGCTCGCTCAGGCCCCGCGACCCAATGCCTACGTATCCTTTTCAGGAATCAGAGCGCCGTAGTTCGGCTCTTTAGTTTTTGTTTGTTTTTGTGTTTTTTAGTGGACGGCGTTACATTCGCACTCCGCTGCTCGACCTCTGGAGTCTTAAGCTGGGGATGGAGCGGAAATAACGTGTCCGATTAGGAGAAAGAATGCCCTGAAGGCAAGAGAAAGAAATGCCTCGGAGGCAAGAGGGAGAAGAGAGAAAATTGGTTTGTGTCTTTTAGGTGTAATTCCATGATGGACGAAAACCTACTACAAGGCATCGCATCACTTCCTCACTTTGATTAGCTCTGAGCCTTTATTAGATATTTTGAAGTGTTTTTGTTTAAGTGTCTTTTAAGGGAAATTAATTTGTGACTTAGATCATACCAAAAAGAGTTTTGTTTTGCATATTTAGAGAAAGCACATCGAGGCCTACGCCACAATCGTTTCTCTAAATAACGGTTAAGAAATACATCGAGGTTTCACACCTCAATCATTTCTTCTCCGCTAAGTAAAGGAGATACAAAAAAGAGTTCTTTTGTGAATATTTAGAGAATGCACATCGAGGCCTACACCACGATCGTTTCTCTAAACAACGGTTTAAGAAATACATCGAGGCTTCACACCTCAATCATTTCTTCTCCGCTAAGTAGGAAAGAACATACATCAAGGCCTACGCCTCAATCATTTCTTCCTTACTATGAAATATAGTAACGGTATGATCTTCATCGATATTTATTAAGTATTTTAAAAGTTGAAAAGAAAAGAAGGAAGCCTAAGTATGAAGGGAATTTCTACCTAATGTTATCATGGTTTCTACCTAATGGTTAGGAGCAAAAAGCGGCATGAAAATATAAGCATAAGCGGAGATCGAAATTACGAGTAAAAATACAAGTAAATAACGATACAAGAATTAGTGTAAAATGGCTAACATAAACACTTGAAAATATGGTACAAGACATGAAAGTGAACAATGCAAAATAGTACAAAAATCGAATTTGAAATACTATTATTTTTATTGATTATTTTTAATGTCAAAAATTGTGTTAAAGTCTAAGAATTAATAGGAGAAAAATTAGCATTTTTATTTACCAAAAACACATAGAAAAGAAATCTAATTAAACTTAACTTTTAGTAATTAACAAAATAGAAACAGTGGTGTAAATTGAATTAATGGTGTGAACAGCATCAGGGCGCAGGGCCCAGCCCAAAGGATGTTTTTTGTATAGTTTCTCCTAGCAAAAACGGTGCAGCATGGGCCAAATGGGGGGTGTAGAGTGAATTTCGTGACAGGCCCAAAGGTGCTTTATTGCAGAACCGTTTTCTTTTGTAAAGATTTTCTTGTGCCAAAAAGTGGCGCATGGGTCCCAGGGTATGTGATTAGCGAACCCGGCCCATAGTTGTTTCTGTTTGATCCATGTATCATGATTTTCAGATTTTAACAAGAATAAAGACTTAACAATTAAAAAATAAAAATGAAAGGTAGCAATTGAGATTGGGAATTAGGGTTCAGTTATGTTACCTTTGGGATGAACAACGCGCAAGCTCTCTTTCTCACGGCCGCGGCGTCGATCTCCGATCAACTCTCACCCTTGCTTTAGCAAAACGGCGACGACGGTGTCCTTCCACCCTCTTCTCCGGCGAATCGTTCTGAACGCCGCCGTGACTCAACTCTTCCCTCCATCTTGTTTTAGTTCTCAATCTCTTCTCCGTTCACCTCGAATTCCTTTTGTCCCCAATTTTAAACCCTGAGTTTGAGAACGGAGATTGACAATTGATAACACCAGAGAGGAAATTCCGATGAGCAATTTGGCGAATGATGATGAAAGATTGGCGAGTAAGTTTTTACTGTTTAGACCTCTTCTTCTTCTTTTTTCTAAATCTTTGTTTCTTTGAGTATGGATGAGATGTTGTTGTGTGTGTTCGTTGTTGTTGAATAGGGTGTGAGTGAGGCTTCGATGGTGAAGAAGGTGAAGGTCGATGGAGGCTATGCTTCACCTCTTTCAGAGCTTGATCAATGCTCTGAAGAGGATGGCTCAAGAAGCTTTGAGTGAGTTTGGTTATGGAGGAGATGGGAAGGTTCAGAGAGAGTGGAAAGGGGAGGAAGATGAAGATTGTGAAATGGTGAAGAAAATGGTCGAAGATTCGAAGCTGATGCAATGATGGAGATCCAAAAAATGGGAGATGAAGATGAGAGAATAGGTTGAGAGTGAAGAATTGTGTGTAGTGAAATGGCGTGGAGAGTTGAAACTGAAGTGAAGCCTGAATATAAATAGGTGAGTTCTTCTGATTTTTCCTTCTGAAATTCTGTTATAGTTTGTTAGAGTTAGTTGTGAATCGGTTATGAACAGTTATGCTGAGCTGGCAGGTTAGTTTGTTAGGAGTGGACTGAATTCGGTTAGGTAGTTACAATTAGTTATCTGTTAAAAACTGTTGGGGTTGGAGTAAATATATGATAAATGTAGGGCTGGCTGCAGGTTGGTTTAATTGTTGCAGGGACTGTTATGTGTATGTGGTTATTGTTTGGTATTTGTATGTGAATGTTTCATTGATGCATGGCCATTAATTTAATATGTGCAAGGCTGTTTTTGGTTTGGTTTTTTATGTGAATGTATGTTAACTTAGTTTATATGCAGCTGGAGCTTATCTTATGGTTTGAACTGGTGCAGGTTTTTTGCTTTAGCTTGAAACGTGGGGCACAAGGCTGTGAAGGCTTGGAATGGATGGGTTCGAGATGGCTCGTGTGCGTAGCGAAGAGCTTGAAACCTGGGTTGTTGAATTTGTAATATATACTTAGGTGGCTACAGCAAGAATGTGAACTTGAATGGGAACATTTTGGTTGAACATGTATTGACTCATTAACTCATGGAATAGCCTTAAGAAATTTGTATAAGCCTTGATAATAGTACTGTAATGAACTTTGGATTCTTGACCAAGTAGCCTTTTATGTTTTTTTTCTTTAATTCGAGAAGAACTTCTGAATCTTGATGTAATTTTGACTTATAGAGGGATCTTTTCTTCTTTTCCCTTTGAGTCTTTTTCTTGCATGCTCCTTTTGATTGATGTCTTACATAGAATTCTATGACCATAGTGTGAACCTTTTAAAGTCTTTATCAAAGCAACTCAATCCCGGCAATGATCCAATACACATCATCTTGCTACATATTCATCAAGTCTTGCAACATAACTTGTAATCCAAGCATTTCATCAAATAATTGTGTCCACATTTCCTTAAGAAAGATCCTTTTGATACTAGGGAAATAAACCCTAATTCAGTTGATGCCTTTGATCCATCCACACTAATTTAATGAAACAACATTGTTCTCAATGAATGAATGTATGATTTGTTAGATGAATTTAATGGAGGTATGCAGGTGAATTGAAAAGCCTGAGCCAGATGGATGTAAATTAGGATGGGCAAATTTTGGGGTGCAACAGCTGCCCCTATTTAATCGTCTTAGACTTGAAGGAGAGATTGGCGCTAGCCTTTCGAGCATTCAAGGTGGAAGAAGATTAAATACCAAGTAAACCTGAAAATTTGCCTGAAGAAAGATGGAATCCACTGAGGTGAAAATGTTATCAACTCTTAGTTGAAGCACATTAACTCGGGGTTAACATGAAATAAACATCGACTCTGGGTCGAGATGGCAAATTAGGTCAACTCTGAGTTAAGGGGTAAAGGGAAGTCAGAAGGAAATAGCCGTCAACTCTGGGTTGAGTGGGAAAGAAACAAGACAACCATCAACTCTGGGTTGAGTGGTAAAAAGATAAGCATCAACTCTGGGTTGAATAAAAGACAAACATCAACTCTGGGTTGAATAAAAGGTGACCGTCAACTCTGAGTGAGTGGGAAAATACAAGACATAACCGTCAACTCTGGGTTGAGTGGGGAAAAAGAAATCAATAAGGAATGACCGTCAACTCTGGGTTGAGTGGGAAAGACAAGAGATAACCGTCAACTCTGGGTTGAGTGGGAAAGAGAAAAGATAACCGTCAACTCTGAGTTGAGTGGGAAAGAACAAAATATAACCGTCAACTCTGGGTTGAGTGGGAAAAGAAATTAACAAGGAATAATCGTCAACTCTGGGTTGAGCGGGAAGATATAATTAACTCGGGGTTAAAAGATAAGAGGAAAGTCAACTCTGGGTTGAACACAAAAACATCAACTCTGGGTTGAAGAAAGATGAACATGATTGACTAAGGGAGATGACACCACAATGGTAACTCTGAGTGATCCAGTGAAATATCAATTGATTGCTTGTAGGGATCTCATCTGATGAGTAACTTGGCTTATGCTTCACATGCAATGTTTGATTTGTTTTATGCACTTCTGGAGATGCAATGCAATGAATTCTATATGCAGTGTACTGATTGATTGGGGTTTCTGCTTTGTATGGAATGGATTAGGTGGAGTTCTTACACTCCGCTTGATTCAAGATAGGGTGGATGCCCCAGCTTTGTTGATGATTGGATTATGCGGGAGAAATGTCAATGAGAATGCAATGATATGCATGATGCATGTACGATGATGAATGGAATGATTGCTTCCATGGTACTAGGAGTGAATGGAGGGTTCCTTGCGGAAAGGTCCTTGCTTGAAGGATAGAACTTGTGAAGGTGAAGTGTGGCTTGACTCCTCGACACTTATCTCGATATCTGACACTTGCTTGAAGATGAAGAGATGAATTGTTACTAGCTGGCCCCAGATTGCAGGATCTCTTGAGATATAACTTTGATATGCTTGAATCATGGAGATTTGCGATGGTCTGCCCCAGTGTTGATCATGGAATAAATGCCCCAGATTGGAAGGAACTCTTCCACCAAATGGATGCTTGAGATATTTGCTCTGCGGATGACCAACCTTTGCCTTTGTAAGATCACTCGATGGAACTTCAATGTTAACTTTCCTTGGTATCAAGTACTTGCTTTCATATTAGAGACAATTCTGTTTTGAAAGAGATAATGAGAATGCAATGCACATGTTAATCTCAAAGAAAAGAGTTTATTTGTCAAAATGTTGTACTGATACTAACACAAACGACAAGCAACATTAGGAGTCAGTTTTGACATGATTTTACAGTTTGTATGCTTTCGGAACGAACCCTGCTTCAATTAGGACTTTTGAGGGTTGTAACGTGGTCGGGTTCACGGTTTAAGAAACAAAGGACAAAGGCTCAAGTTCTACTTAACCCACCCCTCTTCGTGATGTTCTCCAGTCCTACGTTCAGCTAGTTTGACACGAGTGTTCAACTTTCAGGAAGGATTGTGACGGATGAGGATCCTTTGTGGCTTTGATGGAGGTGGCAGTCACCCTTTGGTGCTTTCGTTGATGGTCACAACAACTTGTCCCTCGGAGGATTTTTCTTTTGCTTTGCTTTCTGCTTTCCCTAACTTTTGCCTGGACAAAAAGTTCCTTTTGAATTTGGTTTTCGTTGTCCAGCGGGATATGCCCTAATTTTTGCCTAAGTCATTTGCTTCAAAGTTTTTCTTTCTTTTTTGACTTAGCGGGCTATTGTTTTCCTTTTTTATTTTATTCATAACTTTCTTTTCATTCTTTTTGTCTCGTTCGGAAACAAGTTGCATGACTTTTGTGATTGACTTGAAGAAAAGGTTGTGACTGCCTTCTTCTTAGTGAATGAGAGACATCCATTGTGGATTGTGCTCTTCCTTTTTTGTTGTGAAAGATGGAATATGATTGATCCTCGGATGGAATACCTGAAAGTTGAACGTTCGGTCGCACTAACTGAAGACTACCCTGCCCCCGGTTAAGATTGAGGGTTTTGTATTTTTGAAAAGAAACTACTACTCCTTAGGCTCAAAGGGGTTGACGAAGGTTTCACTCCCTTATAACTCCGGTGTTTAGGAATTGAAACAATGCCTGTACATCATCAGCAGGATCTTTGTTCCAAAAGCATACAATTAGTAGTTCATGTGTTTTTTGATTTTTCATCATTCTCCTTTTTTAGTTGCTTAAGACAAATGAGTGAAGTATCAATGAACATAATGACAAAGATGAAATGATTTGAGAAAAACATGTATATTGCATTATTTTTTATTTATTCAAACAGAATGAGTTTCTTACAATGAGAAGTACTTGATAACAACAAAAGTACAGCAATTGAAAGTACATGAGAAATCTATACAATGACAAGCTTGGCTTTATTCTAATGCAAATGAAATGTTTTCTGACAAACATAAAAGTCTTTAGGCTTCAGTGGTGGAATGTGCCATAACAACTTGATCTTGTTTGTAATTCCCCATGATTCTTTGTTTATTGTCTCTTGTCATGTATCGGTGTGGAGGAATCGTCTTGACTGATCTGATGGAGAGGAATAGTGGTAAGAGTCTTGGTAACCATGGATGCACATGCATGAATGCAAAAATGTTAATGAAGATGCAAATGTATCATAAATCAGGATCAAGGATCAAGGCCTCTTGGATAACAACTTCTCATGGTCAATAAGATATGGTCGAACCCTCCAGATTCAGAGGTTCGACGTTGCTTTCTGGATAAATAGCTCGTGCATAAGTCAAAGATGGTCGAACCCTCCAGATTCAGAGGTTTGACGTTGATTCTGATAGATAACCTTTGTATAAGTCACATAAGGTCAAACCCTCCAGATTCAGAGGTTCGACGTTGATTATGATAGATAGTCTGAACGGGCATAGGGTGGGATGGAGGCATGTTTTCCTGCAAAACAAAATTCCCAACCCCTCTCACAGGTAGGATCTAGTATATGGTAGGTCAAAAAGCCAACAGAGGATTGAAAGTAGGCGCAATCATACGATATTGCCTCTTTCAACCAAGCTCTGTCCGTGGATACATGATCGGATCAATCAGACATACGTCTTCTGTCCGTCATGGCCACTCTATTCCTAGTTCCTAAGGTATCACTCTGGCCTGGGTATTGGGCCTTTTACCTCATAGAAATCCCACCCCACCTGCAAACATAGAAAATATGTGGCCCCCACGGGGACCCATAATATAGTCCAGGATGCGAGAAAATAAACATGATATGCAAGCAATAAATAGTCATGATATGCGAGGCATAAAGAAGTAAAGCAATAAAGCAATAAATCAATAAATGAACACCCAAAGAAAGCAAACACAAGCTAGGATCGACTAAGCTAGGTCCCCAGCAGAGTCGCCAGCTGTCGCACGCTCGCGAAAATGATCAGAGTCGCCACCAATATATTTATCCCAAAGAGGGAAAGGAATATCAGAAAACCTGGCATAAAGAAAGGATAAGAAAAGGTCTTGCGACCAGAGATCAGGTAAGAAGTCGGTTACGCGAGGGGAAGGTACTAGCACCCCTCACGCCCATCGTACTCGATGGTATCCACTTATGTTTGTTCTATTCTAAGGGTGTATAAATCTAAAGCTTAATTACTAAGGAAATGCATGCAAATGAAAGAAAAGAAACACGGGGAAAATAAGGTTTATAAATAGTTGTGCTCGCTCAGGCCCCGCGACCCAATGCCTACGTATCCTTTTCAGGAATCAGAGCGCCGTAGTTCGGCTCTTTAGTTTTTGTTTGTTTTTGTGTTTTTTAGTGGACGGCGTTACATTCGCACTCCGCTGCTCGACCTCTGGAGTCTTAAGCTGGGGATGGAGCGGAAATAACGTGTCCGATTAGGAGAAAGAATGCCCTGAAGGCAAGAGAAAGAAATGCCTCGGAGGCAAGAGGGAGAAGAGAGAAAATTGGTTTGTGTCTTTTAGGTGTAATTCCATGATGGACGAAAACCTACTACAAGGCATCGCATCACTTCCTCACTTTGATTAGCTCTGAGCCTTTATTAGATATTTTGAAGTGTTTTTGTTTAAGTGTCTTTTAAGGGAAATTAATTTGTGACTTAGATCATACCAAAAAGAGTTTTGTTTTGCATATTTAGAGAAAGCACATCGAGGCCTACGCCACAATCGTTTCTCTAAATAACGGTTAAGAAATACATCGAGGTTTCACACCTCAATCATTTCTTCTCCGCTAAGTAAAGGAGATACAAAAAAGAGTTCTTTTGTGAATATTTAGAGAATGCACATCGAGGCCTACACCACGATCGTTTCTCTAAACAACGGTTTAAGAAATACATCGAGGCTTCACACCTCAATCATTTCTTCTCCGCTAAGTAGGAAAGAACATACATCAAGGCCTACGCCTCAATCATTTCTTCCTTACTATGAAATATAGTAACGGTATGATCTTCATCGATATTTATTAAGTATTTTAAAAGTTGAAAAGAAAAGAAGGAAGCCTAAGTATGAAGGGAATTTCTACCTAATGTTATCATGGTTTCTACCTAATGGTTAGGAGCAAAAAGCGGCATGAAAATATAAGCATAAGCGGAGATCGAAATTACGAGTAAAAATACAAGTAAATAACGATACAAGAATTAGTGTAAAATGGCTAACATAAACACTTGAAAATATGGTACAAGACATGAAAGTGAACAATGCAAAATAGTACAAAAATCGAATTTGAAATACTATTATTTTTATTGATTATTTTTAATGTCAAAAATTGTGTTAAAGTCTAAGAATTAATAGGAGAAAAATTAGCATTTTTATTTACCAAAAACACATAGAAAAGAAATCTAATTAAACTTAACTTTTAGTAATTAACAAAATAGAAACAGTGGTGTAAATTGAATTAATGGTGTGAACAGCATCAGGGCGCAGGGCCCAGCCCAAAGGATGTTTTTTGTATAGTTTCTCCTAGCAAAAACGGTGCAGCATGGGCCAAATGGGGGGTGTAGAGTGAATTTCGTGACAGGCCCAAAGGTGCTTTATTGCAGAACCGTTTTCTTTTGTAAAGATTTTCTTGTGCCAAAAAGTGGCGCATGGGTCCCAGGGTATGTGATTAGCGAACCCGGCCCATAGTTGTTTCTGTTTGATCCATGTATCATGATTTTCAGATTTTAACAAGAATAAAGACTTAACAATTAAAAAATAAAAATGAAAGGTAGCAATTGAGATTGGGAATTAGGGTTCAGTTATGTTACCTTTGGGATGAACAACGCGCAAGCTCTCTTTCTCACGGCCGCGGCGTCGATCTCCGATCAACTCTCACCCTTGCTTTAGCAAAACGGCGACGACGGTGTCCTTCCACCCTCTTCTCCGGCGAATCGTTCTGAACGCCGCCGTGACTCAACTCTTCCCTCCATCTTGTTTTAGTTCTCAATCTCTTCTCCGTTCACCTCGAATTCCTTTTGTCCCCAATTTTAAACCCTGAGTTTGAGAACGGAGATTGACAATTGATAACACCAGAGAGGAAATTCCGATGAGCAATTTGACGAATGATGATGAAAGATTGGCGAGTAAGTTTTTACTGTTTAGACCTCTTCTTCTTCTTTTTTCTAAATCTTTGTTTCTTTGAGTATGGATGAGATGTTGTTGTGTGTGTTCGTTGTTGTTGAATAGGGTGTGAGTGAGGCTTCGATGGTGAAGAAGGTGAAGGTCGATGGAGGCTATGCTTCACCTCTTTCAGAGCTTGATCAATGCTCTGAAGAGGATGGCTCAAGAAGCTTTGAGTGAGTTTGGTTATGGAGGAGATGGGAAGGTTCAGAGAGAGTGGAAAGGGGAGGAAGATGAAGATTGTGAAATGGTGAAGAAAATGGTCGAAGATTCGAAGCTGATGCAATGATGGAGATCCAAAAAATGGGAGATGAAGATGAGAGAATAGGTTGAGAGTGAAGAATTGTGTGTAGTGAAATGGCGTGGAGAGTTGAAACTGAAGTGAAGCCTGAATATAAATAGGTGAGTTCTTCTGATTTTTCCTTCTGAAATTCTGTTATAGTTTGTTAGAGTTAGTTGTGAATCGGTTATGAACAGTTATGCTGAGCTGGCAGGTTAGTTTGTTAGGAGTGGACTGAATTCGGTTAGGTAGTTACAATTAGTTATCTGTTAAAAACTGTTGGGGTTGGAGTAAATATATGATAAATGTAGGGCTGGCTGCAGGTTGGTTTAATTGTTGCAGGGACTGTTATGTGTATGTGGTTATTGTTTGGTATTTGTATGTGAATGTTTCATTGATGCATGGCCATTAATTTAATATGTGCAAGGCTGTTTTTGGTTTGGTTTTTTATGTGAATGTATGTTAACTTAGTTTATATGCAGCTGGAGCTTATCTTATGGTTTGAACTGGTGCAGGTTTTTTGCTTTAGCTTGAAACGTGGGGCACAAGGCTGTGAAGGCTTGGAATGGATGGGTTCGAGATGGCTCGTGTGCGTAGCGAAGAGCTTGAAACCTGGGTTGTTGAATTTGTAATATATACTTAGGTGGCTACAGCAAGAATGTGAACTTGAATGGGAACATTTTGGTTGAACATGTATTGACTCATTAACTCATGGAATAGCCTTAAGAAATTTGTATAAGCCTTGATAATAGTACTGTAATGAACTTTGGATTCTTGACCAAGTAGCCTTTTATGTTTTTTTTCTTTAATTCGAGAAGAACTTCTGAATCTTGATGTAATTTTGACTTATAGAGGGATCTTTTCTTCTTTTCCCTTTGAGTCTTTTTCTTGCATGCTCCTTTTGATTGATGTCTTACATAGAATTCTATGACCATAGTGTGAACCTTTTAAAGTCTTTATCAAAGCAACTCAATCCCGGCAATGATCCAATACACATCATCTTGCTACATATTCATCAAGTCTTGCAACATAACTTGTAATCCAAGCATTTCATCAAATAATTGTGTCCACATTTCCTTAAGAAAGATCCTTTTGATACTAGGGAAATAAACCCTAATTCAGTTGATGCCTTTGATCCATCCACACTAATTTAATGAAACAACATTGTTCTCAATGAATGAATGTATGATTTGTTAGATGAATTTAATGGAGGTATGCAGGTGAATTGAAAAGCCTGAGCCAGATGGATGTAAATTAGGATGGGCAAATTTTGGGGTGCAACAGCTGCCCCTATTTAATCGTCTTAGACTTGAAGGAGAGATTGGCGCTAGCCTTTCGAGCATTCAAGGTGGAAGAAGATTAAATACCAAGTAAACCTGAAAATTTGCCTGAAGAAAGATGGAATCCACTGAGGTGAAAATGTTATCAACTCTTAGTTGAAGCACATTAACTCGGGGTTAACATGAAATAAACATCGACTCTGGGTCGAGATGGCAAATTAGGTCAACTCTGAGTTAAGGGGTAAAGGGAAGTCAGAAGGAAATAGCCGTCAACTCTGGGTTGAGTGGGAAAGAAACAAGACAACCATCAACTCTGGGTTGAGTGGTAAAAAGATAAGCATCAACTCTGGGTTGAATAAAAGACAAACATCAACTCTGGGTTGAATAAAAGGTGACCGTCAACTCTGAGTGAGTGGGAAAATACAAGACATAACCGTCAACTCTGGGTTGAGTGGGGAAAAAGAAATCAATAAGGAATGACCGTCAACTCTGGGTTGAGTGGGAAAGACAAGAGATAACCGTCAACTCTGGGTTGAGTGGGAAAGAGAAAAGATAACCGTCAACTCTGAGTTGAGTGGGAAAGAACAAAATATAACCGTCAACTCTGGGTTGAGTGGGAAAAGAAATTAACAAGGAATAATCGTCAACTCTGGGTTGAGCGGGAAGATATAATTAACTCGGGGTTAAAAGATAAGAGGAAAGTCAACTCTGGGTTGAACACAAAAACATCAACTCTGGGTTGAAGAAAGATGAACATGATTGACTAAGGGAGATGACACCACAATGGTAACTCTGAGTGATCCAGTGAAATATCAATTGATTGCTTGTAGGGATCTCATCTGATGAGTAACTTGGCTTATGCTTCACATGCAATGTTTGATTTGTTTTATGCACTTCTGGAGATGCAATGCAATGAATTCTATATGCAGTGTACTGATTGATTGGGGTTTCTGCTTTGTATGGAATGGATTAGGTGGAGTTCTTACACTCCGCTTGATTCAAGATAGGGTGGATGCCCCAGCTTTGTTGATGATTGGATTATGCGGGAGAAATGTCAATGAGAATGCAATGATATGCATGATGCATGTACGATGATGAATGGAATGATTGCTTCCATGGTACTAGGAGTGAATGGAGGGTTCCTTGCGGAAAGGTCCTTGCTTGAAGGATAGAACTTGTGAAGGTGAAGTGTGGCTTGACTCCTCGACACTTATCTCGATATCTGACACTTGCTTGAAGATGAAGAGATGAATTGTTACTAGCTGGCCCCAGATTGCAGGATCTCTTGAGATATAACTTTGATATGCTTGAATCATGGAGATTTGCGATGGTCTGCCCCAGTGTTGATCATGGAATAAATGCCCCAGATTGGAAGGAACTCTTCCACCAAATGGATGCTTGAGATATTTGCTCTGCGGATGACCAACCTTTGCCTTTGTAAGATCACTCGATGGAACTTCAATGTTAACTTTCCTTGGTATCAAGTACTTGCTTTCATATTAGAGACAATTCTGTTTTGAAAGAGATAATGAGAATGCAATGCACATGTTAATCTCAAAGAAAAGAGTTTATTTGTCAAAATGTTGTACTGATACTAACACAAACGACAAGCAACATTAGGAGTCAGTTTTGACATGATTTTACAGTTTGTATGCTTTCGGAACGAACCCTGCTTCAATTAGGACTTTTGAGGGTTGTAACGTGGTCGGGTTCACGGTTTAAGAAACAAAGGACAAAGGCTCAAGTTCTACTTAACCCACCCCTCTTCGTGATGTTCTCCAGTCCTACGTTCAGCTAGTTTGACACGAGTGTTCAACTTTCAGGAAGGATTGTGACGGATGAGGATCCTTTGTGGCTTTGATGGAGGTGGCAGTCACCCTTTGGTGCTTTCGTTGATGGTCACAACAACTTGTCCCTCGGAGGATTTTTCTTTTGCTTTGCTTTCTGCTTTCCCTAACTTTTGCCTGGACAAAAAGTTCCTTTTGAATTTGGTTTTCGTTGTCCAGCGGGATATGCCCTAATTTTTGCCTAAGTCATTTGCTTCAAAGTTTTTCTTTCTTTTTTGACTTAGCGGGCTATTGTTTTCCTTTTTTATTTTATTCATAACTTTCTTTTCATTCTTTTTGTCTCGTTCGGAAACAAGTTGCATGACTTTTGTGATTGACTTGAAGAAAAGGTTGTGACTGCCTTCTTCTTAGTGAATGAGAGACATCCATTGTGGATTGTGCTCTTCCTTTTTTGTTGTGAAAGATGGAATATGATTGATCCTCGGATGGAATACCTGAAAGTTGAACGTTCGGTCGCACTAACTGAAGACTACCCTGCCCCCGGTTAAGATTGAGGGTTTTGTATTTTTGAAAAGAAACTACTACTCCTTAGGCTCAAAGGGGTTGACGAAGGTTTCACTCCCTTATAACTCCGGTGTTTAGGAATTGAAACAATGCCTGTACATCATCAGCAGGATCTTTGTTCCAAAAGCATACAATTAGTAGTTCATGTGTTTTTTGATTTTTCATCATTCTCCTTTTTTAGTTGCTTAAGACAAATGAGTGAAGTATCAATGAACATAATGACAAAGATGAAATGATTTGAGAAAAACATGTATATTGCATTATTTTTTATTTATTCAAACAGAATGAGTTTCTTACAATGAGAAGTACTTGATAACAACAAAAGTACAGCAATTGAAAGTACATGAGAAATCTATACAATGACAAGCTTGGCTTTATTCTAATGCAAATGAAATGTTTTCTGACAAACATAAAAGTCTTTAGGCTTCAGTGGTGGAATGTGCCATAACAACTTGATCTTGTTTGTAATTCCCCATGATTCTTTGTTTATTGTCTCTTGTCATGTATCGGTGTGGAGGAATCGTCTTGACTGATCTGATGGAGAGGAATAGTGGTAAGAGTCTTGGTAACCATGGATGCACATGCATGAATGCAAAAATGTTAATGAAGATGCAAATGTATCATAAATCAGGATCAAGGATCAAGGCCTCTTGGATAACAACTTCTCATGGTCAATAAGATATGGTCGAACCCTCCAGATTCAGAGGTTCGACGTTGCTTTCTGGATAAATAGCTCGTGCATAAGTCAAAGATGGTCGAACCCTCCAGATTCAGAGGTTTGACGTTGATTCTGATAGATAACCTTTGTATAAGTCACATAAGGTCAAACCCTCCAGATTCAGAGGTTCGATGTTGATTATGATAGATAGTCTGAACGGGCATAGGGTGGGATGGAGGCATGTTTTCCTGCAAAACAAAATTCCCAACCCCTCTCACAGGTAGGATCTAGTATATGGTAGGTCAAAAAGCCAACAGAGGATTGAAAGTAGGCGCAATCATACGATATTGCCTCTTTCAACCAAGCTCTGTCCGTGGATACATGATCGGATCAATCAGACATACGTCTTCTGTCCGTCATGGCCACTCTATTCCTAGTTCCTAAGGTATCACTCTGGCCTGGGTATTGGGCCTTTTACCTCATAGAAATCCCACCCCACCTGCAAACATAGAAAATATGTGGCCCCCACGGGGACCCATAATATAGTCCAGGATGCGAGAAAATAAACATGATATGCAAGCAATAAATAGTCATGATATGCGAGGCATAAAGAAGTAAAGCAATAAAGCAATAAATCAATAAATGAACACCCAAAGAAAGCAAACACAAGCTAGGATCGACTAAGCTAGGTCCCCAGCAGAGTCGCCAGCTGTCGCACGCTCGCGAAAATGAACAGAGTCGCCACCAATATATTTATCCCAAAGAGGGAAAGGAATATCAGAAAACCTGGCATAAAGAAAGGATAAGAAAAGGTCTTGCGACCAGAGATCAGGTAAGAAGTCGGTTACGCGAGGGGAAGGTACTAGCACCCCTCACGCCCATCGTACTCGATGGTATCCACTTATGTTTGTTCTATTCTAAGGGTGTATAAATCTAAAGCTTAATTACTAAGGAAATGCATGCAAATGAAAGAAAAGAAACACGGGGAAAATAAGGTTTATAAATAGTTGTGCTCGCTCAGGCCCCGCGACCCAATGCCTACGTATCCTTTTCAGGAATCAGAGCGCCGTAGTTCGGCTCTTTAGTTTTTGTTTGTTTTTGTGTTTTTTAGTTGAACAGTTATGCTGAGCTGGCAGGTTAGTTTGTTAGGAGTGGACTGAATTCGGTTAGGTAGTTACAATTAGTTATCTGTTAAAAACTGTTGGGGTTGGAGTAAATATATGATAAATGTAGGGCTGGCTGCAGGTTGGTTTAATTGTTGCAGGGACTGTTATGTGTATGTGGTTATTGTTTGGTATTTGTATGTGAATGTTTCATTGATGCATGGCCATTAATTTAATATGTGCAAGGCTGTTTTTGGTTTGGTTTTTTATGTGAATGTATGTTAACTTAGTTTATATGCAGCTGCAACATACGAAAGCGCTTTTAAAAGCGCTCTGGTAGGCCCCCCCTATAAGAGCGCTTTTCTGGAAAAAGCGCTCTTGTAGGCCCCCCTTTAAGAGCGCTTTTCAGGAAAAAGCGCTCTGGTAGGCACCCCTATAAGAGCGCTTTTTTCAAAAGCGCTTTCGTATGTTGCGTTTTTTTTTTATGCGTTTTATTATTTCTAAACCTGCACTTTTGGCAGCAATATTTTAGAACCTGTAATTTACTATTTTTTGGCAGTATTTTTTCATGAACCTATAATTTATCATTTCAAATCGATATATACCATTATAATCGATATCGATTATATACAAAAAAAGTATTATATTATATACCATTAATGTAAATCAAAATACATATATACATATTTCTAAACCAAAACAACTAAACCAATTCACATATTTCTAAACCAAAACAACTAAATGGGAAACAACTTCCGAGTTCTTATGCAACCAATGTACGCTTCCTGTATTATCTGGAGCTATGTTGTAATATTGATGCTTTAGTGGAGAACCAGTAGTCACCTGAGCTATGTTGTATTGTGTCACAGAATATGAATCAAATAACTGTACCCCGAACGATCCTGCCATAGAAGACTTCGGGGTACATTACTTGATTCATATTCTGTGGAACATAATCGGCAGGGGCACATTGTGTTCTATCCTTTACCAGTCCATCCACTGTTTGAAGCTCAACCTACAATAGAAAAACGTGATTATTTACACAACATTCACATTCTCAATATTTTCTCTATCAACCAAAAATTTCCTCATCTCCGAACAAAAGACAAAATAGTTAATAAAAATAGTGCTATACCAGAACAGAAACCAATTTATAAGAAATCAATTAACAACCACATGCACATAAAAATAGTTTTTGATAAAAGAACAAGTCAATTGAGCCAACAACCAAAAACCCTAAAAAAAATCAGCCGTAGAGCCAACAACCAAAAACCCTAAAAAAAATTCTGTTCATCATCTTCGAAAAACCTCTCCAGAAACTGTAAATACATTGTTCATATTCATCCAACAACAATCACAATACACAGCCGCAAACACTAACCAAAACCCTAATTGTTCATCTTTCTCATACACGCAAACCATTCATCAGAAACAAAACCATTCACAAATCATCATCAAACATAACCAGACAAACATTCATCAAACCCAAACATTTGTTCATCACTTTCCTAATCAAACAAACCCTTCAGAAATTTGAGAGAGGAAGAGAGAATAAGAAATAAACTCAGAAAGGTCTCACCCGGTTTTGGTTTGTAGATTCAGAATCGAAACCGAACTCAGCAACAACACGAACCTGAACTCACCATAAACTCGTGTGTTTTGGATCTGAAAGGAAGAAGAACGGCGGAGGTTGCTAGGGTTTCGGAGAGAGGACGGCGGAGCAACGAAGGAAGAAGAAAGATCTGAAACAAAACGCGTGTGTTTGTAAAATATATAATTTTTTAAATGGGCTACCAGAGCGCTTTTCAAAAGCGCTTTAATAACACCCCCTACCAGAGCGCTTTTATCCCAAAAGCGCTTTCGTAGCACCCACCCTATAAGAGCGCTTTTAAAAGCGCTTTCATAACCCCCCTACCAGAGCGCTTTTTAAAAGCGCTCTCATACCCCCCCTACCAGAGCGCTTTTTAAAAGCGCTCTCATAACTCCCCCTACCAGAGCGCTTTTTTTGCATCATTTTTCCTTGTTTATTAATTTTGTTTTTAGCGAGCCCTACGAGAGCGCTTTTGCTAAAAGCGCTTTAGTAGCTGTGCTGCTACAGCTTAAATTTGGCGTAGTGACATGACGTCCTCGTCCGGAAAGTCAAAACTGGTTGATTCATGACCATTGAGTGGGTGGTGAGCCAGGTGCTCAGCTAGAATGCTTCCTTTCACGGCTTTCTGTGCGTGATACTCAATGTCGTATTCTGATAACAACATCTGCCAACGGGCAATTCTCCCGGTTAAAGCAGGCTTCTCAAAGATGTACTTGATTGGATCCATATGAGAGATCAAACAAGTAGTATGTCGAATCATGTACTGGCGGAGACGCTTGGCAGCCCAGGCCAAAGCACAACACGTCTTCTCGAGCATGGAGTAGTGGGATTCACAGTCAGTGAATTTTTTGCTCAGGTAGTAAATGGCATGCTCTTTTCTCTTTGTCTCGTCTTGCTGTCCAAGGACACAACCCATGGAATCTTCTAAGACGGTTAAGTACATTATCAAAGGTCTTCCTTCCACTGGAGGAGACAAGATGGGTGGTTCGAGCAGATATTCCTTAATGCTATCGAACGCTTTCTGACAATCGTCTGTCCAGACGCAACTTTGATTTTTCCGTAGAAGTTTGAAAATAGGAGCACAAGTTGCTGTCATGAGATATATGAATCTCGAGATGTAATTCAAGCGTCCAAGAAATCCTCTAACTTGTTTCTCGGTTCTGGGCGAAGGCATTTCTTGAATTGCCTTGACTTTGTCTGGATCTACTTCAATTCCTCGTTTGCTGACAATGAAACCAAGGAGTTTTCCTGAATAGACACCAAAGGTGCACTTGTTGGGGTTCAGGCGAAGCTGAAACTTCCGTAAGCGTTGAAATAACTTTGTCAGATTCTGTATGTGATCTTCTTCATTTTCTGATTTGGCAATCATATCGTCCACATAGACTTCCACTTCTTTATGCATCATATCATGGAAAAGTGTAGTCATGGCCCTTTGATAAGCTGCCCCTGCGTTCTTCAGTCCAAAAGGCATAACTCGGTAGCAGAACGTGCCCCAGGGGGTGATGAAAGCTGTTTTTTCCATGTCTTCAGGTGCCATTTTGATTTGGTTGTATCCTGAAAATCCGTCCATGAACGAGAAAACTTTGGATTTTGCTGTACTGTCTACCAACATATCAATATGTGGTAAAGGAAAATCATCCTTAGGGCTAGCTTTGTTCAGATCTCTGTAGTCGACGCACATGCGGACTTTTCCGTCTTTCTTAGGAACGGGAACAATGTTAGCTAACCACTGAGGGTATTCTGAAGTGACGAGGAAACCTGCGTTGATCTGCTTTTGAACTTCCTCTTTGATTTTCATGGCCATCTCCGGATGAGTTCTTCTCAATTTTTGCTTGACCGGAGGGCATTCTGCTTTTAATGGCAAGTGATGCTCCACTATACTGGTATCCAACCCTGGCATATCTTGATAAGACCAAGCGAAGATATCTGAGAATTCTTTGAGCAGCTGTATCAAACTCTCTCTGATCTCTGAACTGAGCGAAGCTCCAATCTTAACCTCTTTTCTGTTTCCATCGGAACCAAGGTTAATGATCTCTAGAGGCTCATTGTATGGCTGAATGGCCTCTTCCTTTTGTTGAAGTAACCGTGAAATTTCCTTTGATATTTCTTCGTCTTCTTCTTCCTCTGCCTCGAATACAGGAAACTCAAAGCTTGGAGAAGTCATACGGTCGCACGTTTCAACGGGGTATTTTATGATTAATCTGCATATGTGTGATAAGTTTTATTTAGACAATGAGGGAAGACTCGGTGTATGCAGTTAATGAATATTTTGATGTTTTTTAAGGGTGTTTTTTAGGATTACCAATTTCCGAAAAAAGAAAAGGGAAAACTAAACGAAGGAACAGAATGACATTTTTATTTATTGACAGTCATTTCTTGAAACAAAGACCCTATAAAACAAAACTCTATTGCTTTGGGCGAAGCAAAGAGGGACATTTTCCTAAGAAATAGTAAAATGCAAAGCCCTATGAAACATCTCTTCACCCTGGGCTATGGTGAGAGGACAAAATAACGGTGAAAATTCCTACTTAGGAGTGCGAACAACAGTTGAAACTTCAACAGCTGTCCAGTAGTGGCGAACCCCATTGTGCACTAAGTAATCTGGAACCTTAGGCTTAAGCTGGCCTGTGGTAGGTCTTGATTTACCAACCACTGTCTTTGCAACACTCAGACGATCTTCTTCTACTTCAGCAGACTGAGCGGTGTGAGCATACCCATTTCCGAGTGGAGTATGTCGAACTTTCTTTTGAGGAAACTTCCAATCTTCTGAATGGAGAGACTCGTTGTCGGAGACACTTTCGAGATCATCCTCTTCTGTATTTTGGTCTTGCTCTTCTCCCAAGATGGCATTGACTAGATATGTGAACTCTAGATCCGTAGCCTCGGAAGGTGACTTGGGGATATAATCCTCAATGATGACTTCACCAGATGCTGATGATGAATAGCAAGGGTTATACATCTCTTTTGGCTGAGAGAGGTACTCATAATCAATGTTCCATCCAGTTGGAACAATATCTTCAAGAGAGATTCTTGAACTTTCAGGAGCGGAGTATTTCACCATGTAGTCGAATTTTCCGCTTGGTTCTCCTAATGTATCCCAAGTTTCTTCGGGGATAGGAGGAACTTCTTCTGATGAACCAGGACTTCTGGTGGTGAAGCTGTCAGTAACTTCATCACTACTTGGTTTAGTCTTACTTTTAGATCCTTTAGTCGGATAACAGCAAGGTGAATCAGACTCTGGTAGGGAGATATATCCCGCTTTGTTAAGATAGGATAACCATTCCTCTTCATCGGTGTTTTCCGTACCGATGGTATTGACTGTTTGTTGAACAGGTTGAAGAAAACCTTCACTGCAAAAAGTTTCTTGAATAGGGAGAACTACCTCAATCCCTGGGATAGCTTTTGATGATGTCGGAAAGAATCCAATTCCTGTTCTGTTCTTGTTGTTGGTAGGAATATTAATGTGCCCCCAACCACTGGTAGTGCCATCCTTTACAACTTAGATTGCATCTTTGTATGAAGAGATAGACGCTGCTTTTTCCTTTCCTTTGTCCAAGGAAAGTGCTTGGAATTTAGTTCCAACAACTTCTTTTGGTTCTATGTCGGAGAATGATGACAGGTTGCTGACGATCAGAGCTCGTTCTCCACATACGGTTACCAATTTGTCATTTCTTATGAACTTCAGTTTCTGATGAAGTGTTGAAGTAATTGCCCCAGCCTCATGAATCCATGGGCGACCTAGCAAACAACTGTATTGTGCTGGAATGTCCATAACTTGGAAAGTGATCTTGAACGTCTGAGGTCCAATAGTTATGGGAAGATCTACTTCTCCGAAAACTGACTTTCTTGATCCATCAAATGCTTTGACGATGACATGACTTTTTCTTAGAGGGTAATCTTCGAAAGATAATCTTGATAATGTTGATTTAGGCATGACGTTGAGAGAGGATCCATTGTCTATTAGGACTCCTGTGAGTGTATTACCCATGCAGCCAACTGAGATGTGAAGTGGAAGATTGTGGTCCACTCCTTCTTCAGGAAGATCTTCGTCACAGAAACTTAGGTTAGTTCCGGCGGAGATGTTGGCAATGATGTTGTTGAATTGGCTTATTGTAACACTTGGTTCTACGAAAGCTTGTTCCAAAACTTTCTGTAGAGCTTCCCTATGAGCTTCAGAACTCAATAGCAGGGAAAGAACAGAAATCCTAGACAGAGTATGTAGTAATTGGTCTACAATGTTGTATTCACTCCTCTGGATTAACTTCAAGATCTCATCATTTTCTTTCGCTTGAACAGCATTGGTCGGATGATTGTCTTGCCTATATGGTACTTCCTCCGAAGGTTTCTCCACATTTTCTGTTGTTCTGTTGAAGACTCGTCCACTTCTGGTGACTCGACTAACATCAGCAATGTTGACAACAGACGGTAATGGTATTTCCTTACCATTTTCAATGAATGTAGCGTTGTACTTGTATGGTATAGCCTTGCTGGACTCATACGGTACAGGTCCTGATAAGTAGATGACTAACGGAGCAATTGCTGTCTTCCTGCTATCATACTTAACTTGCATTGGTTCTTCTTGATTAACTTGAGGAGATACGGTAAAGACTTCGTCATCTTCTCTGTTGGCAAGAACAGTAATGGTATTGTCATCCATCAGCTTTTGAATGTCGTTGCGAACATGCAAACATCCTCGTGAATTTCTTCGACAGATTTCGCATCTACTGTAAGGATGGAAATCCGTTCCAAAGTAGGCAAGTCCATTTAAAGTCTTATGGAACCTGACTACCGATCCTTCAAGATCTTCAACTTTGTAGATTTTGTATTCTCCTGGACATCCTTGAACCATGTTGATGTCATGCTCAGTTCTGACTCGGATATGTTGAATCCATCCTAAGTCCATTTGTTCTTGTAATGCAGCTTGAACTACGGCACACCCTTGATTGTTCTTTGGACAAATTTCACATGTGAAGTAGTTGTGAGGTGGTACATGACCGTACCCAGCTTGTCTAGCGTGCATCCTGACAAGATTTTCCCCTATCTGACGAATGTCGTAGATTTGAATGACATTGGGGTGTTGATCTATCAGATTTACTGAAGCTTCTTTATGCTGCGGCAAAGGATTTGCTTGGACGTTTGGATTAGTATCTTTGAAGGATAGCATTCCGCTTTTCACTAATCGTTGGACGTCAATCTTGAAAGATAAACAGTTCTCAATATTGTGACCTGGTGCCCCCTGATGATAGGGACAAGATTGGTCAGCCTTATACCATGGTGAGGAACTGTTTGTAGGATTTGGAGGACTTCTTGTCTGAATGAGTCCTTTTGCCAATAATGTTGGAAACAATTCTGCATACGGCATTGGTACGGGGTCAAAGGCAGGATACCTTGGAGCCCGATTGTTGTAATTTGGAGGTCGAACCTGCTGCTGAGGTTGCTGCGACCTTTGTTGAATTTGTTGTTGCGAGACCTGAGGTTGATAAGCTGGCGCTGAGTTAATAACCGGAGTTATTGTTGCAACTTGAGGTTGGAATTTCTTCTTGATTTTGTGCAAGACATTGCTGACATCTTGATCCTTTTTCTTCTGGAAAGAACTTCCATACTTCCTTGGACCAATAGAAGATTCTGGTTCTTTGTTCAAGCGTCCTTCTCGAACTGCTTCTTCTAAACGCACACCCATGTTTACCATCTCGGTAAAGTCACTTGGTGCACTTGCAACCATTCGTCCGTAGTAAAATGGACTTAAAGTTTTGAGATAGATTTTTGTCATTTCTTTCTCTTCAAGTGGTGGACAAATTTGAGCAGCAACTTCACGCCATCTCTGAGCGTATTCCTTGAAGCTTTCTCTATCCTTTTGAGTCATGGCCCGGAGTTGATCTCTGTCGGGAGCCATATCCAGATTGTACTTATACTGTTTGACGAAGGCCTCTCCGAGGTCTCGAAAAGTACGAATCTCTGAACTGTCCAAGTTCATGTACCATTTGAGTGCAGCACCAGTCAGGCTGTCTTGAAAATAATGAATGAGCAATTGTTGATTATCAGTCTGAGTTGACATTCTTCGAGCGTACATCACAAGATGACTTTGTGGGCATGAATTCCCTTTGTACTTCTCGAACTCTGGTACTTTGAATTTGTGAGGAATCTTAACATTTGGAACCAGACAGAGGTCTGCAGCATTCTTTCCAAATAGATCTTGTCCTCGGAGAGTCTTGAGTTCCTTCTGCATTTGCAGAAACTGTTCTTGGAACTCGTCCAATCTTTCATACACGCCAGCATCCTCACTTGGAGCGTGATGATATACTTGTCCACCCTGCGGGGGAAAAGTATGCATAATGGGCTGTGGAGAAGCCATGCCAGCAGATCTTGGAATCTCAGCATTCTGTTGTGCGAAACCCATTGCCGTTGCTCTTGGAACTTCAATTTCCAGAGGTTTGTAACCCTCCGGTGGACGCATATCCATGGTGACTTTTGGAGCTTCAGAAGCTGGAGGTATGTACCCTTCTGGAGTAAAGTTATACGGCATGCCCCAAGGTCGATCAGGCGGCATGGTATACTGAGGAATAGGAGTAGAAACAATCTCGGAAACCACAGTCCTTTGTGGTTCTTCTGGCGTTGGTCGATTCTGCGCAACTACCAGGGCTTCTACCATACTATTGAGTCTTTCAACAGTACCTTTGAGAGTATTAATCTCTTCTCTGAGTTCTTCATTCTCTTGCTCAAAGTCTTCCATTCTTTTCTTGCGACTTGAACGAGTGTTGTATGGATGAGACAGCTTGAAAGTCTTGGTTCACCTCCTTCTCCTCCTCTCTTTCTGGAGAAAGGAAAGTAACTCTTAGATCCGCGACAATTCTCGTGTCAGTGCGTACGACTAAAGCGATGTATGATATGCAATTAAGTTATTATTTTTCAAGGAAACACCATAATTACGTTATGAAACATCAAACTTTTATTAATTAAGCGAAAATGCCGTTTTTACACACTTTGAAAAGGGGAAATACAGAGAAATTGAGAGAAAGGACTCTAAAACTTTGATGAAGAGCTGACTTCACGTTCTAACATCTTCTTCTGTTTCTTGAGCTGAGCGTTCTCTGACGTGAGCTGATCGATGATCCAGGAAGCAGGAGGGATATGATGAGAAAGTGACGTTTGTGTCACTTGTCGATCGAGCACTTCAAGTAACTCATCCTTCCTTCTTAGGATGTTTTGAATTTCAACATTTTCCGTGTTGACAATTCGATACTTGTTCCTCCAAGCATTCCTTTCTTGGCATACCTTGTTTAATGCCGCTTGCAGTTTTTCAACATCGGTGGAGAAAAGGTAAATTGGTTCCCTTAGGGGAATAGGTTCTTGATGTTGATATGGCATCCTGAGCTTGAATGCTCTGACGCGTACCCATTGAAGGTAAGGATCCAGGGAGATGCAAAGATGTTTTCCTAACAATCTTCTCCCTTTGCTGTGAACAAGACGCCAGGCTTGGACAATTTCCTTCTTTAGCATGTTGCCATGATCGTCGATGTTCTTGAAGAACAGACCCTCAAATTGGATGTTACTTGGTATATTTTTCATGGGATAGCCGTATTGACGACGGGCTAAAGCTGGATTGTAACTAATTCCTCCCTTAGTTCCAATAAGGGGTACGTTGGGGAAACTTCCGCAACTGAAAATGATCTTAGTTTCGTCGTTGTCAGGACTACACCAATCAATGTCTGTATGAGTGAGGGACATGATTTTCTGTGACCAGTAAAGGCCATCCCTCATATTCCAGAAAGTGCTAGACTTTGGCAGGTGCGAAACGAACCATTCGTATAACAACGGTACGCAGCATGTGATTAATCCTCCTCGCTGCAGGTTTCTTGAATGCACAGAGTGATAAGCATCCGCAAGCAAGGTTGGAACTGGATTTCCAATTAAGAAGATCTTAATTGCGTTGATGTCGACGAAATCGTTAATGTTAGGAAACAAAAACAATCCGTAGATAAGCAAAGCCAAGATTTCCTCAAAAGCGCTCATATCTTGGATGCTGACGAAGTACCGAGCTTGATCAAACAGGAATTTGGAGGGCAATCCTTGAATTCCTCCTCTACTCACCATATGAGTTCTGATGTCGACTACGTTCAAAGGAGTAGTTGCAGCAATGATAATGTCGTCAGGGTTCTTTTCCAAACCGGAGTACGAATCTTGCGCGTACACGGGTATTCCAATCAGACGAGAGTATTCCTCCAACGTAGGCATGAGCTGATAATCTGGAAAGGTGAAGCAGTGATACGTTGGATCGTAAAATTGTACCAAGGTGGGAAGGATCCCATCCACAATGTTGGTATTGAGCAAAGGCAGAAGTTTTCCATACTTCTCCTTGAAAGCCTGGGGGTTGACCACCAGTTTTCCGAGCTTTCCCAGTTCCTCGACCTGGGGAATATTGAAGGTGTATTTCCTAGCTCTCTTTCTTCCGTAATCCATGGTATAGATCCTTAAGTCCTTTCTCCGTTTCTCTCTTTCTATGAAGTTCAAAACGTTCGTTATTTAGTTTCCTTGAAAAACGACTCGAAAAAGACTCTTTTTGTTTTTAGTTGTTTATTAATGAATGATGCATGAATGCATGAATGCACACACAAGAGTTTTAAACAAACATGGCGTTGAAGGGTATAGTGGTCATGAAGTCCAAACGCAAACCCCGCCCCAATGGTAAACTAAGGTTAAGGATTTTTGTACCTGTAGAACGGGTTCTAGGGGTCTCAGAGTTTTTGCTCAACCTTAAAGATACGTTGATTGGTATCTATAAGAGAGTTTTATCTGAGTGTAGTATCTGCGTGACAATTACTTTCGTAATCACCGCTCTACGTCCTAAAAAAGGCTTTAAGTGGGGTTAATGTGTTTCTAGGTCCTCCTGGTACAAATCAGTCTCGGAATGCAGTGGCGCAGTTAATCACAACCAGCCAGGCAAATCCCAAGAGTAGACTTGGAAACCAAGATTAGAGGGCCTTCACCGGGAAGACATCCTCCATCCTATCTTATGTTGCACTCAAATCCGGGTATAGGATTTCTCACCACAAGGGGGAATCAAGCCCTTTCCCGATACAGAATAAACAAAGTAAACAAATATATATGCAACAATCACATGATATGACACAGAGGTTAGGCAGGACCTCTCTTGTTTGAGGGGGAATTTGGCATCCCTACTTCCTCATTGGGGCTGGACCAGCAACAGGTCAACCATTGGTTTGGATGAAAAACCAAGGTTTTTAACACTTATATCCCCAGCAGAGTCGCCATTTTTACTGTGGTGTCGTTTTTTTTACCTCCCCGTTTCACTTGGGAGGACGGCACGCTAAACCCTTCACGCGAAATTTGGAAGGAGAATGCGCCCGTGGTGGGATGAATTTTGTTTCAGTTCTTCCTACGATATCACACGAACTTTCTTATTGGTCCTACGAGTAGGAAAGGGAAAAAAAGATCTCAACTAAACCCTAGGATTTTGCTAAGTGTGGGGATTTCACCTAGACTAGAAATTCTGGAGTCCGGGGGGTCGGTTATACATAGGGAAGTGTTTAAACACCCTACATATCTGTAGTACTCTACAGGAACCTTCTCTGTGTCATTTGTGATTGTGTTTGCTGCTAATGATTGGGAAAGTTTCTCCTTTGTGTTAGGAGAGAGAATTGAATTGATTAAAGAAAGACAGACAGATAGACAGACTGACTATTTTTGGTATTTTATTAGCTCGCTGAGATTCCTTGTGAACCTCATGCCTACATATCCCTAGTGGAAGTCAGAGCTTAATGTAGTTCGGGGAACTAACTAGGGAAATTACTTGTTTTTGGTGCCTTGCTTGAAGCTCAAGGTTGAAGCTTGGAATTAAATCTCTGTTTACAGTAAAGAGACATGAAATCATCTTTACAGAGAGGTATTTGTACTATTCTACCACAAACATTTAAAAGTGACAGAAAAGCTAAAAAAATGATGTTTCATTAAGAGGGGAGTCTACTTGGTTGATCAAGTATGACAGCTATCGTGCCTCTAAAATGAAAGAAAGATGCTCGTCCAAATTAGGGAAAGTGTACAAGTCTGGGGATGTGCCAGAGCATGTCTTTCAGAGTCCTAAATGGGAGACTTTGATTGAAATTGAAATTGAAATGTTTGTTTGTTTGAATGTGGTAGAGTAGTAAAAATATCTCTCTATAGAGATAAGCTATGTCTATCTACTGTATAAAAGATTTGACTTTAGCTGGCTTGTATGAGGCCCAAGCTTGAGGCTTTTTTGATTGATTTATTAATATTATTGACTCTGGGAGATGACTCCACTGGGGATTAATTACAGGGTATTTTTGTGTTCTGTACAAAGCCCAGAATTGAGGCTGACTCTACTTAGGGAGACTCTATTTGTGTGCCTTGTACAAAGCCCAAGGTTGTGGCTAACTGCTGAGGATAACTGAATTTTTTGAGACTATGAATGACTCTATTTTGTGTGCCTTGTACAAAGCCCAAGGTTGTGGCTGACTCTAGCTAGGAAAAACATTATTTTCTGCCTTGTACAAAGCCCAAGGTTGTGGCAGACTCTTAAATAAACTGAGTATGGATGACTCTATGGGGAAAAAGATCCTAGGTGTTAGGAATCTTTGACACATAAAAATATGGTTTATCTGCCTTGTACAAAGCCCAAGGTTGTGGCTACTGAGTGATGAAGAAATCACTGGGGAGACTCTATTATCTGCCTTGTACAATGTCCAAGGTTGAGGCTGACTCTTGACAGGGGAGTTTTATTGTTTGGTGCCTTGTATGAAGCCCAAGGTTGAGGCTAACTATTTTTGTTGGTTTTGACTCTACTGAGGAGATTTTATTTATTGAAAGACTGTTTTTCTTTGGAAGCTAACCCTTTCCAGGGATTTTGACTCAGCTGGAGAAATTATTTGGTAAAAGACTGATTTTATCATGTTTTTTGGAGGCTGACCCTTTCCAGGGGTTTTGACTCTTTTGGGGAAATTATCTCCTAAGAGAAATGAATCTTTATTTTTTGACATTTTTATTAATTGACTTTGGAGGCTAACCCTTTCCAGGGATTTTTATTAAAAATGAAAGAATGTGTGGAAGCTAACCCTTTCCAGGGAATTTTATTGAAATGATGGATTGATTTGGAGGCTAACCCTTTCCAGGGTTTTTATTGAAATGATTGGCAGAAAGATTATCTAGTGGAGACTTCTTGTTTAAAGCCCAAGATGAAGGCTGACTCATGCTGAGGATAAGCAAATATGGATCCTAGACTCTGCTAAAGAAGATTGATGAAGATAAGGGTGACAGAGACTGTCCATGTCTCTCATTCCAAAAGGTGTACTCAATGTAAAATTGAGACAAACTTAGCATGTTTAAAGTCTGGTTTAAATTAGAAGAAACTCACCAGGGTAGGCTAAAAGGTGACTAAAGACCTGTTCCTATGTTTATAAGAAACCTGATGGGTCCTTGTATACAAGCTCAAGAGGAAGCTGGAAATGCTTTTAAGAAGCCTGTGGGTCCTTGTACAAAGCCCAAGAGGAGGCTAATCGAGGGTCCTTGTTATAGCACAAGAGAAAGCTATGTAGTTTTGAACTTATTTTGGCTCTAAGCAAATGGGTAAGAGGTTTCACCGGGAATAATTCCTCTTTGGGTGGATGTATCCTATATTTTTGGATTCTAAGGTTTTTGCCAAGATGTTTCACCGGGAATAATTCATCTTGGGGGTTTGAACTACAGATCTCTAATTAGGAAAGAGCCTTCACCGGGAAGACATTCTCAATCCTAGGCCATATTCCTATAATATATATATATATATATATATATATATATAGTTTAACTGTCCTAGGGTTTATACTCACACGTAGTTCTAAACTAATATATATGCACAGTTTATATTTGACAGTAATTTAAATAAAGACTGTAAATTGAAAGCTTGTAAAGCCTAACCTGGATGGAGTGGAGGCCATTGAAGAAGTATGTACAGAGCCTCAACAGTAATTGGTGGATAACAGTTGAATATATATATATGATAAACAGTTAAGGGTTTTTGAAAACAGAAGAAGTGAAGATGGACAAAGGTCACATAGGTATCTGAAGAGTTTCACCGGGAATAATGCCCTTCAAATACCAGAAGAATGTTTTGAAAACAGAAAGAAGATTTTGAAAATACAGTTTTGAAAACAAGCTAAGAAGAGAAGGTGTTTGGGACTTACACTCTATTAGAGGCCCAGTACTTTACAGTACTGGCTGTAAAAACAGTTTGAAAATGATTTGGAATGATACAAGGTTTTGTTGTTTGAAAACCCTAATCATTTGATTTATTCGGAGATTGAAAACAGTTTTGAAAATTGACAAAAGTCAACTTAATTAAGGTAAAAATAAAGATTTTTAACTAATTAAGACCTAAACAATTAGGGTTTTATCATAAACTTATTTACAAAATGATTAGGTTAAAACAAAGTGAATATATATATTTAAAGTATTTAAGAAAACACTTAAAACATACTATTTTAAACCTAATTAAAACACATGAAATAAATAATATTTTTATGATTTTTTTTATTATTTACAAAATAGATATATTAAATGACAAGTGTGTGAAAAATGAAGTGAAAATGATTTAATTTGATAGGTGAATTATTCATGTGAAGTTGTGAAGAAAATAAAAGAAATTATGTGTTAAAAAAAAAGTTTTGGCCCTTGGAGGATTTGAACCCACGCCCTTGAAGTCACCAGCCCAAAACAACACCACTGAGCCAACGCGCGCTTGGTGATAATAACTCTCACTCAATTGGTTATGTTTCAAAACAAGTGATAAATCATTGAAAAATAAAAGAATCAAAAAGTCTGGGGCGAGGGGGATTCGAACCCCAGACTTTGGACACGCGCAACACACAAACACTCTTTACCACTGGGCTGTAACGATGTAGTCGTTTATAAAACAACTTCTATTCAAAATAAAATAAACTTTGGCCCCCGATTTAAATTTTGCGCGCCATGGCCATAGTCATCTTCTTCCTCGAGCTCAAGAATTTTCAAAATCCTAACTCTCTGGTTTCTCAACTAAATGACATGATGTAAACATCAATCTTGTTCTAAATTTCCTCACGAATCCAGATATGTAACTAATATTTATTTATATGAACTATAGCTACCTAATTTCTCAGAAAACTCTAAGAACACATGAACCCTAAATTTGAAATTAAATGACAAACAAGATGAATAAATGAAAGATGATAGAGGGTTTTCAATCCTCTGATGATGCTAAACAAGATAGAATCGAGCTTTAACTCAAAGAGTGCTTAAATTAAAGAGGTGAGGTTCAGAGACTTACCTCTGAAAATGGAGGTCGTGAGGGTGATGGAGAACACCTGGACTTGAATGAATGATCTCAATAGCTTCCTTGAGACTCAATGATGCTAACTGAATGCTTATTGGAGCTTGAATCCTCCTGAATTGCTCTATGGACCTCCTTCGATTTGAGCTTCAAGTAGACATGGAGGTTGTTGAATTTGGAGTTACAGACGAGCTGCAGCCATCTGGTTAGCTTCACTATGACCTGAGGAGTGTGCCTGGATGATTGGCTTGGCTTGAAACCTCCTGAATTACTCTAGGGACCTCCAACTGCAACAGCTCCAAGTGAGAGGTGAAGATGATGATTCTTCACTTACAGAAGTGTTTCAGAGGTCTGGATCACCTCTAAATGACTTCCCTAATGTGTTTGAATACTTAATTCCAAAGGAAGAGCTTTGGTTTGAAGAATCCGAGTCTTCTTGCCAAAGAACCTTTGAAAACCTTAAGTATGAAGAAAGAAGAGAGAAAGCAAGAATTTTGTTGCTTTGGTGTGGTTTCTGAATGAGAAAGAGGCCTCTATTTATAGGCAATTGGTTCAGAGCAATTGATCATAGTAAGCTTGCTTAGTGTAGTGAGTTTGGTTTCTTAGCCATGAAGGAATTCAAAGAATATTCCAAGTGCAATGATGAGCTCTTTGATACCACTCCCTAGCCATCGGTTTTGCTTGATCTTAGGGGACCAAATGGCTGCAGAAATGAGCTCCAATTGGTTGGGAGAAGATTCCTTTGATGAATCACCAATTTGTCATAAATTCAAAAATGCAATCATTACATAATCACATGCCTTTGTTTTTGGGAATCTTCTCTAATCCTTATGCAATGATGGAAATTGATGTATGGTATGGTTTCAGATGCATTAGAGGTCGTGTAGCATCACTTAGTGAAGCAAAATGCACAAAATTGCAAAGTTTCAAATTGTACATGACCTATAATTTTACTTCATGAGGCCAACTTTGAACAAGCATAACTCCTAGCTCAAATTGAATTTGGAGAAGGTTGAACACAATTTGGAAAGCCCTAAACATCTACTTCAAATCATTAGTTTGGAGTTTCTTCAGAATCCTTTGGCAAATTTGTGAAAAATGAGGCTAAATTTGGAAGAAAACTAGGTTAAAACACTTAGAAAAATTTCTAAGTGTTTATGACCTAAAACTCCAAAATTTCCAAAACTCTTAAATGATTGATCTTTTGAAAAAAGTTCCTTTGTAAGATGTTGTTTTATTTTGCAAGATCTACAACTTTCATGTTGGAAGTTTTTTGAGTTGTGTAGGTGAAATTTTGAGTTCTCACCATGCCTTAAAAAACCCTAATTCCCGACTTTTTGCTCCTTGATGAATTTCTTTGAATTTCTTTGGTCAAATGACTTCATTATCCATATATTGATGATATTGATCCTTAAAAGTCATGGTTTGACCAAAAATCTCAAAAGTCAATGGTGATCCCATACAGTTGACTTTTTCCTGGTAAGGTGAGATTTTGGACTTTTGTGTAGAATCAAGATCTTCTCCTCAAATGAATGATGTAAATGGATTATATTGAGGTAGTAGAGACTCTTGAATCATGTCTTGAGTTTTGGATCCATGCCCTGATTAAAAGTCAACTATCTTGGTGAATTAGGTCAAAAACCCTAATTGTCGACCAGAGGACAATGATGACTGTAGACTTTGAACTGAGGTGTGATGTCCAGTGGATCTTGTCATATGAGTTATTTGAAGATGATTGATGTCTTTGAATGGTTCCCTGGGGCTTTTTAGGGTTTCCCAAAGGTGATCCCTGATTTTAGTCCTTGATAGGCTCCAAACCCTAGTCTGTTGATCTGAGTAATTTTGTACTTAGATGACCGGGTGTCTAATCAATCATAGGTGAAATAATGAAGCTTTTGAGTCTTATGATTGTATTAGAGACTAATCCCTCTATTGATTGATCCTTTGCCTGAGTTTTCTTGTCTTTGAACACCCTCGATTGAATGCCAGACTGCCCTGGGTACTTACTTTGACTTGATGAAAATCCTGGAGATATGTCATCTCAGGGGGGTCAAAAATTAGGGTATGACACTAAGATATTCAAATATCGTTACCATCCTCGCTGCGACATCACCACTGCCGCTACTGGTTACACTCCTAGCTTTGCGTGGAGAAGCATCCTGAGTGCGCGTGAATTAGTTCATTCGGGATCGAGGTGGAGGATTGGAAATGGCGAAAAGGTGAATGCGTGGTCTGACAATTGGATGCCTCAAAATTTCAAATTCAAACCGCAAAGCCCAATCAGATTGTTGGATGCAAACACAAGAGTTAGTGCCTTAATTGATCAGAAACTAGGTTGCTGGAACTACCAACTTGTGTCGGACTGTTTTGTACCGAATGAAGCAGAGCAGATTCTCAGCATTCCTCTTTCCCTCCGTAGACCAGAAGATACCCTGATTTGGCACTATGAGAAGAACGGAGTTTATTCGGTTAAGTCTGCCTATCATCTGCTGGTTCATGATGAATTGGCCCGCAACCCAGGCCCGTCCAGTATCCCTCTCCATAGTTTGTGGCAAAAAATCTAGAAAGCAAATGTTCCTCCCCGGATGTTATACCCCAAAATTTGCCCGCATCTTTTTTCAGAGAGAAGGCAACAGACCTCTGTCTAAAAATTTGGAGTTTTATATAATCTTGGATTTTTATTTCATAAATATCCTGATTTTATGAATACTTAGTTTTTAGAATATTTTTTATACGGTATTTTGGGTTCGCTGTTAAATTTATTCTTACACAAACGCCAAATACTGTTTATCACTTCACACGCTGTTTATTTGAGATTTATTTTCAGATAAATAATACTGACGCAATTGGTACATAATCAAATTTTGCAGGCGCAGAGTCCGGGGATTCAGACTGTACTGGTAACAATTAAATTATTATTAGTTTTTTGTTTCCCACTAATTTTTGTACTATATTATTGTTTTCAAATTTCTTTCTTTCTTTTCAAATCTTTTTCTTTCAAATCAAATCCTAACTTTATTCCATACACTTTCTTTCAAATCCTACTACCACTCAAATTTTCCTTTTTTGTACGTGTCATACCCCAAAATTTGTCCACATTATTTCTCTTATTCAAGTTTCAAATCCATATGCAAAGCTCCTAGACAATTTCTCCTATACAAAGGCTCAGAAAGTCAACATCGACTAGCTGACCTAAAAAGTCAACTATGGTCAAAGCAAAAGTCAAAACTCCTGATTTTTTGTCAAGATCCTCATATTGAAGTATCATTCACCATTTGATCAAGAATTGATCATGGTTCATCAAGGAAAGATCAGAAATCAACAATTCAAAAAGTTGCTAAATTAGGGTTTTGTATAGGAAAAGTCAAGTGAACTTTGACCAGCCATAACTCTCACATGGAACATCAGAAATTTCCCATCCAAAGCTCATTTTGAAGGAAATTTGATTCTCTACAACTTTGACTCTCACATGCCAAGTCTAAAAATGCTTCATTTGAGAGATATGGGCCAAAACATTATAGGTCCTTTTCAAAAGTCAACAAAAAGACATTTTCTTCAAAAGAACATAAAATGAGAATGGAAAATGATTTTGACATGAGACCAAAGACATTGATTAGAGGACTCTCTAAGGTTTCTAAAATGTCTTAAAACACTGAGAGAGATAGGCCTTGCTAAAGTTGGACTATTTTGGAGGGAAAAATGTGAAAAAACTTGGATATTTTGCAAATGGGCCCAAGATCTTTTGATTCAATCTTGATCCATAAGTCATCTAAAGCCCAAGGATCAATTCCCACGAATTTATGAGACTTATTTAGTTTATTATGATTTTTTTTATTCAATTAAAAAAGGGATTAAAATCAAATAAATTAAGAAAAATCAAATATTTGATTCAAGTGTTTACAAGGATCAAATCTAATTTCCAATTATGTCTCATAAACATCACAAATTCGTGCAAATTTGATTGAAAAAATATTGGATCAATATGGGCTCAAATTAGAAACAATTCCAAATCAAATTTTGCCAAATTTTCAATCAAAGATTTATGAAGATTCTTTCTAGTTTTATTAACCCTAATCACTCTCCTATAAGTAGATAACAAGTCAAAGGCACAAGGGTTGGAAAATTCTGCAAGAAAGAGCCTCAAAACCGAGTTCTTCAAGTGAAGAAAAAAAAATCAAAATCATCTTCGTGTTACAGCCAGATTCAAGGCGTTTTGAGGATTGAATCGCATCCTCTGGTGTTCATAAGAGCTACCTCGATCTTTATCAAGGCCGGAGACATTCAGAACCCCCCTCACTACCATACGGTTTGCCCAGTTTTCTTTCAAAGATTGATTTTGCGAATTCATTCATCATAAACATGATTTGATTACATATTCATGATTATATCTGTGTTTGCAAACTGTTTGACTCGTTGATTACAAGGTTTGGTATAGGAATCAAGCTATGCCATGGTTAGGGTTTTTGAGGTCGAATTTGGGAATTTTCTAATCGAGTGAAATTGGATCAAATTACTGGTGCAATTGCGATCACAGGTTGATTACGAGTTAAACCATGGCTTTATATTGGATTTATTGTTGTTATTTTTGTAGTTTTGAAGTTTCAGGGGCTATGGCTACGGGTAAAAACCGTAGGGAAAAGCGTTGCCTATTTTCAGAAAACCAGGTTGAAGAAGAAGGACTCCTGGGCGCGTAACTGGTTCTGTTTAAAATTTTCATTAACTAAGTTTTTTTATATGTATTATTACTACACTAATACATGTGTCGCGCAGCTTGGGTGGTAGTGCGTTTTGCCAATGACCCTAAGCATTCTGGTTCGATCCCGGGCAGGACCATATATTTTTAACACTTTATTGATCTAAATTGCTCTTGGATCGTGTACGCCATGCCAGCCAGTCCTCACCCATACGCTTTCATCATCAGCCTCAGGATTATCTTAGCGCCAGATCCAACGCTCCTGGTGGCGAGGATACACCATGGTCCTCACAAATCCTACCACACTCAATACCAGCTAAGTCCTTTTTCTTATTTTTGTTATGTAAATGTTTTTCACTTATTTCTTTTATTTTTTTTTATTTTTTATTTATTATTATTATTATTATTATTATTATTATTATTTTAACTATTTGATTACTTGTACTCTTTATATATAACCTTTATTTTATAACAAATTATAATTATTTATTTTATCGAAAGTTCGAGTTTTCATATTGTACTCTTCATTGTTATTCTCACTATTATTCTATATTACTTTCAAAAAATATTTTTATCAGTTAAATAATGAGGATTATATCCAGTAATTATTTAGTTGATATTTTTAATCGAATTCTCGATTTTTTCTCCGTAATTTTGGTATTATTTCAATTAATTCTTTATTCTGTTAACCAGAGTTTACGAGAATCATTCTTATACACTGAAAAATCTTTTCTTTGTGCATTTTCTTTTCAGGGTTAGCAACAGGGTTTCCTCCGACTATGCGCCATGCCTTTCACAAAGCTAAGTCCCGATTCAGCTTTCTTTATTATTTATTTTTCCTTTTCTTTTTTATATTTAATACAATATTATTTCTGCCTTCTAATTTTTAATCATTTATTTTGCCTTGTTAATTTAAAGGAACTGTTCATACACTCACTTCCGAATATTTTTTAGTTAATTCTCAGATGTTCAGAGTCAACGCTTCTGGCAAACCCTTGCCCTCAACCCTGTCAGGCAAAGCTAAGTACTTTCTCTCTATTCTATTTTTAATTTATTATTCTATTTTCTTTTGTGGTTAATGAAGTTTGCCCTCGAACTTGATAATGCACTCACTCTCTGCTTTTTGCCTCTTCTTTCTCCTTTTCAGGCTTTGTCAATTGCCAAAGCTACGTTGTTGGTAACCCTAAACCCTATTTTTATTTTATGCCTTTTATTATTATTACTTGTGTCAAACCCTATTAAGGGATCCGCTGGTTACAATTTCCCTCCCCCATATTACTGTTTCTTGCCTTATATTATCTGCGTGGTTAGTAAAATAGGGAGTGGCAACCATGAATTGAATTTAGAATCGCTAATTTACAAGATAATATAATTGAATATAATCACGTGATTGGTGCACACACGCACGCTTTTGGGTAACCCTCTCTGTTGCCTTGTTGACTGTTGCCTTTTGCCTTGTGTTTTTTTGCAGAATAAGCCAAGTCCCTCGAATACGAGGATACCTCAGCCATGTTGCCTCGATCAAAAGGTCACGACCCTAAATGATGCTGCCTTCGATACACAAATGACCTCGACCCTCGGAAGTTGCCTACGGAAAAAGGCTGAGGTATCTTCTGGTTGCCTAACGAAAATGGCTTATTCTGATTCTTGCCTTAGACTACCTGCCCTTCTATGGCATGGGACAGTCTCATGGCAAAGGATGCTTCGACGACCCTTCAACCTCCAAACGAAAGGCTTCCTGCCCTCTTATGGCAAGGATAGACCCTTTCATTCTGAAAAGCTAAAAAGAGACCTATCATCTGAGTTTAAGGTAATTGCCCCTAATTGCCTTGCAATGCTCATCTTTAATATTCTTTCTCACAATTCCTCGAAAACTGGCTACGCTCATTTACGAGCTAAAGTCCACTTTTTTCTATCATCTACCTTTTTCTAAAAACAAACGAGCAAGCAAAGCAATTAAGAGCCCATGGAAAACCATGGATGCAAAGGGTGCCTTACACCTTCCCTTTGCATAAATTACCCCCCGAACTCAGATTTTCTTTAAAAGGTTTTTTTCTGTTTCTTTTTGCCTTTCTGAATTTGTTTGGATAAAATAAAAGTCGGTGGCGACTCTTGCTTAACCGCGACATTTCGATCGATAAAAAGTCAGTTCACCGTATTACAGAACTGGCGACTCTGCTGGGGATAAATTTCGATAAAAGAGGGGTTACCTTAAAAGTTTAGAATTCACCTTAAATGTTTTCTATTGTTTGCTTTGCTTGTTTTATTTTTCAGGGCTGTTTTGGGAAAATTGAAGGACGAATCCTATTCCCGGATTCAAGAACACTTAAGTTTAGGAGCGGCATAGTCATGGAGACCCCCCTTGTGCATGCTTGGGGTTGGTCAAAATGAAGTTCGCACTTGAGTTAGGCCTCCACTGGTTATTGTGTACCTCTTTTGCATGAGAGAGGTTTATGCATGTATCTTTGGGTGCGTCGGAGCTCAAGGACCTTTAGTTACCCTTAACCCATCCTGGCTTTTAGGAACGTAGTGGGAGGGCTATTCTTGGTGCATGCCAAGTTATGGTCGCTACCCGATACTACAGCTCAGATAGGTTTCTTCCTAAAGTATCATTGCGTGGTATGCATTTACCATGTTCGAGGGTGCTTTAGAGGGGGCTGACAATTCTGAGTCACTTGGTAGAACCCGTTGCTGAAATCTCCTTATCCATAGAAACACCCTTGGGAAGGACACCTGATCAGACTCCATGCAAGCCTTAAGCCAAAAAATTGTGTGACTTGTGTGACTTGCGTGACTTGTGTGACTTGCGTGACTTGTGTGACTTATTGTGTTCACTACTAACCTTCATTTCCTTGCAGGTTTTGTTAAAAGGACTTGTTTGTCTTTACTATCTCACACTATGCCAAATAAACTTCATTCGCATAACATCATGACATCATGACATCATAAGCATAACATAATTAACCAACCCTTCAAGGATCTTAGAAATTTAGGGCGCACAACTTGAGGTGCCCTTATCAAAGTTTGATTCTCTAATCAAGGGGCAAGAGGATTTACTTTCCTCTGGCCACATACCTTCCAATTCAGAGATCCAGTACCTATCAAGGGGTAAGAGGATTTATTTTCCTCTGGCCACGTATCTTCAAATTCATAAGTATCCTGAATCAGAGGCGATGACCCACTCGATATGGTGAGCTTGATTCTTAAGAAGGACGCTTAAAAATGAAAGCCAAGGTTCTTCAGACGAAGCTGTGACTGATTAAATTTCTAAAGTTGCTAACTAAATTCCTTAAAGATCCTTGAAAACATTTCATTTGCATTCATAACATTGCATAACAGGTTTCCTATGATGGGTTTCTCATCCTTCCTCGCTGTTTATTTCAGCATCATGAATCTCGAACAATCAGTTAAGGATCTTCAAGCTCAAAACACCGAGTTCCAAGCCTTGATTCTGAATTTGTCCAAAGGGCAAGAAGAGCTGAAAGCCATGTTGACTAAAAAGAAGAAGAAAAAGGGTAAGAAGACTAAGGTGAAAAAGCTTAGACCAATCTTGCAACTCAGAGATGCTGAAACCTCTGAAGACAGTGACGAAGATGAGCAAGATGATGATGCTAGTATCAAAACTGAGACAAAAAGTAACCATGATTCTGCCAAACTCTATGAAGAAGAAGAGGATTATTACCATGAGGGCGAACATCCCGATGACAAGTACAAGATGTTAGAAGAGCGTCTGGGAAGTGTGGAAATTCAGAAGGTACCTGGGCTGGATTTTGAAGAGCTTGGACTTGTTCCTGGGGTCGTTATTCCTCCAAAATTCAAAACTCCCGCCTTTGCTAAGTATGATGGAGTCTCTTGTCCTAAAATACACTTAAGGTCTTATGTAAGGAAGATTCAGCCTCATACTGCTGACAAGAGGCTATGGATCCACTTCTTCCAAGAGAGCTTATCTGGAACTCAACTCGAATGGTACTATCAACTGGAAAGTACCGACATCCGTACATGGGAAGATTTGATGGGTGCCTTCTACCAACAATATCGATACAATTCCGACCTTGCACCAACTCGCATGCAACTACAAAGCATGTCTATGGGCTCTAATGAAAGTTTCAAAGAGTATGCTCAAAAATGGAGAGATCTAGCTGGAAGAGTCAAACCCTCCTTAACTGATAGAGAATTGGTCGATATGTTCATGAATACACTGACTGGTCCTTTCTACAGCCATTTGCTGGGAAGTTCGTCATCTGGATTCACTGACCTCATAGTGACTGGGGAACGTGTTGAAAGCGGTATTCGAAGCGGTAAAATTCAAGTGGCTACGTATGCCAATACCTCAAAGAAAGCGCACAATGAGAGGAATGAATCTAATACCGTGGGAACGGTCCTAGCCTCCAATCAAGTGCCGACACAACAAAGGGCCAACCAACGTAAACAAGGTGCATCTAAAAGGCAATTCACAAAGATCAACATAACTTTGGCCGAAGCGTTACAACAGTTGCTTAAAGTAGGGCTGATTACTTTAAAGGATCCTCCTCTGAAGCCCAACACCTTATCTCATCAATATAATCCTAATGCAAGATGCGCTTATCACTCTGATAGTATTGGACATGACACTAATGATTGTTGGCCATTAAAGAACAAGATCCAGGATATGATCGACGCCGGAGAAATTGAGTTCGACCCCCCTGCAACCATGCCCAATCATAACAAGATTGTTAATACTATGGATGGCTAGAAGGATGAACTATTTAGATCATTAGATTTACTTTCATTTGCAATTTCTATTCTATTTTGTTTAAACAATCGACTTATGATAGACACTATCTGTTTTAATAATTATCATCAGTGCATTGCATATGTTTGTCTTGAGTACATTATTTCGTTTATCACTCATTTTAAATTGCGTATTTACTTTGCATATGTTTTATGTTTATTCAACTCTTGCTAAGTTGTAAGCCTTTTGAGGGAGGATGACGAAAACGATACCGCAACCTCATACAGTATGCTTTTGAATGGACTATGCTGATGATGTACAGGCATTATTTTAATTCCTAAACAGTGGAGATATAAGGATGATAATCCCTCGTCAACCCCTTTGAGCCTAAGAAGTAGAAGTTTCTTTCTTGTACTAATTAAAACCCTTGATCATAACCTGGGGCAGGGTAGTTCTCAATTAATTTGGTTGTGCATTCCATTTTAAGAGAATAATTCAGTACACCTTTCAACAAAGGGTCTAATCACAGGCATTCATCCGCACACATCAAAGAAGTGTCGGAAATGTCAATCAAAATACAATGACGGTTTATCAATCATCAAACAAGGTAGTCAATATCTTTCAAAAAAAAATGGAAAAAACATATATACAAAGAAAAGCCTGCTAAGTCAAAAATCAAAAAGAAGACTTAGGCAAAAATCAAGGCGTCCCGCTGACTGTAAGCTCCAAAGAGACAGTTCAGGCAAAAGGTAGGGATATCCAAAAGATGAAAAAAAGAAGTCAATAAATTCTTGAACAACTCAAAGTTGCGACTACCACAAGGAAGAAGTGACTGCCATCTCAAAAGTTCTCTCTGCTTAGGAACCATCATCATTATCAAAGGTGCAAATCCAAAAGTCTCTTGGAACCGAATGCATAAGTTGAATTAACTGAGCTTAGGACTGAAGAACATCACGAAGAAGGGGATGGGTATAAATAAACTTTGAGCCATTATCCTTTGTTTCTTAAACCGTGAACCAAGCCACGTTACAACCCTTGAAAGTCCTAATTGAAGCATAATTAGTTCAAAAGCATACTGTCACCAAAAGGGTATCCTGACTCCTTGAGGATTACAAAAATGCTGAGTTGATATTTCATTTTTACAAACATCACGTTGTTACAAATAGCATGTTTTTACAAATATCACGCTTTTACATCTCTTGTTTTAATGTGTTTCCAAAAACTCAAGACAAACGTATGCATTGCATCTCATGAATACATTATTAAACATATTCTGCTACATAATTTCAAATGTTAGCAACAGAAAGAATTTGCACAGGGTACAACTAATGATTGAAAGTTATCCCGACAGACAAAATTACTCCAAGGAAGCCATGTCTCTTACGTATACAAGGGGCATGACATGTTTTGTCCAATCAATCCGGGGCAATCAAGTCAAGATTTTGAGAATCTCTCATGGATGCTCGAACAATCAGGGGCATGCATCCAAGCATATCTAAAGCTACTCCCCAATCAATGTGAGACATTGTCATGAGCCTATGATTACTGGGGGCATATCGCCCATAGTGAACATCTTCTAAAGTCCTCGCGAGGCGAATTTTTCCAAAGGTCCTGCTAACTGGGGCAAATCTATGCAAGTCCAAGTTCAACATCTTGATCAATACTCAGTGGCGTGTCCTGAACCAAGTAGTAAGTTACTATGATACTGGGGGCAACTTTCCAGACACCCACATCTCCCCACAAAACCACGTTCGTAAGATCATATCCCCACAGAGCAATTCTCAAGAAGATATCTTCAAACATATTCGTCTCAACAAAGACATGACTCCCCAACAGAGTTTACATCTTCCGCATTACCGGTCATCCAATATGTTGCTCTTCTCCAACATGGTTTATCTCTAAAATCAGGGTACATCAAACTACTAATCACCCCCAAGCAGAAACCATAAATCACCAGCTGAGCATCTTCAAGACAAGATCCGACAATAAAATCACAAGGATGTAGAGATTTATTTTCTCAATCAGGACAACATAAATCATATTCGCATATCATATGTCATAAAAATATTCATACATTGCATACATCACTTCATGCAAGTTTCTCATTTATTTTGAGAATCCCATCTCATTCATTACATGCATCATGACATTGCATACTTTGTTTTCAGGTTCTGCCTCGACAATCATTCCTCTCAGATATAATCGAGCTGGAGATTCATTCTGACAAGCCTTTTTACATTCCAAAAACTTCGTCAAATAACTCATCAACCCTAACAAACAAACATTCTCTATCAGATATGGTCTAATATACGACCCGTTCCGGTATTCTTAATCAGATATGGTCTAATATACGACCCGTTCCGGTATTCTTAATCAGATATGGTCTAATATACGACCCGTTCCGGTATTTTTAGTCAGATATGGTCTAAATGTATGACTCGTTCTGGCATTATCCATCAGATATGGTCTAATATACGACCCGTTCCGGTATTTTTAGTCAGATATGGTCTAAATGTATGACTCGTTCTGGCATTCACCTTCAGATATGGTCTAAATGTATGACTCGTTCTGGCATTCACCTTCAGATATGGTTTAATGAATAACTCGTTCTGATATCCCTCCTCAGATATGGTCTAATGTACGACTCGTTCTGCTATTTCTCTTCAGACATGGTCTAATGCATGGCTCGTTTTGATATTCCTCTTTAGATATGGTCCAATGTATGACTCATTCTGACATTCCTCTACAGATATGGTCTACATGTATGACCCGTTTCTCTCATCACGAACAACGCTGACACGATCAATCTCTAACAAATACTTCTCAAACACTCCAAACCGAATCTAATGCATGATTTGCTGGATGGCATCTTCAAGCCCATCTCCGACAAAAGTCCTTACATCAGCTAGGGCAAATTTCTTGGTATTCTAGTGTTCAATCATCTTCCACCTTCAGATACCGACTGGCACACAAACCACTCTACATCTTCAGGTCTAAGATAATTGAACAGGGGCAGCTGTCATACCCCAAAATTTGTCCACATTATTTCTCTTATTCAAGTTTCAAATCCATATGCAAAGCTCCTAGACAATTTCTCCTATACAAAGGCTCAGAAAGTCAACATCGACTAGCTGACCTAAAAAGTCAACTATGGTCAAAGCAAAAGTCAAAACTCCTGATTTTTTGTCAAGATCCTCATATTGAAGTATCATTCACCATTTGATCAAGAATTGATCATGGTTCATCAAGGAAAGATCAGAAATCAACAATTCAAAAAGTTGCTAAATTAGGGTTTTGTATAGGAAAAGTCAAGTGAACTTTGACCAGCCATAACTCTCACATGGAACATCAGAAATTTCCCATCCAAAGCTCATTTTGAAGGAAATTTGATTCACTACAACTTTGACTCTCACATGCCAAGTCTAAAAATGCTTCATTTGAGAGATATGGGCCAAAACATTATAGGTCCTTTTCAAAAGTCAACAAAAAGACATTTTCTTCAAAAGAACATAAAATGAGAATGGAAAATGATTTTGACATGAGACCAAAGACATTGATTAGAGGACTCTCTAAGGTTTCTAAAATGTCTTAAAACACTGAGAGAGATAGGCCTTGCTAAAGTTGGACTATTTTGGAGGGAAAAATGTGAAAAAACTTGGATATTTTGCAAATGGGCCCAAGATCTTTTGATTCAATCTTGATCCATAAGTCATCTAAAGCCCAAGGATCAATTCCCACGAATTTATGAGACTTATTTAGTTTATTATGATTTTTTTATTCAATTAAAAAAGGGATTAAAATCAAATAAATTAAGAAAAATCAAATATTTGATTCAAGTGTTTACAAGGATCAAATCTAATTTCCAATTATGTCTCATAAACATCACAAATTCGTGCAAATTTGATTGAAAAAATATTGGATCAATATGGGCTCAAATTAGAAACAATTCCAAATCAAATTTTGCCAAATTTTCAATCAAAGATTTATGAAGATTCTTTCTAGTTTTATTAACCCTAATCACTCTCCTATAAGTAGATAACAAGTCAAAGGCACAAGGGTTGGAAAATTCTGCAAGAAAGAGCCTCAAAACCGAGTTCTTCAAGTGAAGAAAAAAAAATCAAAATCATCTTCGTGTTACAGCCAGATTCAAGGCGTTTTGAGGATTGAATCGCATCCTCTGGTGTTCATAAGAGCTACCTCGATCTTTATCAAGGCCGGAGACATTCAGAACCCCCCTCACTACCATACGGTTTGCCCAGTTTTCTTTCAAAGATTGATTTTGCGAATTCATTCATCATAAACATGATTTGATTACATATTCATGATTATATCTGTGTTTGCAAACTGTTTGACTCGTTGATTACAAGGTTTGGTATAGGAATCAAGCTATGCCATGGTTAGGGTTTTTGAGGTCGAATTTGGGAATTTTCTAATCGAGTGAAATTGGATCAAATTACTGGTGCAATTGCGATCACAGGTTGATTACGAGTTAAACCATGGCTTTATATTGGATTTATTGTTGTTATTTTTGTAGTTTTGAAGTTTCAGGGGCTATGGCTACGGGTAAAAACCGTAGGGAAAAGCGTTGCCTATTTTCAGAAAACCAGGTTGAAGAAGAAGGACTCCTGGGCGCGTAACTGGTTCTGTTTAAAATTTTCATTAACTAAGTTTTTTTATATGTATTATTACTACACTAATACATGTGTCGCGCAGCTTGGGTGGTAGTGCGTTTTGCCAATGACCCTAAGCATTCTGGTTCGATCCCGGGCAGGACCATATATTTTTAACACTTTATTGATCTAAATTGCTCTTGGATCGTGTACGCCATGCCAGCCAGTCCTCACCCATACGCTTTCATCATCAGCCTCAGGATTATCTTAGCGCCAGATCCAACGCTCCTGGTGGCGAGGATACACCATGGTCCTCACAAATCCTACCACACTCAATACCAGCTAAGTCCTTTTTCTTATTTTTGTTATGTAAATGTTTTTCACTTATTTCTTTTATTTTTTTTTATTTTTTATTTATTATTATTATTATTATTATTATTATTTTAACTATTTGATTACTTGTACTCTTTATATATAACCTTTATTTTATAACAAATTATAATTATTTATTTTATCGAAAGTTCGAGTTTTCATATTGTACTCTTCATTGTTATTCTCACTATTATTCTATATTACTTTCAAAAAATATTTTTATCAGTTAAATAATGAGGATTATATCCAGTAATTATTTAGTTGATATTTTTAATCGAATTCTCGATTTTTTCTCCGTAATTTTGGTATTATTTCAATTAATTCTTTATTCTGTTAACCAGAGTTTACGAGAATCATTCTTATACACTGAAAAATCTTTTCTTTGTGCATTTTCTTTTCAGGGTTAGCAACAGGGTTTCCTCCGACTATGCGCCATGCCTTTCACAAAGCTAAGTCCCGATTCAGCTTTCTTTATTATTTATTTTTCCTTTTCTTTTTTATATTTAATACAATATTATTTCTGCCTTCTAATTTTTAATCATTTATTTTGCCTTGTTAATTTAAAGGAACTGTTCATACACTCACTTCCGAATATTTTTTAGTTAATTCTCAGATGTTCAGAGTCAACGCTTCTGGCAAACCCTTGCCCTCAACCCTGTCAGGCAAAGCTAAGTACTTTCTCTCTATTCTATTTTTAATTTATTATTCTATTTTCTTTTGTGGTTAATGAAGTTTGCCCTCGAACTTGATAATGCACTCACTCTCTGCTTTTTGCCTCTTCTTTCTCCTTTTCAGGCTTTGTCAATTGCCAAAGCTACGTTGTTGGTAACCCTAAACCCTATTTTTATTTTATGCCTTTTATTATTATTACTTGTGTCAAACCCTATTAAGGGATCCGCTGGTTACAATTTCCCTCCCCCATATTACTGTTTCTTGCCTTATATTATCTGCGTGGTTAGTAAAATAGGGAGTGGCAACCATGAATTGAATTTAGAATCGCTAATTTACAAGATAATATAATTGAATATAATCACGTGATTGGTGCACACACGCACGCTTTTGGGTAACCCTCTCTGTTGCCTTGTTGACTGTTGCCTTTTGCCTTGTGTTTTTTTGCAGAATAAGCCAAGTCCCTCGAATACGAGGATACCTCAGCCATGTTGCCTCGATCAAAAGGTCACGACCCTAAATGATGCTGCCTTCGATACACAAATGACCTCGACCCTCGGAAGTTGCCTACGGAAAAAGGCTGAGGTATCTTCTGGTTGCCTAACGAAAATGGCTTATTCTGATTCTTGCCTTAGACTACCTGCCCTTCTGTGGCATGGGACAGTCTCATGGCAAAGGATGCTTCGACGACCCTTCAACCTCCAAACGAAAGGCTTCCTGCCCTCTTATGGCAAGGATAGACCCTTTCATTCTGAAAAGCTAAAAAGAGACCTATCATCTGAGTTTAAGGTAATTGCCCCTAATTGCCTTGCAATGCTCATCTTTAATATTCTTTCTCACAATTCCTCGAAAACTGGCTACGCTCATTTACGAGCTAAAGTCCACTTTTTTCTTTCATCTACCTTTTTCTAAAAACAAACGAGCAAGCAAAGCAATTAAGAGCCCATGGAAAACCATGGATGCAAAGGGTGCCTTACACCTTCCCTTTGCATAAATTACCCCCCGAACTCAGATTTTCTTTAAAAGGTTTTTTTCTGTTTCTTTTTGCCTTTCTGAATTTGTTTGGATAAAATAAAAGTCGGTGGCGACTCTTGCTTAACCGCGACATTTCGATCGATAAAAAGTCAGTTCACCGTATTACAGTACGGTATCACTTCATTCCCCAACGTCTCTATCTTTCTTTTCACTCTATATATACCCCTCATTTTTCCCATAAATTCTCACATCAAATTTCACTCATCTCCCAAATTTTTACCATACTATCTCATAATTATTTTCTCTTCTTCCCCGGCAAAAATGGCAAAGTGGGTGGATACGTTTTTTCTTGTTGTCATCACTGTTTTTGTGGTGATCATGTCCTTTTTCTGTCTGCATAGTCCTGAAAAATGCGGACCTGGGATGCTGGCACTCCCGTACATCTATATATTGTTATTTATAGCATGGATTTTTAATCGTCATACTTAAAGTTTGTCGTATCTTTCGCTTTCAAATAACGTACCGTTCATTATATTTGTCGTACTGATCATTATATTATGAAATATTTGTACTGTCAGTATTAAATATTGTATTGTCTATTGTACTGTCACTTAATTATCGAGATAATATTATGTGTGTTTATTGCTAGTTAAATATTTATTTTTCTATGCATTAAATCCTTCCCAAGATTATTATCGGTAATTTCGTTCGCGTGCGGTATATTTTATTTATTTATTATGTTTGTGTTTTTCTAACAACTCATGTAAATAATTTTCACCATTAACAAAACAAAAAAAACAAAAAGAAAAAATTAACTTTAACTGTTAAAGTTTTCACTTTAACTGTTACGTTAATGCCCGGACAGCCAGTTAACAGTCAAACCCGCTGACAGCACGATTCTCCGTGTTTGTACCATCAGTCAAATCAATCTTTTGCATTTTAAAAATTCTAAGATTTTTTGTTCTAGAAGTCTTCTGATAATCACATGATCAGCAGAGACTCAACACTGCACAAAAATCAGGTACGCTTAACTGTCTCCTACACAAACAGTCCCTAACTAGGGTTTTTGTTTTTTTCAGGAGAACGAGTTTTTGAGACCTCAAAATTGATTTCATGGATATCCATATGTCTCAAAGTACCACCAGACAAATTTTCAAACTTCGATTCGCTCGGACGCGCAATCAACAGCTCAAACAGCCAACAGACGACCAGTTTGACCGAAAAGTCAACAGACAGTCAAAAATGAAATTTTTTGTCAACATCCATACTTTGTCAAAAGATTCATCATTTGATCAATGGTTGATCATAATTCATCAAGAAAAGTTCAGAAATCAACAAAATTCTAAGTTTTAAAATTAGGGTTTTCTCCTAAAAAGTCAACTGAACTTTGACCGGCCATAACTCTCTCCTCGTTCATCCAAAAAATTCCAACCAAAGCTTATTTTGAAGGAAATTCAATTATCTTTCAAATGAAATTGGTCCCATGGTCATTGGATTTACCATTTGGAAAATATGAGCCAAGACATTACAGGTCATTTTCAAAGTCAACAAAAAGTGGTTTTTTGTCAAAGCCTATAACATCAAGATAACTTCTCCAAATGCAAAAAAACTTCCAAAGTAGCTTGTAGAGGACATCTTGAGGAATCTAAAAAGTACAAGAACTCCTTCATATGATCAAAATTGAGGGAGTTATGCCTTGTTGAAGTTGGCTATTTTTTGGGAAAATGCATGAAACTAGCATTGATCAAAATTGTTTTTTTTCAAAAGAGGCCAAGCATTCATGATCCAAACATGTTTCTAATGATGTTAAAGGGCTCCCATGACCAACATTAGGCCCATAACATTTTTATTTCTTTTTTAATTTTAGTTAATTTCATTTAAAGTTAAATTAAAAAAGAAATGGTTCAAGATAATGATTCAAGGCTTTTGTCCTTAGCTTGAGTCACCAAGTTTGTCCAAGTTCTGCAAGCATAGAGTACAGAAGACCTATGGCAAGAGGGGTGAAGAAAATTGAAGCCATGGCCAAGAAATTCAAAGTTTTTATTATTAAAAAATCAAAAGTTCAAAGGCACTCAAGAGCTTGGTAGCTTAAGATTTCAGCACTCATATTGTTTATAAATGACATAAACACTTCAGCAAGAACACACACACGAATTATGAATCAATACCATCCTTGTATCACACTTATGTCAACTTGAAATTTTCAAAGAAATTCAAATTTTGAATTTTAAGTTTAAGCTAATTTCCAGTCCAAATAATTATCTAAACACGATCTTCAAACATCCTTGAACCTATTCTAATCATTTTCAGCAAGCAAAGCACTCTGAACCAAGCACTATAGCTCACGGTTTGTCCAAACAAAAACTAACACGAATTCAATCATACATGCATGTTTAACAAGATGTAATTGCATATTTGTGTTTGGTTAGATGTTCTGATCGTTTCTGGAGCTTTAATTTGATTTTAATGAAGGTTTGAAGCATATGCCATTTTAGGGTTTTTGAAGCTCGAAATGGGACTTTTCGTTTAAGGCAAAATCTGACAAAACTAAGACCATGGTTGTGATCAGTGGATCATTTGCAGTCGATCCATGGTCTCATGTTTTATTTATATAGCATGTTTTGTGATTTTTGATTTGCAGGAGCTTTAGTGACGGAAAAAACCGTTGGTAGAACCTTTACCTACGGTTGCAGAATTTTGAAATGAAGAAGACGAAGACGTGGCGTCCTCTGGTTGGCCAGTTTGCGCGCGTGCGTTTTTTAAGTTTCAGACCAATCATGTGCTTTGCGTTCCACCATCATACCATGTGCCTCATGATTTCAGCCCTCAGATCTCATTAATTCAAGATCCAACGCACCTGAACACACATCCATACCATAGACCTTCCCATCTACCACACTTGATCCAGATTTAATATATATTTTTCATTTTATTTAATTTTCTTTGCAAAATTATTTAAAAATAGTTTAAAAATCATAAAAAATATGCAAAAAATATTTTAGGTTGATAAAATATTGTCTTAATTTTTGACACAAAAATATTTTATTTTTCTTAATAATTAAAATATTTTGTTTAATTAATCAATATATTTTCATATATTTCCATTTCAATAATTTTTAACCTATCAAAAAATCAGAAAAAAATCAGAAAAAAATATTTTCTTTTTATTAAATTAAGTTTGTATATTCTAAACTAATTTTGTACATAATTAGAATATTTTTTCTCTTTAAGTTTAATTTATGTGTATAATTATTTGTATAATTATATGTTAATTAACTTAATAATCTTAAAAACAATTTCAAAAATAAAAAAAATAATAATTTTATTTTAAAATTAATTAACAAACAATTTGGACATATTTTAGAATTAACTTTTTAGGTTTAAATTTTATTTCTAATTCTTAACCTTTTAATTAAATTAGTTATGCATTAATTTTAATTAAAATCAACCATCCAAAAAATCCAAAAATATTTTCCCTTTATCTTGTTGCAATTTAAATTCATAGATAAGTGTATAGGTTGTCAAATTCATGTAAATAGAGTAGTTTACATTTCTCGCACAATCGATGTAATAACGTAGATTTACTTTCCGCATTTTACATTCTCGCACTTTAATTTCTGTACATACAAAACTGCGTGTATGTCAAGAATGAAAATTGAAGCGCTAGATCACTAATCTTAAGACAAAAACATATCTGAAAATAAATCACAATCACACTTGCACCTCTTAGGGTAATCCCTCTGTTACTTTTTTCAAAATCAAAACTTACTGTTTCAAATACAATTCAAATTTCTTCTATATTCAGTCAAGGGAAGTTTTTCTAAAGAAATAGAACCTTATAAACTTAGGGTATACCTCCTAATTGCTTGCTCAATCAAAAACAACAAAAGCTTTTTACACATCACTGTTTTTTCAAAACAAACTTTCAAAAAGACAACACTTTGTATATATCCAAACAAGGATCATTACGGAGTTAAAAATCTTTTTTCGAACCATCAAAATATCTTTTGAAAGATAAACACTTTGTATACATCCGCACAAGGATCATTACAAAGTTAACTTTACAAAATATTTAAAACCACATACAAGCATTTCAAAGCAAGACAAACGATTCAACAAGTGAGCTAAGCAATTAAGAGCCCATTGATAACCATGGATACAAAGGGTGCTAACACCTTCCCTTTGTATAACCTACCCCCGAACCCAAAATCTCTTTAAGGACTTTTTCTGTTTCTTTTATAAACCTTTCCTTAATTGGATAAAATAAAAGTCGGTGGCGACTCTCTGATTTTCACAACTCCAAAATAAAAGAAGAGTCAGTTCGCATCCCACAAAAAACCGAGGATTACAGAACTGGCAACTCTGCTGGGGACCTTCTCAAACAAAATGTTTTTTAAAAGGGGTTACCTTAAAGTTTAGATCACTTTGATGTTTTCAATTTCTTGTCTTGTTTGCTCTATTTTTCAAAGGTTTGTTTGGGTATTTACTTGTGTGAAAGATTCTAACCCGAATCTCGAGATACCTTAAGTATGTGACAATAGACCAAGGAAACCATACGGCATGTACCGATATGGTTGATCTGGTAGTCACCGTTAGTGCGACACTTTGGTCTGTACTGATATCCCTTGAAAGCGATCAAGGAGTATGTTAGGCTTCCGAAATGTCATCAAGCACTAATTTGCCTTAGAACCTTTAGTTGAACTTGACTTGTGACCTATTAAGTGACTGGCTTTGAAATTGATCGAAGTTGGTTATCCTCGAGGAATGTTTTGATCGGCCGTCCGAGTGCCGTATTGAGATGTTGTCTCCAAGGAGCATAGAACCCGAATACCATTCTAAGACAGGTTTAAACCAACTCAACTTCAGTGGGGAGGGTATCACCTATAAACCTCGTGCAATCCTTTAAACCTAAGGCTATTGTGTGATTTGTTTGTGTTTTCCACATGTTTGACATCATGACATCATAAGCATCATAAACATATCATTTTTTCTCACTAATCATTTCAAGGATCGAAGAGTTTACCTTTGTTCTGTTGTTACAGGTAAATGGCTCCCGCTACCAGAGATTATATCCGGATCAACATCGCAACAGTACCATCTGAACTTAAGGAATTAATATCAGAATTTCCCAGAAATGCTCAATTCACCGAGAGGCACGGTCACATACTCCATTTGGTTACCTCCAAATTTGAAGAAGACATGATACGGGTCCTGTTCCAGTTCTTTGATCCCGAGCATCATTGTTTTACATTTCCTGATTACCAGCTAGTACCCACCTTGGAAGAATTCTCTGAACTGATTGGGTTGCCTGTTCGAGATCAATTACCTTTCACTGGTTTAGAAAAGATTCCAAAGCCTGAAATCATTGTTGCTGCCTTACATTTACGAAAGTCAGAAATCGAGTCTAATTGGGAAACAAAGAGTGGAGTCAAGGGTTTGCTTGCTAAGTTCTTAATGGGAAAGGCTCGATCACTATTAAAGGATAGGAGTTATCAAGCTTTTGAAGAAGTTGCGGCTCTTTTGATTTATGGGTGGGTTTTATTCCCTAATCCCGACCAATTCATAGGTGTGCACGCTATCAACATTTTCTTAACCCGCAATCCGGTACCTACTTTACTGGGAGACATTCTACATTCTCTACACACTCGTACCATGAAAAAGCGAGGAACTCTTATGTGTTGTGTACCACTACTGGCTAGATGGTTTACATCACACCTTCCCAGATCGGTGTTGAGAAACGAGCAAAGGATGCAATGGTCTCGCAGGATTATGTCTTTGTCTCATTCAGATATTCGGTGGAACAACTTCTTTCAAGAAGACATCACTATTATTGACCATTGTGGGGAGTACCCTAATGTGCCACTCCTTGGCATTAGGGGAGGCATCACCTACAACCCCTCTTTAGCTTTGCGCCAATTTGGATATGATCATCCACGGCATTGTGTTCGACTACGAAGATGATTCCCAAAGATATCGACGAAGGTTTATACATGCTTGGGGCAGTGTCTACAAAGTAGAAAGCAAGACTTTAGGACAATGGAATTCTATTCCCATGGAGCCTTACCTCAAATCGGTGCGTGCTCGTGCTCAGAAGTTCATCATGCCATATCCCGCTATCCTACCTGTGACCATTGAGCCAGAAGTCGAAGGGGAGGAACCTCGAGTTATTTTACATCCGAACATGCCGACTGACCTAGAAGAGCTGCAGAAATCTTGGGTTCAACTAAAAGGAGAAAGGGACACCTTCAAAGCACACTGTCAAGACTATGAGAGGAAAGTGTTGGAGCTCACCAGACAACTCCATGAAGAACAGTAGATCAACACGTTCCTGGGTGCAAAGAGAAAGCCTCCATGGGAGGCTTGAAGAATCCTTTATTTTCTTTATTTTTGCTTTATCTTGTAAGCCCGAAAGAGGCAAAGAAAAGAGAGAAGACAAAAGAAGAAAAAAAAAAGAGAAGAAATAAAATGTTTGACTAATAAATGTTTGTTTCTCTTTTGTTTAAACAAATGTAAATTCTAAGATCCTTGAAAACATTGCATATACATTTCATTCATAAACATTGCATAACAGGTTCACATAACAGGTTTCTCATCTCCTCGCTGTTTATTTCAGTTAGAAGGGATGGATTCCGAAACAAGCATCAAGAATCTCGAGGCACAAAACGCCCAAGTTCAGATAGCAATTTTGGAGCTAGCAAAGGGGCAACAGGAAATGAAAGCCCTGATAACCAAGAAGAAAAAGAAGCCCAAGGGATCTGTAGGTTTAAGCCACCTCGTGAGGAAAGTCAGAGTCCCAGCCAGGATGCCCAGAAAAGCGCCAATCCCTGAAGTAGTCGGTGAAGGTGATCAAGAAGACAATCACAGCAACCAGGGTTCTGCCAAACTCTCTCTCTCTCTCTCTCCTGATGAAGAAGATTATCACTCCGAAGAAGAACAGGGTGATAGCAAATACCAGCAGTTGGAAGAACGCATGAAAGCTATAGAGATACAAAAAATACCTGGTTTAGACTTCAACGATCTTGGACTAGTCTCAGATGTTGTTATTCCTCCAAAATTCAAAGTTCCTGTCTTTGCAAAGTATGATGGAGTCTCTTGCCCAAAGATGCATCTAAGGTCCTATGTGAGAAAGATACTACCTCATACGGCAGATAACAAATTGTGGATTCATTTCTTCCAGGAAAGTCTATCGGGTACACAACTCGAGTGGTACTACCAACTGGAAAGTGCAAAAGTTCACACCTAGGAAGATCTGGCTGCTGCTTTCTACAAACAGTATCAATACAACGCTGACCTTGCACCAACCCGTACTCAACTATGGGGCATGACCATGGCACCAAAAGAAAGTTTCAAAGAGTATGCACAAAAGTGGAGAGATCTAGCTGGAAGGGTTCAACCTCCCTTATCTGATCGCGAGCTGGTCGACATGTTCATGGGCACTTTAACTGGCCCTTTCTACATTCATTTGCTGGGAAACTCGTCGTCAGGTTTCACTGACCTGATATTAACTGGAGAGCGTGTCGAAAGCGGCATTCAAAGTGGAAAAATTCAAGTAGGCTCCTCCTCTGGTACAACAAAGAGGCCCATCAGTGGGAGAAATGAAGTCAATACAGTGCACAGTCAGAAAGGTCGCAAAAGTGAGCATCACCAATCTGTAGGGGCTGTTCTGATCTCTGCATCTGCACCTCAAAAAGATCAACCGCCGAAGTATACGCGTCGACCAGATGCACCGAGAAGAAACTTCACCAAAATCAATATGCCAATCTCTCAAGCATTGCAACACTTGTTAAAAGCAAATCTGATTACATTGAAAGACCCTCCGAAGAATGTCAACACTTCCTCTCCTAGTTATCGCCCCGACACAACATGTGCATACCATTCCAATTGTCCTGGACATGACGCAGATCACCGTTGGGCCCTGGAAAATAAAATCCAAGACATGATAGATGCTGGGGAAATTGAATTCGATCCTCCAGAGACTCCAAATGTCATCACTGCGCCTATGCCAAAACACGACAAGACCGTTAATGCTATCATGGACACTGTTTATATCTATGATGTGAGAGAACTGTCAACTCCGCTCCTTGAAATCAAAAGAAAGCTAATACAAGCTGGTTTATTTCCAGGTTGTGACCCTGATTGCTTTTATTACACACACCTACCCAATGGTTGTGAAAATCTGAAAAAGAGGAATTCAAAAGTGGATGGATCGTCGTATCATTATGTTTGAGAAACTTCCTTCTATAGACAATTTGTGCGAAGTTTTTTCAAATGGGATGGAGATAGAGGACGTCTCAATGGTTTCTAACATACCATTGAAAATCCCTACCAAGGCTCCCTTCAAAATTTCTGCTGCACCCAGAGTGCCATCCGTAATCATCACCAATCCGGCTCCATTTCCATATTCCTCAGACAAAGCTGTCCCGTGGAGTTATGACGCTAATGTTTATGTCCATGGAGTTAAATAAGACACCTTGACTGAAAAGGCCGTGAATTTTACTAATCCAGCTGTTGATAATATTGTGGGAACTAGTAAGATTACAAGAAGTGGAAGGATCTTTTCGCCAGAAATTTCTCCAAATGTTACTACTACTCCAGTCCAGGTCCCGATTCCTAATCAAAATGTCAATGCTCGAGGCAAAGAGCCACTAGTTGAACCAGTTCAAGTACCTGTTGAAGTCACTGTTGAAGATCCTTCGAGGCAAGAAATGGAGGAGATATTGAAAATCATTTGCAAAAGTGATTACAATATTGTTGAACAACTGGGGCACACTGCCTCAAAGATTTCAATGTTGTCTCTGTTGAAGTATTCAGAAGCTCATGCCAAGGCCCTGATGAAATTCTTAAAAGCTGCACATGTACCACAGGAGATTTCAGTCGACCAATTTGAAAATTGTATTGCCAGTCTAACATTGGATAACGGTCTCGGTTTCTCTGATGCTGATTTGACACCTGCTGGGAAAAATCACAATAAAGCCCTGCACATTTCTATTGAATGTAACGGCACCACTTTGACTCATGTGTTGGTAGACAATGGTTCCTCATTAAATGTGTTACCAAAGGTAGTACTGGAAAAACTTGACTTCGAAGGAGTTGGGTTACAACCAAGCGATGTTGTGGTAAGAGCCTTCGACGGGTCAACAAGAACAGTATATGGAGAAGTTAAGCTCCCAATCAGAGTGGGCTCTCAGATCTTTGATTATACCTTTTACGTGATGGAAATTCATCCAGCATACTCCTGTTTACTAGGACGCCCTTGGATACATGGGGCAAGCGCTGTAACTTCTACCCTGCATCAGAAGTTAAAATATCCTATAAAAGGCAAGGTCGTCACGGTTCATGGTGAAGAAGAATATGTGGTTAGCCACCTGAGTAACTCCAAGTTTGTTGAGATGGATGGTGAATTCATTGAAACTCCCTGCCAATCTTTTGAGGTGGTCCCTCCAGTTATCTCTACTGCCAAACATATTTCTGCTACTCCTGCTACAAGAATAACTCAAACAATGGCTTCTCTCAAAGATGCTAAGGCTGTGAACGAAGAGGGTGGTTGCACAGTGTGGGGACAACTCCTTGACATACCTTACAAGTTCGATAAGCTAGGTCTGGGCTATGCTAATGGAACTCAGAAGAATGATCAAAGTCCTCGTTCTAGAGGATTAATGTCCCATTTTATCAGCCAAGGAGTAAATGCTATTGAAGACGACGAAGTGATCTCGAACCATATTACTAAGCAATATCCAAATGAAGTTCCACCCGTTTCCAAGGAGGTTTGGGATACTTTGGGAGAACCAAGCGGTAAGTACGACTTTCTAGTGAAGTACACTGCTCCTCAGAGTTCTTTGATTGCCATTGAAGACATTGTCCCAACTGGATGGGATGATCAGTTCGAAGATGACATAAGTATCACTGGTTCCACTGCTAAGCAATACCAAAGTCCACTTATTCCAAGAGAAGTATGGGATACACTGGGAGAACCAAGTGGCAAGTATGACTTTATGGTGAAGTATTCCGCTCCCTTGAGCTCGCAAATTGCTATCGAAGACATTACCCCAACTGGATGGGATGAACATTTCGAAGACAATATGACAATCACAAGCCCTGTCAACCCTGAAGAAGTCTGGGAAACACCAAATGGCGAGAATGATTTTCCGGTGGAATACACTGCTACCCAGAGTGCACAAGTCTCTATCAAAGACATCATCCCAACTGGATGGGACGATCTTATCGAGTATCTCTCTCAGCCAACAGAGGTATCTCAGCCTGGGATCTCATATCCAGTAGAGCATCTTGCTCATCCTGAAGGATCAACAGCTCATCTCGTCACCAAAGAAGTCAATGTTGTGGAAGACGAAGAAGACAACTGCAACTGGAGCAACTGGATATTCCCTACTCACAACAATGGATTGAACAATTGGGAAGCTGAAGATGTTATCTCCTTTGATCAGGAGTAAATGCAATTTCCTGTTTTCGTTGTTTATATGTTCAAAAATAAAAATGGTTCCTGTACTATCGAACCATGAACTTAAAAGCCAGGTGCCTTGCCCGAAGCACACTAGTCCTTTTTATAAGGGTTTGTCATACCATGATCATATGTTCATTCAATAAAATCATGGGACGTTTGCATATTCAAATTTTCCGATCCTTTTTGTTTCTTTCTTTACTTTATTCATTTTCAAATAGCTATGTGTTCTTACACACACCCACATAATAAATGCAGATTCACATTCACTCTGGATCCTGTTGATAACGATTATGCTATTGCCAGTCATGACTTTGAAAATCCGATCTACCAAATTGAGGACGAAAGTGAGGAAGATTGTGAAGTACCTAGGGAACCTGCAAGGCTATTAGAACAAGAAGAAAGGACTATACAGCCGCATGAAGAGCCAATTGAGGTTATCAACCTGGGCAGTGACGAAGAAAAGAAAGAAGTCAAGATATGGGCTGATTTAGAAGACAGTGTCAAGCAAAGACTGATTCAAATGTTACAAGACTATGTCGAGATATTTGCTTGGTCCTACGAAGATATGCCTGGTCTCGACACGGATATTGTGGTCCATCGCCTGCCAATCAAAGAAGGTAGCACTCCAGTTAAGCAGAAGCTGCGAAGAAGTAGGCCCGACATGTCCAAGAAGATTAAAAACGAGGTTGAGAAACAGTTCAATGCTGGTTTTCTAAAAGTTATGAGTTATCCTCCATGGATAGCTAACATCGTGCCTGTGCCTAAAAAAGACGGGAAAGTCAGAATGTGTGTAGACTACAGAGATCTAAATCGGGCAAGCCCCAAGGATGATTTCCCTTTACCTCACATCGATGTACTGGTTGACAATACTGCACAATGCAAGATATTTTCCTTTATGGATGGATTCTCAGGTTACAATCAAATCAAGATGGCGCCTGAAGACATGGAAAAAACAACCTTCACAACTCCCTGGGGAACCTTTTGTTACAAAGTAATGCCCTTTGGTTTAAAAAATGCAGGAGCAACGTATCAGCGTGCAATGTTAGCTCTGTTCCATGATATGATTCATCAGGAAATAGAGGTTTATGTGGATGATATGATTGCAAAGTCCAACACCGAAGAAGAACATCTGGGTCATCTGCACAAGCTGTTTGACAGACTCAGGAAGTACAGGTTGCGACAAAATCCGAACAAGTGTACCTTTGGAGTAAGATCCGGTAAGCTCTTGGGTTTCATAGTCAGCAGCAAGGGTATTGAAGTTGATCCTGCCAAGGTCAAAGCCATTCAAGAAATGCCCAAACCCCGTACCGAGAAACAAGTCAGAGGATTCTTGGGACGTCTGAACTACATCGCCAGATTTATTGCCCATATGACTACTACTTGTGTGCCAATTTTCAAATTGTTGAAGAAAGATCAAGTAGAAAGATGGAACGACAAATGCCAATTAGCCTTTGACAAGATCAAAGAATATCTTCAAAAACCGCCAATCTTACTACCACCAGTGGAAGGAAGCCAATCTAGACGAAGACGATTGGATTTAGACTCCTTTGGACCAGATAAACTTGTTGATGAGAAGAGGCTTGCGGCTATTTATCATGGTCAGTTATACCAGAAACGTATGATCAAGGCCTTCAACAAGAAAGTCAGGAGTCAGGCATATCAAATCGGTGATTTGGTTGTAAAACGCATCATCTTACCACAGGGTGACCCCAGGGGCAAGTGGACTCCCACTTATGAGGGACCATTTGTAATCAAGAAAGTATTCTCAGGCGGAGCCATGTTGCTTACCACTATGGATGGCGAGGATTTCCCACACCCTGTAAATGCGGACATAGTCAAAAAGTACTTCGCTTAAAGAAAAGCTCGCTAAGTTGAAAACCTGAAAGGGCGACTTAGGCAAAAAATGAGCGTCTCGGTGGATTGAAAACCTGAAAGGGCGATTCAGGCAAAAATTAGAGACTAAAAAATAATAATAATAATAATAATAATAATAATAATAATTATCCCGTTAGGCTGAAAACCTGAAAAGGTAGCCTAGGCAAAAGTTAGGGAATAAAGTGTACGACTATGTCCCGTTTGGCTACCTACTCACCTTCAAGGTTCAACACATCAAAGACACCAATCAGTCCAATCATTTTCTTCCAACGAAAGAGGGATGAGATACTCAAAGACAGATTGGCAATAGCAGAGTTGAAACTTGACTGGATTGTTTTCACATTGCTATTTCCCTTTATAAGTACTTTTCAAAGTTTTATGACAAATTCCTACTACTAGGATTTTTGTCTCCTTGTACTAATTAGCCTATTATGGCTCTTTTTCAAAATCAATACAGTTCATGCTCAAAATCAATGTTTTCACTTTTTCTGTTTTGAATGCGTAAACGTCCCAATGATAATTTTGAATGAACATATGCATTTGAATATGATTGATGTTTATAAGAAAAAACAGGAATAGCATTCAGGTAATGTCCCAATCATCTGGACGTCATCCCGAAACCAGCAACATGGGAATATCCCCCACAGAGCAATTTTCAAGGAGTTATCTCCGGATAAGCAAGGCCCAATTAATTCCTCGACGGAGTATTTTATCACCGACACTGAGTACGGGCATCAAAAGAAACGCTTCCCCAACAGAGATACGTTTCTCAGCAGAATCCTCGATGAGATTTTTCTCTCCAACAGAATGACTCGAGAAGCCTTATCTCCAAGCCTGGATAGATATTACATCGGACGACTACTCCTTATTCCCCAGCAGGGCTGTTCAAGATCACTATCCCCAGAAGGTGTGATCCTCCAAACCAAGGCTTGACCAAATAGTGCATCGGAGGATTACACATCTCTCTTAAGGTGCATCAAAATCAGAACCTTCAAATTACCTTCATCCCCAAGCGGTAGTCAAAGATCCCTCAACAGAGCATCCGGGTCCGTAAGGAAGCTCCCCAACTGAATATACTTGAACAAGATAGCAAAGATCATTAACGGTCATAATGTCATCGTTTTCGAAATAACAAACAGGGATTTATTTTCCCAACCAAAAGTTTGATACACTCTAAACTGCATAAGTCATGTCCATACATCATACATCATACACATATTCATACATAGTATATAATGTTTCATGACAAACGCATACATAACATGCACGTTTCTAATTTAGTTTGAGAATTTCAACATATACATTACATGCATCATGACATTGCATGTCACTAACTTGGTTTTTCAGGTAGACGAATATCCTCAGCAAGTTATTCTCAATCACATGCAATATTCTCCTGGGTTCTATTCAAACAAGCATCCCTCTCAAATATAATCAAACCAAAGATTCATTCTGAAGAGCTCTCTTTTTCCAAATCACTTATCAACTCTAAACAAGCAAAGCAGATATGGTCTAATGGTGACTCATTCTGACGCTTCCGGGCTATACCACAGTCGAATAAACAACTTCAATAACTTCAGATCTAAGTCGATACCTTGGACGGGTCCTTAATGATCTACCTTCAGATCTAAGTCGATACCTTGGACGGGTCCTTAATGATCTACCTTCAGATCTAAGTTGATACCTTGGGCGGGTCCTTAATGATCTACCTTCAGATCTAAGTCGATACCTCAGACGGTTCCTTAAAGCAGTCAATCTTCAAGATCTAAAGCAGAAACTTCGGACGGTTCTGTAACGATCAACATTCAAAATCTAAAGCGGAAACTTTGGACAGTTCCGTAACGATCAACCTCCAAGATTTAAAGCGGTAATCTCGGACGGTTCCGTAACGGTCAACACAGAGATTTAAATCCTTCATCAAGATATAATCAATGGATTTATTCTGATGAACAAACCATCAACACATTCACTAGATGGCATCTGAAAGCCCATCTCAGGTAATGTTTTGATCCGCCAACGACATTTCTCAAGCCACATTCAATGCAATTTCCAACATCACTTCCGGTGGAGGTAAGTGCAAATTTTCAGGGCATCTAAATATTCAATCATCTTCTACCTTCAGATTCCAATCGGTCTCTTCAGGTTTAAGAAGATTGAATAGGGGCAACTGTTATACCCCAAAATTTGCCCGCATCTTTTTTCAGAGAGAAGGCAACAGACCTCTGTCTAAAAATTTGGAGTTTTATATAATCTTGGATTTTTATTTCATAAATATCCTGATTTTATGAATACTCAGTTTTTAGAATATTTTTTATACGGTATTTTGGGTTCGCTGTTAAATTTATTCTTACACAAACGCCAAATACTGTTTATCACTTCACACGCTGTTTATTTGAGATTTATTTTCAGATAAATAATACTGACGCAATTGGTACAGAATCAAATTTTGCAGGCGCGGAGTCCGGGGATTCAGACTGTACTGGTAACAATTAAATTATTATTAGTTTTTTGTTTCCCACTAATTTTTGTACTATATTATTGTTTTCAAATCTCTTTCTTTCTTTTCAAATCTTTTTCTTTCAAATCAAATCCTAACTTTATTCCATACACTTTCTTTCAAATCCTACTACCACTCAAATTTTCCTTTTTTGTACGGTATCACTTCATTCCCCAACGTCTCTATCTTTCTTTTCACTTTATATATACCCCTCATTTTTTCCATAAATTCTCACATCAAATTTCACTCATCTCTCAAATTTCTATCATACTATCTCATAATTATTTTCTCTTCTTCCCCGGCAAAAATGGCAAAGTGGGTGGATACGTTTTTTCTTGTTGTCATCACTGTTTTTGTGGTGATCATGTCCTTTTTCTGTCTGCATAGTCCTGAAAAATGCGGACCTGGGATGCTGGCACTCCCGTACATCTATATATTGTTATTTATAGCATGGGTTTTTAATCGTCATACTTAAAGTTTGTCGTATCTTTCGCTTTCAAATAACGTACCGTTCATTATATTTGTCGTACTGATCATTATATTATGAAATATTTGTACTATCAGTATTAAATATTGTATTGTCTATTGTACTGTAACTTAATTATCGAGATAATATTATGTGTGTTTATTGCTAGTTAAATATTTATTTTTCTATGCATTAAATCCTTCCCAAGATTATTATCGGTAATTTCGTTCGCGTACGGTATATTTTATTTATTTATTATGTTTGTGTTTTTCTAACAACTCATGTAAATAATTTTCACCATTAACACAACAAAAAAAAAACAAAAAGCAAAAATTAACTTTAACTGTTAAAGTTTTCACTTTAACTGTTACCTTAATGCCCGGACAGCCAGTTAACAGTCAAACCCGCTGATAGCACGATTCTCCGTGTTTGTACCATCAGTCAAATCAATCTTTTGCATTTCGAAAATTCCAAGATTTTTTGTTCTAGAAGTCTTCTGATAATCACATGATTAGCAGAGACTCAACACTGCACAAAAATCAGGTACGCTTAACTGTCTCCTACACAAACAGTCTCTAACTAGGGTTTTTGTTTTTTTCAGGAGAACGAGTTCTTGAGACCTCAAAATGGATTTCATGGATATCCATATGTCTCAAAGTACCACCAGACAAATTTTCAAACTTCGATTCGCTCGGATACGCAATCAACAGCTCAAACAGTCAACAGACGACCAGTTTGACCGAAAAGTCAACAGACAGTCAAAAATGAAATTTTTTGTCAACATCCATACTTTGTCAAAAGATTCATCATTTGATCAATGGTTGATCATAATTCATCAAGAAAAGTTCAGAAATCAACAAAATTCTAAGTTTCAAAATTAGGGTTTTCTCCTAAAAAGTCAACTGAACTTTGACCGGCCATAACTCTCTCCTCGTTCATCCAAAAAATTCCAACCAATGCTTATTTTGAAGGAAATTAAATTATATTTCAAATGAAATTGGTCCCATGGTCATTGGATTTACCATTTGGAAAATATGAGCCAAGACATTACAGGTCATTTTCAAAGTCAACAAAAAGTGGTTTTTTGTCAAAGCCTATAACATCAAGATAACTTCTCCAAATGGAAAAAAGCTTCCAAAGTAGCTTATAGAGGACATCTTGAGGTTTCTAAAAAGTACAAGAACTCCTTCATATGATCAACATTGAGGGAGTTATGCCTTGTTGAAGTTGGCTATTTTTTGGGAAAATGCACGAAACTAGCATTGATCAAAATTGTTTTTTTTTCAAAAGAGGCCAAGCATTCATGATCCAAACATGTTTCTAATGATGTTAAAGGGCTCCCATGACCAACATTAGGCCCATAACATTTTTATTTCTTTTTTAATTTAATTTTATTTCATTTAAAGTTAAATTAAAAAAGAAATGGTTCAAGATAATGATTCAAGGCTTTTGTCCTTAGCTTGAGTCACCAAGTTTGATCCAAGTTCTGCAAGCATAGAGTACAGAAGACCTATGGCAAGAGGGGTAAAGAAAATTGAAGCCATGGCCAAGAAATTCAAAGTTTTTATTATTAAAAAATCAAAAGTTCAAAGGCACTCAAGAGCTTGGTAGCTTAAGATTTCAGCACTCATAATGTTTATAAATGACATAAACACTTCAGCAAGAACACACACACGAATTATGAATCAATACCATCCTTGTATCACACTTGTGTCAACTTGAAATTTTCAAAGAAATTCAAATTTTGAATTTTAAGTTTAAGCTAATTTCTAGTCCAAATAATTATCTAAACACGATCTTTAAACATCCTTGAACCTATTCCAATCATTTTCAGCAGGCAAAGCACTCACAACCAAGCACTATAGCTCACGGTTTGTCCAAACAAAAACTAACACGAATTTAATCATACATGCATGTTTAACAAGATGTAATTGCATATTTGTGTTTGGTTAGATGTTCTGATCGTTTCTGGAGCTTTAATTTGATTTTAATGGAGGTTTGAAGCATATGCCATTTTAGGGTTTTTGAAGCTCGAAATGGGACTTTCTGTTTAAGGCAAAATCTGACAAAACTAAGACCATGGTTGTGATCAGTGGATCATTTGCAGTCGATCCATGGTCTCATGTTTTATTTATATAGCATGTTTTGTGATTTTTGATTAGCAAGAGCTTTAGTGACGGAAAAAACCGTTGGTAGAACCTTTACCTACGGTTGCAGAATTTTGAAATGAAGAAGACGAAGACGTGGCGTCCTCTGGTTGGCCAGTTTGCGCGCGTGCATTTTTTAAGTTTCAGACCAACCATGTGCTTTGCGTTCCACCATCATACCATGTGCCTCATGATTTCAGCCCTCAGATCTCATTAATTCAAGATCCAACGCACCTGAACACACATCCATACCATAGACCTTCCCATCTACCACACTTGATCCAGATTTAATATATATTTTTCATTTTATTTAATTTTCTTTGCAAAATTATTTAAAAATAGTTTAAAAATCAGAAAAAATATGCAAAAAATATTTTAGGTTGATAAAATATTGTCTTAATTTTTGACACAAAAATATTTTATTTTTCTTCATAATTAAAATATTTTGTTTAATTAATCAATATATATTCATATATTTCCATTTCAATAATTTTTAACCTATCAAAAAATCAGAAAAAAATATTTTCTTTTTATTAAATTAAGTTTGTATATTCTAAACTAATTTTGTACATAATTAGAATATTTTTTCTCTTTAAGTTTAATTTATGTGTATAATTATTTGTATAATTATATGTTAATTAACTTAATAATCTTAAAAACAATTTCAAAAATAAAAAAAAATTATTTTAAAATTAATTAACAAACAATTTGGACATATTTTAGAATTAACTTTTTAGGTTTAAATTTTATTTCTAATTCTTAACCTTTTAATTAAATTAGTTATGCATTAATTTTAATTAAAATCAACCATCCAAAAAATCCAAAAATATTTTCCCTTTATCTTATTGCAATTTAAATTCATAGATAAGTGTATAGGTTGTCAAATTCATGTAAATAGAGTAGTTTACATTTCTCGCACAATCGATGTAATAGTGTAGATTTACTTTCCGCATTTTACATTTTCGCACTTTAATTTCTGTACATATAAAACTGCGTGTATGTCAAGAATGAAAATTGAAGCGCTAGATCACTAATCTTAAGACAAAAACATATCTGAAAATAAATCACAATCACACTTGCACCTCTTAGGGTAATCCCTCTGTTACTTTTTTCAAAATCAAAACTTACTGTTTCAAATACAATTCAAATTTCTTCTATATTCAGTCAAGGGAAGTTTTTCTAAAGAAATAGAACCTTATAAACTTAGGGTATACCTCCTAATTGCTTGCTCAATCAAAAACAACAAAAGCTTTTTACACATCACTGTTTTTTCAAAACAAACTTTCAAAAAGACAACACTTTGTATATATCCAAACAAGGATCATTACGAAGTTAAAAATCTTTTTTCGAACCATCAAAATATCTTTTGAAAGATAAACACTTCGTATACATCCGCACAAGGATCATTACAAAGTTAACTCTTTACAAAATATTTAAAACCACATACAAGCATTTCAAAGCAAGACAAACGATTCAAACAAGTGAGCTAAGCAATTAAGAGCCCATGGATAACCATGGATACAAATGGTGCTAACACCTTCCCTTTGTATAACCTACCCCCGAACCCAAAATCTCTTTAAGGTCTTTTTCTGTTTCTTTTATAAACCTTTCCTTAATTGGATAAAATAAAAGTCGGTGGCGACTCTCTGATTTTCACAACTCAAAAATAAAAGAAGAGTCAGTTCGCATCCCACAAAAAACCGAGGATTACACCGGATCAGAAACTTCCTTTGGCGCCTTGCAAAAAATATCCTGCCAGTTAAATCTAACCTCCTGAAAAAAGGAACTGTCTTGGATCCTATCTGCCCGTTGTTTCATGAAGCGCCAGAATCGTCTCAGCATGTGTTTCTGCAATGTAATTTCTCAAGAGTGGTCTTCTTCTCCTCTAGATGTGGATTTCGGCTATGTCCAGAGATGGACCTGCATGAGTGGATCCTTGAAAGCCTATCAGCCCCGGTAAGCTCTAATGGCCAACTGATTTGCTTCCTGTTGTGGCAATTGTGGAAGACTAGAAATGAATGTGTGCATAAGAGTGTTCTGTTAGAGCCTAGAAAGGTAGCTGCTCTTGCGGAGGACGCGTGTTCGGAGATTAGTGCTTCTAATCCTGGAAAATTGATAAAGGCTGTGGTTAATGATGGAGTCGCACCGTTGGGTGAGGCTGGGGTATGCACGATTCAAGTGGATGCAGGCTGCTTCGAGGGAGGCTCCACTTCCTTTGGTTGTGTCTTTAAAGATCATGCTGGGAATTTTTTGTTTGGAGCAAGCAGGAGGGAACAAGTGATGGCTCATCCTCAGTTAGCGGAAGCGTTGGCAATTTGCTGGAGTTTACAACTGGCGTTGGATTTCAAGGTGGATAGGATTCTTGTCCAGTCCGATGCGCTTCAAGTGGTGGATGGAATTAACTCCATTGCTGTCATGGCAGATATAGGACATATTATAGGTGATTATCAGCTCTTGCTTAGCAAATTCATATCTTCGTCTGTTATTTTTATTAGTAGAACTATGAATGGTGATTCCCATAATCTTGTTGGTTTGGGTAATTTCCTTGGATCTAGATCTTGGCTTATTCAGCCCCCTTTTAAGCAGTTTGTTTGAATGCCCTTTTGTGGCTATCTAATGCAATGGTTTTACTGTAAAAAAAAAACAGTAAGTGTAAGAATAAATTAAAAAAAAAGATTTGTGTTTGTGTCTTATTTGTACGGTGAAGAAGAAAGGTTTATGTAGTGAATAAGAAATGAAAAAGAAAGAGTTAGAAATAAGTGAATAAATTTATGGCATTTAAGCAAATAGTTGTTTGATTTAACATGACTGTAAAATTTGAATATAATAATGACAATGTAGTAGACTAGGCTAGAATTAGAGATAGTATTAGAAATGATAGTTGATAAATATACATTTTAATAAATACATTATACTCTTATGTCAGTAAAAGTGGTAAGGTGGTGAGACACAACATAACCCACAAACACACTGAATTATTTTTATACAAATGATAAGAGACATAGCAACCTGAACTCGCCCAATTAAACTCATGGTTAACCGTATTTCAGTTTGTTTCAGCCTAAACGACAATTAAACTCATGGTTAACCCTATTTTAGTTTGTTTCAGCCTAAACGACAAAAAACCTGTGCAGATTAATATATTTAATATATTGTTATTAAATTGACAGTGATTTGTGGCAAAAAAAAATGCAATAAAAAAAAGAAGTCAAATTAAGCTAAAACCACTTCTATATTATTACTAACATTAATTATATTAACTATTGTTTTAATAAAGAACTATATAGGTTGTTTTTAGATGGCCATAATCAATACGGTAGAGGGCAAGTGGAAAGAAATATCAGAATTTGTGTAAAAAAACACCAATTCAAGTGGTATTTCATGCACAAAAATATTTCACCAATATTTAGTCAAATACATCCCTATTTTATTTTTATATTGAAACAAAATCCAGTTTTTAATGTAAAAAGCTTAAAATTAATACATATTTTTTTAATTTAATTTTAAATTTTATTAAAGGTTGATTAATTATAATGATTAGACTTTGTACATGTATATCACATAAAAAACCTGTAATTAATTTAATAAGTTTTATGATTTTTTTGTTGATATAAATATTCTTCACAAACAAATAAAATAATTTAAAAAATATAAAATTCTTTTTTTAAAATTCACCGTAATGTGTTAAAAGTGTAATTTTTTAATTTTGACCTAAACATTATAGTTATTTAACTTGCTTATAATAACATCAGATTAAAAATCTTAACAAACTCTAAAAAAACAATGGTTTCTTAGTTCATTGATTTGATTCAAATTTGTATTCAAAGAAAACAAATATTATCATGTCATTATATATATATATATATATATATATATATATATATATATATATATATAATTTGTTCACAATTATATATATATATATATATATATATATATATATATATATATATATATATATATATATATATATATATATATATATATATATATATATATATACTAGTTCTTTCTTTTGGAAGCTTATATGTATTTTATTACTTGGAGAGAGAATAGGAAGATAAATGACCACGGAAAATAAATTTTTTTAATATAAAAGTCTCACCTTAAGAATCAATTTAGAAAATATAATAATAATCATTTATAAAAAAAATAGAATTTTAACAAAAAGAAATGATCGAATTTTAATTTAAATTTATAAATAACTAGTTTAAAATTGTTTTGAGAAAATAACAATTTTAAAATCGAATTTGTATAAAAAACAGCCATAATTGAATTTAGAACTGATTTTAATTAAGATGTAATTGTATGATTATAAATCCTAACCAATTAAATGGTTTAATAAATGGTTATAAATTGGTTTTTCAAAATAATCAACATGTTCACCCCTATTGCAATTGAGAAGATAGAGCAAATTAGAGAGAATTATCATTGAGAAGAATCGGAAGATTTTAAGATGTTTGTTCAACTAAAAATTAGACAATGGTATACATAAAAGATGTATGTTTAAACTTTCCATAATGCACATCAAAGCATTTACCACCCAACCTAGTAACCCAATTATATGATAATAACATAACATCCAAACTACATGTATGATTGAATAATAATGAATGGATAGTAAGAGAATTAGAAAGAATTTGAACACTATGATTATTATTTAATTAATACATATTATTTTTGTAAGTAAGAATTTGATTAATGACAAGTATTAGGGGTATTTAATCCCAATTATAAAATGAGAGAAGAAATCTCAAACAAAAAGCAAATTATCCACCAAATGAAACTTACTGAAGACGATTCTCAAAATAGGATTTTGTGCTATGGCGATTTGAAGGCGATTTCCGACGACGCGTGAGGATCTTGACTACCCCCTTCCATCCCCACCAGATTGAAGTGGAAAGAACTTTCATGTTGGTTTAAATTCCTAATCTTAGGATTAGGGACCACTTGGAGGTTTGATTCACGAAGAACTGGGTACCATGGGTCGCGGTCGGCCGAAGAAGAAATTGAATATACGGTGCCTAAAGTTGTCAATGGTGAGATTGAAGTTCAACTAGAGGAGCAAGACCTTGTTTCAGAATTGAAATTCTGGGAACATGCCCTTATCATGTATGCACTAGGGGATGAACTCTCAATGAATGGAGTTAGGAAATTTATGATGAATTATTGGAACTTTGTGACCCTCCCGGGGCTCTACTATAACGAGGAGGGATTTTTTCTAATCAGATTCAAGTCGAAGGAGGATAGAGATGCGGTGCTGATGCGAGGTCCATATACTATCTACAAGAAACCTATGCTGCTACATGAATGGTCTCCAGATTTTACGCTGCAAGATGATATATTGTGTGTCCTGCCCATCTGGGTTACTTTTCCCCAGTTACCTCTGGTGATGTGGGGTGAAAAAAGCATAGGTAAGATAGCAAGTGCTTTAGGAAAACCTGTCATGGTTGATGAGTGCACTGCAAAAAAACTACGCGTTACCTATGCTCGAGTCCTTATTGAGGTGGATGTTACTACTGAGCTGAAAAACTATATAAACATTAGGGATCCCAGTGGAAAACTCTTGAGCCAACAAGTTTATTATGAGTGGAGACCTCCTTTTTGCAAGAAATGCAATAAGGTGGGGCATGAGTGCAAAAAGACTGAACCTAAACCAAAGAAGAAACTGGAGGCACAACATACTTGGGTTCAGAAACTAGTGGTGGAAGCAGGGGAATGCAGCCAGAAGATTGGCACTGAGCCTACAGAAGAAGACACAAGCTGGCAACAAGTCCCGACCTCACATAGGAAAAAATAGAAGGAAAAAGAGATTATGGTGTCTCAAGTGGAATGTATCAATGAGTTTAGGATCCTTAGTAGTGGTGTCACTGAGGGGAGTGCGGATCTCCTAGTCCCATGATTGTTAGCTGGAATGTGAGAGGGCTGAATAAGAAGGCTAGATGCAAGGAGGTTGCAGCCCACCTCAAGAAACTTCATGCATCCTGCTGTATTTTGATTGAGACAAGAGTAAAAGAGCATAATGCAAATAAAATTCGCCACTGGTTAGGTAATAACTGGAACTTTGCTGATAATTACAACTGTCACCCAAATGGTAGACTTTGGATTGGATGGAACAAGGATAATTGGGAGGATAACATCATTCACAAATCTGATCAATATATGCACTGTGAAATGAAGACTGGTCAAAGCCATATGTATGTTACTATGGTCTATGCTCACAATCAGTTGGAGAAACGTAAAAAACTGTGGAAAGACATTATTGTGTTAGCTCCTCAAAGCCAGGATCCTTGGATGATAATAGGTGACTACAATAATGTTCCGAAGCTTCATGACAGAATTGGGGGTAATGATGTCCATCTAGCTGAGTACATTGGTTTAGAAGAGATGATGAGTAGTATTGGGTTATATAAGCATGCCACTAGGGGAAGCTATTACACTTGGTCAAACAAGCAGAGCCAAGGCACAATTTACAGCAGAATTGATAGGGCTATATGTAATGGTGAGTGGTATCTAAAATTTCCTAGGTGTGAGATTGATGTCTTGCAACTCTATATCTCTGATCACTCTCCCCTAATAGTGAACCTGGATCATAGCAGTATTACACACAAGTGGAGCCCCTGTTTTAAGTTCTTAAACTGTGTGACTCAGAGAGATGATTATATTGCTATAATAAAAGAGAATTGGCAGGTTCCCATTGATGGTAGACCTATGTACATTTGTTGGAGAAAGCTCATCCGGTTACAAAAGACATTATCCCTACTTAATAGAGACACTACTGCAGAGGTGAAGAAGATCCAACAAAGTAGAGATAACCTTATGAAGGCTCAGCAGATGCTGGAAAATGATAGATTTAATCCTGGCCTCATTGATCAAGTAAAACATTGGACTGATGAAATAATTAAAGGGACAACAATTGAGGAGCAAATTCTCAGTCAAAAGGCCAAGGTGGACTGGCTACAATTGGGGGATGGAAACAATAAATATTTTCATGCTATTGTTAATCAAAAGAACAAACAAAAGAGCCTACTAAGATTGGAAAACCATAATGGAATTCCTTTAACAGAATTTCATGACTTGGAAAAGGAAATCCTGAATTTTTATAGTAACCTGGTAGGCACTTCCTCCACCAGTCTGGATCATGTGGATATCATGGCTCTTAGAGAAGGTGCTCAGTTGAGGGAGGAACAAAGAATTGATCTGGAGAAACCTATCAATGATAAAGAAATCTTGGATGCCTTAAAAAGCATTGGTGATAATAAGGCACCTGGAATTGATGGATACAATTCTAAGTTCTTCAAAGATAGCTGGCAAGTGATCAAGAAGGAAGTGACTGAGGCTACCAAAGATTTCTTCAATAAGAACAGACTCTATCCAGCCATTAACTGCACTCTGGTAACTCTTATTCCTTAGCATAATGAAGCAAGAAGTATGAAGGACATGAGACCTATAGCATGCTGCACTACTCTATACAAAATCATCTCAAAAATATTAACTACCAAATTGAGTAAAGTCATTAGATCTGTTGTTGATTCTAGCCAATCTGCCTTCATCCCTGGCAGAGTGATACATGATAATATACTCATGGCTCAGGAACTTCTGAGAAAGTATAATTGCAAGAACCTGTCCCCTAGATGTGCAATCCAGATGGACCTCCAGAAGGCTTATGATATTGTTGAATGGTATGCACTGGAATGTATCTTAAGAGAAATGAGCTTCCCTCCTCAGTTTACCCAATGGATAATGATGTGTGTGACCACTGTGTCATATAGGTATTCTATCCAAGGAATACATAGTAGAATCCTTAAGGCTAAGAGAGGTTTGAGACAAGGAGATCCAATCTCCCCTCTCCTTTTTGTTCTCATTATGGAGTATTTACATAGATGTCTGAGCAAGCTTAAGAGTAAGCCCAAGTTTAAATTTCATCCTAAGTGTGAGAAGGTAGACCTTACTAATATTTGCTTTGCAGATGATCTCATTTTATTTGCTAGGGGGATATCAATTTTGTCCAGCTTATGATGGAGGAAGTCAGAAGGTTCTCATGTGCCACTGGCTTGAAAGCTAATCCACAAACGTGCAAGGTTTATTTTGGTGGGGTAAATACTGAGGTAAAGAATGAGATTCTGGCTATTACTGGTTTTAGTGTAGGTACTTTGCCATTCAAATACCTTGGGGTCCCAATCACGAGTAGGCAACTACACATTTCATTATACCAGCCCCTCATTGACAAAATAGTGCAGAGAATGAGTTCTTGGACAGCTAGTCTGTTGAGTTATGCAGGCAGATGGCTTCTAATTCAAAGTGTGCTCCAATCCATGACAACTTATTGGATGCAAATATATCCTATGCCTAAAAAAGTTATCCATCATATAGGTGCTATTTGCAGGACTTTCCTTTGGTGCAATAAGAGTAACATTAGTAAAAAAGTCCCCCATTTCTTAGGAATCAATCTGTGAACCTCGAAATGCAGGGGGTTTAAACCTGGTGGAGCTAAATTGTTGGAACAATGCAACCATTATCAAACTCCTTTGGAACCTCCGGGCCAAAGCTGATAAGTTGTGGGTCCTTTGGATGCACACTTATTACTTGAAGGGGAATGAGGTCACTAATTGGCACATGCCTAGTAGCTATTCCTGGATAATGAGAAAGATGTTAAGTTATAGAGAGGAATTAGAGAATAGTAACTATTGGCATTCTATTGTTCAGGCTGGAAGTTACAAGACCAAACACATGTACAATGAACTCAAAGGTGAGAAACCAAATGTGCCATGGTACAAGATATTCTATCAGAATGCTGCAAGGCCTCGTGCAAAATTTCTACTTTGGATAGCTCTATGGGACAGACTGCCAACAAAGAGAAGGCTGGCTCGGTTTGGGATTATAACAGATGGGGAATGTGCCTTCTGCGGGAAGGAGAAGACTCAAGAGCACCTTCTCTTCGATTGTGTCTTTACTAGGGAAATATGGAGGACAATGCTGAACTGAATTGGTATGGACAGGGTTCCTCATGAATGGAGGACTGAGAAGGCCTGGCTCTGTATGGAAACATCGAGAAAAGGCTGGAGAAGACTCCTTCTTAAGGCTGTTATTGCAGAAACGGTGTATGCTATTTGGACACTTCAAAATGACATCATCTTCAAGAACCAAACCATGGATGAGGACCTGCACCAAATGATCAAAGTTAATGTAGTTACTAGATGTAGTGTGTTTACTAAGGTCTCCAACCATATCAATCTAGGGGAGCTTAGCATTTGTTAGATTTGTAGCTTTGGTGTCTGCTGCTAGTAATAAAGTTTATTTTCTACCAAAAAAAAAACTTACCGAATGAAATGCATCCAATCCTTGCAAAACTCATAAAAATTATATTTGGCATAAGTAATTTCGCCATGGAAATACCACTTCCAAACTTGGGCATTAATACTCCAAACCTAATCAGGAAAGCTTCATTGATCATTTCTAAAAATCACCGCATTTGTTTTAATCCAAATGCTCCAACAAACAACAATCCAAATAATACCTTATAATCCCTTGTTAACCTTCTTCATCTTGAACCCTGCCCTGCGCATCAAGGAAACTCTGCCACACAACATCCTCTTTGCCCAAATCGACACCGACCAATATGAAATAATCCCCTAAATCTCCTTTGCAATAGAACAATAGAGAAAAAGGTGATCTAGAGATTCATTGGAATTCTAACAGAAAACACATTGCAATTCGGAATAAGATGATATACAACCTCTAACCAATAATTGATCTATCGTCGGAATCCGATTGATAATACATCTCTAGAAAAGGCTTTAATTCTAAAAGGGATAGAAGAATTCCACATTGTATCAGCCGCCTTTTGACGGTCTAACTCATATACAGGCTACCTATTAAAATATTATAGGTAACCGTATCCAGACTTAACTGAATATCCATCTTCAACATCAGGATCCCATAAAAGAACATCTTCTTCGTCTCCATTAGGAAGAACCTGTTGCAGCAAATTCTTAAGGGACTGCAAGTTGCTTCCTAAAATTGAGCCCTCCTCAAAACGGACCCCAAAATCAACCCACTCCTATTTCTTATTAACCCACCTCCCCATGTCCTCCATTGAATGCGTTTTAAGCTCAGACTGCGCAAACAAATCCGAAAACACAAATTTCATAATCGTCTCTCTACACCAAATAGAATTTCATTTCCCTAACCGATACCTACACCTAGCCACAAATTCTCCCCCCGTATGTCTTTTTTCCATTCCAAGAACATCCTTCCACCATGAAGAAGAAGTTCTGAAGTTTAAGACAGCATTATCGTCCACAACCTAAACCTTCACATTTCCATACCTCGTAGTCAGAATATTAAATCAAAGAGAAATGTTACCTTGCAATATTCTCCATTTCCACTTTAAAAGCAACACAATGTTGAATTATTCCACCAATCTAAAGCCTAAACCTTCATTCTCTAAAGGCCGACAAACCAACTCCAAATTCACCCAATGGGTTTTCTTCCTATCATCTACTCCACTCCATAAAAATTTACTTTGTATGCTAGCTATATGTTTACAAACCTGCACAGGTGCTCTATAAAATGACTTAAAAAAATGTACAAACTACCAAGAACCGCTTTTAGCAAAGTAATTCTACCGCCAAACTCTAAAATTTTCCCTTCCAAGTAGCCAAACACGCCTTCAGCCTACACACCAAAAGCAACCAGCATGAAATTCACCTCGGATTGGCACCAATACTAATTTTGAGAAAAGTAAAAGCTTTATCCTCAATCTTGGAAGATAAAAAACTAGCAGCTGCCCTCAAAAAGTTAGTATTCAAATTAATACCAATCAGACAACTCTTGTAATAATTAACCCCCAATCCTAAGACTAGCTAGAAACCTTCAAGCACTGTTATCAAGGACAAACATGCTTCCATCCTCCTCCCCCATCCACTTTACACAACCCCTTCACGTTTAAGCCTTTAAAATCCTGGACTTCAGAAGCTCTAGCAACAAGACCTCTCAGACCTTCTGCTACCAGAACAAATAAAAAAGGGATAAGGGATCCCCCTGACGCAAACCTCTTTCCACTCTAAACTCATTTGTCAGACTGCATTTACAAGGACCGACATACTGCTATTAAAAATTTTCGCTTCTATCCACTTCAACCATAATTCACAAAATCTCATCCTACGCATGATATACGTCAAAAAACCTAACTAACCTTATCGTATGACTTTTCAAAATCTACTTTGAAAAGCCAACAAGCCTTCTTCTCCTTAATAAGGTAATCCACTACCTCATTCGCTACTAGAACACCGTCAAGAAGCTGTCTCCCAAGGATAAAAGCGGTATGATTATTCAAAACTAAAACGTGGAGGACCATTTTCAATCTAGCAAATAACAACTTGGAAACACATTTGAGCAAACATCCCACAAGACAAATAGGGCGCTAATTATCCAAATCCAACGGATTCTCGACTTTAGGAACTAAAGTCAAAAAGTTATATGTTACACATTTCACCAAAACTGAGTTATTATGGAAATCTTGGCAAACCTAATAAAATAAATTTCCGAAAATGCCAACATTTTCTAATAGACGTGAAATAATACTCGTCGGGAATGGGACTTTTAGATCCATCACATCTGTAAACCGCATCTTTGATTTCAATTTTCGTAAACTGAGCCTCCGAATCTATCACCTGGTTCCAAGACAGTCTTCTAAAACGAACTCCTTCTAGAATTGGTCTGTTCACATCAGTTTCCACAAATTTCCTACCAAAATGTTTCTAAACCTCCTATTTAACTTCCCCTACCCCCTTCATCAAACCCCTGTCAGTCATAATGCTCTCAATATAGTTTTTTCTCCTCCTTTCTTTAATCACACTTTGAAAGAATATACTATTTGAGTCAACGTCTCTATCCCATTTCAGCCTAGCCTTCTACCTCAAAAAATTCTCCTTAATTCTCATATTCATCCATATTCTACTTGTCACATCACTCCTTCTACGCATCACATCAACATGTTGATTCAAACTACATCAACCAACAAAATCATCCAAATCGTTAATCTCACTCACCCCTACCTTAATCTCCAAATTTACCTTACCGAAAATATTCATGTTCCACTTTCGTAAGCTAGCTTTTAACAACCTGAGCTTCTCCGTAATAAAAAAGTCATTTCTCCCTACAACTCTCAGTTTACTCCACTCAGATTTGACATATGGCAAAAAATTATTATGCTTAAGCCACACATTATTGAAAATGAAGAGTTTCAGACCCTAGTCTTCTTTATCCACCACTAGCCACATCGGACAATGGTCTGATATGTCTCTTGTAACACCCGTATAATTTTAATTTTTAATTTAATTTGAATATTAGATTAATAATTATTATTATTATGGATTTTATGAAAATAAGAGGAAAATGATGGTTAATGGCATTTGGGCCATGTGTGAAATTAGTAAGAAGAGGGGGGTGTGGTGCAGTAAAGCCCTTACTAATTTAATATTATTTTTCATAAAATAATCAGAATTGGGAATTGGGAAAGAAAGAACGTGAAAGAACAGAATTGGGAACAAGGAACATGAAGGAGAACTGTAGAGGGAGAGACCAAGAACCAAGACTTTTATCTGAGGTAAGGGGAGACTCTCCGTTTAATCTCTTTTATCGTATTATAGGTGATAGTATGGATTAGGAGTATGATTGGATCCATTGATTCTATATTCTGAATTTTCATCTGTGTTCATCATTGAAATTGAACTGTTAATCCCTAATAACTGATAGATTTAGGGTATGATGAATGAAATTGATTATGGGATCATATACTATGGTTATGGACGAATTCGTATGCTGTTTAGATGCAATTTTTCTGGTTTTTTAGACTCAAAATCGTGGACTGGTATGAGTAAAAACGAATGGGTTTTGGACTGTTACGAATTCTGCAGGTTCTGGGCATTTTCTGGTGTTTCGCGTATGAAACAGTGCCATACGCGTATGGGATGAGGTCATACGCGTATGGGGGACACTCCCAATGGGCTATACGCGTATGATACGCAATTGCCCTGTCCCAAATACCACGTACTGGTGTTTTGCGTATGAGAGCGTATGAGGATGCTCATACGCGTATGGGAGTTTTGAAAGAGGAAAATTATTCTGGCGATACGCGTATGGCAAGACTGATACGCGTATGAGTTGGTTTCTAGACCATTTTGAGTTCTGGTGAAATGCGTATGATACGCGTATGGGACATAGTGATACGCGTATGGGTGCGTATGGGCATCATGATACGCGTATGGACGCTGTGTGTGCACATTTCTGTTTTTTTGTGATTTTTCTGGAAAGTTCAATGATGTGTAACTTTCGATTGGTATGCCTTTTTGTATACTGTTTGGTACTGTGTAAACCTGGTGATGTGATTCTGTGGTTTACTGATGTTTTAATCATATTTGAATGATGTGAATATATATATATATGAACATGCTTGATAACGATGATGATGATGATGAAATGAGTATAGATGATGCTACTCATAGTATGATGATGAAGTATGTTATATATATGTTGCATGCATTCATAAACATGGGCTGAATCCTAGATGATGAGAGGATTCAGTGAGGGGCAGAATTCCCATTGTGTGGAATTGGTGCTGGCAGGGCCGTATCTGGATGATGATAGATCGGTCGGTGGATGATTTCCACTGGTGATGATTGGTACCACATGAATAGTGTCAGTTTCATACATGTGCATGATTTGTTTATAGCATGATGATATATGTTACATGTTGACTGACTGTTTATCGGTGGATGTATAAATGATTGATTTGTCTGAATATGAAACAATTGGGTGAATGATATAACTATGATATGTTATTATTTATGATGCAATAACATTGGTTAACTGTGATGAGACTCACCCTTACTTGTTGTCATTTTCAGATTGAGGATAGCGGCGCGACTTGGTAAGGATTAGCTCATAAGTCGGTTTCTAGTTATAGTGTCGGTGTCATGCTCTGGTAGATGTAACACGGGGAACACGTTTGTTTTGAGTTGATTATAACTCTAATTGGTTTTGTTGGTTGAGTCGGATACATTAATGATGAATGTTGACTCTATGTTTTTGATTCCGCTGTGTAAAACATGATTTTATTTAATGAGTTATAATTTCAGTTGTTTCAGTGAATGCATGATATGTACCGACGTGTGTTTTCTTCATTTTATGAATTGTGAGGCCTCTCTACATGTTTACTCTGATTGATAATTATTTAATTGCCGCGAGTTATTAGAGGGGTGTTACATCTCTCAAACCAATAAACTGACCCATAACTCCCCAAGAGGAAATTAAATCTTCAGATAACAAGAAACGATCAATTCTGTAAGCCGCTTTCCCGTCGCTGCTAAACCAGCTGAAACGTTTCCCCTTACAAGGAATATCCACCAAATCGGAAGCCTCCATAATTTGAGAAAATTCCTCCATCTCCGCCATCATGCTATCCGTTGACCTCCCCCTCCTTTCCTTCGCATTACACACAATATTAAAATCTCCATCCAAAACCCAATCTGCATCCGAGTACTTCGACCTCAACTGTAAAAGAGATTCTCACAACGCCCTTTTCTGCCCCAAAGAACAGGGAGAATAAACATTGACAACATAGAAACAAATACCTTTACTACAAAGTTTCACTCCAAAAAAGCCCTCACCTTTAAAATTGAAAATCTCTTCCATGCTTTCCTCCTTCCATAGAGTGATAAATCAACTACTACTCTTCGTCGAGCTAGAGTAAGACCATCCAACTTTCTCCCTGTTCCACAAACTATTCACCAGATTTTGATCCACCGTATTGAGCTTAGACTCTTGAATAAGAAAAATTTCCGTGTTACCTAACTTAATAATGTTACTAATTCTTTTCCTCTTCAACAAACTTCCACCTCCTCTAATATTCAAAGACCCAGTAATCATTTCCACACACTGTTAAACGCCTTTTTTCCTGCCAATCTCTCCTTATCAATCTTATCCATCTCATCTATTTTTACTTAATAGTATTTAGAATTATTAACAGGGACCACACCTAGATTTGAAATAGCCTCCCGTGTCCTCTTTGAGATATTCAAATCTACATTCTTCCAAAAACGGAAGTTGCAATTAACCATATCAGAATTTGAAACTAGGTCACTGCACAAAATTACCCCAGCATAAAAACTTCCTTCCTCAAGCATTTTAATGATAGAGACCTCCTCTTTAGCACACTAATTTAAACCACTGGAACCCCCTATGTGAGCAGCACATAAAGCCCTTTCTGAATCCTTTTTTTCTTCTCAGAAACAGACCCACTTAGTTCCACCAAACTTTTACTTTTACTTTTCTCACCCACAACAAAGCATAAATTATCTCCATCTTTTCTAACCTATCCCACGAGAGGATTTTTTAGAAAGGTGTCAATAAAATAGCTAACTTTAGAGTCTGCAGGATCCGGGGTTGGATGTAACTCACCCAGATTCTCTCCCTGCTTTAGCTTAACTGCTCTATCCACTTTTGTGGAATCCAAAGCTTAATCAAAACTACATCCAACTAAATTTATGTTATCCTCCGTTTCACCACAGACTCTTTCCTTCAAGATTTCTCCCCTGCCCATCTTATCCTCACCACTATGGACTCTGATAGATTAAGATAACTTCGAGGAACACTCAGAATTTTCCTCCATAATATTATCTCCTTTGTGGTTGGACCAGCTTACTTCCAAATCTGAATAAGTTTGGATCAAAACTCCTCTCTTATAATTCATATCAATATGCAAAGGCCCATGAATGTCTTAAGAAATTTTAATATAGAAAATAACCCCATCAGTCCTAACCGATAAAGTTTCGTTAAGAACTGAAACATAATTAGTTCTGACCATATATCTACCAACATCCATGTTATCCATTTTAAGAGTGTTCTCATCCGCACAAATGTAGCTGCCTACCCTATTTGCCAACAACTTAAAAAACCTAAAATTCCGAGCGTGACAATGAACACCATAAAATCTCAGCCACGTTACCCTCTCCAAATTGAATTCCTCCTTCCTCTATTCCTTAATCTCAACAAACTATTTTTTCCACCAGGTTTCCCCTTCCTTGATTAAATCAATAATTTCGCCTTCTTCATTTTTCTCCAGCTGACCCGAATTCGCTCCCAAAGGGGTAACTTAGATGTAGTTTCCGTGAGGTTGGCATGCATTTTGGTAAAACAAACTTAGTAATCAAAGTTGAAAGAAATGCAAGATGATCTAGCGTTCAAACTTCAACATGTCAAACAAGATGTCACAACATGTCTGGTATGACATCCTATCTACAGAAGCTGATTTGTCAAGTGAATCAGGCATTTTTATTGCTACAGGAATCTCGTGTTTCAGCTACAGAATATTCAAGATTAATCAATTAGATGATGTAGTATCCAAGATTGATTCAATCAAGAGATTTACACACTTTCTATTATTGGAGACAATATAGAAAAGCTTGGATTGAAGACCTATTTTCGTGGAGAACAAGTAGCAGATTTTTTGCAGCCTCTTTGCTGCGTTTTGAAGCCCAGTCCAGTCGTGTTAAACTTATAAATAGAAGGGTTGTAACCTAGTTTTAGATGGAACTGATATTTTTATTTTTAAGGTTATAGTATCTTTGTAAGTTCCATATGTTCGCATTCACAAACCTGTAGGTGTTGAATGCTGGTGTAATCTTCGAAGTTGTTAAGTAAGAAGAGTGTGTGGTTCTCATAAGCTTTTAAGCATTGAGAATTGTGTGTTTTGGAAGAGTGTCTTCTACGTGTGTTTTTTTATTGTTTGTCACAGTGATTATGTGATTAAAGGGATTTGAGGAGGGCCTCATACCTAGGTGAGTCTTAGGTAGAAGTTATAGGAAGGGTGGTGATTAAGTGAGTAAATCGTCAACGGGTGTGTTGGTTGTAGGGTCTATGAATTTTCGTCCCTGGCTTGGTAGCTCCTAGAGTAGGAAGGTTGTTTCTGAACTGGGTAAACATGTCGTTGTATTCTTTACTTTCTGCACTATTATTATCGCTGCTATCAAACTTGTTCATAACTGTTTAGTGCTCAGATATTGTGTCGTGACATCTCATTCGACATTACATCTCGTATGGTGGCTTTCTTGAAATCCATAGATAGGCGAGCCTAGAAGGCAGTCTTGAAAGGATGGAAGCATCATGTTTTTATTGGGGTAGATAAGTAACCCACTACTGAGCTAAAACCAGAAGAATACTGGAACAAAGAAGAGGATGAACTTGCTCTTCCCAAATCTAAAGCCCTAAATGCCATCTTCAATGGAACTGGTAAGAACATCTTCATGTTGGTGAACACCTGTGAGGTAGCCAAGGATGCCTGGGACATTCTCAAAACTGCCCATGAGGGCACATCCAAAGTGAAGATGTCAAGACTTCAGCTGCTAACCACTCAATTTGAGAATCTAAGGATGAAAGATGATGAAAGCATTCATGACTTTCATATGAATGTTCTTGAGATAGCTAATGCAACTAGTGCATTAGGAGAAAAGATACCAGAAGAGAAACTGGTGAGAAAGATGCTCAGGTCCCTTCCCAAGAGATTTGATATGAAGGTGACTGCTATTGAAGAAGCTCAAGACATAAACCAGATGAGATTGGATAATCTAGTAGGATCCCTTCAGACGTTTGAATTGAGAATCAATGATGGAACCGGTCAAAAGAGAAAAAGCCTAGATTTTTCTGCAAACACTGAAGTCGGTATGGAAGAATGCAATCTGGATTCAGATGAAGGAATATCCAATGCCATAGTTCTGCTTGGAAGACAATCCAATAGGGTGATGAAGCAGATGCGCAGAAATCCAAGATTAAATGTCCAGGACACCCCATCTAACATCAAAAAATAAGATGATTTTGGAAGAAGAAATGGTGAAGAGCCGGTTATTCAAGGGAAAGGGGTGCAATGTCATGAATGTGGAGGATTTGGCCACATTAGAGCTGAATGTCCTACATACCTCAAAAGATAGAGGAAGAGCCTATCTGCAACCTGGCCTGAAGAAGATTCTGAAAGTGATCTTGAAGAAGAATCTGCTAAGTATGTGAAGTCCTTGAAAAGCATGTGCCTGTCCAACAAAGACTCTAGTAATGATGGACTTTTTCTTAATAAGTTGGCAACATCATATGGAGAACTATGTCTTAGAAATACTGAAGCACGCCAGTTGACTATAAAAATAAAGAACGTCTGAAAGATGTTGCTGGACTAAAAGATAAAGTAAGCTCCCTGAAGTCTGAACTTGACAGAGTTCACAATCTAGTCAGAATGTTGAATGATGGATCTGACACAGTAAAATAAATGCTTCAAAGAAAAAGGGTTGCTAGAAACTTAAGTGCTCCTGGATCCAATAAAAAATCCACTTCAGACTTCAGAAATCGGGAGGAGGTATGAATAATGTCGAATCAAATGTTTCAATATTGTGACAAGAGGAGCATTGGTCGCACCACAATAAACTTCCAGCACCGGAGATGTTATCACTGTGGACAATTTGGACATACAAGGGAGTTTTGCTTTAGGATGTATAAGTTTCCCAAACCTACATCCGCTTTTAAATATAAGATATCACAGTGGGCACATAAGGAGGTGGTTGCAAGTCTTATTGCTTATACTTCTCTCAAAGTTTCCACTAAAGATGATTGTATTTCGACAACGGTTGTTCAAGACATAGGACACATGTCAAGAACTTACTGGTGGATATCAAACCTCACTCCACTAGCTATGTAACTTTTGGTGATGGAGCCAAAGGTGAAATCAAAGGGGTGGGAAATCTGGAATGCATAGGAGTTCCAAATCTCAACAATGTGTTACTTTTGAAAGGGTTGACAACCAACCTAATAAGCATAAGTCAACTATGTGATCAAGGCTACAAAGTAAACTTTACCAAAACTGAGTGCCTTGTCACCGACAAGACAAGTGAAGTGATCATGAAAGGAGTCAGGTCTAAAGGTAATTGTTACTTATGGACTCCTCAAGAATTTAGTCAGTCCTCCACTTGTGTTCTAGCCAAAGAGGATGATGTTAAGGTGTGGCATCAAAAACTAGGACATCTACATCTGAAGGGCATGCAGAGAATTATTTCAATGGAAGTTGTAAGAGGAATCCCTAAACTCAAGATAGAAGAAGGTAGAGTATATGATGAATGCTAGGTTGGAAATTAGACCAGGATGTCACATCAAAAGATCCAACATCTTATCACATCAAGAGTCCTGGAACTTCTTCACATGGACTTAATGGGTCTTATGCAGGTTGAAAGTCTTGGTGGAAATAAATATGCCTATGTAGTTGTAGATGACTACTCCATATACACTTGGATAAGCTTTATCAGATAAAAGTCGGAAGTCTTTGAAGTCTTCAAAGGCCTGTGTCAAAGACTTCAACGAGAAAAAGAGAGCGGTGTCATTAGAATCAGAAGTGATCATGGGAGGGAATTTGAAAATAGAAAATTTTCTGAATTTTGTTCATTTGAAGGAATCAGTCATGAATTCTCTTCTCCCATTACTCCTCAACAGAACGAGATTGTTGAACGCAAAAACAGAACTCTACAAGAATCAGCTAGAGCTATGGTTCATGAAAAAAGGCTTCCCTATCATTTTTGGGCTGAAGCTATGAATACAGTGTGCTATATTCATAACGGGGTCACACTGAGAAAAGTAACTTCAACTACTATGTATGAAGTTTGGAAAGGGAGAAAACCCACTGTCAAATACTTTCATGTGTTTGGAAGTAAGTGCTACATTCTGGCTGATCGTGAACAGAGAAGGAAACTAGATCCCAAGAGTGATGAGGGGATCTTTTTGAGCTACCTCATGAACATCAGGGCCTATAGAGTTTTTAACTCCAGGACTAAAATAATGATGGAGTCCATAAATGTGGTAATCGATGACAAAGGGTGGAATAATATAGAAGATGTTCTAGAGGATGTTGGAACATCAGTTAATGAGACACCAACAGAATCTACTAACCAAAGTACTGATCCTGTCCAATCAGAAGGAGCTGCTGATCCTGTCCAATGTGACAAAAATTCTGACCCTATTCCTGTTCAAGAGGAACCAGAGATAGATCAAACCAACAAGGGACCTTCCATCAGAATTCAAAAGGATCATCCTAATGACCTTATTATAGGAAATCCTAATTAAGGAGTTACCACTAGATCAAGGGGGTCATATCAAATTCTTGCTCTGTGTCTAAGATTGAACCCAAGAATGTCAAAGAAGCCCTGACTGATGATTTCTGGATCAATTCCATGCAAGAAGAGCTAGAACAATTTAAAAGGAGTGAAGTCTAGGATCTAGTCCCACGACTTGAAGGGACAAATGTCATTGGGACTAAATGGGTGTACAAGAATAAGTCGGATGAAAAAGGCGTGGTAACCAGGAATAAAGCAAGACTGGTTGCTCAAGGGTATACAAAATCAGATTAATCTTAGGAGTAGCATGCATTCTAAAGTTTAAGTTATTCCAAATGGATGTAAAGAGTGAATTTCTAGACGACTATCTACATGAGTAAGTTTATGTAGAGCAACCAAAAGGATTCGTTGATCCAAGTTTTCCCAACCATGTGTATAGATTGAAGAAAGCTTTGTACAGATTAAAACAGGCTCCTAGAGCTTGGTATGAAAGGTTGATAGAGTTCCTTAGTGGAAATGGGTACATGAAGGGCGGTATTGATAAAACTCTCTTTGTTAAAGAAGTAAAAGGAGGCATTATGATTGCTCAGATTTATGTTGATGACATTGTGTTTGGAGGAATGTCTAACGAAATGGTTCAACTCTTTGTAAAGCATATGCTGTCAGAATTTGAGATGAGTCTTATAGATGAACTAACCTATTTCCTTAGTCTTCAAATTAAACAAATGGAAGACTCATCTTCCTCACTCAGAGTAAATATGCCAAAAATATTATGAAGAAATTTGGAATGGAGAATGCAAGTCACAAGAGATCACCTGCTCCTACTCATATAAAGTTATCTAAGGACGAGAAAGGGGTTAGTGTGGATCAAAGTATGTACAGAATTATGATAGGCAGTCTACTATATCTCACAGCCAGTAGACCTGACATAGCCTTTGCTGTAGGAGTATGTGCTAGATATCAAGCTGAACCCAAAGTCAGCCATGTTAATCTGGTGAAGAGGATTCTAAAATATGTGAATGGAACAAGTGACTATGGTATGTTGTACTCTCATGGATCCGGCTCTACATTAATTAGATATTGTGATGCTGATTGGGTAGGGACTGCTGACGATAGGAAGAGTACTTCAGGAGGTTGTTTCTTTCTAGGGAATAATTTAATATCCTGGTTCAGAAAGAAACAAAATTGTGTGTCTCTGTCCACGGCTGAGGTTGAATATATTGTTGCAGGAAGCAGTTGTTCCCAGCTGGTTTGGATGAAACAAATGCTAACTGAATATAATGTCAAGCAAGATGTTATGACATTATTCTGTGATAACCTGAGTGCCATTAATATATCCAAAAACCCTATCCAACACAGCAGGACCAAACATATTGATATTCGACATCACTTCATAAGAGAGCAAGTGGAAGATAAAGTTGTTACTCTAGAACATGTAGCTACTGAAAGGAAACCGGCTGACATCTTAACTAAAGCCCTTGATGCAAATCAGTTTGAAAATTTGAGAGGGAAACTTGGGTTATGTATTCATGAAGAATTATAGCAATCACTTCATGAGCCGCAAGTGGAAGGATTAAAGACAATGGAGCTTCTGCTGTAGTTGCTGGTGCATGACTGCTGGTAAAGTGATTTTATTTTGCTTTGCATTTTGATTTTGTTTATTTTAGTTTATGATTTTGTAAGGGTGGAATTCCCAGGATATTTTCTTTAGTTTTCTTGCCTGAAAAGAAATGTTGAACATGTACCTTGCTTAGTTCTACTACCTTTGTCACTTTGTGGCTAAAAAAGGGGAGTAGAAGTTGAGTACACAGGAGGTGCTTGTATTGAAGGGGAGAATTCTCTAGTCTCTCTGCTGGTTTTGAGGGGGAGCTGATCTGAAGGTTCTATATGTTGTGCTAACCCCAATTGAGATGTTTTTTCGCTGCTGTATTTCTGATGACAGATTTATTTGGTTGTTTGAGCCAAAATGTACCAAAAGGGGAGATTGTAGTTTCCGTGAGGTTGGCATGCATTTTGGAAAAACAAACTTAGTAATCAAAGTTGAAAGAAATGCAAGATGATCTAGCGTTCAGACTTCAACATGTCAAACAAGATGTCACAACATGTCTGGTATTACATCCTGTCTGCAGAAGTTGATATGTCAAGTGAATCAGGCATTTTTATTGCTACAGGAATCTCGTGTCCCAGGTACAGAATATTCGAGAATAATCAATTAGCTGATGTGGTATCCAAGATTGATTCAATTAAGAGATTTCCACACTTTCTATTATTGGAGACAATATAGGAAAGTTAGGATTGAAGACCTATTTTCTTGGAGAACAAGTAGCAGATTTTTTGCAGCCTTTTTGCTGCGTTTTGAAGCCCAGTCCAGTCGTGTTAAACTTATAAATAGAAGGGTTGTAACCTAGTTTTAGATGGAACTGATATTTTTATTTTTAAGGTTATAGGAATCCTTATCTTTGTAAGTTCCATATGTGTGCATTCACAAACCTGTAGGTGTTGAATGCTGGTGTAATCTCCGAAGCTGTTAAGTAAGGAGAGTGTGTCGTCCTCATAAGCTTTTAAGCATTGAGAATTGTATGTTTTGGAAGAGTGTCTTCTATGTGTGTTTTTGTTTGATTGTTTGTCACAGTGATTCTGTGATTAAAGGGATTTGAGGAGGGCCTTATACCTAGGTGAGTCTTAGGTAGAAGTCATAGGAAGGGTAGTGATTAAGTGAGTAGATCATCAATGGGTGTGTTGGCTGTAGGGTCTATAAATTGATACTATCGAATATTGATTCCTCCCTGGCTTGGTAACCCCCAGAGTAAGAAGGTTGTTTCCGAACTAGGTAAACATATCGATGTGTTCTTTACTTTCTGCACTATTATTATCGCCGCTATCAAACTTGTTCATAATTGTTTAGTGCTCAGATATTGTGTCGTGACATCTCATTCGACATCACATATCTGATACCAGAATTTCAATAGAGAAATATCCTTCTGTTTTAAAGCAGGTTTGGATATTATAGGTCATCCCAATATTAACCACACGCCCCACATAAGCCTTATATAATCTATTCAAATCATCAAGATTTGAATCAAACGAAACCTCAAATCTAGCCGACAGTTCCCTAGATCCCTTTGCTTTGACATGCCCTTTATTGCTCAACACCGCTGCAAACAATTTGTTACCGACCAACCCCTTAGAAACAAAAAAACCTCTTAGGATGCCACAGTTTGGACAAATAAGGATTGACCTTATGCTTTGCCCCCTCTTCCCTCTTCCCCCTTCCCCATATCTCCGCCAGGTTTTCTATCAAACCTTAGAGGATTTACATGAATTTTTACTCCATCAATAATGACATTGTCAAGCTTTATCGCAAGTTTCCTAACATCTTCCACCTCTTTAAACCTTACAAACTCAAACCTCTTTCCAAACTTATTCTTCTTGGGACGAATCATCACCTCTCACACGTCTCCAATACACCCGAATAACTCATAGACATCCGCCACCTTAACCCTATCCAAAATCTCTTAAAAGAAAATAAATGAAACCATAATTTTGTACTCTTCCCTTCTACTACTCCCACCAGAATACCAATCCTACTGATTTGCAATGTTTCTGAAAATCTTTCTTCCATTTGCCTTCTGCCAAGCCATCTTACTATTCTCAGTAAATAGAAAATGAAAAAACTCAGGTGAACAAACTTAGAGAGAAGCAAGAGTCTCTCTCAAGAAAACATTTCATTCTATTTTAATACATAATTGAATTGTTCTTCATAAAACTATATACGCAAGGCTAAAAAATAAACAATAAAAAAGGTAAATACATATATATATATATATATATATATATATATATATATATATATATATATATATATATATATATATATATATATATTTATAAGCTTATATATTGAAGAAATATTTAATCAGTTGTTTATTATATTTTAAAAAATAGATTAGAGAATTTCTAATCAAATAATTCGTCAATTACCAGAAATGATATATTATATATATATATATATATATATATATATATATATATATATATATATATATATATATATATATATATATATATATATATATATATATATATATATATATATATATATATATATATATATAGGGCATATCATATGAGAATGCCATCTTTATATGAGAATGTGAGAATGAATCTGAACCAGTGAATTTTAAAATAAATTGTGGAGATTATGGGTGAATCTTTTTTTTCTCTCTCCTAGATCATTTATTTCAAAATGTAGGAGAGAGAAAAAATAGATTCACTCATAATCTCCACCATTTATTTTAAAATCCAAAGGTTCAGATTCGTTCTCACATTCTCATATAAAAAAGACATTCCCATATGATATGCCCTCTATATATATATATATATATATATATATATATATATATATATATATATATATATATATATATATATATATATATATATATATATATATATATATATATATATACTATCTGGTATCATGTATGAACCAAACACATGATAGGATAAGTCTTATCATGTCTATATCATATTTTATCCTTATCCTGCTTGATATCTTATCATGTCTCTATCATATCCTGCGCACCAAATGGGTTCTTAAGATTTTATGTGAATAAGTGGTGTCTCTCTCATTTAATTGGGTGAATTTTTTTCATCATGATGACCCATCAGTTATAGAGTGAAAATCTTACATTCTCATAGGAATAAGAAGAAATCACCCATAACTTCTCATTCACAAGCATTTTGACTAATTTATTTATTTTTATTTTAAAATTAAAATTAAATATATTTCATAAATATTCCAATAAAATTTTATTACCCACCAAACACGTAAGCAGGAATAAAATTTTCAATAATAATGGTCCCTGGTATGGTATTCCTAGGATTATAATTTTAATCCTTCAAATTAGAATTATAATTATTATATGAATGTCAAGGTCGGTCCTGATTTTTTAGAGGTCCGGGGTGTGACACCCCATGTTTTCCCTTAATTAATTTAAATTGAAATTAAATTATTTATTGGATTTACTTGGCATTTTATTGGATTTATTAGAGAATTATGGAAAATGAGGCTAATGGGCCAGTGTCGCAAGTAGCAATTGGGGGGTGTGTCAGTTGCAAAGCCTTTTACTAAACTAAGGTTATATTTTCCATAAAATAGAAAAGAGGAAGATTTGTGAAAAGGGAACCAAAAAGGAGAAGAGAAGATTGAACGTGAAATTGGGAGGAAACTATCTTTAGAAAGAATCACATGAATCATGAGTCTAAAAGAGGTCTTTTAATAACCGTTAGATTAAAGTACAATCAATGGTTATAAAAGAGTGTAACACTTAGTGTAACTTGTTGGTGTAATTTGATCCCTCCTCTCTCTCTCTCTCTCTCTCTCTCTCTCTATATATATATATATATATATATATATATATATATATATATATATATATAGATATAGGAGGGATCAAATTACACCCGAAGAGTTACACCACGAGTTACACTCGTTCAATAACTACATCTCGAAATAATATTTTTTAAATTCAACCGTCGGATTGAAACATAATATCATATAGATCATACCTATAAAGTTTGAGCTTAATCTATAATGATTTACTATATCATCAAGATATCCAAAAATTAACGTCAAAATGAGCTTTTATATAACGTTAATTTTGATGTTATTCAATGACATAGTAAACCATTATAGATTAAGCTCAAACTTTATAGGAATGATCTATATGATATTATGTTTCAATCCAACGGTTGAATTTAAAAAATATTATTTCGAGAAGTAGTTATTGAACGAGTGTAATTCGTGGTGTAACTCTTCGGGTGTAATTTGATCCCTCCTCATATATATATATATATATATATATATATATATATATATATATATATATATATATATATATATATATATATATATATATAAAGTACTTTGTTTCATTTATTTTCTACACGTGGACTTTTATCATTTTTGTATTAGGTTAATTAAATTGTTAAAATTTAAAATTGAGAGAATGAAATAAATAGAGATTGAGATGATCTAATCTCACTGATAGTATTTTTGCATCATGTATTAACCCTATTTTATGCATCCCTGATTTTTAAATTATTTTAATTTAATTTTCGCACTAATTTAATAGGGATTTTTTAAAATAGTCAATTTTCACTTTTATGCATTTTTAGTAAAAAAATCACCAAAAATTATAAAATATTCAAAAAATCCAAAAAAAAAATTTATTAATTCTAATTTTCGTTTTTTATTTTTTTATTAATTTTTAATTGTAATTCATTATTTTATGCATTTTATAGCTAAAAAAAATCAAATATCAAAATAGTATTTTTTGCTTAGCTTTTGGTCCAAGTTAATTGGCATTAAAATTTATTTGATTTGATTCTCTCTAATTTTACATAAAATCAAAACAAATAATTTTGTTATGTCAATAGTATTAATGTCAATTTATTTTTTTTCTTTTTTACTTTAACTTACCTTTACAATATAAATTGAGTCACTTTGTACACTTTTGAAAAACTAACAATTACTAACTTTTCAATTCACTCTCTCACAACTAAACCCTTTTTTTAACAACTTCAACCCCATTCTCCATTCCTAATTTCTACACGTACAAAACAATTCACTACAATTTCTACACTATACTAACATTTTTTACACACTTTTCTTCAATCTCTTTTCTTTCAAGAGTCCCTTCAATATCTTTTGTTGTTTTTTTCTTGGTTCATGGTCAATGATTTCCTATGAGGCCTCCTCCTTTTAAAAATCTTTTTCTACATCCTATAACTAGAATTACAATATTTTTGGCCAATAATTTTCTATGAGGCCTCCTCTTTTTTTTTTTTTAGGAAAAAACCTTTTCTAAATATTTTTATCAAAACTAAAAACAAACATTTTCTTTTCAAAAACCTTTTGGCCAATGATGATACCTGAGGTTTGTCCTTCAAAAACCTCATTTTGGCCGATGATTAAAACTTCCAGATGAGGTCACTCTTTTTCTTTTTTTATTTACTTATTTTCTTTTCCTTTCTTTCCTTATTATTATTATTATACTATTATTATTATTATTATTATTATTATCATTATTATTATTATTATTATTATCTTTTTTGCAGGTACTTCGTGCCATTAACCATGTTTTGGCCAAACACTTTGTTGGCCATTCCCCTTGATAAAATCTCTATTTTTGAATCCAGACTTTTTGGCTAATAGCCAAAAAAGGTATTCCTGCCCTTTTGGTCTTGATCTAATTTTATGAACATTTCTTTATTTCTTGAGAAAATTGTATAATTTAAAAGCACTTTAGTAATTTAGTTTAATTTCTAACAGTTTTTGGCCAATATTTATAACTAGTGATGGTTTGTAATAACTAGTGTTAGGGTTTTTATTTGTTTTAACATAATCTTTTTTTTTAATTATTAGACATAAACTTTTATAATTTAATTAATTTGTAAATAACTTATAATTACGTTAATTAATTTTTTAATTAAAATAAAATTATAAAAAAAACACAAAAATATTAGTTCTAATTTGATTTAATTTTTTTCTAACATTAATTCTATTTGATTAGATTTAAGATTTGATTAGGATTTAATAATTAGGAATAATTTACAATTTAAAATTTAATTAGATTAGATTAGATTTAGTAATTAGAATATTTCTTTAAATAATTAGATTTAGGTTTTTTATAACTTAAAATATTTTTCTAATTTAAATCTCTTTCTCTCCATCCCCAATCTTTTCTCGATTTCCCGATTCGTGTGATATTTATATTTTACTTGAATATTATTTTTACAATTATTATGTAATTTGTTCATAGTTTGTAATAGTTTAATTAGGATTTATTTTCCGCATTTTTTAATTATGTAACTGCTCCTGGTTTGTAATATTAATTAGGACTTTTATTTTCCGCATTTTATTTTCTGCAAAGGTTTTATAATTATGTATCTCTCCCAAAGCCATGTAATAGCGTAGGATTTTATTTTCCGCACTTTACTTTCTGCACCCTTTAAACTGTTATTTAACTGCTAGATGTATGTTAATAGGATTGTATGGCAAGATTAAAATTGAACATAGCTAACAAATAATTCAAGATAAAATATCTGAAAATAACACACTTCTCACACACTCACCTTTAGGGTAATCCTCTCTTATGCTGCCTTTCGACGAATAATAGTCAAGTCCCTCGAGCGTAGGGATACCTTAGAAAATGTCCATCCGATTTAAATCATCATAGTCCCCCCGATTTACAGATCATGGTCCCTTTGATGTTGCTTACGATATAAAATGATCTCGTCCCTCGATTAAATGATGATAGTCCCTTCGAATGCTAAGGTATCCTTACTTGTCGCCTTTTATGACTATTCACATCCAATGCATAGAACTTCCTACCCTCCTTATGGTATGGATAACCCTTTCAAATGAAAGACTTAAAGAACAAGAAAGATAAACTTAGGGTAGGTAGCTTTTAATTGCTTGCTCAACATTCAATTCAAATTACTTTTCACACCTCTTTTCAAAACAATTTCCAAAAGGCTACACTTATTACAAGTTAAAGTCCTTATTCAAAAATCTTTTCTAATCACACACTACACTTCCTTTTCAAACAATTCAAACAAAGTGAGTCAAGAAATTAAGAGCCCATGGATAACCATGGATACAAAGGTGCTTACACCTTCCCTTTGTATAACCTACCCCCCGAACTCAAAATCTTTAAAAGGTTTTTCTTGTTCTTTTTGCCTTTCCTAATTGGATAAAATAAAAGTTGGTGGAGACTCTTGCTATCCGCACAATTATTTAAAAGTCAGTTCTCCCACCGTATTACATAACTGGCGACTCTGTTGGGGGCATTTAAAGAGGGGTTACCTTAGAGCTTAAATCACTAATATTTGTTTGTTTTGATTTCTTTACTTTTCAAGGTTGTTTGGGCATTGAATGGAAGATGAATCCTATACCCGGATTCGAGTGCACCATAAGATAGGAAGTGGCATAGTCATGGCGACCTCCCTTGTGCATGCTTGGTATTGGTCAATATGAAGTCCACGCTTAAGTTAGGCCTCCATGGTTGTTTGAATGCTTCTCTTGTATGAGGGAGGTTCGTGTAGATACCCTTGGGTGAGTCAGAGCTTAAGGACCTTTACTTATCCATTAATACATCTTGGCCTTTAGGAACGTATTGGGGGGACTACCCTTGATATATGTTGAGGGACATAGTCGCTACCCGATACTACAACTCAGATAGGTTCTTTCTTAAAGTATCATTGCATGGTATGTATGTATCATGTCCGAGGGTGCTTTAGAGAAGCTGACCATTCTGAGTAACGTTTTAGAACCCGTACTAAATTCACTCTTATCCTTAGAGGTATCTATTGGGGAAGGGTAGCCACCTGGTCATACTTCATGCAAGCCTTTAAACCTAAAGACTCTTGTGTGACTTGTTTGTTATCTAACCGCTTGATTTCTCTGCAGGTTTTGTTTATAGGATTTACTTGTCCATACTACCTTATGCTTTTACATAACATGTTGATTAACTTTTTCCAAGGATCTTAGGGATTTATGGCGCATAATTTCCAGGTACTATGGAAGGACTATCAAGAACCTAAATTTCTATCAAGGGGCAAGAGGATTTATTTTCCTCTAGCCAAATGCCTTCAAACTCAAAGGTACAATTCCTATCAAGGGGCGAGAGGATTTATTTTCCTCTAGCCAGATGCCTTCAAACTCAAAGGTACCGTTCCCATCAACGGGCAAGAGGATTTATTTTCCTTTAGCCATACACCTTCAAAATTCAGAAGTACAGGTATCCCGAATCGTAGGTTATGACCCACTAGATATGGTGAGCTTGATTCTTATAGAAGGACGTTCGAAGACGAAAGTCAAAGGTATTCAGACAAAGCTGCAACCAATTTCAGTTTTAATGTTGCGAACTAGACAATGAGTCTTTCATCTTCTTCCTCAAATCCCTAAAGCTGGATGCTTACAACTTCTGTGTGGCTTCCTCGGTATCTTCCCTTATGAAGTAATCTGCAATTTTAGATACGAACATTTGATTTGTTTTCCACTCTGGGGCACTTGGTCAGTTGATCGATGATCATCAGCCATTCTGAGACAAGGTTCAAGACCTGATTGATGCAAAGGCTATCGTCATTCATACCTGGAGGCCACATTTGAAGTTCTCCTTTGATTCAATGGATATTCTGAAGCAATAAGTCCATACGGAGAAAATCTCCTCAACTTTGACAATCTCTATATCACTATGCATGTTCATGCGTAGTCTTTCTTGTTTTGATTCAATACTGCTTATATGTCATATTTGTTTGTTTTGGACTATAATAATTATGCATCAAATATGTTTGTCTTGAAAAATTCATTCGCTCTCACTCTAACATGTTTTTTTGCTAGTGATACCAGACTCACGGTGCTAAAGCATGGTAACTCCGAAGGGAGAATGACGAACACATGATACCTGTAACCTCAATTGGTGTGCTTTCGAGTAAAACCCTGTTGATGATGTACAGGCATTGTTTCAATTCCTAAACAGTGGAGATATAAGGAAGTTAATCCCTTGTCAACCCCTTTGAGACTTGAAGTAGGAGTTTCTTTTCTATAAAAAAAAACCCTCACATTTAACCCAGGGGCATGGTAGTGTTTAGTTGACCAGATCGAGCATTCAAAATTCATCAGGAGCACGCATCTAAGGATACAACAATGGTTATCCTTCAAAGGTTGAGGAAACTCAATACCACAATGGTTATCCTTCATCGACCGAGAAAAAAGGTTGTCACAATCTTTCCAACAAATCGAAGACATCCCAGAATCATACGACTTGTTCAAAAAGAAAAGAAAAAAAGAGCCCGCTAAGTCAACGACTTGAAAACAAGTGACTTAGGCAAAAATTAGGGCATCCCGCTAGACGTCAAAATTAAAATTTAAAAGAATTTTTCCAGGAAAAAGTTAGGGAACATGAAACAAAAAATATCCTTAGCAAAAGGACGAGTTCGTGTGTCAATCAAGTCAAAGAACAAAGTCGTGTGATCAGACACAAAATACGAAAGGTAAAGTGACTGCCATGTTCAAACACTTCATCGATTCCTCAATCGTCTCCAAACTCCTTTTGGAAAATGAATGCTCGCATCGAGTTAGCTGAACTTAGGTTGGAGAAAATCACGAAGGGGGTGGGCACCAATAAAATTTTGAGCCTAAAAATCCTTTTTTCTAAAACCGTGAACCTGGCCAAGTTACAACCCTCAAAAGTCCTAATTGAAGCAGGGTTAATTCGAAAGCATACCGTAACGAGAATACGGTAAACCGAATCCTAGGAGTTTTGCTAAAAACGTTTGAGTTGGTATCACACCACCTTTCACAAAAAATCGATGTTTCGACATCCTTTCAAAATTTTCTTCTTTAAACTTCAAGATAAACATGAACTTTGCATTAGAATTATATTTCTCATACTAAACATTCTTTGCATATGAACAAGTACTTGACACCAGGAAAGCTTCCATCATGAGATGCAGATGAAAAGTTTAATCCTCTCAAGGGGCAAGTTGTCTTTAGAACTCCGTTGTGTTCGAGTAAGAATATCTCAAATTTTGATCACCCTCAGGGGCGCAAAAGCGGTCGAAATACTCTGTTGAGTAAGAATTCATATATCTGGGGAAATCAGGACAAGACTCGAAGACTCTCTCAGAAGTGTTGATCAATCAGGGGCATTGTCCCTAAACTCATGATACTGGGGCAGGTTGCTTGTGATAGCACAAAACTTAGAAAGCCCTCCCGACAAGCATGCTTCAGAAATGCACCGAAAAGCAGCAATATTTCCTACGACTGAATCAGTTGGCTAAAACGCCAATATGTACAAGGGGCATGACATGTTATTGTCTAATTCATCCGGGGCAGTAAATTCAAGATTCAAATAATCTCTCAAAGGCACTGAACAGTCAGGGATTTATTCTCCCTGCAAAACACTTTTTGCTGTCATCATTAATAACATTTTACATTCATACATCATATACCTCATGGCATATGCATAACATTCTCATTCATTTCATACATCATGACATTACATAAAACTAATGTTGCTTTTTCAGTCTATCTCTACAAATCAAATGAACATCATCTTCTAGATATGGTGCAGAGATAATCAAGTCAACAATTTAATTATGACACTCATTCAAGACAGAGATTTAGTTCTGATACTTAATTTTGGATATCTTCCAAAGATAGTTCAGGGATAATCAAGACAGAGATTTAGTTCTGATGCTTAATTTTGGATATCTTCCAAAGATAGTTCAGGGATAATCAAGATAGAGATTTAATTCTGATACTTAGTTCTGGATATTCTCCAGAGATAGTTCAGAGATAATCAACACAGGGATTTAATTATGATACTTAGTTCTGGTTATTCTCCAGAGATAGTTCAGAGATAATCAACACAGAGATTTAATTCTGATACTTAGTTCTGGTTATTCTCCAGAGATAGTTCAGAGATAATCAACACAGAGATTTAATTCTGATACTTAGTTCTGGTTATTCTTCAGAGATAGTTCAGAGATAATCAAAACAGAGATTTAATTCTGATACTTAGTTATGGTTATCCTTCAGAGATAGTTCAGAGATGATCAAGACACAGAGATTTAATTCTAACACTTAGTTCTGGTTATCCTCCAGAGATAGTTCAGAGATAATTAAGACAGAGATTTAATTCTGATGCTTAATTCTGGTTATCCTTCAGAGATGGTTAAGAGATAATCAACGCATACTTAGTTCCGATACTTAGTTCTAGATATTCTCCAGAGATAGTTCAGAGATAATCAACACAGAGATTTAATTATGATACTTAGTTCTGGATATTCTCCAGAGATAATTCAGAGATAATCAACATAGAGATTTAATTCTGATGCTTAGTTCTGTTTATCCTCCAGAGATAGTTCAGAGATGATCAAGACATAGAGCTTTAATTCTGACACTTAGTTCTGCTTATCCTCCAGAGATAGTTCAAAGAAAATCAATGCAGAGATTTAATTCTGACATTTAGTTCTGGATAGTCTCCAGAGATGGTTCTTAGATTGTTCAAGACAGTGATTTAGTTCTGATACTTAGTTCCGGGTATTCTCTAGAGATAGTTCAGAGATGATCATGACAGATTTAGTTCTGATACTTAATTCTGGGTATTCTCCAGAGATAGTTCATAGATAATCAAGAAACGAGGCAGATATAATCAAAGATTCATTCTGACTCTTCACAGCACATCTACTAGGTATAGTTCGTTGCAGACTCATCCTAATGTATGTCCTCAGATATAATCTAATATACGACTCATTCTGACGCTTCAAAATATAGCTACTAGGTATAGTTCGATACAGACTCATCCTGGTATATGTTTTTAGATATAATCTAATGCACGACTCATTATGATACTCACATCATCAACAAAATATCACCCATAAGATATAATCAAGACATAGATTCATTCTGATAAACTCTCCTTCTAATATAGCCTGATGGACGGCTCGTTCTGATATCCTTCAACATATACACGGCCTAGTGTATGGCTCATCCTGACATTCTTCAATATATCCATCGGATACAATCATATGATTCATTCTGAAAAGCATCTGCTTCAGGCAGACATTCTAAAAAAGTACTACTTTGAATGACATCTTTAAGCCCATCTCCGACAACGTTCTGTCAACATTTGGATGACATCTTTAACCCCATCCCCAACAACACTACTTCCTGCACCGGCGAGTGCAAATTTTAGGGTACTCAAGTGTTCAATCATCTTCCACCTTCAGATCACGATAGGTAAACAAGCCAATCTACCTCTTCGGATTTAAGAACATTGAACAGGGGCAACTGTCATACCCCAAAATTTGCCCTCATATATTTGCAAATGTCATTTTATTTCAAATAAGTGACATAGCCCAGTTGGTAAGGATATGAGGTTAAACGGTACATGAGCGAGAGGTCCCGGGCTCGAATCTCACTTCTAACATTTCTCCCTTTTTTATTTGTTTTCTAAATTTATTTCCATTTATTCAAAAATCATAAAAATTGCATTTTTTAAATTATTTTAATTTAATTTCGCACTAATTAAATAGGCATTTTTTAAAATAGTCAATTTTCACTTTTATGCATTTTTTAGTCAAAAAATCACCAAAAATCATAAAATATTCAAAAAATCCAAAAAAAGAAGTTTTTAATTCTATTTTTTCGTTTTTTATTTTAATTTTTTATTTTATAATAATTTTTAATTGTAATTCATTATTTTATGCATTTTATAGCTAAAAAAAATCAAAATAGTACTTTTTGCTTAGCTTTTGGTCCAAGTTAATTGGCATTAAAATTTATTTGATTTGATTCTCTCTAATTATAGATAAAATCAAAACAAATAATTTTGTTATGTCAATAGTATTAATGTTAATTTATTTTTTTCTTTTTTATTTTAACTTAACTTTACACTATAAATTGAGTCACTTTGTACACTTTTGAAAAACTAACAATTACCAACTTTTCAATTCACTCTCTCACAACTAAACCCTTTTTTTTAACACCTTCACCCTATTCTCCATTCCTAATTTCTACACGTACAAAACAATTCACTACAATTTCTACACTATACTAACATTTTTTACGCACTTTTCTTCAATCTCTTTTCTTTCAAGAGTCCCTTCAATATCTTTTGTTGTTTTTTTCTTGGTTCATGGCCAATGATTTCCTATGAGGCATCCTCCTTTTAAAAATCTTTTTCTACATACTGTAATTAGAATTACATTATTTTTTTGCTAATGATTTCCTATGAGGCCTCCTCTTTTTTTTAGAAAAAAACCAACAAACCTTTTCTTTTCAAAAATCTTTTGGCCAATAATGATACCTGAGGTCTGTCCTTCAAAAACCTCGTTTTGGCCGATGATTAAAACTTCCAGATGAGGCAATCTTTTTCTTTTATTTATTTATTTTCTTTTCTTTCCTTATTATTATTATTATTATTACTATTATACTATTATACTATTATTATTATTATTATTATTATTATTGTTATTATTATTACTATTATTATTATTCTTATTATTATTATTATTATCATTATTATTATTATTATTATCTTTTTTGCAGGTACTTCCTGCCATTAACCCTGTTTTGGCCAAACACTTTGTTGGCCACTTCCGCTTGATAAAATCTCTATTTTTGAATCCACACATTTTGGCTAAAAAGCCAAATCAGGTATTCCTGCCCTTTTGGTCTTGATCTAATTTTATGAACCTTTCTTTATTTTTTGGAAAAATTGTATAATTTAAAAGCACTTTAATAGTTTAATAGTTTAGTTTAATTTCTAATAGTTTTTGGCCAATATTTATAACTAGTGATGGTTTGTAATATCTAGTATTAGGGTTTTTATTTGTTTTGACATAATCTTTTTTTAATTAATTATTTAGACATAAAATTTTATAATTTAATTAATTTGTAAATAACTTATAATTAGGTTAATTAGTCTTTTAATTAAAATAAAATCATAAAAAAAACACAAAAATATTAGTTCTAATTTGATTTAATTTTTTTCCTAACATTAATTTTATTTGATTAGATTTAGGATTTGATTAGGATTTAATAATTAGGATTAATTTACAATTTAAAATTTAATTAGATTAGATTAGATTTAGTAATTAGAATATTTCTTTAAATAATTAGATTTAGGCTTTTTATAACTTAAAATATTTTTCTAATTTAAATATGTTTCTCTCTATCCCCAATCTTTTCTCGATTTCCCGATTCGTGCGATATTTATATTTTAATTGTATATTATTTTTACAATTATTATGTAATTTGTTCATAGTTTGTAATAGTTTAGTTAGGATTTATTTTCCGCATTTTTTAATTGTGTAACTGCTCCTGGTATGTAATAGTAATTAGGACTTTTATTTTCCGCATTTTATTTTCTGCAAAGGTTTTATAATTATGTATCTCTCCCAAAGCCATGTAATAGCGTAGGATTTTATTTCCCGCACTTTACTTTCTACACCCTTTAAACTGTTATTTAACTGCTAGATGTATGTTAATAGGATTGTATGACAAGATTAAAATTGAACATAGCTAACAAACAATTCAAGATAAAATATATGAAAATAACACACTTCTCACACACTCACCTTTAGGGTAATCCTCTCTTATGCTGCCTTTCGATGAATAATAGTCAAGTCCCTCAAGCGTAGGGATACCTTAGCAAATGTCCCTCCGATTTAAATCATCATAATCCCTCCGATTTAAAGATCATGGTCCCTTCGATGTTGGCTACGATATAAAATGATCTCGTCCCTCGATTAAATGATGATAGTCCCTTCGAATGCTAAGGTATCCTTACTTGTTGCCTTTTATGACTTTTCACATCCAATGCATAGAACTTCCTACCCTCCTTATGGTATGGATAGCGCTTTCAAATGAAAGACTTAAAGAACAATAAAGACAAACTTAGGGTAGGTAGCTTTTAATTGCTTGCTCAACATTCAATTCAAATTCAAGTTACTTTTCACACCTCTTTTCAAAACAATTTCCAAAAGGCTACACTTATTTACAAGTTAAAGTCCTTATTCAAAAATCTTTTCTAATCACACACTACACTTCCTTTTCAAACAATTCAAACAAAGTGAGCTAAGCAATTAAGAGCCCATGGATAACCATGGATACAAATGGTGCTTACACCTTCCCTTTGTATAACCTACCCCATGAACTCAAAATCTTTAAAAGGTCTTTCCTGTTCTTTTTGCCTTTCCTAATTGGATAAAATAAAAGTCGGTGGCGACTCTTGCTATCTGCACATTTATTTAAAATCCAGTTCTCCCACTGTATTACAGTAGTTATTAGAGTTTGTCCAGTGATAGTTTAGGGAATGAATCATCTATTGATAGTGACAGTAACTTAATGTCTTCTTCCTTATGTCTCGCTAAATATCTCATGGCGCTTGAAGTATCTAATCCATATTCCTTTTGTGAAGAGGCCGTGAATATCGACCTGATCGTCCATGAAGAACATTGGATCCAAGCTTTATGGCTAGAATTGGAGCTATCCAAAACTAGGAATGAGACTAATGTGATTCCCGAACCTTGTTTTCCATGTGAAATATTTTGCATGCGGCGTCCTTAGGGGAGTTCGCTAATTGCTTCTATTTTTTACACTAGGGTGATTGAGGAATTCGGGGTTGGTATCCCTTTCACCATCATGAAGTCTAAGATCCTGAAGGTCAATTATTTTTCCCCTTCCTATTGGCATTTGAATATTTTAGCGTTTATTCGGGATTTTTAGATTTTGTCTCTTGAATTAAAATAATGATTGATTAACTAAAATAAATATTGTCTTGTTAGTGACCCGTGAGATAAATACATATTTCATCATGCTAATTAAATTAAAAAAAATACATTATACAAATAAATCTAAAATGAATTACTTAATTATTAAATAATTATTTAAAAAAAATTGATCCATGAGACGGAAAGAGAATAAAAAGAATTTTAACATTTGAAAAAATAAATAAAATATGTATTATGTTGATAGTGACCCGTAAACTACAACATAATATCATGTAAATTTATTTAATGTTGTATCATATATATTTAAAAACATATAAATTTAAAATGAATGATTCAATTATAAATGAATAATAATCATAAATATGCAACTATATTATATTTTCAATTGAAATTATACTTTATAAAGAGAAAGAGAATGAGGTAGTGTATTATGTTTTTAAAATTAAAAAAATACATTATACAAATAAATTTAAAATGAATTACTTAATTATTAAATAATTAAGCAAAGAAAAAAATTGTTCCATGTGACAGAAAAAGAATAAAAAAATTTTTAACATTTGAAAAAATAAATAAAATATGTATTATGTTGATAGTGACCCGTAAACTACAACCTAATATCATGTAAATTTATTTAATATTGTATAAAATATATTTAAAAATATGTAAATTTAAAATGAATGATTCAATTATAAATGAATAATAATCACAAATATGCAACTATATTATATTTTCAATTGAAATTGTACTTATAAGGAGAGAGAAAATGAGGTAGTGTATTATGTTGTAGAAAGTTGGTGGACCAATGAGAATGAAACACTTGGTGCAAAAGATAAAAAGGTGAAGGGTTATTTTGTTAGTTACCAAAATGTCCATTTTGTAGTATAAATTTATTTTGAAGATAGGGCAATTTAGGGAGTTTGGTCAATTTTTTAATATATGTTAGATAGTAGATAGTAGATAGTAGATAGTAGATGTCTCACAAGACATATCCTCCAACACTTTGAACTTTGCCGTTGGAGCCTTCCATATTTTCTTTAATATTAACTTTCTATCGACCGACAAAAGTGAAATTTCATGAATAACAAGATGATAATGATACTTAAAGAAAAACGTTTCTCTCTTTTATTGAACTTTTTTTAAATATGAATCACTTTTTTGGAAGAAAGTATAAAAATTAACACATGGGATAGAATGTAACCAAAAATAAACATGGGTTGAAAGGCAATCGCAAGTTGTCAACTTAAAACCTACGGTCAACGAGCTATTGACCACACTACAATTTTCTTCGGGTGTTGTCGTATAAATGAGCATATTAGATATATTTTTTTATGACTAAATGAGCATATAATATATATAAACATTTGCTAATTGCTTACGTAGTTTGAATATATTTTTATATAGGAAATTTGAATATATTTGGATGTCGTTTTATGGCAATGAATAGAAACAACGAAAACGCCAATGGTTTAGAGTGTGTAGTTATAGTCCAAGTGTTTTTTAAATTTAAAAAGCTACTTTTAGAACTTCATTTCGTATCAAAACTAGTATATTAAATAATCAAAATTGAGCACCAAAAATGTTCATGATATTAAAAATATTATACAGTGGTATTAATTAAATATTAAGTTTGAGTAAAGCTAAAATTGACTTCATAACGTTGTGAAAGGAACGTGGCATGCAGTTATTTAAGAATCTACGACTATAAGGCATTTTCTTATGTTTTTCGAAATAAAGTTTTAGGCATATGTTTTGGTTTGTTGGAACGTGACCAAATTAAACAATCGGGCCGGTCCATAAGCCAAATAATTTAGCGCGGAACAGACCATAAGACAAATAATTTAATGCGGGTCAGACACTAAAATACCTTTAAAAAACACGATTCTGTCTTTTTCCGCCAGTTTATCGGACTGACCCATTAAAAAAAATTTGGTAAATTTTGGAGAAAAAAGATTGAGATAAGATATGATTGTATAAATGTGTTTTCAAGTGATAAAGAAAAGTTAAAGAGCATGAATATATATTTTCAATATATATATATATATTTGGATAAATATTTTAAACATTACTTATATACGTTTATGATGACTCTCTACTTATATTATGTTGCATTTATACATTACATCTTTCTTATAAAATTAAAACTATAATATTGAAATACGGGTCAGGCTGTCCCATCGGACCGCACGGGCCTTTGAAAAATGGGTCAAACTCATTTTATGTAGCATATTAAACAATCGGGTTGTATCGGGCTAACCCATTTAAATATATTGGGCCACCGGGCCGAAGCAAGCTGGGTCGGACCAGCCCAATTGACAACCCTACTTGTATACCAATTGAAGAAGAAAACTTAGTTTAAAATACTCCGGACCGGCCCATTTGACAGCTCTACTTGTATACCATTTGAAGAAGAAAACTTGGTTTAAAATACTCCAACTATGATGGAACATCGATTTACTTATCATAGATGCAACTTACAAAAATTAACTTATGCTAACTTTTGTTAGATTTTTTAATGAATTTAATTGAAATACAGTAACAATAAATTTTTTTGTATACTATCATTAAATTATAACTGTTAAATTTTTGTAGATGTTTAACTTTTTCTTTAATTACATATAAAATAGTACTTGTAAATAATTATGATGTACTGTGTATAAAATATTTTACATTAATAGAGCATAACAATTATTCTTTTGCTAAATTATATTGTTCTCATATATGTTGATTGTTGTCTTAGATTTTTTCTATGTGCCCGGGGTGAGTTGTTATAGACATATACTGCTCGAATCCTTATTTAGGATGATTATCTGTTAGTTTCTAGATTATAGAGATAGATTTAGAGCTAACAATCTTTATGGGTGTCGAAACTTAATGCTTTCATGTTATATGTGTCGGTTGAGAGATTGTCGGTACAAATGATATGTGTTAGACGCTTGGCTTACGTATCTAGAGGGGGGGTGAATAGATACTTCAGAATTTATTCGAATTTTCTTAAAAAATATGGCGAAAGCGTTTAGGGATCGACTCGCGTCTATTCTGAACCACTACGGGAAGGATCAAATATGTTTTTAAACCACAAACTGATTATGATGTGAAGATGAAAACTATTAGAGAATCAACAAGTTATGCTACGATAAATCGTTTAAGTTGTTTAACTTGGATAAGCTTGTTTCCAATGACTTTGATTAATGAAAGAACCAATATATCAAACACGTGGTGTATAATACTCAAATTGAGTTGTGGATCAATGTGTGGTGACTTGTGATGTGTTTACAGAATTCTATCACACAAGTTTAACACTTTGATTCGTTAATCAATTTGCGATTATAACTAGAAATAAGCACAACGTAATCAAAAGATAAAAGCGATAAAAAACACGATATTTGTTCAGGCAGTTCGTCGATCGTCCTCGCTACGACTACATCTGCCCTCAATTCCAAACGAGAATTGGTATGTCTTTCATTATGATTGAAAAGAGTTTATACAAAGAAGATGACAAAGCAATAACGATAAACCAAATATGTTGATTCTTTGTATCTTCTTCCCCTTGATCTTGAGCCAGATCAAGTATCTTCCAAGAGCTTGTCGTTGATTCCCTTTCTGCAGTGTTGTGAATTGATCGAACCCTTGTTCTTCAACTTCTACACTCAGTTGAATCGTTGATGAAGCCTCTTGAAAAAAACCCCAAAATTCACCAATCTTGGAGGACAAAATCCGCAGATTTTATTCACCAATAACCCCACAAATCTTCACCCAATGGGAACCTTCAATTCATTTCCATGGACGTTATCAATCTTGATCACAAACCCTCACCACAAGAATTGTTGTGTGTAATTATGTTGGAGTTGAGAAGAAGATAGAAGATGAGAAGACTTTGTGTATCTTTCAGTTGTTGGTGTTAACTTGAATAATTAGCTGAAAATGATATATATAGGTGCTAGCAGAGTTGGCTGAAGGCAAACACATAATTTGGTAAATTTTGGGGTGATAGGTCGACCTACTCCATTACTTGGGTCGACCTAAATGGAACAGATTCAGCTGATTGATATTTATCTTCAGTTGAGTCGACCTGTTGGGACTCTGGGTCGACCTAAAAGCATCTGACTTTGGTTTTTGTGATTTTTCTTCATTTTAGGTCGACCTAGGCAGTTGGTTTAGTCGACCTAAAGTGAGCAGAAGTGAAACCTTTTTGTTCACTTCAGTTTGCGTCGACCTAGGGGCAAGATGGGTCGGCCTAACTAGACCAGTTTCTTCCATAAGATGGATGAGGCATTCTAGGTCGACCTAGGCTTGTGTAGAGTCGACCTAAGATGTCCAAGAGTGCCAAAATCTTGCTTTTCCTTATATCATTCACTTGTAGCTTGATATTTGTTCAATGAAGATGTTTTCCATGAATCAAAAACTATTGATGAGTATATGCTTGCACTTACATACTCCCCCTTTTTAATGATGGCAAACATTGGTTGAATGATGTAATATGACATAAGCTCCCCCGTACTTTAATGCATAAGCTCCCCCGTACTCTCATACTCTCATACTCCCCCTTTGACAACATCAAAAATGAAACAGGAAAGGTAATAGGAGAAAGCACACAGAATTATAATAAACAAGATAATAAGAACATACTAAGATAACAGAATAATAATAATAGTCAAAGTTAAAGTAGGTCACAATTACAAAACACCGAAAAAGTCAAGATAAAACAAGCATAAAAAATGATATGATATGATCTACAATGCTATGAACTAATGGAATGCAATGCTCTCCTAACGTCTTCCTCTCCCTTGGTAACGGCCACCTCTTCCTCTTTGAAAACCTTGCGGCCGATCCTCTTCAACTTGCTCAAGTAGTTCAAGAACACTTCTGTTGAGAATGTTGAAGTTTTGGCTTAGGTTGGCATGCCGATTGTTCGCAGATTCCTCAAACCTATTTTGTCTTTCAGTGAGATTTGAGGCAAAGTTTACAAAGTCGCTTTTATGCTCTTGAGCTAATCGGTGCAGATTTTCATACTGAATTTGTTGCTCGTTGTAGCGCTCTTGTTGGAGTTGTTGCATATGCTCAAATTGTAGCTGTTGTGTATCATATCGTTGTTGTTGAAGAAGCTACATATTTTCTAGCATGGTGATGATAGTAGATTGACCGGGTTGTGGCGGTGCTGTATACCCCCAAGGGATTTCCTCTTCTTGAGGTGGTACATAGTGCCAATTTGAGTTAACATCTTCAGGAACATCTTCCATTACATGATCAGCATCAATATTCATGTCTAATTCAGGTTCTTCTTCTACATTTTCTACTTGTGGACCAAATTTAGCAGGATCATCATAGTTGTAGATGATCTTTCTGGACCCATTTTGTATGAGCTAGTATGCTTTCCTCATTGGATCCCAGTGATATCCCATAAGGGTTAAGGTAGTTTGAGAGAATTCTTGAGTATGTTTGATCCTGGTGTATGTCAGCCCATCAACTGTCATACCGAAGTGGTTCACAATTTTCTGGATTATAGATCCATAACATAAGGTAGTGGTTTTGTGCTTGACTTCATAGAATTTGTTGGCCAGAAAGTTTGGCCAGTGAACACGAGTCCTATTTTCCAGCAAATACATCAAAATTATCTAATTCCTCTCAATCCTAGAGTATCCACCCGACCGTGGTCGAATGATACCGGAGATGATCCAATTTAGAAGTCTAGGATTTCTCTTTAGATGCCCTGCAGTTATGGTTTCATTTGTCTTGTCAAGAACACTTGGGTAAGATCACCATCCGCTATACGAAACTCATCACCTGTCAGTGTAAGACCAAAAATACTCACCCAAACTTGTTCATTAACAAATTGTGAGCGTGAGCCCATCTTAAACTGAAAATAACATCCATCACCTTTCTGTAAACCGACATAGAAAGCACGAACTAGATCCTCATTATATGGGGTATCACACTCCAATAGTGGACCAATATTCTGATGTTGAACTAAACTAGTAATTTCCGGAATGTTCATACGGTCGGCTACCTTAGGGTTATACACTTACGACTTAATAATTTTCCTTTTCAAATGTTATTTCTCAAATTCAGCCTTACAATCTGGATGAACAAGGGCAAGAGCACTTACCGGTCGAGAAGCTGATCCGGACGCGATCTCTTTTCCTTTTCTTGACTTGGGAGGCATTGTTGAGATGAATTGAGTGAAGATGTTGAGAATTTGAGATATTTGGTGCTGGAAGAATTAGGGTTGCCGTATTGTAGAATAGGTTTGAGGAAGAGGAAGATGTAATATGAATGAATGAATAGAAAAGATGCATGGGCGGGGTCGACCTAAAAGCCCAAATTTGGGAATTTAAGTCTCAGTGGGTCGACCTAAAGAGAAGGCTGCGTCGACCTAAATGAAGCAGTAGCTGCAACTTTTAATTGATAGCAGAGTAGGTTGACCTAGAGACAGGTTAGGTCGACGTAACTGGCAATAATTTTCTCCTTTTTGAAAGCAGCTTCAATAGGTCGACGTAAGGTCGGTTTGGGTCGACTCAAAATGGTTCAAAATGCATGGATTGCAGCAAATGGTCATGAATAGAAATGCATGCTTAATCTACCACATGTAATGCTTAATTATTGTGATTCTTAAACTTGACACATTTTTCTTTGTGATGAACAATCTATATGTGAATGAGAGATATTGAGAAGCACATAGGATGTCACTATAATCATGTTAATTGATTGCATATTACAGAATCAATAATATTTTTGGAAGTGAACAACAAACATGTTACCGCTTTTTCAATTTTCAGATATCTTGTCATCATGATATGAGAGATACTATGTTCCTTTGATCCATGTAGCACGATCCTTGACCAGTTACGTACTACCTTCACACTAAGGAAGAATGTTAGCATAAACATAAATAATAGATAGACGAGAAAATAATTAGATAGTCATAACCACATTTAGCTCAAATTAGAGAAATCCAATATCCCTAATTCTCTGCGAATGTTGAAGAAAGGCTCGGTTGCAAGAGGCTTAGTAAAGATGTCCACTAATTGTTTCTTGCTCTCAACATGTTCAAACACAACATCCCCTTTTTCTACATGATCTCTTAAGAAGTGGTGCCTTATTTCTATATGCTTGGTTCGTGAATGTAGAACAGGATTTTTGCTTAAGTTGATGGCGCTGATGTTGTCACACATGATAGGTATTCGGTCAAGTTTGATGCCAAAATCAATAAGCTGCTGTTTGAGCCACAATATCTGTGCACAGCAACTTCCGGCAGCTACGTATTCTGCTTTAGCTATAGATAACGCGACTGATACTTGTTTCTTGTTGTGCCAACTTATCAATGAATTTGAGAATAGATGACATGTGCCACTGGTGCTTTTTCTGTCAGATTTGCATCCAGCAAAGTCGGAGTCGGAGAATCCCACCAAGTAGCATTCATTTCCCTTAGGAAACCATAGACCATATGTGGTAGTTCCACGGAGGTATCGTAGAATTCTTTTTACAGCCTTTAGATGTGATTCCTTTGGGCACGATTGGTATCTTGCACACATGCATACGCTAAACATAATGTCCGGTCTTGAGGCCGTGAGATACAATAGAGAGCCTATCATGCCTCGGTATAATTTTACATCAACCTCTTTACCGTTTTCATCCTTGTCTAGGTTACCATTTGTGGCCATAGGTGTGTCAATCTCCTTTGCCTCACTCATCCCAAATCTCTTTAGCAATTCTATGCAATATTTAGTTTGGCTAACGAAAGTTCCATGACTTAGCTGCTTGATTTGTAGACCAAGTAAGAAGTTCAATTCCTTCATGAGGCTCATCTCAAATTCACTCTGCATAAGCTTAGAAAATTCTTTAACAAGTTTTGCATTAGTTGACCCAAATATTATATCATCTACATAAACTTGAACCAGAAGTATATCTTTTTCATTTCTCTTAATGAAGAGAGTAGTATCAACTTTATCCCTAGAGTATCCTTGACTAAGTAGAAATTTTCTTAAATGCTTATACCAAGTCCTAGGGGCTTGTTTGAGACCGTATAAAGCACGTTTCAAATTGTAAACATGTGTTGGATACTTATAATTTTCAAAACCGGGTGGTTGAGCTACATAGACCTCTTCATTAATAAAACCATTTAGAAAAGCACTTTTAACATCCATTTGGAAGAGCTTAAAGTCTTTTGAGCAAACATAAGTAAGTAAGAGACGAATTGCCTCAAGACGTGCTACAGGAGCATATGTCTCCTCATAATCAATACCTTCCTCTTGATTGTAGCCTTGAGCTACCAACCTAGCTTTGTTTCTAGTAATAACTCTGTTTTCATCAAGTTTGTTACGAAAAACCCACCTAGTGCCGATTACTTGATGTTCTCCCGGATGAGGGACAAGGTCTCATACATCATTCCTTTTAAACTGGTTTAATTCTTCTTGCATGGCCATTAGCCAATGTTCATCAAGTAATGCGTCTTTTGCATTTTTCGGCTCAACTTGTGAAACAAAAGCAAAATGATGACAAAAGTTACTTATCTTGGAGCGTGTTGTAACGCCCTTTAAGATATCACCTAATATGTTGTCAATTGGATGATCTTTTACGTTTGTCCAGGCTTTGGAAGTTCTTCGTTGCTTGAGATATTTTCTTTTTCAATGCTATCATGAGATTCATCTTTCTCTTCCTTAGCATCTTCATCTTGATAATCTCACTTTCTTCTTCCTTTTCTTTGACAATATCTTCAGTAGATGGGCCTGCACTATCAAAAGAAATACCTTTCTTGACACATTTTGAGTAAGATTCATCAAAGGACACATGAACTGGCTCTTCAACAATAAGTAGTCTTTTGTTGTAAATCCTATATGCTTTACTAGATTGAGAGTAACCAAGAAATATGCCTTTGTCTGCTTTAGCATCAAATTTACCAAGGTTATCTTTACCTTTGTTTAACACAAAACATTTGCAACCGAATACGTGGAGATGTGACACATTTGGTTTTCTACCCTTTAATAGTTCATATGGCGTTTTGTTTAGTATAGGACGAATTAGTATCCAATTCAAAACATAACATGCGGTGCTAATAGCATCCGCCCATAAATATTTAGGTAGATTTCCTTCATTGAGCATTGTTCTTGCCAACTCTTCTAGAACACGATTTTTACGTTCGACCACACCATTTTTTTGTGGTGTTCTAGGAGCTGAAAAGTTATGTTCAATTCCATGTTTATCACAGTATTTTTCAAAATGATAATTTTCAAATTCTCCACCGTGATCACTACGGATTGCAACTATTTTGGTGTTCATTTTGTTTTGACATAACCTTGCAAATTGAGTAAATGCTGGAAATGTTTGATTCTTACTAGGTAGGAAGATTGTCCAACAGAATCTAGAGTAATCATCGACAATGACAAAACCATAGATGTTTCCACCTATGCTTTTTGTCCTTGAAGGGCCAAAGAGATCCATGTGAAGAAGTTCAAGGGGTCGTGATGTTGAAACCACATTTTTTGATTTTAAAGAAACTTTTGTTTGTTTCTCCTTTTGACATGCATCACATAGATGATCTTTTGAAAACTTTATTTTTGGTAGGCCGATTACTAAATCCTTTGTGACAACCTTATTTAGTAAGTCAAAGTTTATGTGAGCAAGGCGTCTATGCCAAAGCCATGAGTCTTCGCCTAAGGCAATAAGACACTTGACATTTGACTTATAAACTTCGTCCAAATTTAGCATATAAATGTTGTTTACTCTTGTGCCATTAAACACAATGTCTCTTTTCTTAATATGTTCGATTGTGCAACCAGAATTTGTGAAAGTTACTTTGAAATCTTTGTCGCACAATTGACTAATACTTAAGAGATTATGTTTAAGACCTTCTACTAGTAATACATCAGATATGGTTGTGGTAGATGGGTTACCTACACTTTCTTTACCATGTATAGCTCCCCGATTGTTGTCTCCATAGGTGACATACCCCTTTTTCTTTGCATGAAACTCAACAAAAAGTGATATGTCTCCCGTCACGTGTCTTGAACATCCGCTATCAAGGAACCACAACCTTTCGGCAATGTCAAGACACTTTTCCTGCAAAATTAATTTAGAGTGGAAGGTCCCCAATTTTCATTGGGTCCTTGGTAGTGAGTACATAAATTGTTGCACTTAGGCAACCATTGAAATACTCCTTTAGGAACTAGAATCCTCCTAAATTTGCATTTTTCAATGGTGTGTCCCTTTTTGCAACAATAGTAACAAGTAATATGATGAGAATATGTTGATTTGCTAGTTGATACTTTTGGTACAAAAGTGTATTTGCTATATAAAGGAGTATACAATCTTTTGAACTTATTAGGATCAACCGCAAAAGTCACTTTTGGTTGTAGAGCCTTATCTAATTTGGCCTTAAGATCTCTTACTTCTTTTTGCCAAATGTGACATGTCTCACAACCAAACCATGATGGAGGATCTTCCGCAACTTTATTCTTTTGAGTATCTAACATAGATTGTTTTAAGGCTTCCATGTTCTTTTCGGTCTTCTCAACTTTTGATTCAAGATATGAAAAAAATTCTTATTTGAGGCCAAAATTTTGAAAGCCTCAATTGCATCTCTATGTAGTTCTTCAAAAGCTAATTTCAATTGAGCATGAGATACCTTATCTACAAGTTCAGGTTTGAGATGACTTACACGTTTCATTTTCTTGTGTTGATGAGCCATAAGACATAAGTTTGCAGATTCTTCTTCATCGCTTGATGAGTCTTCACTTGAGGAATCACTTTCCCAAGCTATATAAGCTTTGAGGCCTTGGAGCTTGAAGCCTTTAGAGCTATTGACTTCTTCTCTACCTCTTTCTCCATGTTCTTATCCTTCTTTACCTTTTTCTCATGCATATCAAGGCATTTAAGGTGTTGCTCATGTTCTTCAAGTTTACAAAAGAGAGTGGTGATGTCTAAGGTATTTAGATCATTTGCTGCTTTTATAGTTGTAACCTTGGGTTGCCATTCCCTGTTCAAACATCTTAAAACTTTGTTAGTAGCATTTGCATTGGAAACAGGTCTATCAAGAGAATTTAAATGATTTATAAGATGTACGAATCTATTTTGCATATTTTCAATGGATTCACCACTTTCCATATGAAAGAGCTCAAACTCTTGAGTTAACATATTGATTCTAGCTAGGTTGACATCATCCGTGCCCTCATGTGCAACTTTCAATGTGTCCCACATAGCCTTAGCAGTTTTACAATGGGAAACACGATAAAATTCATCAACTCCTAGAGCTGAGATCAGAATATTTCTCGCTTTCCAATCGTATCCATACTTCTTTTCATCATCAGCATTCCAACTAGTTTCTGGTTTAGGAATGACAGCACCAGCCGCATTGGTCATAGTAATTTCAAAAGGACCATTAACGATGGATGTCCAAATGTTCCTGTCAATGGAGTTGATATGAACACACATACAATCCTTCCAATAGCCATATTTTTCACCGTTGAAAACTAAAGCTCTATTGTGAGCCCCTTTAGGTCCGGAAGCTATTTGTCCGATAAGTGTTTCTCGAAGCAAGGAATTAACCAGAACTCTTGATGCCACTTGTTAGACGCTTGGCTTACGTATCTAGAGGGGGGTGAATAGATACTTCATAATCTATTCAGATTTTCTTAAAAAATTATGGCGAAAGCGTTTAGGGATCGACTCGCGGCTATTCTGAACCGCTATGGGAAGGATCAAATATGTTTTTAAACCACAAACTGATTATGATGTGAAGATGAAAACTATTAGAGAATCAACAAGTTATGCTACGATAAATCGTTTAAGTTGTTTAACTTGGATAAGCTTGTTTCCAATGACTTTGATTAACGAAAGAAGCAATATATCAAACACGTGGTGTATAATACTCAAATTGAGTTGTGGATCAATGTGTGGTGACTTGTGATGTGTTTGCAGAATTCTATCACACAAGTTTAACACTTTGATTCGTTAATCAATTTGCGATTATAACCAGAAATAAGCACAACATAATCAAAAGATAAAAGCGATAAAAAACACGATATTTGTTCAGGCAGTTCATCGATCGTCCTCGCTACGACTACATCTGCCCCCAATTCCAAACGGGAATTGGGATGTCTTTCATTATGATTGAAAAGAGTTTATACAAAGAAGATAACAAAGCAATAACGATAAACCGAATATGTTGATTTTTTGTATCTTCTTCCCCTTGATCTTGAGCCAGATCAAGTATCTTCCAAGAGCTTGTCGTGGATTCCCTTTTTGCAGTGTTGTGAATTGATTGAACCCTTGTTCTTCAACATCTACACTCAGCTGAATCGTTGATGAAGCCTCTTGACAAAACCCCCAAAATTCACCAATCTTGGAGGACAAAATCCGCAGATTTTATTCACCAATAACCCCACAAATCTTCACCCACTAGGAACCTTCCATTCCTTTCCATGGACGTTATCAATCTTGATCACAAACCCTCACCACAAGAATCGTTGTGTGTAATTGTGTTGGAGTTGAGAAGCAGATAGAAGATGAGAAGACTTTGTGTATCTTTCAGTTGTTGGTATTAACTTGAATAATTAGCTGAAAATGATATATATAGGTGCTAGTAGAGTTGGCTGAAGGCAAACACATAATTTGGTAAATTTTGGGGTGATAGGTCGACCTACTCCATTACTTAGGTCGACCTTAATGGAACAGATTCAGCAGATTGATATTTGTCTTTAGTTGAGTCGACATGTTGGGACTCTGGGTCGACCTAAAAGCATCTGACTTTTGTTCTTGTGATTTTTCTTCATTTTAGGTCGACCTAGGCAGTTGGTTGAGTCGACCTAAAGTGATCAAAAGTGAAACCTTTTTGTTCACTTCAGTTTGCGTCGATCTAGGGGCAAGATGGGTCGACCTAACTGGACCAGTTTCTTCCATAAGATGGATGAGGCACTCTAGGTCGACCTAGGCTTGTGTTGAGTCGTCCTAAGATGTCTAAGAGTGCCAAAATCTTGATTTTCCTTATATCATTCACTTGTAGCTTGATATTTGTTCAATGAAGATGTTTGCCATGAATCAAAAACTATTGATGAGTATATGCTTGCACTTACAATATGGATGTCTTATGTGTTGTTGAGGTTGGCTAAGAGATCGACGCCGAGATGATATAGTAGTTCTCTTTACTTTGGGTTATAAATGACGTAGGGTGTGAGCGATGCTGGATGATACTGACGAGTATTGTAGGTTGAGTATAACTAGTCGATAAGTTTAAGTTTGTGAGTAGTAGATTATATGCAAACTTGATAAGTTTCTTCTCTCTGAAAAAATGAATTATTTTTGTGTTGATATTTACTTTTATGTTTTTTTGCTTTAAACAATTCAACCGAAACACATAACTTTGGAAACTGTTGAACGGCAGTTCAATGTACTGATCCCCGTGGAGACGATAAATTTTTCGGATAAATATTTTCAAAACTTTTGTTGCTTGCCGCTTTAGCGCTTCAACAATGTCCAATTAAATAAGCAATTAAAAATATTATTTTTAAAGTTTACTAATAATTACAAAAAATTTAATAACTAAAATAATGAAATTTTAATATAAAAAAACTTTTATTAAAATAAGAGAATAAAAACTATGAGATATAACTAGGGGTGGCAAAGCGGGTTGCTCGCCCTGCCATATGTCCGCAAAAGTAAAAAAGCAGGACGGATAAGTCTGCCAACTCAAAATGGACATAAAAATCTAACCCGCCCCGCTAAGGTGGCAGATTGGCGGATGCCGGACTTGCCCGCCTATTTTTTAAAAAAAATAAATTAATAGATTTTTTTTACATCTCAATTAGATTTTTCACATAGTTTTTAGAATAATTTTTTATAAAACATTTTTTTAACGAATTTTACTTTAAAATATTGCATATATTCACAAATAAATGTAAAATAAAATCATCAAGAATTGAAATTACTAGAATTAACTAAAATAGAACGAATTTTGGTGGAGCAGCGGGGTTTGGCGGGCGACAGGATTTTGCGGGGCAGGCTTTCGCGAGCGGCGGACCCAAAATCCCAACCCAACACCCCTTGATATAACTCAATAAATCTTTCACTATGTAGAATAATGGATACACGAGTTTTCTTGATAATAATAGAAAACAACGATTATTAATCGGTTGACACCCTTTTAATTAGTCATGGCACTTCCCACTAATCTTGATTTGATGATAATACCTTTTGTTTTGAAAAATTTAATAATATTTTAAAATATTTAGTAATATATGTGGGATGTCGGAATTTTAAAAAAATTTGATAAAAAAACTCATTTTTGATATAATATTTTAAATGTTTGATATTGAACTAGAGACGTTGTGGAGTATATGAAGCAGTAATCTCATGCTCAATTCCATTCTCTTCAAAGTACTTCTTGAACTCCATAGAGTTGTACTCACCTCCAGTATCACCACTATGTTTTTCATCCTTCACTTTGATCTTTGTCATCAACTCATTTGATCTATGTCTTCTTTCTATAGTCAAAATCAATCAGCCTTTGTTTGTTTCCTATTAGATGATTTGAGAAGACAATGTCAATTTACCTCTAATCTGCCAAATATCCTCTATCAGATTCAGAAGCCATCAATAACACAGGTTTATCATCAGAATCTCCTTTGGCTATGTTTGCTTCTTCTGACTTCCTTTTCTTGTTTGACCAACAGTCAGTAGCAAAGTGTCAAACCTATTACAGTTATAACACTGAACCTTTGTCTTGTCAAACTTCTCATTTCCCTTCTGATGTTTCTTCTCATCAGAGTTTGAGGCTTATGACTTCTGAGAACCACCATGTCTTTTCTTGACCTCTGACCAAGACTGCTTCTGATACTTCTTACCTAAAGACGCTTTCAGAGATTGCTCTACCTCTCTTTCAGAGTTTCTCTCAATCAGACGTAACTCTTGTGCTGCTAGACTACTCTGCATCTCTTCAATTCTCATGGTATCGAGGTTTCTGGAATGTTCAATTGCTACAACAATAACTTCTCAACAATAATTTTTTGAGTTCAATATTTATACCACCATAAACAACTAAATAAAACTCAAATTAAATTGAAATAGAAATGTTAAAACTAAATATATTGAATTTGAATTAAACTTCAATAAAATCGGACACCTAGTGAAGTTATTTTTACTCAACTTAAATGATTTATAAGAAATGTTATTTGAACATATTTTTAAATAATCAATACTGTATTTTTATACAATTTTTTGTGCAGCATTTTTTATTATTTCTTTTCTCATATTAATAATTAAAAATAATATATTTTTATACAGTGTTAGAATATATTGTCGATATTTATGTTGGTGTTAATATTTAGATGTTACTATTTATACATGTCACGTAGTATGTAGTATTTAAATAGGAAAAATACTTTAATACTACTTTCACTATGTTAGTTGTATTAATTTGACCATTTGGTTCCTATTAGATAAAATAACACTTTACTATTGTGATCATTTGGAATATGCTACATGCAACTTAAGAACCAACCTCCACATCTTTTTGTGACACTATTTTGGATGAAGAAAAGTGTATGTGGTCCTATGATTGATAAAAACACAGCCTCCAATTTCTAATTACAAGAGTCCACAGTTTCATCTTAAAAAAAGAAAAGAAAAACAAAAATTGAAGCAATTAATAAATCTCTCTCTCACACACATACTCATAGAGTCCAAGATAGAGTTGGATGGCATAACCTCCCCATGAAATCTACTTCATTCCACACCCTTTATCCCTCATCTTCAAATATCCACTATATTTATGCCATGTGGCATGTCAACTATCCATGCACTAACCACAAAGGACCTTTCCTATATTGCTTTTTTATCACACATTTGCTATAACCTCATAAATTTTATTGTTTTTAAACAAGTTGCTAACAAAGGTTTAGATATCTAGTGTCATTATTTGTCCTTTATGTGTTATCTTAAAGAAGAAAAATCTAAAAAGACTACTATATCCTTTTACAATGGACTAACACCACTCAAATTCCTGTTTTTCTAACACTACATGCACTTCCACATTATTTGTTACAAAAACTAGGGGTAGTCACAGAAACACAAAATTAAACAATAAATAAAAAAAATTGGTTAACAGCCATTTTTTGTGTGTAAAGCTTTATCAATATAGTGTTTGAATGTATTAAAATTATAAAAAAATATATATGTATTTGTTTATTTTGTAAAAAACACTATGTTTAGAATGTTTTTATTTAATTAACTTAGACTTCAAATATATTTTTTATTGAACAACTAAGTATATAAAATTACAAAATAAAAAGAAAATTTTGAAATAAATTTTTAATTTTGATACATACAACTATATAGTAATCACAATCTAATAAGACTATGTTAGATTATGAAGTCTACAATTTTGTAACATTTAAATGGTGGTTAAAGTAGTTTCATTATATATTTATCATGGTTAATTCATAAAAAAATAAAATCTGTATAAATTTTGTCATAATTAAACCGTAATACTTTTCAAAGTTAAAAATGACAACTTCTTACATATTGAGTGACTAAAATAATTATTCATTTTATTTAAAAAAACCTCTTGTTTTCACTATTTAATTTCCTGTTAACTCCCTTTGTTTTGGTTTTAAATTCCACCTCATATATTTTATGTGTTCCAAACTTTTTCTTAGAATAAATGTCCCTTATCATATTAATCCTCTATCCAACATAAACTCATTTCTTCTTCAAAAATTTCTTTAACTTAGAAAAAGAGAGAGAAAAAGAAAAGAAATCTCTCAGAAACAATGGCAGCTTGCACTGTCTACTCAACACAATCCTTAAGAACAAACATCTCAATTCCAACATCATCAAAAACAAATGTTGCCTTCCATCAAAAACAAGTACTTTTCTTCACAACAAACAAGAAAAGCAACAACAGAAGAGCAAACAGCAACAAAAGATACTTGATAACATGTGCAGCAGGAGACTCACAGACAATTGTGATAGGTCTAGCAGCTGATTCAGGTTGTGGAAAAAGTACTTTCATGAGAAGACTCACAAGTGTGTTTGGAGGAGCAGCTGAGCCACCTAAAGGTGGTAATCCTGATTCAAACACTCTTATAAGTGACACAACAACTGTGATATGTTTGGATGATTATCATTCTTTGGATAGAACTGGTAGAAAAGAGAAAGGTGTTACTGCACTTGATCCAAGAGCTAATGATTTTGATCTCATGTATGAACAAGTTAAAGCTATTAAAGATGGAAAATCTGTTCAAAAACCTATTTATAATCATGTTACTGGTCTTTTGGATGCTCCTGAGCTTATTAAACCACCAAAAATCCTTGTCATCGAAGGTCTTCATCCAATGTAAGTATCTCTAATGATCTGTAATAACAACCATGAAAAATATTCTAGTTTTTTTTTTTTTTAATATTTAAGGAACATTAGTCATTAGTTGTTTTTCTTGTGAATCTTGAGAATCATGATGTGAGGATGTTATGGATGTTTGATATACCTTATCTATTTTTTATGATTGTGTGGCCAAGGAATTTGCTAGGGAATTTGTTATCTTTCATTATATGTATGGTGGGCCAACATGCATGTATGGGTCCAATATTGTTACTATATACTAAAATAATGTGACATATCAATGTGTTGCTTTTAAATATGTAGTTTTTCATAATTGCATTAGCTTATAATTTGATTATTAATTTGAGATTTTTCCTTGCATGCAGGTATGATTCTAGAGTTAGAGAACTCTTGGACTTCAGTATTTACTTAGACATTAGTAATGAGGTGAAGTTTGCTTGGAAAATTCAGGTAACTATGACTTATAATTCAAGAGTTAATAAAATTGAAAATTCAAAAGTTGATTTGTGATGCTTATTCATTGTGGATTAACAATTATTTGACAAATATTTCAGAGAGACATGGCAGAACGTGGACACAGTCTTGAAAGTATCAAGGCTAGCATTGAAGCAAGAAAGCCTGATTTTGAAGCTTTTATTGGTAATAATCAATTAAGATTCCAACTCTCTCTTTCAACTTGAAATAATTGATCTCTAATTTTATTGACTAAAACATTTTACGACGAAATTAGAAACATATTAATATTTTGTTTATATGTCTGATGTCTGACACTGATGCATGTTTGATCAAATGACACGAAATATGTAGTTTTACATTCAATCACTTCTATTCTCTTAAATAACCATTAGCGTCTTACGTGTCAGTATTGTTTCTAATGTACGTGTCATGTGTCCGTGTTTCATATGAATGTGTTGATTAACTTGTGCACTTCTATTTTCAGATCCACAAAAGCAGTATGCAGATGCAGTGATAGAAGTGTTACCAACTCAACTCATCCCCGATGATAACGAGGGAAAGATTTTACGAGTAAGGTTGATACAGAAAGAGGGTGTCAAATACTTTAGCCCGGTTTACTTGTTCGACGAAGGCTCAACAATTTCATGGATACCATGTGGAAGGAAACTCACATGTTCTTACCCCGGAATCAAATTCTTCTATGGACCAGAAACCTACAAAGGAAACGAGGTATATATAAATCAACAACTAGTCTATTGTTCAAAATAATATATCAACTCTTTTGTTTTCGATATTCTTATTTTTTTTCCGATAATTTCTTCGCGAAATAGGTCTCAGTTGTGGAGATGGATGGACAATTCGACAGACTAGATGAACTTATATATGTTGAGAGCCATTTAAGCAACTTATCATCCAAATTCTATGGAGAAGTTACTCAACAAATGTTGAAGCATGCTGATTTCCCTGGTAGCAACAATGGAACAGGTCTCTTCCAAACCATAGTTGGTTTGAAGATAAGAGATTTGTTTGAGCAGATAGTAGCAAGCAGGGCTGAGACTCCAGTAGGAGCTGCTAAAGCTTAGGAAGAATTTGCCTTACAAATACATAATATTATTGGAAAAGGGAGTAATTGAATTTTATTCTAAAAAAATAATTTCTCACTTTTGTGTTTTCCACAGTTCCTGTATTGTATGTTGTTTTGTGTATGAAAAGACTCTTGCTTGTATTTATTTATGTAATGTAATATGTTGTTACTTATAATATAGAGGAGGAGAAAACAGGACTGAGATTTCAGTTATGTTCATGTCCAATTGCATCTTGAATCTGGTCTTGCATTTTTTTATTTCTACCATCATTAATTGCATAGTTGTCATTTGGTACTGCAAAAGCTAAAGAAGATTTGATAGCAAGAAGTCAAATTGAAATTCAATGGTTAGCATGATCATTTGGTTCTATCTTTGAGTTTGTGATTTTAAAAGCTTTTTGTGTCAATCTTCATCTCCCTAAAGCCTATTTGATCAAAGAAGTAATCTGGCATCCACCAACCACTTCTTGGATATATTGCAATGTTAAGGAATTTGTTAATGTGGTTCTATTAGTTTATCTGGTTTTGATGATGATAAAGAGAAACAAACTAAGATATCAAAAACATCTTCAATGAATGGAGAAGAAAGAATAACTTGAATTAAAAAGCGAGAAGTTTCTGATGATTACCTTAAAAGATCAAGTGCAAATGAATAACATCAAGAACGGAGCTAGCTGCTAAAAACTCGTCATCTAATCTGAATGACCACAAGTTTTATATCTTTTTAGGATGAATTATGTAAAACAAATGTGTTACTCTTCCAGAACTTAAATCACATACACACTTACAAAATATTATTCAAAACTTCATCTTTTTTCAACTTCTTTTGAAAAACATTTTGGATTTAGGCAAAACCTTTTTCAAACTAAGTATAATCGATTATGAAGTGTTTGTAATTGATTATAAAGCAAAACTTGGACTATAATCTATTATGTAGGTGGTAGCCTTAGATTTTCAGTTCAGTCTTTCGACATGAATGAGGGATATGAGATGGATATAAATGCTAAATGCAATAATTAAGTCGTGTTTTCGAGACAAATCATATATTCGACAAGTGAACCTTTTCAACAGATAGGGTTGGATGACTTAAAGATGTTTTTCGACAGAAGTAACGGTTTGAAGCAGATCAAGAGTCAAAGACATGTGGAAACAAATTAGATGGAAAAAACCCACGTAACAAAATGCATGTCGAATTCTGGAGAGAGAACAGTTGTTGACGGTTCACAATGTACCTAGTATATAAGTAGATTTCGTTTCTATAATCAGGAATCACATTTCATTCTTTTTTCGGTAAAATTCACACATCAAAGTCATAGAGATAGAGAATTTGTGAGAAATGTATGAACTTGCGTTTCATTCTTAATTCAAGTATTTTTTACCCAATTGTCTTAGTGTTCATACTTCTTTATTTTCTTTTTTGATTTAAACATTTCTTCATTTACTTACATTGAACTTTTTTTAACACTAATACGTTATCTCAAACCCTTAACATGTACTTGAACTCCAGGGTACATGGTTCAATTCCCACGAAAGACAAAAACTCTACTAGAGAGAGGGCAGAGAAGATCGTGAGGGGACAGTGCCGGGAGCGCAGAAGGCTCGATCTGTTACATAATATATCCTTTCCACGTACCATCATCTTCTGAGAAGCTATTGAGTATACATGGGTCAGTCAGAATCCAATCTTTGCTTAGGAGCTTCAGATTAGATTTGTCAGAATGTCTTGAGTCCTGTTTAGGCTTTCTGCTTCTGGTTGAGCATCTTCTGAGTCCTTGAATTCTTATTTTCCTTTAAGAAACATCATTACCCTCAGCGATTGAGTAACTAATCTTCAGATCTGCAGATATACAACTAGCTTTAACTTTTCAAGGTCAAGCTTATCATTACATCTAACATAGATTGATTCTTAAACACCAAGTTTTTCAAGGTTGTATATTTTGTAGTTTCTTGAGCATTCAAAATATCCTAACATGTCACAATATTGGATCTTTTAGAATTAACCTTGTTGAGATTCTTCATCATCTTAAGGTAGAACAAGAGTATCTAGATGAATGAAAGTAAAGAGGATTGGGCTTCTTTTCCTTACACAAACCACATGAGATCGTGCCCAAAATATGTCTTATCAAGACATTATTCTGAATGTAACACGCAGTGTTTACAACCTCTGCCCAGAATTAATTTGCCATGTTGGTTTTATTGATCATGATCCTAGAAAATTCAAACACAACTTTGTTCATCCTTCTTACAACTCCTTTTTCCATGGAGTTCTAGGGCAGGAGAAGTCTCTGGAAATTCCATTCTCATTAAACATATTTTCCAGATGTTTGTTCTCAACTACTCCACCATGATCATTTCTAACCTTAACAATTCTGAGACTTATATCATTTTTTACTTGGTTACAGAAGGTGGTGAACACAAAATATGACTCATTCTTGTGTCAAAAAAGCTTTACTCAAGTTTGTCTGCTTTAATCATCAACAATGACTTAACCAAATTTCTTCCCATTGATTTACACAATTTTCACTAGTACAAACAATTCAATGTGCAGAAACTCCAATGGTCTGGGGTTAGAACCAACACTATTTTCTTTTAAAATATATTTTTGAAAACAAACCACTCTTACATGTTTTACAAAGAGCTTCTGAAGAGAACTTCATATTAGCTGAGACAGTCCATTTCACTTTGTTAGCAGACATAAATCACTTTACATTTTGTTCTTTAAGATCAGAAATTCTAATCTTACAGATGTTGTTCTTCCTTTTTCCAACGAATGTTATAGATCCATCCTTCTACTATTAGCTTTACTTGATACTTAATAGTGAAGATTTTATAACTGTTTTTCTCTTAGTTGACTTACGAGCAGTAAGTCATGCATGAAGTTGTCAACAAGTAAAACAATAATTAAGGAGGGAAGAGAACTGTTACTAACTGTCTTGGAGCTTATGACCTTTTTTTTATTCAAATCCAAAACCCACAATGCCTTCAGGCCTAAGTTCCAGGCCTTGGAAGATATACCTTATTTCCGCTATGTGTTGCAAGCAGCCAAAGTCCAGATACCATGATAGGAATTTCAACTGTACTGCTAAGAATATTTGCAACATTGATTATCTGTTTCTTTGATACCCAAAATTTCTTGGGTCCTCTCTTATTAGTCATCCAAGAGTTATTAATACTCTTGGGTTTAACATTAGAATAATCATATTTATAGGATTTAAAACATGAAGGTTTAGACACAGGTTTTTTCTTAGGTTTAGAATAAAGTTTCTCTTTTTCTTTTCCTTTGTCTTTTGGCACAAACCCAACAGAGACAAAATGGGAGTGAAGAGTATTCAATTTGTCTTCCTCGTCAGAATTGGATTTGTCATAGAAGTTATAACCAATACTATTTGTTCCATTTCTGCTCACGCCATAGATCATATAAGCCATCATCCTTCTCCATATGCTTCTGGCTAGGAACTTCTGAAAAGCTTTGTCATATTTTTTAATGACATTATCAGTACTCTCATAAGCTTCTAGAGGAGCTCTCGAGCCTTTGAGGACACAATTCTCATCTTTAAGAAAAAGAATATCTTCATTTAAATGAAGAGATCTTCTTTAAGCTTATTCTTTTCACAACACGTGGATTCACGGGACTTTTTAAGTTTCTTGAATTGAATCTTGAGTAACTCATGTTTTTCCAGAATTTCAAGTAAGGAATTAGATAATTCTGAATGAGAAAGGTCAGAAAATACCTCTTTGGAGAATACATCTTCTGCTTATAAATCAGTGTTTGCTTCATCTTCTGAAGGGTTCTTCGAATCCAAAGTTCCAACTTGAGCCATCAGGGCCATGTTAGCCTTTTCTTCTTTTGAGTCCTCTTCTAAAGAATCAGACTCACCCTGGGTTGCCATCAGCCCTTTCTTCTTACTCACGAGCACTTTCTTCTTTGTCTTATCTTTCTAGAGTTCAAAATAGTCGTACTTGAGGTGTTCTGGCTCGTTGCATTCATAACAGATGATTTCTCTACCACTAGACTTCCTTTGACTAGAAGTAGACTCGAAGCGACCATTAATCCTTCTGGTTCCTCTGAACTTGTTTTCTTCATTTCTCTTCGATTAACCCTTCTTGATAGCAGAGACAACTCATCTATAACTTCATCAAAATATTCTTCCAAATCCTTGATCTCTTCAGCTTGCAGAGCTTTGGACTTCTCAAATCTTGTGACCGACTTGAGCGCAACATATTTTCCTCTCTTTTGAGGTTCATCTTGTTCTAGCTGAATCTCATAACTTCTTTGAGAACTTGCCAGTTCTTCTAGAGGAGTGTGGTTTAGATAATTTGCAAGCTTGAGTTCAGTTACCATAGGCCTCCATTTAGATGGCAAGCTTCTTATAATTTTCTTCACAAGTTTGGTTTGTTTGAGAAACTTTGTAAGTTCATCCTTCCCATTGACATTGCATGTTAAGTTGTCTAAAGTCAAAACAATAATTTTGAATTTTGAGTGTGTCGTTCTGCCTCCGGGTAAAAGCAAAGAAACTATTCCACTTGATGCAACATTTAATGCAATATCCCTTTTAGATCTTAAATATACCGTAAGCGTTTTCCACGTAAAAGTCTTGCCAGTTCCGCCATAACCGTCAAGGAAAAAACTCCGCCTTGTTGAGATGTAACATAATTTGTAATTTAGTGGAAAATAGATTTCTGTTCATCTGTTAGCATATGATTTATCAGGTAATTATTAAGCTTCCATATCATAAAACATGATTTAAAACCTGTCATTGATATGTATCGATAATTGTACCTAATAAAGAGATGTATAGTCTGTAAAATTCGTTATTCATAATGTTTTTATCATAATTATTTTCATCATAAATAAGCTTGTTACCAAGTTGTTTCAGAATATAACCTTTTAGATATGGTATATATCCAAAATCAGTAAGGGATCATCTGTTAGCTTGCAAGAAGTTATCAATGTCAAACAATGTTAATAGTATGATTTCATTCTCAACGAGTTGAAGATCTTAAAACAGAAATAAAAGTATAGGAGAATGGTTAATCAAGTAAAATCATAAGTGTGGAAGATATAGATTTAAAAGATGAATACCTATGTTGTTTGCTACAATTTTTTGATGATAAAGAATTTCATCAGTTAACAAATGTTTTGTCTTCGTCCATACATGGCATGGTCTATTGACAGAACCTGCCAAAAGCATAGTGACAAACAGTTTTCTCAAAAAATATCATGATCCCCAACAACTTGTTTCTTCAATAGCATGTATTCTCGATCATCTTTAAGAAATCTCGTAGCAAAAAATGCATCTCTAAAAGTTTCATGTTGTTATCCATCAATGCATTTAATGTTGTCATAACATTTCTTTGATTGTGAGTTGGTTCCTTTCTTTGGGATTTTTAATCTTTATAAATTAGTGAGGAATTTCAGTCTGGTAATTGTCTTCGCCATAAGGAAAAATAAGGGGATATTGATAGGTCATGTAAGCGGGGTGGAATTCATCAATTCTTTGTAAATGTCCACTTTGAGTTTCAATGAGAATGTCTCTCTTATCTGTCGTGTCTAGGTCTTTGGTAATAAGTGTTGCAACTTCTGAAATAGTAGGTTTGTTATATATCCTCCCATATGTTTTTCTTTCTGAAATAAGTTGGAGTTTAACATCACTTATATCTTGATTCATCAAACGTGTATGTGCCATTTTAAAAACCTTTGCATGAGTATTAAATTCATCCAAAGAAGTGGTAAGTTTCGAAACAGTCAATGGGTCAATCTTCTTGTTATTACTGAAAAGAGGTGTAATAAGTATATGTAAAAATGTAACTAAAACAATTGCTTATATATATATATATATATATATATATATATATATATATATATATATATATATATATATATATATATATATATATATATATATATATATATATATATATATATATATATATATATATATATATATATATATATATATATATATATATATATATATATATATTTTAATAATGGAGCAGAGAGAAAAAAAGATGCACACATAATATCTACCATTTATTTTAAAATTCAATGGTTCAGATTCATTCTCACATTCTCATATAAAAAGGCATTCTCATATGATATGTCCTTATATATATATATATATATATATATATATATATATATATATATATATATATATATATGTGTGTGTGTTATCTAATGGGACATATAAAATGAAACTTAAACTAACAAAATAAAAACGAGAGGAAGAGAGGTTGTTAACTGATACTCAATTTATTCAAAATGTGATATATATTACATCATAGCTAGATCCATTTATATAGGCTACAAAACTTATAATTTAAGAAAGTAAATGGCGGTGATAGGCGGTGTAAAATTGCTAGCTGTATTCTAAATTCATTTCTTACTAACTAAGAATAAGCCACCTCTTTAATTAGTTGTCCAACATTAATTTTTCTTAATCATGAAGAATATTGTAGTGTATTTCCACAACCTTCTTGATTTAATTATTCAACATTGCCTCCCTTAAATCAAGCTTTAATCATTCCAAGCATTTTCTTCAACTTGTAAAATAACTCAATCTTCAAAGGTTTTGTAAATATATCAGCAATTTGTTCTTCAGTGGGACAGTACTCGATCACCACTTCTTTCTCAGCTATCAACTCTCTTATCTTATGGAACCGAATATCAATATGCTTGGAACGTCCATGAAAAACTGGATTCTTACTCAGTGCAATTGCAGACTTATTGTCGCAATATATCTTTGTAGGACTATTCTGTTTCTGATGTATCACTTCTAAAATTCTTCTCATCCATACTGTTTGAGTAGCACAACTTGTTGCTGCAATATATTCAGCTTCAGCAGTAGAAAGTGCAACAACTGGTTGTTTCTTTGAAGACCATGAAATTGCACCTGTGCCCAAATGAAATGCGTACCCTGACGTGCTTTTTCTTGTTTCTATGTCTCCAGCCCAATCACTATCTGTGTATCCAACAAGTTCCACATCATTATTACTAGCATAAAAAATACCTTCGGTCAGAGTACCTTTGATATAAAGAAGAATCCTCTTTGCTCCTTGTAAATGGCTAACACATGGTTCTTCCATGAATCTGCTGAGCAATCCAACTCCATATACTATATCTGGTCTTGTTGCAGTCAGATATCTCAGACTTCCAATCAAACTTTTATATTGGGTTGAGTCTACCCTCTTTCCATCATTTTCTCTTGTCAACTTCAACTTTTCTTCAACAAGTGTGTAAACTGGCTTTGAATGCTCCATCTTGAACTTCTTCAGAATATCACTTGCATACTTCTTTTGAGAAATGAAAATTCCATCATCTTGTTGGACGACCTCAATACCAAGGAAATAGGACATTAGGCCCAAATCTGTCATTTCAAAATGTTGAATCATAGCCTCCCTGAATTTTGTAATCATCTCTGAATTATTTCCAGTGAAAATCAAATCATCAACATATAGGCACACCATAAGGACATCACCAGGATCAATATATTTGATATATAGCGTGTGCTCGTGAGGACATCTCTGAAAACCATTCTTCACAAAATAAGAATCAATCTTGTTATACCAAGCTCTTGGCGCCTGCTTTAAGCCATATAATGCTTTCTTCAATCTATAGACTTTATCCTCCTCTCCTTTGACCAAATATCTTGCAAGTTGCTCAACATACACTTCTTCTTCCAGATTTCCATTAAGAAATGCAGACTTAACATCCATTTGATGTATTTTCCAACTATTTTGAGCTGATATCGAAATAAGCATTCTAATTGTATCTAACCTTGCAACAGGAGCAAATACCTCAAAGTAATCAATACCTGGTTTTTGTTTGTATCCTTTTGCCACCAACCTTGCTTTATAGCGATCAATCTCACCACTGGGTTTGTACTTTGTCTTGTACACCCACTTCACTCCTATAGCTTTCTTGTCTGGTGGTAACTCTGTCAGCTCCCATGTTTGATTCTTCTCAATTGCATTGATTTCTTCATTCATGGCTTTTCTCCAATTTTCATCATCAGCTGCTTCTTCAAAAGTAAATGGCTCACAATCTGCAAATAAAGCAAAGTTGATAATCTCCTCATCAGATGGATCATTATCATTGCCCAAAACACAATCTTGCAGTCTGGCTGGTAATCTACGGGGCCTTTGTTGTCTGTTGGATGTTTCTGGTTCATCAGGCGTTGTTTGTTGTCTGTTGGATGTCTCTGGCTCATCAGGTGTTAGATTATTTTCATTCACCTCTTCGTAATCATTTGAAGTTAATATTGGATCTTTTTGTGACTTTGAGGACCAATCCCACATTCCTCCTTCATCAAAAGTCACATCTCGACTAATAATCACCTTCTTTGTCTCTGGATTGTAAAGCTTATAGGCCTTTGAGTTTAAACTATAACCAACAAAGATACATCTTTCTCCTTTGTCATCTAACTTCTTTCTTAATTGATATGGTACATGAGCATATGCAATACATCCAAAAACTCTAAGGTGTCGGATTGAAGGTCTTCTTCCACTCCTAGCTTCTTCGGGAGTCTTTTGTTGAACACTTTTTGTTGGACACCTGTTTAAAATATACACTGCAGTAGCAACAGCTTCTGCCCAAAATTCCTTAGGCATTTGTTTAGCCTTCAACATGCATCTCACCATATCCATGATCGTTCTATTCTTTCTTTCAGCAACTCCGTTCTGTTGAGGTGTGTACCTTGTTGTTAATTGATGCTCAATTCCATGTTGCTCAAAGAAACTTGTACCAGCGAGGTATTCTTGGCCTCTATCTGTTCTCAATGCTTTGATTCTACAACCACTTTGTTTTTCTACAAATGCCTTGAATGTCTTGAAGGCATCACATGCTTCTGATTTTTGTTTCAAGAAATACACCCAAGTCTTTCTACTAAAATCATCAATAAAAGTAATAAAGTACTTACAGCCACCAGGTGTTGGTATTTCCACTGAACACAAATCTGAATGAATTATCTCTAGCAGCTTCTTTGCTCGCCAAGACATTCCAGTTGGAAACGAATCTCTATGCTTCTTTCCAATTTGACAAGTCTCGCATACTCCATTTGGAATATTTACAACAGGCAATCCAGAAACATATTCTTTTCTCGACAGGTAATTCAAGCCAGAAAAATGAAAGTGACCAAATCTCATGTGCCATAACCAATCATCATTTGGAATGATAGAACTCAAGCAAGGAAATTTTTCATGTTGAATTTTCAAAGGAAATAAGCGGTTTGGTGTCATTCTTACCTTTGTGATGAATTTGCCATTCCTATCGATCAACGTGCAAAAACCATTGTGAATCTGCATGTTATAACCTTTCTCCGACAGTTGTCCCATACTCAGGAGATTGTGATGAAGACCAGGAGCATAGAAAACATCACCAATAAAGTTTTGAGTTCCATCTTTCAACCTGATAGCAATTCGGCCTTTTCCCAAAATCGGAATATTTGAATTGTTTCCAAACTTCACGGTAGATTTTACCGTTTCGTTTAGAGAAGAAAATAATTCCTTTTTCCCACACATATGATTACTACATCCAGTATCCAAATACCAAATATCCTCTTCCTCAGAAAATGTATTACTGGCCAAAAATAAATTTTGTGGATTTTCAAAGTACTCACCTGAATTTTGATACGAACTTTCTGCTACATTTGCCTGATGTTTGTATCTGCAATCAGCTGCTTTGTGTCCAAACTTTACACAGTGATAACAACTATAATTCGTCCTTTCTTGGTTGTAGTTACCTCTTCCTCTACCACGATTGTTGAATCCAAAACTGTTTCCTCGACCACGATTGTTGTATCCAAAATTATTTCCACCTCTTCCTTGATTGGATGGATTGAAATTATTGTCTCTCCATTGGTTAAAGATGCCACGTCCTCTTCCTCCATAGTTTCCTCGGCCTCTGCCTCTAGAATTTCCTCTTCCTCTGTTGAAAGTATTTTGACCTCTTTCTTCTACAATATAACTTGACTCAGAAGTGTTGTTGAAATTCACCTGACTCTTTAGAGCTTCTTCTTTTACCACTTTTTCGGTCTTTTCTAATATTCTGTTGACATGACTTTCAATGCTTCCCTGTAATTCTGCTACAGACAGGGTATCTGTATCGTGGGACTCAATTATTGTAGTCACCACATGGTCAAACTTCATCATCGTACGTAGAATTTTTTCTACCACTTTGCTATCTGGAATATCTTCTCCATATACTCGCATCTTGTTGACGAGATTTATCACACGAGAAAAATATTGTTCTACTGTTTCTGAATTTGACATTTCGTACCTTTCATATTCTCTACGCAGCGATTGTAATTTGGACTTCTGAGCTTTCTCTACTCCTTTATGTGACAACTTCAATATGTCCCACGCTTCTTTAGCAGTTTTGGCATTTGCTATTTTGCCAAATATTGAGTAATCAATTCCTTGATGAATTTGTGAAAGTGCCAACTAGTCCCTTCTACGAGCAACTTCATCAGCTCCTTCTTGTAAACCAGGATCTACAAAGCTCCAAACATTGTGAGCTTTTAAATGTGTTGTCATCAACAATTCCCAGTAACTGAAATCTAACTCTGCGGTTAATTTTGGATCAGACCAGACAAAATTGTAATTTGCCATATCTCTAAAAAAAAAATACTCACAATAATTTTTGACACAATGAGAACTCTTTTGTTCCTCACACACTCAAAAATATTTTTGACACTCACACTAGCAGGACCTAACCTGCTCTGATACCAATTTGTTATCTAATGGGACATATAAAATGAAACTTAAACTAACAAAATAAAAAGGAGAGGAAGAGAGGTTGTTAACTGATACTCAATTTATTCAAAATGTGATATATATTACATCATAGCTAGATCCATTTATATAGGCTACAAAACTTATAATTTAAGAAAGTAAATGGCGGTGATAGGCGGTGTAAAATTGCTAGCTGTATTCTAAATTCATTTCTTACTAACTAAGAATAAGCCACCTCTTTAATTAGTTGTCCAACATTAATTTTTCTTAATCATGAAGAATATTGTAGTGAATTTCCACAACCTTCTTGATTTAATTATTCAACAATATATATATATATATATATATATATATATATATATATATATATGTATATATATGGGACGACTCAAGTGAGAACACTTGGTTATTATGAGAAATGAGAACAATGAATTATGACAATTAAATTTTGATTTTTTTGATTTTAATGGACACCACTACGCCAAATTTAAGCTGTAGCAGCGCAGCTACTAAAGCGCTTTTAGCAAAAGCGCTCTCGTAGGGCTCGCTAAAAACAAAATTAATAAATAAGGGAAAATGATGCAAAAAAAGCGCTCTGGTAGGGGGGGTTATGAGAGCGCTTTCAAAAAGCGCTCTGGTAGGGGGGGGGGGTATGAGAGCGCTTTTAAAAAGCGCTCTGGTAGGGGGGTTATGAAAGCGCTTTTAAAAGTGCTCTTATAGGGTGGGTGCTACGAAAGCGCTTTTGGGATAAAAGCGCTCTGGTAGGGGGTGTTATTAAAGCGCTTTTGAAAAGCGCTCTAGTAGCCCATTTAAAAAATTATATATTTTACAAACACACGCGTTTTGTTTCAGATCCAAAACACGCGAACCTTCTTCTTCCTTTCGTTGCTCCGCCGTCCTCACTCCCTCTCCAGCCTTCAACCGACTCCGCCGCCGCCGCCTTCCTCACTCCATCGCCACCCTTCAACCGTCTCTTCTCTGTTCAGGTTAGGGTTTTGTGCTGGAAATTTTCCTTTTTTTAATTGTTTGCTTTCAAAAATACAAAATTTTATTTAGGGTTATAGTTAATATTATTGGGGCTTTTTTAATTTATCAGTGATTTAGGTTTTATCAGTGTGATTTAGAGTATTGAAGACAAAGTTTGTTAGGTTTTTATCAGTGATTTAGAGTATTGAAGACATGTATCAAGTAAGTAGAAGATGTTATTGATAATGAGACCTACAAGGGATATCTGTTTCATCAACTTTTACATGATTCAAGATTTTCTATATGTAGTTAGTAATAATCACGTTTTTCTATTGTAGGTTGAGCTTCAAACAGTGGATGGACTGGTAAAGGATAGAACACAATGTGCCCCTGCCGATTATGTTCCACAGAATATGAATCAAGTAATTGTACCCCGAAGTCTTCTGTGGCAGGATCCTTCGGGGTACAGTTACTTGATTCATATTCTGTGACACAATACAACTTGGATAGAAATGAGGCGATGCAGGTTAAGTCCAACAAAACCTTCAAATTTCTAGTCCAACAACCCCTTCTCATTATTGCAACATTTATTGATTGAGTAAACATACACCCCTAGCTTACACCAACACCGTAATTTTCTACATACAAGGTATACAATTCATTTTTTATTAATTTATTCTATCTTAATTTCTGTGCACAAGTATCTATCTGTGTTAAAATATACGGTGTAATATACAAGTGTAGGAAAATAAGTGTAGATATAGCATAGCTCAAAGATGAAGGAAAACGCTGAAGGGTAAGTAGTAGTAACTAGCTGTCATGTATTATTTGTCATAGAAATTAATATTCAACTTTTATTTGTGTCTAATTTTTCCTGTCAATTGGTTGTGAACTTTACATTAATTGTTGTTGCAGAGAAACTTCTTATATTGCTAAGAGATAGTAGAAAGCTCACAAGGATACTGGGCTCTTTTGATCAATTTGGTAACAACTTCTCAAATTCTGTAATTGTTTGACATGCTGTTGGTTGAGTTTCTAATAGTGTTCCTATCAATAACATGTAGCTAATGTTGTTCTTGAGGGTGTCTGTGACAGGATTATTGTTAGTGATCTATATTGCTTTATCCCTCTGGGCTATATGACGTAGCTGTGTTAAATTTAAGGTAAACTTTATGTACAAAATTTGTTGAACTAATTTACAATAAATGATATTCCATTCCATGTATTCAAGTTAGATATATAAAGTCCTAAATATTAATAAATTAATTTGTATTTATTGATATATTTAATTTGATTATTCTTTTTACACGACATATATATATATATATATATATATATATATATATATATATATATATATATATATATATATATATATATATATATATATATATATATATATATATATATATATATATATACTCGTTCTACTCTTTACCTTCTTATTTTAGAGCCTTTATATAATAATAATCTTATTTTGATTATATTATTTTTATTTTGCAGATTATGAAGAGAGGTTGTTAACTGATACTCAATTTATTCAAAATGTGATATATATTACATCATAGCTAGATCCATTTATATAGGCTACAAAACTTATAATTTAAGAAAGTAAATGGCGGTGATAGGCGGTGTAAAATTGCTAGCTGTCATCTAAATTCATTTCTTACTAACTAAGAATAAGCCACCTCTTTAATTAGTTGTCCAACATTAATTTTTCTTAATCATGAAGAATATTGTAGTGTATTTCCACAACCTTCTTGATTTAATTATTCAACAATATATATATATATATATATATATATATATATATATATATATATATATATATATATATATATATATATATATATATATATATATATATATATATATATATATATATATGGGACGACTCAAGTGAGAACACTTGGTTATTATGAGAAATGAGAACAATGAATTATGACAATTAAATTTTGATTTTGTTGATTTTAATGGACACCACTACGCCAAATTTAAGCTGTAGCAGCGCATCTACTAAAGCGCTTTTAGCAAAAGCGCTCTCGTAGGGCTCGCTAAAAACAAAATTAATAAACAAGGGAAAATGATGAAAAAAAGCGCTCTGGTAGGGGGGGTTATGAGAGCGCTTTCAAAAAGCGCTCTGGTAGGGGGGGGGGGGGGGTATGAGAGCGCTTTTAAAAAGCGCTCTGGTAGGGGGGTTATGAAAGCGCTTTTAAAAGCGCTCTTATAGGGTGGGTGCTACGAAAGCGCTTTTGGGATAAAAGCGCTCTGGTAGGGGGTGTTATTAAAGCGCTTTTGAAAAGCGCTCTGGTAGCCCATTTAAAAAATTATATATTTTACAAACACACACGTTTTGTTTCAGATCCAAAACACGCGAACCTTCTTCTTCCTTTGGTTGCTCCGCCGTCCTCATTCCCTCTCCAGCCTTCAACCGACTCCGCCGCCGCCTTCCTCACTCCATCGCCACCCTTCAACCGTCTCTTCTCTGTTCAGGTTAGGTTTTTGTGCCGGAAATTTTCCTTTTTTTAATTGTTTGCTTTCAAAAATACAAAATTTTATTTAGGGTTATAGTTAATATTATTGGGGCTTTTTTAATTTATCAGTGATTTAGGTTTTATCAGTGTGATTTAGAGTATTGAAGACAAAGTTTGTTAGGTTTTTATCAGTGATTTAGAGTATTGAAGACATGTATCAAGTAAGTAGAAGATGTTATTGATAATGAGACCTACAAGGGATATCTATTTCATCAACTTTTACATGATTCAAGATTTTCTATATGTAGTTAGTAATAATCACGTTTTTCTATTGTAGGTTGAGCTTCAAACAGTGGATGGACTGGTAAAGGATAGAACACAATGTGCCCCTGCCGATTATGTTCCACAGAATATGAATCAAGTAATTGTACCCCGAAGTCTTCTGTGGCAGGATCCTTCGGGGTACAGTTACTTGATTCATATTCTGTGACACAATACAACTTGGATAGAAATGAGGCGATGCAGGTTAAGTCCAACAAAACCTTCAAATTTCTAGTCCAACAACCCCTTCTCATTATTGCAACATTTATTGATTGAGTAAACATACACCCCTAGCTTACACCAACACCGTAATTTTCTACATACAAGGTATACAATTCATTTTTTATTAATTTATTCTATCTTAATTTCTGTGCACAAGTATCTATCTGTGTTAAAATATACGGTGTAATATACAAGTGTAGGAAAATAAGTGTAGATATAGCATAGCTCAAAGATGAAGGAAAACGCTGAAGGGTAAGTAGTAGTAACTAGTTGTCATGTATTATTTGTCATAGAAATTAATATTCAACTTTTATTTGTGTCTAATTTTTCCTGTCAATTGGTTGTGAACTTTACATTAATTGTTGTTGCAGAGAAACTTCTTATATTGCTAAGAGATAGTAGAAAGCTCACAAGGATACTGGGCTCTTTTGATCAATTTGGTAACAACTTCTCAAATTCTGTAATTGTTTGACATGCTGTTGGTTGAGTTTCTAATAGTGTTCCTATCAATAACATGTAGCTAATGTTGTTCTTGAGGGTGTCTGTGACAGGATTATTGTTAGTGATCTATATTGGTTTATCCCTCTGGGCTATATGACGTGGCTGTGTTAAATTTAAGGTAAACTTTATGTACAAAATTTGTTGAACTAATTTACAATAAATGATATTCCATTCAATGTATTCAAGTTAGATATATAAAGTCCTAAATATTAATAAATTAATTTGTATTTATTGATATATTTAATTTGATTATTCTTTTTACACGACATATATATATATATATATATACTCGTTCTACTCTTTACCTTCTTATTTTAGAGCCTTTATATAATAATAATCTTATTTTGATTATATTATTTTTATTTTGCAGATTATGAAGATTTTCAGTCATTTGAAGATGTTCAGACTTTGCAGGACTAGGACCGATTTAGTTGATTTAGTTGTTTAGGGATGATTTTCTTATTGTTATAATGTCATGTGAATTGGTTTAGTTGTTTTCATGTTAGAAATATGTGAATCGGTGTATATATATTTTGGATTAATTACAATGGTATAATTATAATGCATGTTTAGTATATAATCGAAATCGCTTCTTTGTTGAAATAATGAGATTACCGAAATAATGGGATTACGATTGTAAATTATAGGTTTATGGGATAACAATGGTAAATTACAGGTTCATGAAAGAATGCTGCCATAAATGCAGGTTTAGAAATTATAAAAATAATAGGTTTATAAAAAAAAAGCATAAAAAATAAAATAAAAAACGCAACCTACGAAAGCGCTTTTGGAAAAGCGCTCTTATAGGGGTGGTTATCAGAGCGTTTTTTCCAGAAAAAGCGCTCTAATAGGGGGGGATACCAGAGCGCTTTTTCCAAAAAAGCGCTCTTATAGGGGGGGTCTACCAGAGCGCTTTTAGAAGCGCTTTTGTTACCTACGCCAGCGCTGGCTTTCACAGCGCTTTAAAGCGCTTTTAAAGCCCAAAATAAGCGCTTTCGTAGGCCTTCCGTGTTGTAGTGCACGATTGGTTTCTCTTTCTATGATATATATATATATATATATATATATATATATATATATATATATATATATATATATATATATATATATATATATATATATATATATATATATATATATATATATATATATATATATATATATATATATATATATATATATATATATATATATATATATATATATATATATATATATATATATATAATGAATTCGTATGTGCAACAACCAATCGCATAAACTTTCATGTTTACCGTCTATAAAAGCTCATTGAATACAAAAAGAATGAATTCATTTTGCACCTATGCACATCTTTTGGATACATCTTTTCTTTTATTTATTGTCTTGTCATTTCAAAACAAAATAAATACAATAGGTAGTTTCTCCTTCTTTTTTTTTTAAATTGTGACACTTGGATTTTTTTATTAACTAAAAAAAATTATTTTTCTATTTTTCTTACAAGTTTATTTTTCTATTTTTATTTTGAAACAAAAGTTAGGTTGTTTTTATGGGGAGTTTGTTATGGATTTAAACTAGATTTTCCTCATTCACCTAATTTTTTTTTATAAATTCACCTAAATAACATCAATCTTGTTTCTTCATGGTATTGATCTTTCTTCACAATAGGTATGAATTACATCCTATATTACTCAAATAAAATTTTTAGATTGTTGCAAAAGAGATTAAAATCATATTATCATTTCCTTCTTTTGGCTATAAAAAAGTCAATTCTTAAAAATGAGATTGATATTTCATAGAACTTAATAATTAACTTAACATCTATTTCATATCAGTCGAGTTCTTAGTTGTAATTTATATTATTACTACTCACTTGTTATTTTAATTTTTTGTTAATAAATATTATTATTATTCATTATAGATTTAATGATATTTCAAATATTTCGTTATAACTTTGCCACTTTATTATTAGTGAGTAGATCCAATCAGGATATATTCTTAACCATTGTTACTAAATTAATTATATAATATGCTTATTAAAAAAGTGTTTTTACAAAAACTTATAATATGAACCTGAGATATATTGTAAAACATGAAATATGAGAATATATGTAGGCAACAAATTCAATTCCATCAGGTTAAATAATTATATTATATATATCCAATTTAAATAGATTAGTTAGTATCTACGAAAATATTGTAGTTAAGCTAAAAACATTAGTTTTATAAAATGTAAGAAGTAAAATGTTTGAAAACTTTAATTTTTATTTGTCTGATAGATAAAAATACGGTGAAATTCAATTGTATGAGAAGAAGTATAATAAAAATGAAAAAAAAATTTGTACCGAGAAATTTATTTGAATATTTATAATTTGTAAATAAAATTCAATTAGAATTAAGAAAAATAGCACTAGCACTCAGCAAAAACTCTAGGTGCTCTGCATCTTCAAACAACCCTTAGGCAGAGGGACGTGAGATGGCAACAAGACCAAATTAAAATTCTTTACAAAAAGGGTGTATCATGTGATTAGAGAAAACCAAAACACGGAATGTTGGAGGAAACTATACTTGTGCCACATGCCCAGGGCAATTGGCATGATATCTATCCAAACGTGTAGCTCCTGCAGTCACACATAAACATTAGACCACCTAATATTTGCTTGCTATTTGGATACAGGTTTTTAGTTGACTACAAAATTCACATTCGCCAAGAGGAAGAAATACAATCAACCATTTACTAGATAATTACTTAAAGATGACCCATCATGTTTAATTTGTTTTCTTATAATTGTAAAAATGCTATAAGTTGTGTGATCTTTCTTATTTCAATACCAATTCAATAAAAATAATGTCTCAAATGTTTTAGTTTTCATCATGGTTTCCTCACCAGCATAAAGTCAAATGAAATCACGCGTTATAGTTTGTTTTTCTTGATGTTATTGTGTTTGTGGTTGTGATTCTTGATTATGATAATTGGTTAGTGTTTATAAAGACGGGTGGATTTGTTTAACTTAATAAGTTTTGAATTTCAATTTTTAAAGTCCAGGAGCATCCCTCTCTACAAGGTAGAAAGGAAACTTGGTAAAGGTGGATTTGGCCAGATTTTTGTTGGTCGTCACGAGCATGCTAATGTTCATGGAGCTGTGGAGGTTAGTTCATGTTATTACAAATAGTTTTTTTCCTTCTTATTTGAGACTAATATGACAATGAATAAACATCTAAATCTTGTCATTGAGAGTCTTTGGAACAAAAACAGCGTTGATAGAATCGTGAAGGACAGATCTTGGATAAATTGACGACTATATAGAACCTTACTTTGCAATAATCATAAAGAGGACATCCAAAATTAAATTTCATATGCTTCTAAGGTCCTAAAGGACAACCTAAGGGACAGAAAGACCAGGTATAAGAAGCACAGGAAAATATAGTTTAGTTAAAAACATATATCCAAAATCCAACAAAAGTTAGAGCATCTTCAATGGTGATATTCACGTTTGAGTTCTTTCTAGGACCCATTAAGCCACATCAGATTAAAGTAATTTATTCAATTTTTTACTCTAATGATACAACTCTAAAGAACTCATATTGGGTCCCACAATTTTATCTTATATATTAATATTATCATATTTAGTTATAAAATTTCACTCATTCAATTTTATCTCATATTGGGTCCCACAATATATATATATATATATATATATATATATATATATATATATATATATATATATATATATATATATATATATATATATATATATATATATATATATATATATATATATATATATATATATATATATATATATATATATATATATTAAAGGCAAATGGTTCAATGCAATGTTGCTTGATGAAGCAACGATTCACCAGCTGACAAGATTTTTTCCCTTTTCCAATGTTAAATCCACATGCCATGCTGGCGAACAAGGTAAAAAAACCACCGCTAGAGATGATCTTAGGAACCAAAAATTTCAACAGCATGCAGAACAACATCTCTCATGTTTTTATCCGCAGACGCAGTTGTTAGTGAACATGCAGAATGACTGGTGCAATCAGATAAGAAATCATAATCATCACATGAATAATACATACGAGAAAGTTCCTTTTCTATTTCTTTTCCCTTTTCCCTTTTCCCCACTATTTGTTGGTTTTTTCGTGAGTTGCCATATCAAAAAAAAATAGTTTGAAAATACTCGTCGATACTTATAAATAAATAATTTAAAAAATATATACAAGTGTTTTTCAGCCACCTTTTATTTACAACGAAATTTGTTTTTATAGATAATAGTTTTAAAATCACACATATTATATTTGATATAAACAAATTATAATTAATTAATTGATTAATAAACAAAGTTGTAAAGTTTTTTTAAGTTAAAAAAATCAAGACCACTAGCTAACCGGATTGAAATTCGAATTATGCGTGAATTTTAATGATTGACTCCTAACGCGGTGTCGCAAGCCTCAAATGCGGTGAAACGCGAGGTGAACCTGCAAGATTAGTACTTCAATGCTAAAATCAATGAATAAGTCCAAAAAAGGGAAGAGTGAAGCATGAAAAGTGTGTGTAATTTAAGTTTTATGCATATAGAAAAATATATACAACAAGGTAGAATAGTCATTGGTCTTTGTTTCAGAGCAGGAGATAGGATTTCTTTATTTGGACATTTGACCAACCCTAAACAGTTTTCTCTAAGGATTGTCGTGAATCTGTGTCGTCCTTAAAATGTTGAGTTGAGTACGGTCTGACCGCGAGGGAGTGAGGAACAGACGCATTAAATGCCTTTCTTATCACTGGAATATTTCACGTGAATTTTAAACTTGTGGTCCTATGATAGCTGGTTAGGGAGTTTCATTTTCCTCTAGGGTGCTTAAGTGGCGTGGTATTTCCAATGTGTGATCTAACCATTGCTTTTCGTCTTCCCTTTTTTCTTTTCATTTCAGTTGTTACTTATCTAGTTCACCCTTTTCCTATATTAGGGTCATTTGGTTCTCTAGATGGATTTTCGCTATGATTAGTAATTGAAGAATCATTGGTACTTAAGAAACCATATTTTCCTCCTCAAACTTCTAGCAATTTTTGGTTACGGTGCCCCTTTTTTCTGTCGGAGTGGTGTGTCCTTTAAGTTGTTCTCAACTTTTCGTTTCCTTTGCTTCTTTAACCCATCTTTGTCTCAGGTGTCATTTTTAACCTTAACTCCTATTTCATAACTTTTTCATTCCTTTATCGTTACGATGGCCAATATAAATGACCAATTTGCTAATTTGGAAGTAGTTATGTCAACAGTGGTCTTTCGTCATCTGTGGGGACAGAAATCTCAAATGATTCAAATAATACTTCTCTAGTGCATATCCCTTGATTTAGGTTCAATGGTTATCTCTGATAGCTCTAATTCTAATGGTGTTAAAAGTATATATTTTTTCGGGGAAGATTTTTCAAATGAGTCTTCTAGCATTTTCTCTGATGAGAGCATTTGGAAATTGGTTGATGATGTTTGGACTAATAATGTTATTTTTACTTCTCGGGGGGTCACTATTGAATCCCTCCCATCTGTCGATCCATTATCCTCCATGGAGATTGTCTCCCAAAATGAGTGGATACTATAGCAATATGATATGTTCCTTTTTCAAATTAATAAAAAGGCTTAATAACAGTTTTGGTCCTCTTATTTTCCTTAATTTACGAAATTGGTCCCCTAATTTAGATTTAAACCATTTTGATCCCCCTTTCATACATTTGCACTTAAAATTAACGATGTTTTCACTTTTTAAATGACAAATTACTTGTAAAACATGAAAAATCATCGTATATAAACCTAATATTTAACTTTGTAGATGAAAATATAAGTTAAAAAATAAAACATCTCATCGATTTTCTTTGAAAAAACATGAGAGGGGGACTATAATTGTTTGAATTTAAAATAGAGGGACTAAAACTGTTTGAGTTTAAAATAGGGGCTAATTTCGTGAATCGAACAAAATAGGGGGACCAAAATTGTACTTTAGCCTAATAAAAAATGTTTAAGCAAAATCAAAATAGTATGTTTGGTCAGAAAGGTAAGAATCATTGACAAATTTGTGGAGGAATAAGACCGTATTTTCTAGGGTTAGTAGTTATTTTCCAGTGACATATGGGGGAGCTTTGAAAACCCCCTGTAAAAAGTTTGGATTTCTTCCTCAACATATGAAGATTCCTTACATTTAGTCCTTCATTAAGACCATTCAACAGAATCTTTAACAATCTATAATATTTTATTATTTTTCAAATATAATAAAATTCAGGTGGCATTTGTTTGGGGTTAAAAAGTAATTTTTTAAAATAACCCTAATTGACCAACAGTAAATATACTAATTGACTCGCAGTAAAATCACTAATTATTTAAGATAATTATTTTGGAATAAAAAAATCATAATGGAAGCATCATCTTCATTTTTTAGCACTCATTCATCACCTCTCACCCATCATCTTCATCGTTTTCTTTTGGTACCACTCGTTCATCACCTCTCACCCAACATAAGTTTCGTGTTCTAGCTTCGTCTTCCACTCTTTCTCTCTATTCCAGTTTTATGAAAAAGGAAACAACCTCAAATGTGGACACGGTCTCTCTATGAAGTTGTTTGTTTCAAATTCCAGTGCAAACCCAAGGAGAAAATATTGGAAGTGCAAGTATTGGGGGTTAGATATCTTATATTTTTCTTTTTTCCTTATCTTTGATTTCTTCCTATTATCCTTCATATTGTAGTGTAAAATTGACTTCTCTGTGCAGAAAGAGGATGACTGCGAGTTGTTTCACTAAGATAATAAGTATTTTGGATTAGATGAAAGAAAAAAAATTATGAAAGATGAAGATGGGTGCACTAGGTGTGACTTGATGATAGAGCATTTGAAGAAATTTAGCAATGATTTTGGGAAAGAATTTGTTAGAACAAGATTTGTTCTGATCAATATTCTTAGTTTTGATGATAACAATGTATATGAATTTTGTATGAGATAATGTGGTACTCTAATACTATGCAATTTCCATTTCAGGAATTATATAAAGAGTATGCACAAAATCAGCGCAAGAAGCACTGACTCAGAAGGTTCAGCATGCAACATCAGAACATGGTCTGGCAAGACATCGGAAGATGGTCAAGCAGAATCAGAACATGGTCTATGGAAGCATCAGAAGGACTTGAGATCAGAAGCAGAAGCACTGAAGTTCTCATGGTATCACGCTCAGAAGCACTTCAAGGTCAGAAGACAAGAAGATGCTCTGCACTAAGCTGTTTGACTCTAATGATATTCAAACGTTGTTTACACAAACATCAGATCAGAAGCAAGTACAAGATGGCAGGCTACGCTGACTGACAAAAGGAACGTTAGTAGCTATTAAAGGCAACGTCAGTAGACACAGCGAAAGCAAGGCTCGAGGTAGTTGACAAAAGAGTGAAACATTAAATGCAATGCTGTACGGAATACGCAAAGCATTAAATGCTCCCAACGGTCATCTTCTCAAACGCCTATAAATAGAAGTTCTGATGAGAAGCTGAATAGAACTCTTGCGCAAATATACAGAAACGCTGTCAAATTCAAAAAGCACTCAAACTTCATCTTCAAACTCACTACATTGCTGTTGTAATATATTAGTGAGATTAAGCTTAAACTTAAGAGAAAATCACAGTTGTGATAATAGCTTTATAAGAAGCATTGTAACTCCTAAACGAATTTGTTTACATTAAGTTGTAAGAACTAGAGTGATCAGGTTGTTGATCAGTATACTCTAGAAAGTCTTAGAGGGTATCTAAGCAGTTTGTTCCTAGAGTGATCAGGTTGTGATTAGTATACTCTAGAAGACTTAGAAGTTGTCTAAGTGGAAAACCATTGTAATCTTGTGTGATTAGTGGATTAAATCCTCAGGTGAGGTAAATCACTCCAAGGGGGTGGATGTAACACCCCAAATCTACCCCGCAATAAAGAGGAATACCAGAGTACAAAATTTCAAGCAAATAGAACATAACGATTCGGAGCGTCACATTTTAAACAACAAAATTACATACGTATATCATGCTCAATCACTTAGATACATAACACACATGTAGGAGAACATTATCGAAATCATTAATCATTGTCAGCCAATCAAGTACTTGCATCGCAGCGGAAAATCATATGTCAACAACAATACAACTCATAATATCACGGCCAAACACGACACGATACATCTAAAAAGTCTCAGCATAATATAAGGACAAGGTTTAACAAGGATAAACACAAGAAACCAAAACATAAACAAGTAATCCAACGTTCCCCGAGTGCTACGTATCAGAGCATCGACACACACCGACTCGAGCTATAGGTACACGACTACTCCGCGTCATTACCTGCACGTTACCAACGGAGGGTAACATTCAAACAGAAAGGGTGGGATATAATTCATTATAAAGAAGCGTATGATAATATTCAAAGCGGAGAAATAATCATACATCAGTCACCACTTCTCAACATATATCACTTACTACTGTTCACAACATTCAACATCTTACCGACAACAATAATATCAATCTCAATTAAGGCATACATAGTCATTTATCACATATGCTCAACGAAACAACCATCAAATTGACATAAGATAGCATTCATGTTATGTGCACACAAATATTCAAATACGACTCATCATACGACTTTACTTATGCAACTCAAACAATGCAAATGCACGTGGTACCATTGGAGTAAAACTCCCGTCTCAAACAATTGCCATTGGGCCGTCTCAAACATTTTCCACAAGGGCCGTCTCAAACATTTGCCACTAGGGCCGTCTCAAACAATGCAATGAATGTGACTTAATGATGCACATTCACAATCACACTTAACGACATAATCGACTCGAACAACACAATCCACGTAAACGACATGATCAACTTAAACGACATAATCAATTCCGGATATCCAATGTCAACAAAATCCAATTCAAGAAGATTCCAAGAGTATTCAAAGTTATACAAAGCATATTCTACGGCAAGACATCAATTAGGGCTTCACGTAGGTTCAAACGGCACTTAAAAAGGAGTTACGGTTCAAAAGATACAGCATTTCAAAGTTTAGGAAAAGTTCTGCAAACCAGGGTTCGCGGCGCCAACAGGGTTCGCGGCGCGAACTGAGTGAATCAAATATTTCCTAAGGTTCTGCCAAGCAGTTCGCGGCGCCAACAAGGGGTCGCGGCGCGAACTGAGCGAATCCAAAAATCCCCAACTTTCTGCCAAGCAGTTCGCGGCGCCAACAAGGGTCGCGGCGCGAACTGAGCAGATCCAGAACTTCCAAAGTTTCTGCCAAGGGGTTCGCGGCGCGCACAAGGGTTCGCGGCGCGAACTGGCGATTTTCAGAAAACCCCAAACACAGAAAACAGCATACGAAACCCATCCCAAAACCCCTAAACTCAACTCAATCAAGTTGGAAAACATCAAACATCACGAACAACCACAAAATACATGGTATAAACACAAATACAACACATATTATGGGTCTTATAACATCATAACGTCAATTTAAACACATTTCAAATCCTCAAATCAAGCATTTGTTCATAGACCTTAATATCTCTACACACAACTTCCATGGATGCAACATACAATTAAATCCCACCCAAAACATCATCATACATCCCTTTAGTATGAAAGAATCCCACCCTTACCTTAGGTTTGGATTGAAGACAACTCTAGCTTCAACCTTGAGATTCCCCTCTTTCACTTCACTCTACTCTTCTCTTCTTTCACCAAAAACCCCAAAATGAACTTCTAATTTCTATTTCCTCTAAAACCCTTGTTTTAGTTAAACCCTTACTATCTTAAATTACTAATGGGCTCTAACTAACACCCCTCACTTACTAATACCGACTTAGGCCCAATTATCAACAACACTTACTATCTTATATTATTACCAATAATCCCCAAATAAAACAACATAAAATCAATTAAACATATAATTAACACATAATGCACAATTAATTCACATAAATAAATAATTAAAGAAAAACGGCCGTTACAACTCTCCCCCACTTAGAATATTTTCGTCCTCGAAAATTACCTCAATCGAATAACTCAGGATACGACTCGCGCATCTTTCTTTCCAATTCCCACGTCATACTTTCACCGGTAGCACCCGACCAAACGACTTTCACCAAAGCAATCTCTTTGCCTCTAAGCGTCTTCGTTTCGCGATCCTCAATTCTTATACGCATAGTCTCCACCGTGAGATTATCCCGCACTTGCACATCGTCCATATGAATCACATGCGAAGGATCCGAAACATACTTTCAAAGTTGCGACACAAGAAACACGTCATGCAAATTCGAAAGATTAGGCGGTAAGGCCACTCTATACGCCACATTACCAACTCTCTCAGAAACCTGATATGGTCCGAAAAAACGAGGAGTTAGCTTCTTCGACTTCAAGGCTCTCCCTACTCCGGTAACCGGCGTAACTCTCAAGAATACGTGATCACCAGCTTGGAATTCTAAATCCTTCCTCCTCTTATCATGGTAACTCTTCTGCCTACTCTGAGAAGCCTTCATCTTCTCACGGATCAACTTAACCTTCTCGGTAGTTTCTCGAACAATCTCAGGTCCAAGTACTACACTCTCACCCGTTTCATGCCAACACAACGGAGTCCTACACCTCCGACCATACAACGCTTCAAACGGTGCCATACCGATACTCGAATGGTAACTATTGTTGTATGTGAACTCTATCAATGGAAGATAAGTATCCCACGTACCTCCCTGCTCAAGAACACAAGATCTCAACAAATCCTCCAAAGATTGAATCGTTCTCTCCGTTTGACCATCGGTCTGAGGATGATACGCCGAACTCAACCTTAACTTAGAACCCAACGCCTCTTGCAAACTCTTCCAAAAATCTGAAGTGTACCTCGGATCTCTATCCGAAACAATACACAAAGGAACACCATGCAACTTCACAATCACACGGACATAAATTTCCGCCAACTTCGAAACCGGATAAGTGATGTTAATAGGTATGAAATGAGCCGACTTCGTAAGCCTATCAACAATCACCCAAATCGAATCATGTCCTCTCATGGTATTCGGCAAACTTGTCACAAAATCCATGGAAATACTATCCCATTTCCATTCAGGGACTTCTAACGGTTGCATTAAACCAGCAGGCTTCTGATGTTCAACCTTCGACTTCTGACAAGTCAAACATGCGTACACAAACTGAGCTATGTCACGCTTCATTCCAGGCCACCAAAACAAATTCTTCAAATCTTGGTACATCTTCGTAGCTCCGGGATGAATACTCAGATTACTCCTATGACCTTCCTCAAGAATAGATCTTTTCAAATCCACATCATCAGGTATACAAATCCGATCACGGAACCTCAACACACCGTGCGCATCTAACTTGAAATCACCATTCTCAGCTTGATCGACTCCAATCATCGAATCAACCAATTTCATATCCAACTTCTGGGCTTCTCTGACACTATCCAAAAAATCACTGTTAATCTTTAACATACCCAATCAAACACTCTTAGGGGTCACTTCATATACCAAAATCATATCTCGAAATTGCTCAATTAATTCCAACTCCTTAACCATCATTGCCAACATATGCAAAGTCTTGCGACTTAAGGCATCAGCGACAACGTTAGCTTTTCCTGGATGGTAATTCAAACTGAAATCATAATCCTTCAACAGTTCTAACCACCTTCGTTGTCTCATATTCAATTCCTTCTGATCAAACAGATACTTCAAGCTCTTATGGTCGCTAAAGACTTCAAATCTAGAACCATAAAGATAATGTCTCCAAATCTTCAACACGAACACTACAGCAGCAAGTTCCAAATCATGTGTAGGATAGTTCTTCTCATGAACTCTCAACTGTCTTGATGCATAAGCAACAACTTTACCATTTTGCATGAGCACACCTCCTAAACCCATCTTAGAAGCATCACAATAAACCACAAACGATTCTTCCAGATTAGGCAATATCAAAATTGGTGCCGACGTCAACCTTTTCTTCAACTCGGTAAAACTATCTTCACAAGAAACATCCCACACAAAAGCCTTACCCTTACAAGTCAACTTAGTCAACGGAAGGGCTAACTTAGAGAAACCTTCAATGAACCTTCTATAATAGCCAGCTAGTCCCAAAAAGCTTCGAATCTCGGTAGCTGACTTAGGAGTATCCCATCTCAACACGGCATCAACTTTAGACGGATCCACGGCAATGCCATCACCAGAAATGACATGCCCCAGAAAACTAACTTCCTTCAGCCAGAACTCACACTTGGATAACTTAGCATACAACTTCTTCTCTTTCAAGACTTGCAATGCCAACTTCAAATGCTCAGCATGATCTGATTCTGATTTAGAGTAAATCAAAATGTCATCAATGAACACCACCACAAAACGATCCAGATATTCATGAAAAATACGATTCATGTACTCCATAAATACTCCAGGTGCATTAGTAACACCAAAGGGCATCACGGAATACTCATAATGTCCATAACGTGTTCTGAAAGTCGTCTTCTGCATGTCCTCGTCTTTCACTTTAATCTGATGGTAACCCGACCTCAAATCGATCTTGCTAAACACACGAGCACCAACCAATTGATCCGTCAAGTCATCAATTCTTGGAAGTGGATACTTGTTCTTGATTGTCACCTTATTCAACTGACGATAATCAATACAAAGTCTCATACTTACATCTTTCTTCTTAACCAACAATACTGGAGCTCCCCACGACGACACACTAGGTCTCACAAACCTCTTCTCAAGCAGCTCTTCCAACTGCTTCTTCAATTCAGACAATTCAGATGCAGACATCCTATACGGTGCCATAGACACAGATCTAGTACCAGGTACAAGATCAATAGAGAACTCAACTTCTCTCTCAGGCGGTACATCAGGAATTTCATCAGGGAAAACTTCAGGAAAATCGCACACCATCTTCAATTCTTCTATGATCGCTTGGTTCTCAATAGACATCGATGCAACCAAGGCAAACACTTGAACATCCTCTCTTACTAACAAACGAAACTGTCTAGCAGACAACAACTCCACACCTTCCTCTTCAGGAGAAGAAAACCTCACAGACTTATCATAGCAGTTGATGTGAACACGGTTATGCTCTAACTAGTTCATCCCTAAGATCACATCTAAACCTCTCAACGGCAAGCACACAAAATCAACAAGGAAGTCTCTGTCAAAAATCGACACTGGACACTTCAAACACACAAGAGAAGTGGTCACCGAACCCTTAGCCGGAGTATCGACAACCATCTCCCTGTTCATAGCAGACAACACAAGACCCAATCGATTAACACAATCAGCAGATATAAAGCAATGAGAAGCACCGGTATCAATAATAGTAATTAAAGGAATGCTATTAATGAAACAAGTACCTCTGATGAGTGAATCCTCACTAGTGGTCTGAGTTCCCGACAAGGCAAACACCTTCCCACTAGATTGTTCCTTCTTGGGCTTCTGACACTTGCTTCCAATATGTCCTTCTTCACCACAGTTGAAACACACCATATCCTTATGCGTACAATCGGACGATGCATGACCAAACTTCCCACAACGGTAGCATCTTCTAGCATCAACATTACACGACGTGCTCTTGTGACCAACCTTGCCACACTTGAAGCACACAATACCAGCAGGAGCATCTCCCCCACTAGTTCTCTTACCCTCAACCGCTTTCTGCTTGCCCTTTCCACTCGAAGCTTCATAAGGCTTACCACGACCTTGATAACCCTTTCCCCTCTTCTCACTTATCACACGATAATGAGCATTGTTATCCTCTTCATAGATCCGACAACAATCAACCAAATCAGCAAAGATACGAATCTTCTGGTAACTAATCGCCTTCTTGATCTCCGGAAGCAACCCATTCTCAAACTTAATGCACTTGGAAAACTCACCATTCGGCCCATCATAGTATTGGTAAAACTTTGCCAACTCACCAAACTTAGCAGCATACTCCACAACAGATTTGTTCCCTTGACTCAGCTCAAGGAATTCAATTTCCTTCTTGCCACGGACATCTTCAGGAAAGTACTTCCTTAAGAACTCCATGCGAAACACAATCCAAGAGATCTCTTCACCACTCGCTTCCTATCTCCTACGGGTCTCTAGCCACCAATCATCCGCCTCAACTGCTAGCATATGAGTCCCATACCGAACCTTCTGTTCAGGAGTGCAATCCATGACACGAAAAATCCTCTCAATCTCCTTAAGCCATGTCAATGCGCCATCAGGATCATAAGTTCCCTTAAACACAGGAGGGTTCTCTCTTTGGAAGGTAGCCAAACTCCGAGAAGCATCACTCTCCCCACCATTCGGTTGGTTCTCCAAAGCTTGAGCCATTACTTCCAAAGCAGCAGCTATTGCAGCATCATTCCTTCCCGCCATCTCAACTCTTCACTACAACACAAAAGCAATCAGCACAAAACAACAATACGACGTTGTTAGACCACACTACGACACGACACATGGCCGGACAAGACCGACCTGCTCTAATACCACTAATGCAACACCCCAAATCTACCCCGCAATAAAGAGGAATACCAGAGTACAAAATTTCAAGCAAATAGAACATAACGATTCGGAGCGTCACATTTTAAACAACAAAATCACATACGTATATCATGCTCAATCACTTAGATACATAACACACATGTAGGAGAACATTATCGAAATCATTAATCATTGTCAGCCAATCAAGTACTTGCATCGCAGCGGAAAATCATATGTCAACAACAATACAACTCATAATATCACGGCCAAACACGACACGATACATCTAAAAAGTCTCAGCATAATATAAGGACAAGGTTTAACAAGGATAAACACAAGAAACCAAAACATAAACAAGTAATCCAACGTTCCCCGAGTGCTACGTATCAGAGCATCGACACACACCGACTCGAGCTATAGGTACACGACTACTCCGCGTCATTACCTGCACGTTACCAACGGAGGGTAACATTCAAACAGAAAGGGTGGGATATGATTCATTATAAAGAAGCGTATGATAATATTCAAAGCGGAGAAATAATCATACATCAGTCACCACTTCTCAACATATATCACTTACTACTGTTCACAACATTCAACATCTTACCGACAACAATAATATCAATCTCAATTAAGGCATACATAGTCATTTATCACATATGCTCAACGAAACAACCATCAAATTGACATAAGATAGCATTCATGTTATGTGCACACAAATATTCAAATACGACTCATCATACGACTTTACTTATGCAACTCAAACAATGCAAATGCACGTGGTACCATTGGAGTAAAACTCCTGTCTCAAACAATTGCCATTGGGCCGTCTCAAACATTTTCCACAAGGGCCGTCTCAAACATTTGCCACTAGGGCCGTCTCAAACAATGCAATGAATGTGACTTAATGATGCACATTCACAATCACACTTAACGACATAATCGACTCGAACAACACAATCCACGTAAACGACATGATCAACTTAAACGACATAATCAATTCCGGATATCCAATGTCAAAAAAATCCAATTCAAGAAGATTCTAAGAGTATTCAAAGTTATACAAAGCATATTCTACGGCAAGACATCAATTAGGGCTTCACGTAGGTTCAAACGGCACTTAAAAAGGAGTTACGGTTCAAAAGATACAGCATTTCAAAGTTTAGGAAAAATCTCGGCAACAGGACTTCCTATACCCACTTCTTTTTAGGGAGTATATTTATGGAAAGTTCTGCTAACCAGGGTTCGCGGCGCCAACAGGGTTCGCGGTGCGAACTGAGTGAATCAAATATTTCCTAAGGTTCTGCCAAGCAGTTCGCGGCGCCAACAAGGTGTCGCGGCGCGAACTGAGCGAATCCAAAAATCCCCAACTTTCTGCCAAGCAGTTCGCGGCGCCAACAAGGGTCGCGGCGCGAACTGAGCAGATCCAGAACTTCCAAAGTTTCTGCCAAGGGGTTCGTGGCGCGCACAAGGGTTCGCGGCGCGAACTGGCGATTTTCAGAAAACCCCAAACACAGAAAACAGCATACGAAACCCATCCCAAAACCCCTAAACTCAACCCAATCAAGTTGGAAAACATCAAACATCGCGAACAACCACAAAATACATGGTATAAACACAAATACAACACATATTATGGGTCTTATAACATCATAACGTCAATTTAAACACATTTCAAATCATCAAATCAAGCATTTGTTCATAGACCTTAATATCTCTACACACAACTTCCATGGATGCAACATACAATTAAATCCCACCCAAAACATCATCATACATCCCTTTAGTATGAAAGAATCCCACCCTTACCTTAGGTTTGGATTGAAGACAACTCTAGCTTCAACCTTGAGATTCCCCTCTTTCTCTTCACTCTACTCTTCTCTTCTTTCACCAAAAACCCCAAAATGAACTTCTAATTTCTATTTCCTCTAAAACCCTTGTTTTAGTTAAACCCTTACTATCTTAAATTACTAATGGGCTCTAACTAACACCCCTCACTTACTAATACCGACTTAGGCCCAATTATCAGCAACACTTACTATCTTATATTTTATTACTAATAATCCCCAAATAAACCAACATAAAATCAATTAAACGTATAATTAACACATAATGCACAATTAATTCACATAAATAAATAATTAAAGAAAAACGGTCGTTACAGTGGACTGGAGTAGTTTAGTTAACAACGAACCAGGATAAAAATCATTGTGCAAATTGTTTTTATCTTACAACTTTTAAAGCTACACTTATTCAAACCCCCCCTTTCTAAGTGTTTTTCTATCCTTCAATTGGCATCAGAGCGCCGGTTCTACGGTGCAAGCACTTAACCGTGTTTAGAAAAGATTCAGGAAGAGAAAAACGCTTAAGTCAAGATGTCTGGTGAAAATCCAACAAATACATCTACATCTGGCTCTGCTGAGCAATACAATGGAAATGGTAACAATGGTTATACTAGACCACCAGTATTTGATGGTGAAAACTTTGAATACTGGAAAGATAAACTTGAAAGTTACTTCCTTGGTCTAGATGGTGACTTATGGGATCTGCTGATGGATGGTTACAAACATCCAGTGAAAGCTACTGGTGTAAAGCTTACAAGACAAGAAATGAATGGTGATCAAAAGAAGCAATTCAAAAATCATCATAAGTGTAGGACTGTTTTGCTGAATGCTATCTCTCATGCTGAATATGAGAAGATATCTAACAGGGAAACTGCCTATGACATATATGAGTCATTGAAAATGACCCATGAAGGAAATGCTCAAGTCAAGGAGACTAAAGCTCTTGCCTTGATCCAGAAATATGAAGCCTTCAAGATGGAGGATGATGAAAATATTGAGAAGATGTTCTTAAGATTTCAAACGCTAACTGCTGGATTGAGAGTTCTTGACAAGGGATACATAAGGGCTGATCATGTCAAGAAGATCATCAAAAGCTTGCCAAGAAGATGGGGTCCTATGGTGACTGCTTTCAAAATTGCCAAGAATCTAAATGAAGTCTCTCTTGAAGAATTGATCAGTGCTCTGAGGAGTCGTGAAATTGAGCTGGATGCTAATGAACCTCAGAAGAAAGGTAAGTCTATTGCATTAAAATCTAATTATAAAAAATGCAATAACGCTTTTCAGGCTAAAGAAGTAGATTCTGAAGAATTAGAATAAGAAGAAGAAGATGAATTGTCCATGATCTCCAGAAGGGTAAACCATCTCTGGAAGAGCAAGCAAAGGAAGTTCAAGAGCTTCAGAAGTTCAAAGAAGCCTGAAAGAGGAGAATCTTCTGGAGGCAGAAGATCTGACAAGAAGAAGGTCATCTGCTATGAATGCAATGAGCCTGGACACTTCAAGAATGAATGTCCAAAACTTCAGAAGGAGAATACCAAGAAGAAGTTTCATAAGAAGAAAGGTCTTATGGCAACATGGGATGATTCAGAATCAGAATCAGAATCAAACTCTGAAGGCGAGCAGGCAAACCTTGCACTGATGGCCATAGTGGATGACGGATCAGAATCTACATCAGAATCAGATTTTGAAGAGGTATTTTCTGAACTATCTTGAGAAGATTTAGTTTCCAGTTTAACTGAACTTCTGGAACTCAAGGCTCATCTTAGTATCAAATACAAAAAGCTGAAAAAGCTATTTGAATTTGAAACTAAGAAGCTGGAAGTGGAAAATTCTGAACTGAAAGAAAAAGTTTTAAAATTATCCAAAGATATTGGATCTCCTTCTGAATCAGAAAAATCCATTCCTAGTCTCAATCATATTCTGAAAGAATATGACTCGAGCTTAAGAAAGTTTCTATCTAGAAGTATTGGCAGAAGTCATCTTGCTTCTATGATATATGGTGTTTCTGGAAACAAAAGGATTGATGTTGGCTATGAGGGTGATATCCCACGTAAATTTGAACCTGTAGATGATTTGAAAATCACATACAAGCCATTGTATGATCAGTTCAAATATGACCACTCACATGATATTAGGCTCACTTCACATGCTAAAAGCTTTAACACTACACACACCAAGAAGCATGTGACACAACCTAAAAAATATCAGGCTGCCAAACCTAAAGGATATCATGTTGTTCCTCCTGTTACTTATCATGCTAAACCCAAGTTCAATCAGAACTTGAGGAAAACTAACAAGAAAGGACCCAAGAAACTGTGGGTACCTAAGGAGAAGATAATGTCTGTTGCAGATATCCTTAGCAACAAAGAAGACAAAGCACAAAATGTCATGGTACCTAGACTCTGGGTGCTCGCGACACATGACGGGAAGAAGGTCTATGTTCCAAGACCTGGTGCTTAAATCTGGTGGAGAAGTCAAGTTTGGAGGAGATCAGAAGGGCAAGATTATTGGCTCTGGAACCATAAGTATTGGTAACTCTCCTTCCATAACTAATGTACTTCTTGTAGAAGGATTAGCGCATAACTTATTGTCCATAAGTCAATTAAGTGACAATAGTTATGACATAATCTTCAATCAAAAGTCTTGCAAGGCTGTAAGTCAGAAGGATGGCTCAATCCTATTTACAGGCAAGAGAAAGAACAACATTTATAAGATTGATCTTTCAGATCTTGAGAAGCAGAAGGTGACTTGCCTTATGTCTGTTTCTGAAGAGCAATGGGTCTGGCACAGAAGATTAGGACATGCTAGTTTGAGAAAGATTTCTCAGATTAACAAACTAAATCTGGTGAGAGGTCTCCCAAATCTGAAATACAAATCAGATGCTCTTTGTGAAGCATGTCAGAAGGGCAAGTTCTCCAAACCTGCTTCAAATCTAAGAATGTTGTCTCTTCCTCAAGGCCGTTAGAACTTCTGCACATTGATCTATTTGGACCAGTCAAAACAGCATCTGTCAGAGGGAAGAAATATGGATTAGTCATCGTAGATGATTATAGCCGCTGGACATGGGTAAAGTTCTTAAAACACAAGGATGAGTCTCATTCAGTGTTCTTTGAATTCTGCACTCAGATTCAATCTGAGAAGGAGTGCAAAATCATAAAGGTCAGAAGTGATCATGGTGGTGAATTTGAGAACAGATTCTTTGAGGAGTTCTTCAAAGAAAATGGTATTGCCCATGATTTCTCTTGCCCTAGAACTCCACAGCAAAATGGAGTTGTAGAGCGAAAGAATAGGACTCTACAAGAAATGGCCAGAACCATGATCAATGAAACCAATATGGCTAAGCACTTCTAGGCAGAAGCAATAAACACTGCATGTTATATTCAGAATAGATTCTCTATAAGACCTATTCTAAATAAGACTCCTTATGAACTGTGGAAGAACAGAAAGTCCAACATTTCATATTTTCATCCTTTTGGATGTGTCTGTTTTATTCTGAATACTAAAGATCATCTTGGTAAGTTTGATTCTAAGGCACAAAAATGTTTCCTTCTTGGATATTCTGAACGCTCTAAAGGCTACAGAGTATACAATACTGAAACATTGGTTGTAGAAGAATCAATCAATATCAGATTTGATGATAAACTTGGTCTTGAAAAGCCAAAGTAGTTTGAGAATTTTGCAGATATAGATATTGATATATCAGAAGCTGTAGAACCAAGAAGCAAAGTTTCAGAAGCTGAAAATCTCAGAAGCAAAGAATCAGAAGATCAAGTTGCTGCATCTTTAGAGAATCTCAGAATTTTTAAAGAGCCAACCGTCAGAAGATCTTCTAGACTCACCTCAACTCACTCAGAAGATGTGATTCTTGGAAAGAAAGATGATCCTATCAGAACCAGAGCATTCCTTAAGAACAATGCAGAATGTCAATTAGGTCTTGTTTCTTTGATCGAGCCAACTTTTGCTGATCAAGCTCTAGAAGATCCAGACTGGATAATTGCCATGCAAGAAGAACTAAATCAGTTTACAAGGAATGATGTATGGGATTTGGTTCCTAGACCAAAAGGATTCAACATCATTGGTACAAAGTGGGTTTTCAGAAACAAGCTTAGTGAGAAGGGAGAAGTGGTAAGAAACAAAGCCAGACTGGTGGCTCAGGGATATAGTCAACAAGAAGGAATTGACTATACAGAAACCTTTGCACCAGTGGCCAGGTTAGAATCTATTCGCTTATTAATTTCTTTTGCCACTCAACTTAACATCACTCTATATCAGATGGATGTTAAGAGTGCCTTCTTAAATGGCTATATAGATGAGGAAGTCTATGTCCACCAACCTCCTGGTTTTGAAGATTCTAAGTCTCCAGAACATGTTTTCAAACTTAAGAAGTCATTGTATGGATTGAAGCAAGCTCCTAGAGCTTGGTATGAGAGATTAATTTCTTTCCTTCTGGACAATGGTTTCACTAGAGGACAAGTGGATACGACTCTCTTTTGTAAAACATCTAAGAAGGACATTTTAATTTGTCAAATTTATGTTGATGATATTATTTTTGGAACATCTAATGCTTCACTTGGAAAGGAGTTTGCTAAGTCCATGCAGGCTGAATTTGAAATGAGTATGATGGGAGAACTCAAGTATTTTATTGGAATTCAAATCAATCAAACTTCTGATGGAACATATGTTCATCAAACGAAGTATGTGAAAGAACTTCTGAAGAAGTTTAATCTTTCTGAAAGCAAAGAAGCCAAAACTCCTATGCATCCAACGTGTGTTCTAGGTAAGGATGAGGTAAGTAAGAAGGTAGATCAGAAGTTGTAAAGAGGTATGATTGGATCTCTTCTATATTTAACTGCTTCTAGACCTGACATTCTATTCAGTATTTGTTTGTGCGCTAGATTCCAATCAGATCCTAGAGAATCTCACTTAACTGCTGTTAAGAGAATTCTGAGGTATCTGAAAGGTACTACTAATGTTGGTTTAGTCTACAGAAGATCTAAAGAATACAACTTAGTAGGATTTTGTGATGCTGACTATGCTGGAGATAGAATTGAAAGGAAGAGTACTTCTGGAAGTTGTCAATTTCTAGGAAGTCATCTGATCTCCTGGTACAGCAAGAAGCAAGCTACCATTGCCCTCTCAACAACAGAAGCAGAATATGTTGCTGCTGCTGGTTGTAGCACACAAATGCTCTAGATGAAGAGTCAGCTAGAAGATTATCAAATATATGAGAGTAACATTCCTATCTTCTGTGATAATACTTCTGCCATATGTTTATCCAAGAATCCTATCTTACATTCCAAAGCGAAACATATTGAGATTAAACATCATTTCATTAGGGACTATGTTCAGAAGGGTGTTCTCTCTTTAAACTTTGTGGATACAGACCATCAATGGGCTGATATCTTTACAAAACCCCCTGCTGAAGATAGGTTTAAGTTCATTCTGAAGAATATCAGTATGGATTTATGCCCAGAATGAGAAGATGAGAAGATCTTATGTATGGTTATACTCTGAAATATGTTGGGACTATGTGTTTATAAGAAGTTCTGATAATGATCAATTAGAAGTTCTGATTCTGTTATTTCTAACGTTTCATTATCTAAGTTGATTCAGAATCTCTTTTAAAGCAAAATAGCTGTCACCAGTCTTTCCAGAAAATGAACACGTGTTCACCATTTTTGGACAAGCATGCGTGTAGTTGAGGAGACGCCGCCCTAGGTAACTGTGCAAATCATTTCAGTTTGTCACTTTATCTCTCCTAACGTCATATCTCATTAAATGCAAATTGATGTCATGTTTTTCTGTAATCATTTCATTTAAACCATATTGCATTTATTATTTTCTCTTATTCAATCTTTTAAATACCTCTCTTCATCTTCATTTCATCTTTTTCACTCTCTCTCTCTCTCCATTCGTCCCCCTCTTTTTGCATTCAACGCATAAACCCTAGTCTGTGTCTGCATCTTTGCATTTCACCATGAATCCTTCATCAAACTCTTCAAACCAAGCAGAAATGTCTTCCACTCAACTGGTCATCAGCGCATCAGGGAATCTTTCCGTACTAAAAGTACTACAAATTTTCCCAGGCAAGTATACCAACCACCTCCTTCTGAACCTCAATCTTCTATTCAACCTCCTCCTTCTGAACCTCACAACACCTTCACCATTCCAAATCCTCCTCAACCATCTCTTTCTACACCTGTTTTGAACCCCACTCCACTAAATGTCTATCCTCTCACACCCACTGATATACCATCCTCATCAACCATCTCCACAGATATTCCATCTTCTTCAACCACAGCAGTTCCACCTTCTCTATCCCATCCCTTTCCTACCAGAAAATCCAACCCATACTGCCTTCTCTACCCTGACTACAAATTCACCTTCAATCCTCCTGAACCTGAACCTCATATCTACCTGGAGTTGTTCAGACATGAAGTCATCAGTAGGCTGGATCTCTTGAAAGATGCCTTCTTCAATGACCTTGATGATGTTTCTACTAGAAATCTTTGGAGAAGTTTTCGCCAAGATTTTCAGGTTGGAGCCATGGCTGTTCAGAAGAAACTAGTAGCTGCTGCACCTGGTTATGCTGGATATCTTCTTGAAGTTGATGATGGTGTATATTATCATCCCACCAGAAACAGGAGAGTTCTTGAGGAGAAGATGTTTGTTGATGAGTTGCTGGACAATCCTTGTAGGGAAATTGTGGTCTGGAGACCTAAGTATCCAGTTCTGACTAGAGACTTCAAGTCACTATTTGACTTGCTAAGGGAAAATCCTTCTGAGGAGGACCCCAATTTGGTCATTCCAGAAGTTGTTGATCCTCCAGAAGTTGAAGGTCCTTCTGCTCCAAGGAATCTTGCTGCCATTCTTCAAGCTCTTGAGAATGGAGATTCTGATCTTCCTGCTCCTGAGTATGAAGAAGATGCTTATATGGAAGAAGCTGATGCTGAAGATCATCCTGCTGAGACTATTTCTGTTGAGGAAAATCATGATGATGATCTGACAATGGAAGCTGCTGCTGAGATTGTTGTCCCTCTGAACAGAAGTTGTGAAGCTTCTTCTGGTGAACACTCTCTTCTGGTGAAGACTCTAGAGGTTATTCAGAAGAACCAAGCTGAGCTAGCTTCTCGTATGGACAAGCAAGAAGACACCAATGCTGAGTTCCGCTCTTTCATGGAGAGGCAGACTGAGAGCAATGCTGGGATTCATGACATGTTGGCCAAGATTATGTCTAAGCTAGGATCGTCTTAGTCCTTTGTGTCTTAGTTGTTTCTTTGTTTCTTGCATCTGTCTTCTATGCATCTTCCTTGTACCTTCTGATAATTCTCTTTTTGCAATCAATGAAAATTATCCTTCTTTTCTCTCATATTGTTTTGTTTTTCATTTGAATCTTTTGTGTTTTTGATGTTATGACAAAAAGGGGGAGAAAATGTGATAAATGATCTGATTTATATTATCAGTTGCTGGGAGAAAGTCTCCACATTTCTAACAGAACGTGCAAGTTCTATGTCTTTGAGCGTTTTGCAGGAAGTGAAGATATTCTTAAAAGCTCAACATGAGAAGCAAAGATATGGGAAAAGCAATTCTGTATGGAAACAAGCTCGTGGAAATTGAAGCAAGCTGAATGCTATGAAGCTTCAAAGATCAGAAGCAAGAAGGAAGAATGTTATGATATTCTGATGATAGAATATACTCTAACTCATTCTTATTCCTTATATGTTCTGATGCATGTTTTTGTTCTAAATATGCTCTGAAACATTATTGTTTATGCTCTGATACATATTATATGTTCTGATACATATATTATGTTCTGATTCATTCATGCTCTGACTTTTGTCGTATAGTTTGTTTTGTAACATTTCAGGATGTAGAGATGCTCTGATGATGCTCTGGTACATTCAACAATGTACTGATACAATTTAGCATGCAATGATCCAAGAAGAAATTCAAGCTCTGAAGCTGTCCTATGGAAGCAAGAAGCAAAAGCTCTGAATGTTCTGAAGATCTAAGCTTATATGATCGTCTCAACTGAAATGGAAAATACTCAGGGAAGTCTTTTATTTGTAAATTTCTTCCAGTATTTATTTCAGGGGGAGATTGTTAATCTCAGGGGGAGACATATTCACACACTATGTTTATATGCTTATGCTATAACTGTGTAATTGTCTTTAGCCGTCTGATATTCTGATTGCAAATTCATATCATTTTATATGTTTTTGTCATCATCAAAAAGGGGGAGATTGTTAGAACAAGACTTGTTCTGATCAATATTCTTAGTTTTGATGATAACAATGTATATGAATTTTGTATGAGATAATGTGGTACTCTAATACTATGCAATTTCCATTTCTGGAATTATATAAAGAGTATGCACAAAATCAGCGCAAGAAGCACTGACTCAGAAGGTTCAGCATGCAACATCAGAACATGGTCTGGCAAGACATCAGAAGATGGTCAAGCAGAATCAGAACATGGTCTATGGAAGCATCCGAAGGACTTGAGATCAGAAGCAGAAGCACTGAAGTTCTCATGGTATCACGCTCAGAAGCACTTCAAGGTCAGAAGACAAGAAGATGCTCTGCACCAAGTTGTTTGACTATGATGATATTCAAACATTGTTTACACAAACATTAGATCAGAAGCAATTAAAGGCAACGTCAGTAGACACAGCGAAAGCAAGGCTCGAGGTAGTTGACAAAAGAGTGAAACATTAAATGCAATGTTGTACGGAATACGCAAAGCATTAAATGCTCCCAACGGTCATCTTCTCAAACGCCTATAAATAGAAGTTCTGATGAGAAGCTGAATAGAACTCTTGCGCAAATATACAGAAACGCTGTCAAATTCAAAAAGCTCTCAAACTTCATCTTCAACCTCACTACATTGCTGTTGTAATATATTAATGAGATTAAGCTTAAACTTAAGAGAAAATCACAGTTGTGATAATAGCTTTATAAGAAGCACTGTAACTCTTAAACGAATTTGTTTACATTAAGTTGTAAGAACTAGAGTGATCAGGTTGTTGATCAGTATACTCTAGAAAGTCTTAGAGGGTATCTAAGCAGTTTGTTCCTAGAGTGATCAGGTTGTGATCAGTATACTCTAGAAGACTTAGAAGTTGTCTAAGTGGAAAACCATTGTAATCTTCTGATGGAACATATGTTCATCAAACGAAGTATGTGAAAGAACTTCTGAAGAAGTTTAATCTTTCTGAAAGCAAAGAAGCCAAAACTCCTATGCATCCAACGTGTGTTCTAGGTAAGGATGAGGTAAGTAAGAAGGTAGATCAGAAGTTGTACAGAGGTATGATTGGATCTCTTCTATATTTAACTGCTTCTAGACCTGACATTCTATTCAGTGTTTGTTTGTGCGCTAGATTCCAATCAGATCCTAGAGAATCTCACTTAACTGCTGTTAAGAGAATTCTGAGGTATCTGAAAGGTACTACTAATGTTGGTTTAGTCTACAGAAGATCTAAAGAATACAACTTAGTAGGATTTTGTGATGCTGACTATGCTGGAGATAGAATTGAAAGGAAGAGTACTTCTGGAAGTTGTCAATTTCTAGGAAGTCATCTGATCTCCTGGTACAGCAAGAAGCAAGCTACCATTGCCCTCTTAACAACAGAAGCAGAATATGTTGCTGCTGCTGGTTGTAGCACACAAATGCTCTAGATGAAGAGTCAGCTAGAAGATTATCAAATATATGAGAGTAACATTCCTATCTTCTGTGATAATACTTCTGCCATATGTTTATCCAAGAATCCTATCTTACATTCCAAAGCGAAACATGTTGAGATTAAACATCATTTCATTAGGGACTATGTTCATAAGGGTGTTCTCTCTTTAAACTTTGTGGATACAGACCATCAATGGGCTGATATCTTTACAAAACCCCCTGCTGAAGATAGGTTTAAGTTCATTCTGAAGAATATCAGTATGGATTTATGCCCAGAATGAGAAGATGAGAAGATCTTATGTATGGTTATACTCTGAAATATGTTGGGACTATGTGTTTATAAGAAGTTCTGATAATGATCAATTAGAAGTTCTGATTCTGTTATTTCTAACGTTTCATTATCTAAGTTGATTCAGAATCTCTTTTAAAGCAAAATAGCTGTCACCAGTCTTTCCAGAAAATGAACACGTGTTCACCATTTTTGGACAAGCATGCGTGTAGTTGAGGAGACGCCGCCCTAGGTAACTGTGCAAATCATTTCAGTTTGTCACTTTATCTCTCCTAACGTCATATCTCATTAAATGCAAATTGATGTCATGTTTTTCTGTAATCATTTCATTTAAACCATATTGCATTTATTATTTTCTCTTATTCAATCTTTTAAATACCTCTCTTCATCTTCATTTCATCTTTTTCACTCTCTCTCTCTCTCTCTCCATTCGTCCCCCTCTTTTTGCATTCAACGCATAAACCCTAGTCTGTGTCTGCATCTTTGCATTTCACCATGAATCCTTCATCAAACTCTTCAAACCAAGCAGAAATGTCTTCCACTCAACTGGTCTTTAGCAAGCATGGTTATGCTCCATTGAAGACCTGTTCCATTCCTACATCAGAAATGGAAGTTCTTTGTGAGTCTTCGGTGGATTTTGAGAATCTGAAAGCACATGGTTTCAAACCTGATGCAAAGATATTGGCACAAGGGTGGTCAAACTATCTTGATAGATTGGTTGGACCAATTTATCCGGCTCTTGTGAAAGATTTATGGACTCATGCAACGGTTACTCCAACTGCAATCATCTCCTTCGTGTTAGGGCATGAAGTTGTGATAACTGAGAAGTTGATCAGGAAGCTGTACAACTTGGATGATGAAGAAGGATGCACTAGTCCTCTTCATGCCAGAGTTAGTTGGCTACAGGTTGAAAGACAAATATCGTATGCTACTGGTATTGAATCTCATAAAACTGGTACATTGAGGGCGTTCTATCAAGTTTGGGCTGAGATTATTCTGGGTTCTCTCCATACATAAGAAGATCGTTCTCCTCCTCTTACATTAGTCCTGATCACAAATATACTCTGTTCTGCATTGGAAGAAGAATTGAACTCAACATCTCCAACATTCTTTTTCAGAATTTGAAAATGGCTATTGAAGAGTCCAGAGATGAAAAACGTGAGAAGTATCCTCATCTTCCAAGATATGTTATTCCTTTCGCCAAAATGATTTCAGACATTCTGATAGAAAGTGATTTGATGGACTCTATAAGGACTATTGGAACGTCCAAATTCTTTGGAGTCATTCAAGGTCATGTCTTCAATGGTTTTGATCTGCTAAGATTGGAACTTATCAGGGAGTTAACTTTTGTTCCTGTAATCTTCCCAGATATTCTGACCAGAAGAATTCCGGTTGAAGGCTTTGCTACCGTGTTCCAAGCAGAACTTCACAAGGCTGTTAAGCATTACTTGGAAGCTTCTGTAAGAACTCAATCTTCTGTTGATCCTGCGTGGATTCGTGGAAGAGTGCTTCCTTCTCTGGCTGACCTTCAGAAGAAGGATCAGAAGAAGCAAGAAGCAAGGCTAAAAAGAAAGGCTCAAGAAGAAGAAGCCAAGAAAGCCAAGAAGCAAAGGGTCACCTTTGATCCTGTCAAGGTAAACTCCAAAGAATATCAAGATCAGCGCATCAGGGAATCTTTCCATACTAAAAGTACTACAAATTTTCCCAGGCAAGTATACCTGTAGCAACCTGCCCTAAAAAATTCAGCTTTCGAGTCGCCACCTATTCTGAAGGGCGAATAGGAAACCCTACGCAGATAAGAGATTGAGGGTAAGTTATTATAATCAGGCTGAGGGAAGGTGTTAGGCACCCTCAGCCCTTTCCTAAAGGCTAATGTTCAAAGATTAGGGTTGCATGGCAGGGTTTGTAAAGAAATGTGGCAAACAGAATTATAAGGACATGACTGAGATTTTGAAGAGGGGGACTCGCCTTGTTGCCAAGTGCCTACGTACCTCCTTAGGGAGGATCAGAGTCTACGTAGTTCGGGAAGGGTTGTACGCCAATTAGAGTTTGAATTTGATTTGATATGGTTTTTTTAGAGGCTTTTTAGTTAGCCTATCGCAGTTTGTTTTGTCTTGTAATTTGAATGGATTATAGTATGATTTTTAGGGTTTGGGCGTACAACCCTGATTTGGCACAATTAACCGCAATGATCAATAGGTTTGATCATCATAGTTAAAAGATTAAGGATTTGCATTGTTACCAATTCAAATCGATTAATTCGATTATCACTAATAACAACTTATTGTATTTTATTACTTTATAAATTGGCGTTTTATATTGTTACCTCTCATAATCGATTAATACGACTACAAATAATAACAAATTAAATTAAACAATATGGCAAGATTAATCACCACAATCAATAAGATGATTGCAGCCATTTAATCGAATTTAGTTGGATTTTATTTTAATTAAAATGGTACTTTAATTATTTTTATTGTTAACCACAGCGATTAATCGATTTAATCGGCGCAAATAACAAATTAAAAATATTTAATAGAAATGTCATATTCTTATTCTATAAATAAAATAATTTTAATATAATTATCAAAACTAATATTTTAATTTCAAGAAAACAAATTAATTAGATTTTTAATAAGTTTTTTTTTATGAGGTTTTATTCAGTGTGGTAGTTAATAAGGACTATGGTGTGTGGAACCAGCCTGGGGCGTTAGATCTAGGTTGGGGTGAGAATCAAGGGTCAGATTATGAGGGTACATGCTGAGGCTTAAGGCTGTGGACGCATGGGATTACGTGGAAACAAATCCAGAAAAATATATGATGGAGGGAGGGCTCGAACCTGCGACCCTCCACTCCCAGAAGCGCTTACTAACCAACTGAGCTGAACCAGTCACGCGTATAACAAACGCATTCAAAACACAATATATCAAACCAACGCTCATTAAGGGAAACGCGCGCCAAATTTTGAATTGGCGAACCAGGCTGTGACAACTCATCGTCACCTTCCCCAGACCTGCAAAAGACTGCACATATTGCTACGATTTTACTACGAAAACGTTCGTAGCAAACCCCCCCTACGAAAATAGCGAATACCTCCCTCCCCAATATAAATGTGGCGCACCTGTTCCAAAAGTTTCGTATAGACGGTACGAACTCAATCACGCAATCAATTTAGCCTAATTTTAACTCTAGTAAAAAGCCCTAAATTAAACCCTAAAACCTTCAACCGGTCATCAATGACAGAACGCGATTAACACGCGCAAACTTCATAAAACCAGTCCAGAAACAACCAATACATTGAGACAAACACGAATATGCAAATAGATTTCAGTGAGGATGCATATATTGTTCAAATCGAAAGGATTTTCAGAACGACTTACCTGGGCAAATACGAGGTATTTCTGGGGGTGTTGAAGTAGTGCTCCTATCCAAACACGTTCAGAATCAACCAAGGAAGCTTTTAGGACCTTTGAATCTCCTTGATTCCTCTTAATTTGCAAAAATCGACTTTGAGTTTCTTGAAGATTTTTTGCTCTTACCCCTTGCTTCTGATCCGGCTCTTTCCAACCCTTATTCCCTTGGTATATGTTAGGTACTTATAGGCAACGATTTAGGTTAACAAAAACTTCAGAAATCAATCTTGAATCAAATCTTGCAATATTGAGAAAATTGATTTGATTTCTTGATTTTTAAGTTACTAAACTTGGCTTCTTTTGCATCAATTCTTTCCATTTAATTTATGCACGAAAATATGATTATATTTAGTCATAAACTCTGATTGAGAATCACCCAAAATATACCTTCTATCAAATATTTGATTTTTCATTTAATTAAATCATTAAAAATTAATTTTAAATGAAATAAAATTATGTAAAATCAAATAAAATGATATAATTTATGGCATATGTTTTGGATAGCTTGTGGACCAAGTTTGGGTCATAGAATGTAGGCCCATTTGTAAGAATTTCACTTTTGAACCCTCCTTTTTTCACATTTGGTCCCTCAAACTCACCTGACTTTGATCAAGCATATCTCCTTCAATTTTTAAGCTATGAGGGAGATCTAATACTTTTTAGAAACCTCAAGAGGTCCTCTATAAGTCACTTTGGAATATATTTTTCATTTGAAGCTTTTATCTTGACCATATTCTCTTTGGGGAAAAACTATTTCTGAAGGATGCCTGAAAATGACCTATAACTGTTTTGCTTTGTATCTCTTAAATGAAGCACTTTTGGCCTTGGCTTGTGAGACACAAAGTTGTAGAGAATTCAATTTCCTTCAAAATAGGCTTTGAGTGGGGAATTTCTGAGGTTCCATGTGAAAGTTATGCCCAGTCAAAGTTGGGTTGACTTTCTCCTAAGAAAACCCTAATTTGAACCTTTTTGTATTTGTTCATCTCTGAGTTTCTATTAATGGAATCATGATCAATTCTTGATCAAATGATGGTTATGCACCCCATACTTGATGTTTGCCCAATGATTATGGTTTGAATCATGCCTTGGTTGTGATTGACCTTTCAGTTTGAATCAGTTGACTGTGAATTATCTGAGTCATTTGAATGAGCCATGTCTTGAGATTTGAACTTGCCTTTGTTATGAGAGAAGTATGGGAGGTAAATTTTGGGGTATGACAGCTGCCCCTATTTAATTACCTTGGATTGGGTGACAAGAGAGTGTATAGATCTCGCGTCGTTCCGATCAAAGAGTCATTAAATACTGGAAGGCCCCTAAATTTGCCTTGAGCTTGAGTGTGGATGAAGAGAAATGTCCTGCTAAAGCCTGAGTCTTACATAGCGAGGACCTTTGTTGGTTGTGTAATTGGCTTGCTATGGCCAGCAAGCCTCCGCAGTTTGTGAACCCCCACTTACTATAGTTCTAGTAAGTTTCCGTAGTTTGTGGATCCCTCACTTACCATAGTGCTGGTAAGCTACTCGCATTTTGTGAACTTCTCACTTACCATAGTGCTGGCAAGCTACTCGCAGTTTGTGTCTCTCACTTACCATAGTGCTGGCAAGCTACTCGCAGTTTGTATCTCTCACTTACCATAGTTCTGGTAAGCTACTCGCAGTTTGTATCTCTCACTTACCATAGTGCTGGTAAGCTACTCGCGGTTCGTATCTCTCACTTACCATAGTGCTGGTAAGCTACTCGCAGTTCGTACCTCTCACTTACCATAGTGCTGGTAAGCTACTCGCAGTTCGTATCTCTCACTTACCATAGTGCTGGTAAGCTACTCGCAGTTTGTATCTCTCACTTACCATAGTGCTGGTAAGCTACTCGCAGTTTGTATCTCTCACTTACCATAGTGCTGGTAAGCTACTCGCAGTTTATATCTCAATAGGATTACTTGCTATAGTTCTAGCAAGTTCACCTGTACCAACAGGGTTATCCGCAAGTGTTGTTGCAGAATTTACCTGTGTGGAATTTTAGTTCCTGTAAATGTGTATGCATTATGTTTATATGTCGCGCATATGCCCCTGTTGTTTGTATAATGCGTATGTAATGAATGCTTACACATGTGTATGTTGCATGTATATTGATGAATGTATGTATTAATGTATATATGATATCCCTACAATTATCATTCATCTCCTTATCACCCATTGCTTTTGTTTAACCCCTTTTTCTTTTGAATTGTTTGTGACTTTCTGGCTCAGTCTGATTAATCCATTGATACCATCCTTTGAAATGTTATTCGGCTAGGTTTTTTTTTTTTTAAGTGATCGCATCACGGGGCGTTTGTAGCCTTCCGGAGATTTCACAGTTTTATTCTATTGCTTTTGCGTTGAAAGTTTGTAAGTTTCTCATGTTAAATCCATGTTAGGGTTTATAAAAATAAATTATCCTTTGCAAATGGTACTGAAATTAGAAATGAAGCATAGTATGCAAAAAGGAAATTTTATTGATATTGCCTTGAATTGGCGAGTGTACAGAAATGCGAAGAAAGAAAATGACAAATAGAAATGATATTAATACTGCCGTTGCTCTTTTGGTTATCAAGGGCCCCAATAATCCTTCGACTTCAGAAGTAGATGATTGCACGACCCCTTATCCTTCGTAGTTTGCCTTCGGCTTATGTCCGGTAATCCTGCTTTTTGCTAGGCATAGTACTTCTTGACCGCGTCTGAGTTGATTGGGTGCGGTAGCTCATCCCCATCCATTGTGGTGAGGACTAATGCCCCTCCTGAGAACACTGTTTTTACAATGTATGGACCTTCGTAGTTAGGTGTCCATTTTCCACGGGCGTCGAGTCGAGGTAACAGTATCTTCTTGAGGACAATGTCACCTTCTTTGTAGGTTCGAGGTCGGACCTTCTTATCAAACGCTTTTTTCATCCTCTTCTGATAGAGTTGTCCATGACACAAAGCTGTCAGTCGCTTTTCTTCAATGAGATTAAGCTGATCAAAACGAGTTTTTACCCATTCCGATTCTTCTAACTTTGTGTCAGCTATGACTCTTAGTGACGGGATCTCCACTTCGATTGGGAGGACAGCTTCCATACCGTAGACTAGGGAGAAAGGAGTTGCCCCTGTAGATGTACGCACCGAGGTTCTGTAACCGTGTAAGGCGAATGGGAGCATTTCGTGCCAATCCTTGTACGTTTTCACCATCTTTTGTACTATCTTTTTGATATTCTTATTTGCAGCTTCGACAGCGCCGTTCGTCTTAGGCCTGTATGGTGAAGAATTGTGGTGTTCGATCTTGAACTCCTCGCACAGCTCCCTCATCATGTTATTGTTCAGATTCGACCCATTATCGGTGATAATCCTACTTGGAACCCCATACCGACATATGATATTATGCTTGATGAACCGAGTGACTACTTGTCTCGTCACGTTGGTGTATGAGGCAGCTTCGACCCATTTGGTGAAGTAGTCTATGGCAACCAATATAAATCGGTGTCCATTCGAAGCTTTAGGTTCTATCATCCCTATCATGTCGATTCCCCACATTGCAAATGGCCATGGTGAACTCAGAACGTTCAACGGGTTTGGTGGTACGTGTACTTTGTCAGCGTAGATCTGGCACTTGTGACAGGTCCTTGCATATTGGAAACAGTCGGCCTCCATCGTTAACCAGTAATACTCTGCTCGCAGTATCTTTCTAGCCATTGAGTGTCCGTTTGCATGGGTCCCAAAGGTTCCTTCATGTACCTCCCTGATAATCTCCTTGGCCTCGTTTTTATCTACACATCTCAACAACACTGAGTCATAGTTCCTTTTGTATAAGATGCTTCCGCTTAAGAAGAACTTGGATGCAAGTCTTCTCAGTGTCTTTTTATCAATTGTTGAGGCATTCTCCGGGTATTCCTGTTTTTCCAGATACATTTTTATGTCATGGTACCATGGTCTGTTGTCGGAATGTTCCCCAATCGCAAGGCAATAGGCAGGTTCGTCGAAGTGTCTAACAGTTATCCGTGGTTCATGGTTTGGCCAGGTCACCTTGAACATAGAGGAGAGCGTTGCTAGTGCATCGGCTATTTGATTTTCTTCCCTCGGGATATGAGTAAAAGTGATAGTATCAAATTCAGCCGTCAACTCCAGTATAAGGTCTCGGTATGGGATTAGTTTTGCATCTCGAGTGTCCCATTCTTTGTTGACTTGATGGATTACCAATGCTGAGTCTCCATATACATCAAGGAGCTTGATCCTTAGGTCGATTGCAGCTTCTAACCCCAATATGCATGCTTCGTATTCTGCAATGTTGTTGGTGCAGTCGAAACATAGTCTTGCAGTGAAGGGTAAGTGCCGGTCATCGGGGGATGTCAATACCGCCCCTATGCCATGTCCTAGTGCATTTGAGGCACCGTCGAACATGAGTTTCCATACCAAACCTGGTTCGGGTCCCTCGTCGGGTCCTGGTATTTCATAGTCTCTTACTAGCATAATATCCTCATCAGGGAAGTCGAACTTCATAGATTGGTATTCCTCGAGGGGTTGGTGAGCAAGATGTTCTGCCAATACACTCCCTTTTATTGCTTTTTGAGTTACATACTGTATGTCGTATTCGGACAACAACATTTGCCACCTTGCAATTCTACCCGTGAGCGCCTGTTTTTCGAACACGTATTTTAAAGGATCCATTCTCGATATTAGCCATGTGGAATGATTCAGCATATATTGCCTTAGACGTTTGGAGGCCCATGCTAGAGCACAACATGTCTTTTCCAATGGTGAATACCGAGATTCGCAATCCGTGAATTTCTTACTGAGGTAGTAGATAGCGTGTTCTTTCCTGCCTGTTTCATCTTGTTGCCCCAGTACACACCCCATAGACCTTTCGAGTACTGTGAGGTACATGATTAGTGGCCTTCCCGGTACAGGAGGTAAGAGTATAGGTGGTTCTTGCAAGTAGTTCTTTATAGTTTCGAAGGCTACTTGACAATCATCATTCCACTTGATGGGTTGATCCTTCCTGAGTAGTTTGAATATAGGCTCGCATGTGGCTGTTAGGTGTGAAATGAACCTTGAGATGTAATTCAATCGACCCAGGAAACCTCGTACCTCTTTTTCTGTTTTTGGAACGGGCATCGCTTGTATGGCTTTTACCTTATCAGGATCAACCTCTATACCTCGTTGGCTTACAATGAATCCCAACAGCTTTCCCGATCTTACACCAAATGTGCACTTATTCGGGTTCAACCTCAACTTGTACTTCTTCAGGCGTTCAAACAGCTTATGTAGATTTGTAATATGCTCTTCCTCTGTGCCGGATTTGGCAATCATATCATCTACATATACTTCGACCTCTTTGTGAATCATATCATGAAATAGTGTGACCATGGCCCTTTGGTATGTTGCCCCTGCGTTTCTCAACCCGAAAGGCATTACTTTGTAACAAAAAGTGCCCCAAGATGTCATGAAGGTTGTTTTCTCCATATCTTCGGGCGCCATCTTGATCTGATTATACCCGGAGAAACCATCCATGAAAGAGAACACTGAAGCTTGTGCCGTATTATCCACCAAGATATCTATATGTGGTAGTGGGAAATCATCTTTTGGACTCGCTTTATTTAGATCCCTGTAATCTACACACATGCGCACTTTCCCGTCTTTCTTAGGAACTGGCACTATGTTTGCAATCCATGGTGGGTAGTCAACCACAGCAAGAAACCCGGCGTCGAACTGTTTGAGCACCTCTTCCCTGATCTTACTATCCATATCTGGTCGAACCCTTCTGCGCTTTTGCCTGACTGGCGCACATCCTTCTTTGAGAGGTAACCTGTGTACCACGATGTCTGTATCCAACCCCGGCATGTCACGATATGACCAAGCAAAAATCTCTGCATACTCGTGGAGGAGCTTGATTAGTGTTGCCTTTACGTCCTTATCTAGCGTTGCCCCGATCTTAATGTTCTTGGGTTCTTCATCTGTTCCCAAGTTTATGATTTCAATGGCCTCTTGTGGAGGGAGCATGCTCTGGGATTCCTTATCCACTAACCTTGACAACTCTTCCGGAAGTTCATCGTCTTCCTCATCCCCTTCTTCAACCTGATTAGCGAGAGCCTCGAGTTTGTATAGAGTCTCAGCAGTATTATTATCGGTGGTGTCAGAAGGTGATCTGCACATGTTTTATGTTTTGTTTTCTTTTAGTATGCAGATGTGAACGTGCTTTGTTTGTGCAAGAAATTTATTTGTCATTTTCAGAAATGGAAAAGGAATAAATGCAAGAAAAGACAATATTTTCAATACCAAAATGCAAAGACAATTTTATTAATAAACTTCGAACTTGAAAGTAAATGGGGCCCTTACAAACTAGCTCTATGCTTCGGGCGAGGCATGAGCGTTATTGTTTTTCTTTATTTAAAAAGGGAAATAAAACACACAAAAGCAAATTACTTTGAAATGAAAACTATCTCCGGTATCTCCAGGCTTGTCCAATTGTGAAGCTGTTCTCCTGGCCTGATTTCTCGAATGAAATTGGACGTCCCTTCTCGAGAATCCTGGTTGGACACCATAGCCACATGTTCATACCCGCCAGTCACAAAAGTTTGCATTATTGGGGGAAACGGTCGTTCCTCTTTCTTAACGCTTGTGACCTTGGTGGATTGGTATCCTAACCCTGAGCGGTCTTTCTTTTCTGACACCTCTGGTAGCTTGCCCCATCCTTTGGTATCTGTGTCTTGTAGATCCTTCCATGATGTCACCGCCCTTCTTATCTTCTCCACTGGTAGTGTGATAGCGGTTGCAATTTCTAAAGCTTGAAATGCGGTACCCAATGCTTCGTCTCCAGCCTCAATATATCTGTATGAGTTTAGATTGCTGACAAATATATCCTCTTCTCCATTAATAGTCACTATGGAATTCCCATTCACAAACTTTAATTTCTGATGGAGGGTGGAGGTGACTGCCCCAGCTGCGTGGATCCAAGGACGTCCTAGTAGGCAGGTATAAGCTGGCTCAATTTCCATCACTTGGAAATTGATGCAGAAGGTATGAGGACCAATCACAACCGGTAAATCCACTTCTCCTAATACTGGGCTCTGTGATCCATCAAATGCTTTTACCACCAGACGACTTGGTCTAACTACCAATCCTTCTAAGGCTATCTTGTCAAGTGTCGCTTTTGGCATCACATTTAGAGATGATCCCGTGTCAATCAAAACTCTAGCCAGATGGGCCTTCCCACACTGCATGGAGATATGCAAGGCTTTGTTGTGTGACCTTCCTTGTAGGGGCAGCTCATTGTCACTGAAGCCCAGGCATGCCCCAGCAGTTAGATTTGCTACCATTCCGTCAAACTGGTTAACTGTAATGTCCTTGGTAACATGGGCAGCGTTTAAGATCTTCATCAGAGCATCTCGATGTTTCTCAGAATGTATCAACAGTGACAAGAGCGATATCTTAGAGGGTGTCTGCTGCAATTGATCCACCACTCTATAATCACTCTTCTTAATCAGGGCGAGAAACTCCTCAGCATCCTTGTTAGAAGTTTCTTTATCCTTAGGTTCAGACTCGTCACTTGGTCTCATGACTACTTGTTCTTCAGATTGCGTCAAGTTTTCACTAGACTTTGGTTGTACTTGCGCAGTTTTGAATATGCGCCCACTACGGGTCATGCCCCCAGGTCCAACAATGCTTGACACTGCAGTATTGGTATCGGCCTCGTATTCCCATGGTACTGCTTTCATCTTGTCCAAAGGGTATGGTCCTCTGATTGGGATGATCCTAGTGTGCTCTTGTACAGGTATTACCACTGGTGGTCTAGAGCATGGGATGATTAATGGTTTCCTTGCCCCTTGTGTGGGTATCATTAAAGGTTCGTTTCTTTCAACCATTGCCACATATTCCTCTTCAGGGTGTTCTTCCAGCTGGATCAGCCCTTGATCCATGAGTCTTTGCAGAGTGTCTTTAAAAGCCTCGTTGTGTTCTAGGATAAACCCCTTTATAAGAAGATACCTCTTAAGTGCATCTATGGGGGAGTTCCGTTGTTGAACCAACTCTTGCTCATTGACAACTTCTATTGCATTGACTGCGCCTTCATGGTGTGGCATCGGGTTCGTCTTCACATTGGGTTTGTCAAAGGCGATTGCCCCTGATTCAATTAAATTCTGAACAATGTGGCTGAAGGCCCAACATTTCTCCAGGGTGTGTCCGGGAGAATTGGCGTGAAATTCACACCTTTCATTCGGTTTGTAGTTGGGCATGTGCTTGCCTGGAGGAGGAGGTGGCAGTGGCCTAACTTCTACCAAGGATTCATTTACTAAATATTTCAGAATTTCTTTCTTGGAAGTGGGTAGCGGATCGAATCTCCTTGGTCCTTCCTGAAACCGGTTTTGTCGTGGTGGGTATGTCATAGGAGGTCTAGTTTCCTGATGGCCTACAGCATTAGTTTCTCCTTCCTTCTTTTTTGTGAAGTTGGGGGTAGGCCTCTTCGCCTGATAGGATCCAGATGATGCCCCTTGTATCTTCCCATTCTTGATCCCATTCTCAATCCTTTCACCAATGACTACCAAGTCTGAAAATCCTGACGACACGCTTCCAACCATCTTATCATAATATGGCCCTTGTAGTGTAGCCATAAACATATCTACCAGTTCTTTTTCCAACAAGGGAGGTTGGACTCGGGAAGCCATCTCTCTCCACCTCTGAGCATATTCTTTAAATGATTCTTCCTTTTTTTGCGACAGATTTTGGAGTTGCATCCGATTGGGTGCCATATCCAAATTGTACTTGTATTGCTTAAGGAAGGTATTGGCAAGATCGGTCCAGCTTCGGATATTGGTCTTTTCCAGTTGCATGTACCAGTCCACTGATGCTCCACTTAAACTATCCTGGAAGAAGTGTATCATTAATTTCTGATCATGAGCATAAGCAGCCATCTTTCGCACATACATGCGCAAGTGGTTCCTTGGACATGTGAGTCCCTTGTATTTTTCAAAGTTCGGAACTTTGAATTTGTGTGGAATTGTTAGATCTGGGACCAAGCTCATCTCAAAAGTATCCACGTCAAAAGCATCATACCCTTCCACGGCCTTCAGTCTCTCTTCCAGTGCCTTGATTTGTCCACTGTCCTTAGAATCCTCTCCGGAATTAGTGGAGTTCAGCTTTGATTGGGGAACTTGGTTTGTGTCATTGGTGTCCCCATATTGCAGGTCCAGATATTCTTCATCCCTAAGCGGATTGTTGATAGGGATGCGAACTGTGCGAGACGTCCCTTCTTTCTGAGCAGTGGGAATAAACCCTTCTCGAGAAGCCTCTCCCTCTTCATGGGTCGTAGTGACCTTTTTAGATGCGTGAGCATTTGTTTTGTGAGGGTCGTGGCCTCGTACATACCCTAACAATGGGTTGCCATCCTGAGGTATCTCCTCATACTGATCCTGAACCTCCTTAGCCTTGTCTTGCTTATCTTTGAGGTCTTTCATGAAGCTCAGCATTTGGGCCATTCCTCCCTTGAGGTCTTCAACAGTACCTTTCAGCTGGGTCATTTCCTCACGAAGGGCGGCTTGGTTCTGTTCCAATTGTTCCATTGCTTTCTTCTTCTGAGCTCTGGTCTTGATTTGTGGTTGAGTTGCAATGGTGTGACTGGAGATGAAGATAGTTTTTTGCTTTAATGCTTTGAAAAATAAATATGATATGCATGTTATGAATGATATGGTTATGCAATGTTTATGTCTTATCCACACTATTATAATACACATATATATTTATATATTATTTTTATTCTTCTCTTTTTCTTTTATATATACATGTACATTTTTCCTTTTTTTTTTGCGCATATGTATTATGTATATATATATATATTTTTTTTTTTACATATGTATTTATTAATTTTTTTTATATATTTTTTGTACATGTATATACACATATGTTTTTTTTTAGAGAGGTAAACAAGGTTGGTGAATTTTTATAGAAACGATGAGTAACGAAAAAAAGGAAACACACTTTATTGAAAGGAAATACTAAACAACTCCATTGTTGGTTTACAAAAAGGAAAAGGAAACTGAAATTAAAATGCTCAAAATAAATTAAATTAAAAGTACTTGAAATAAAAGCAACAAGGAAATAACATAAAGCTAAGAACGCCTTTGGATGTCTTCTTTGAACTTGTCCACCATGTTCCTACAAAGCTCCATAAACTCTTTGACGACTTTCGGAAGGATGATGGGAGATGATTCTGCTTTTTCCAAACTCTTTGGAATATCTTGAATTAAATCATTACACAGGAAGACTAGCTTATCATAATCATCGCGACATTTCTCATAGTCTTCAAGCATCTTAGGAACCATGCTCACATGCTCGTAAGCTGTAGAAACAATTGTGTATTGTCTTTTCCAATAGTCTCTTTCGTTCAAGGCTGCCTCGTGTATCTCTTTTTCTCTCATGAACACTTCCCGAAGTGATACCATAGCTTGAAATGCTCTTTCGTACTCACCGGTGCGCTGTAAAAGTTCTTCTTCCGTGGTTAATCTTCTTGCGTGCTCTTGTTGTCCAGCATTGAGGGCTTCTTGAAGATCATATTTGAGATTCCTTATTTCATCCTCTTGATCTTTAGTCCTATCAGTTAATTCAAAGATTACAGCTTCCAGATTTTTCTCAGATTCTGCTTTGTCATGGGAAGCCTTCTCATAACGCCTTCTCCACCTTGCAATTTCCGTATTAGCTTGCTCCAACCTCTCATCATGAGCCTCTAAATTAAAGTTAGCACTTAAATACCCTTCAGTTGCACGCTTTCTTTTACTTCTTTGCCTATCATTTTCTTCTTTCATCGCTTGGAGTTCTTGATTTTTCTCTTTAAGGTCAAAGCGTAGTTGGCTCCTTTCATTAGTAAGCTGATGCAAATCAAGCTCTAATTTCTCTTTCTCCTTTCGGGACGCCTCTAGGGCAGCCCTAATTCCTTCTATCTCTTCGATGGATAAAGGAATTGGATCAGGAGAATCAGGCTTGTAGGCGGGATCCACAACAAAAGGAAGCAATACTTTCTTAACTCTTTCTTGAACCCATGTGGTGTAAGGTTCTTTTGCAATCGCATTCTTTGGCCCAAAATCTCTTCTATGAACACTACTCCAAGCTTGAATTACCTTCTTCCATGTCCTTGGCTCACCTTTCCCATTATCATGCAAAATCAATTCTTTTGTACGTTGCTCGGAAGGTTCTTTATCCATGGAATGACCCAATTGACGTAGTGCTAAATTAGGATTATAATTAATACAACCAAGAGTTCCTATCAATGGCACATTGTTGAATTCTCCGCATTTGTAAATGATCTTATCTGAATTTAATTTTCTTGCATACCATAGAATAGAGTCCGCTTTAAGAGCCCTTAATTTTTGAGACCAATCGTTCCTAGTTAATTCTTTGATAAAGCAACTAGCTTTGTAGAGATGGGAAGTCAACCAAGAATAAAGCAAATGAACGCAACAAACTAGCACTCCTCTCTTTCTTTCATACCTCATATGAATAGCATAGTAAATGTTAGCGAGGATAGTCGGAGTTGGATCTTTGTCAAAAAGCCTAAAAGAAGTAAAAGCATGAATAGCGGTAGGATCAACATAGTCAATATTCTTTGGCAATAAAACAACACCAAAAACCAAGAGAGCTAACACATGTCCACAAATGTCCCATTGTTTCTTTTGAGCCAACATTAATGCTTGACTTTCTAAATAAGATCTTTTGAACCCATGCACTTCTCCTTCAGTTTTATAATGAGCTTTTAATTCCGCAGCGGACATTCCCAAGGCTTTCTCTAAATCTGAAAAGTCAACTTCTTTACCCACACCAGTATAGAATTCCTTTTTTATTTTTGAGAAACCCAACATAGCATCCATTTCTTCTATGGTAGGTGCTAACTGAAAGTCTTGGAAGGTAAAGCATCTCAAAGGCGGATCATAGAATTGTACCAAAGCAGTGATAGCTTCTTCTTGCACTTTTACCCTTAGCAAATCCAAGATATTACCATAGCGAATCTCAAACCTATCCAAAGCGCCTGATGGCAATTTTTCTTTGATGATCTTCAATTTCTTGATGTCTGGAGTAGAAACAGTAAAGTGGACAATTGTCTTCTTCGTACTCATCCTTCCTACATATTCACCACCAACATACATTTTACGAAAAAATAAAATATACATATATGTGTATTATTATTTTTTTTTTGTGGATAAGATATGATGAGAATGCAAATGGTTAGATGATGCATGCAAACACACAACGGCAAACAAAACATAATAAAAATAATGCAAACATAGAAAAACAAAACAACAAAAAAAACAAACAATTATCATGAAAATTCAAGAAACCCAGGTTCATAGGTTCGACGTAGGGGGCTCTCGGGAGCCAACCTTTATATGGGGGGTCTAAAAGGTCTCATGGGGTCGTTCGTAGCCTCCGAGACTTTTCGTCTCTTCGGATTTTGGAACAACTCATTTTATCCATGAGGTTCGAATTTTTGGGTAGGTTCCCGGAGAGATCAGCTAAGTATCCAGTCCAGCCCTCCACAAAGTCTAGCTTCGTTTCGGACCTTTCCAAATACCTAACCCACTCCGAGTGGAGTTATCAGTGAGATTCGTAAGGCGATTCATGTCCCCTTTTGGTCTCAAAGTTAACTCCCACATTTAAGGTTTAACCGACATAAAAATAGAGCAAATATATATAAAAAAAAAAAAATAAAAGCAGATATTTTCAGGCAGATAAAAAACATAAAACAAATAAACAAATAATACATTTATTAAAAGATGAACCTCCCCCAAACCCTAATTGTGGCAAATTGCCATCCCTACAGTGCGCCACAAACCAAATCACAAACCTAACCCTAAACCCTCTCAAGCCTTAAGGAGCATAATAATTCACTAAAAGTGTTGTCCCCAGCAGAGTCGCCAGCTGTAGCAACCTGCCTAAAAATTTAACTTAGAGAGTCGCCACCTATTCTGAAGGGCGAATAGGAAACCCTACGCAGTATAGAGATCAGGGTAAGTTATTATAATCAGGCTGAGGGAAGGTGTTAGGCACCCTCAGCCCTTTCCTAAAGGCTAATGTTCAAAGATTGGGGTTGCATGGCGGGGTTTATAAAGAAATATGGCAAACAGAATTATAAGGACCTGATTAAGAATTTTGAAGAGGGGGACTCGCCTTGTTGCCAAGTGCCTACGTACCTCCTTAGGGAGGATCAGAGTCTACGTAGTTCGGGAAGGGTTGTACGCCATTTAGAGTTGGAATTTGATTTGATATGTGTTTTTTAGAGGCTTTTTAGTTAGCCTATCGCAGTTTGTTTTGTCTTGTAATTTGAATGGATTATAGAATGATTTTTAGGGTTTGGGCGTACAACCCTGATTTGGCACAATTAACCGCAATGATCAATAGGTTTGATCATCATAGTTAAAAGATTAAGGATTTGCATTGTTACCAATTCAAATCGATTAATTCGATTATCACTAATAACAACTTATTGTATTTTATTACTTTATAAATTGGCGTTTTATATTGTTACCTCTCATAATCGATTAATACGACTACAAATAATAACAAATTAAATTAAACAATATGGCAAGATTAATCACCACAATCAATAAGATGATTGCAGCCATTTAATCGAATTTAGTTGGATTTTATTTTAATTAAAATGGTACTTTAATTATTTTTATTGTTAACCACAGCGATTAATCGATTTAATCGGCGCAAATAACAAATTAAAAATATTTAATAGAAATGTCATATTCTTATTCTATGAATAAAATAATTTTAATATAATTATCAAAACTAATATTTTAATTTCAAGAAAACAAATTAATTAGATTTTTAATAAGTTTTTTTTTTATGAGGTTTTATTCAGTGTGGTAGTTAATAAGGACTATGGTGTGTGGAACCAGCCTGGGGCGTTAGATCTAGGTTGGGGTGAGAATCAAGGGTCAGATTATGAGGGTACATGCTGAGGCTTAAGGCTGTGGACGCATGGGATTACGTGGAAACAAATCCAGAAAAATATATGATGGAGGGAGGGCTCGAACCTGCGACCCTCCACTCCCAGAAGCGCTTACTAACCAACTGAGCTGAACCAGTCACGCGTATAACAAACGCATTCAAAACACAATATATCAAACCAACGCTCATTAAGGGAAACGCGCGCCAAATTTTGAATTGGCGAACCAGGCTGTGACAACTCATCGTCACCTTCCCCAGACCTGCAAAAGACTGCACATATTGCTACGATTTTACTACGAAAACGTTCGTAGCAAACCCCCCCTACGAAAATAGCGAATAGCTCCCTCCCCAATATAAATGTGGCGCACCTGTTCCAAAAGTTTCGTATAGACGGTACGAACTCAATCACGCAATCAATTTAGCCTAATTTTAACTCTAGTAAAAAGCCCTAAATTAAACCCTAAAACCTTCAACCGGTCATCAATGGCAGAACGCGATTAACACGCGCAAACTTCATAAAACCAGTCCAGAAACAACCAATACATTGAGACAAACACGAATATGCAAATAGATTTCAGTGAGGATGCATATATTGTTCAAATCGAAAGGATTTTCAGAACGACTTACCTGGGCAAATACGAGGTATTTCTGGGGGTGTTGAAGTAGTGCTCCTATCCAAACACGTTCAGAATCAACCAAGGAAGCTTTTAGGACCTTTGAATCTCCTTGATTCCTCTTAATTTGCAAAAATCGACTTTGAGTTTCTTGAAGATTCTTTGCTCTTACCCCTTGCTTCTGATCCGGCTCTCTCCAACCCTTATTCCCTTGGTTTATGTTAGGTACTTATAGGCAACGATTTAGGTTAACAAAAACTTCAGAAATCAATCTTGAATCAAATCTTGCAATATTGAGAAAATTGATTTGATTTCTTGATTTTTAAGTTACTAAACTTGGCTTCTTTTGCATCAATTCTTTCCATTTAATTTATGCACGAAAATATGATTATATTTAGTCATAAACTCTGATTGAGAATCACCCAAAATATACCTTCTATCAAATATTTGATTTTTCATTTAATTAAATCATTAAAAATTAATTTTAAATGAAATAAAATTATGTAAAATCAAATAAAATGATATAATTTATGGCATATGTTTTGGATAGCTTGTGGACCAAGTTTGGGTCATAGAATGTAGGCCCATTTGTAAGAATTTCACTTTTGAACCCTCCTTTTTTCACATTTGGTCCCTCAAACTCACCTGACTTTGATCAAGCATATCTCTTTCAATTTTTAAGCTATGAGGGAGATCTAATACTTTTTAGAAACCTCAAGAGGTCCTCTATAAGTCACTTTGGAATATATTTTTCATTTGAAGCTTTTATCTTGACCATATTCTCTTTGGGGAAACACTGTTTCTGAAGGATGCCTGAAAATGACCTATAACTGTTTTGCTTTGTATCTCTTAAATGAAGCACTTTTGGCCTTGGCTTGTGAGACACAAAGTTGTAGAGAATTCAATTTCCTTCAAAATAGGCTTTGAGTGGGGAATTTCTGAGGTTCCATGTGAAAGTTATGCCCAGTCAAAGTTGGGTTGACTTTCTCCTAAGAAAACCCTAATTTGAACCTTTTTGTATTTGTTCATCTCTGAGTTTCTATTAATGGAATCATGATCAATTCTTGATCAAATGATGGTTATGCACCCCATACTTGATGTTTGCCCAATGATTATGGTTTGAATCATGCCTTGGTTGTGATTGACCTTTCAGTTTGAATCAGTTGACTGTGAATTATCTGAGTCATTTGAATGAGCCATGTCTTGAGATTTGAACTTGCCTTTGTTATGAGAGAAGTATGGGAGGTAAATTTTGGGGTATGACACTTAGATCTGAAGGTAGATCATTAAGGAACCGTCCAAGGTATCGACTTAGATCTGAAGGTTTTGAAGTTGTCTATTCGACTGTGGTATAGCCTGGAAATGTCAGAATGAGTCACCATTAGACCGTATCTACTTTGCTTGTTTAGAGTTGATAAGTTGTTTGGAAAGAGAGATCCCTTTAGAATGAATCTTTGGTTTGATTATATCTGAGAGGAATGCTCGTCCGAACAGAACCCGAGGGAATACTGCATGTGATTGAGAATAACTTACTGAGGATATTCGTCCACCTGAAAAACCAAGTTAGTGACATGCAATGTCATGATGTATGTAATGTATATGTTGAGATTCTCAACCTAAATGAGAACTGTGCATGTTATGTATGCGTTTGTCATGAAACATTATATGCTATGTATGAATATGCGTATGATGTATGATGTATGGACATGACTTATGCAGTTTAGAGCGTATCAAACTTCTGGTTGGGAAAATAAATCCCTGCTTGTTATTTCGGAAACGATGACATTATGACCGTTGATGATCTTTGCTATCTTGTTCGACTATACTCAGCTGGGGAACTTCCTTACGGACCCGGATGCTCTGTTGAGGGATCTTTGACTACCGCTTGGGGATGAAGGTAACTTGAAGGTTCTGATTTTGATGCACCTTGACTGGGAATAAGAGAGATGGGTATTCCTCCGATGCACTATTTGATCAAGCCTTGATGTGGAAGATCACACCTTCTGGGGATAGTGATCTTGAACAGCCCTGCTGGGGAACGAAGAGCAATTGTCCGATGTAATATCTATCCAAGCTTTGAGATAAGGCTTTTTGAGTCATTTTGTTGGAGAGAAAAATCTCATCGAGGATTATGCTGAGAAATGTATTTCTGTTGGGGAACTATTTCTTCTGATGCCCGTACTCGGTGTCGGTGATGAAACACTCAGTCGGGGAATTAATTGGGTCTTGCTTATCCGGAGATAACTCCTTGAAAATTGCTCTGTGGGGGATATTCCCATGTTGCTGGTTTCGGGATGACGTCCAGATGATTGGGACATTACCTGAATGCTATTCCTGTTTTTTTATATAAACATCAATTATATTCAAATGCATATGTTCATTCAAAATTATCATTGGGATGTTTACGTATTCAAAACAGAAAAAATGAAAACATTGATTTTGAGCATGAACTGTATTAATTTGAAAGAGAGCCGTAATAGGCAGATTAGTACAAGGAGACAAAAATCCTAGTAGTAGGAATTTGTCATAAAACTTTGAAAAGTACTTATAAAGGGAAATAGCTATGTGAAAACAATCCAGTCAAGTTTCAACTCTTCTATTGCCAATCTGTCTTTGAGTATCTCATCCCTCACTTGTTGGAAGAAAATGATTGGACTGATTGGTGTCTTTGATGTGTTGAACCTTGAAGGTGAGTAGGTAGCCAAACGGGACATAGTCGTACGCTTTATTCCCTAACTTTTGCCTAGGCTGCCTTTTCAGGTTTTCAGCCTACCGGGATAATTATTATTTTTTTAGTCTCTAATTTTTGCCTGGATCGCCCTTTCAGGTTTTCAATCCACCGAGACGCTCATTTTTACCTAAGTCGCCCTTTCAGGTTTTCAACTTAGCGAGCTTTTCTTTAAGCGGAGTACTTTTTGACTATGTCCGCATTTGCAGGGTGTGGGAAATCCTCGCCATCCATAGTGGTAAGCAACATGGCTCCACCGGAGAATACCTTCTTGATTACAAATGGTCCCTCATAAGTGGGAGTCCACTTGCCCCTGGGGTCACCCCGTGGTAAGACGATGCGTTTTACAACCAAATCACCGATTTGATATGTCTGACTCCTGACTTTCTTGTTGAAGGCTTTGATCATACGTTTCTGGTACAACTGACCATGACAAATAGCCGCAAGCCTCTTCTCATCAATCAAGTTTATCTGGTCCAACCGAGTCTGAATCCAATCGTCTTCGTCTAGGTTGGATTCTTTCATAATCCTTAGGGAAGGAATCTGAATTTCAATTGGAAGAACTGCCTCCATACCATAGACTAAGGAAAATGGAGTTGCCCCTGTTGAAGTACGCGCTGATGTGCGATAACCATGAAGAGCAAAAGGTAACATCTCATGCCAGTCTTTGTAGGTTACTGTCATCTTTTGTATGATCTTCTTGATGTTCTTGTTGGCAGCTTCCACGGCGCCATTCATCTTTGGTCGATATGGGGATGAATTATGATGTTTGATCTGGAACTGCGTGCAGAGTTTGGTAATCATCCTGTTATTTAAATTTGTGCCATTGTCTGTGATGATCCTTTCAGGGATGCCATACCGACAAACGAGATTGTGCTTGATAAACCGGGCAACCACATTCTTGGTGACAGAAGCAAACGAGGCTGCCTCTACGCATTTTGTGAAGTAGTCAATAGCGACCAGGATAAAACGATGTCCGTTGGAGGCAATAGGCTTGATTTCTCCAATCATATCAATACCCCACATTGCAAAAGGCCAAGGAGCTGTCAGAACGTTTAATGGGACTGGAGGTACATGTACTTTGTCGGCATATATCTGGCATTTGTGACAAGTTCTGGAGTGATGATGGCAGTCTGTCTCCATGGTAGACCAGTAGTAACCTGCTCTCAGAATCTTTTTAGCCATTGTATGTCCACTTGAATGAGTACCAAAGGCACCATCGTGTATATCTTCCATAATCTGTTCCGCTTCCTTCTTGTTCACACAACGAAGCAGAGTCGAGTCATGGTTGCGTTTGTATAGGATTCCATTACTTAGAAAGAATTTGGCAGCAAATCTTCTTAGAAACTTTCTATCGTTAATGGATGCCCCTTCAGGGTACTCTTGGGTTTTGAGATATCTTTTTACTTCATGGAACCATGGTTTTTCTTCCACTCCTTCGGTATCAATCTCATTGCAATAGGCTGGTTCATCCTGTCTGTAAATGGTGATCATTGGCGCCTCATTATCCCACCTGACTTTGAACATAGATGACATGGTAGCTAAGGCATCAGCCAGTTGATTTTCTTCTCGCGGGATATGTTCAAAAGTGATTTCTTCAAAGTAAGGAATCAAACTCAGCACATATTCTTTGTAAGGAATTAGATTCGGGTGCTTCGTGTCCCATTCCCCTTTAACTTGATAAATTACAAGGGCCGAGTCTCCGTAGACCTCCAAGAACTTGATTCTCAAATCAATTGCAGCTTTGAGACCCTGAATATATGCTTCATACTCGGCTATATTATTAGTGCAGTTGAAACATAATCTGGAAGTGAATGGTGTATGTCCTCCTGCAGGAGAAATGATCACAACTCCGATGCCATTGCCAAGCGCATTAGAGGCTCCATCAAAAACCATAGTCCATCGGGATCCTGGCTCGGGTCCTTCCTCCGGTCCAGGTTGTTCGTAGTCAGTAACTAGCATAATATCTTCATCTGGGAAATCAAAGTTCAATGCTTGATAATCATCCACTGCTTGATGAGCCAAATGATCGGCTACCACACTTCCTTTGATTGCCTTTTGCAAAGTGTACTGGATGTCATACTCTGTTAGGATCATTTGCCATCTTGCTATTCTTCCAGAGAGAGCAGGTTTTTCGAACACATATTTGATAGGATCCATTTTGGAGATCAGTAAAGTGGTATGGTTTAGCATATACTATCTTAGTTGGCGAGCCGCCCATGCCAAGGCACATCAAGTTTTCTCGAGCAGTGAGTACCTTGTTTCACAATCGGTAAACTTTTTGCTAAGATAGTAGATTGCATGCTCTTTTCGGCCAGACTCGTCATGTTGCCCCAGTACACACCCCATTGAATCTTCTAACACTGTTAGGTACATTATCAGAGGTCTTCCTTCCACTGGCGGTAACAAGATTGGTGGTTTTTGAAGATATTCTTTGATCTTGTCAAAGGCTAATTGGCATTTGTCGTTCCATCTTTCTACTTGATCTTTCTTCAACAACTTGAAGATTGGCACACAAGTAGTAGTCATATGGGTAATAAATCTGGCGATGTAGTTCAGACGTCCCAAGAATCCTCGGACTTGTTTCTCGGTACGGGGTATGGGCATTTCTTGAATGGCTTTGACCTTGGCAGGATCAACTTCAATACCCTTGCTGCTGACTATGAAACCCAAGAGCTTACCGGATCTTACTCCAAAGGTACACTTGTTCGGATTCAGTCGCAACCTGTACTTCCTGAGTCTGTCAAACATCTTGTGCAGATGACCCAGATGTTCTTCTTCGATGTTGGACTTTGCAATCATATCATCCACATAAACCTCTATTTCCTGATGAATCATATCATGGAACAGAGCTACCATTGCACGCTGATACGTTGCTCCTGCATTCTTTAAACCAAAGGGCATTACTTTGTAACAAAAGGTTCCCTAGGGTGTTGTGAAGGTTGTCTTTTCCATGTCTTCGGGCGCCATCTTTATTTGATTGTAACCTGAGAATCCGTCCATAAAGGAAAATACCTTGCATTGCGCAGTATTGTCAACCCGTACATCGATGTGAGGTAAAGGGAAATCATCCTTGGGGCTTGCCCGATTTAGATCTCTGTAGTCTACACACATTCTGACTTTCCCGTCTTTTTTAGGCACAGGCACGATGTTAGCTATCCATGGAGGATAACTCACAACTTTTAGAAAACCGGCGTTGAATTGCTTCTCAACCTCGTCTTTAATCTTTTTGGACATGTCGGGCCTACTTCTTCGCAGCTTCTGCTTAACTGGAGTGCTACCTTCTTTGATTGGCAGGCGATGGACCACAATATCCGTGTCGAGGCCAGGCATATCTTCATAGGACCAAGCGAATATCTCGACGTAGTCTTGTAACATTTGAATCAGTCTTTGCTTGACACTGTCTTCTAAATCAGCCCCTATCTTGACTTATTTCTTTTCTTCGTCACTGCCCAGGTTGATAACCGCAATTGGCTCTTCATGCGGCTGTATAGTCCTTTCTTTTTGTTCTAATAGCCTTGCAAGTTCCCTAGGTACTTCATAATCTTCCTCACTTTCGTCCTCAGTTTGGTAGATCGGATTTTCAAAGTCATGACTGGCAATAGCATAATCGTTATCAACAGGATCCAGAGTGAATGTGAATCTGCATTTATTATGTGGGTGTGTGTAAGAACACATAGCTATTTGAAAATGAATAAAGTAAAGAAAGAAACAAAAAGGATCGCAAAATTTGAATATGCAAACGTCCCATGATTTTATTGAATGAACATATGATCATGGTATGACAAACCCTTATAAAAAGGACCAGTGTGCTTCGGGCAAGGCACCTGGCTTTTAAGTTCATGGTTCGATAGTACAGGAACCATTTTTATTTTTGAACATATAAACAACGAAAACAGGAAATTGCATTTACTCCTGATCAAAGGAGATAACATCTTCAGCTTCCCAGTTGTTCAATCCATTGTTGTGAGTAGGGAATATCCAGTTGCTCCAGTTGCAGTTGTTTTCTTCGTCTTCCACAGCATTGACTTCTTTGGTGATGAGATGAGCTGTTGATCCTTCAGGATGAGCAAGATGCTCTGCTGGATATGAGAGCCCAGGCGGAGGTACCTCTGTTGGCTGTGAGAGATACTCGATAAGATCGTCCCATCCAGTTGGGATGATGTCTTTGATAGAGACTTGTGCACTCTGGGGAGCAGTGTACTTCACCAGAAAATCATTTTCGCCATTTGGTGTTTCCCAGACTTCTTCAGGAGTGACAGGGCTTGTGAGTGTCATATTGTCTTCGAAATGTTCATCCCATCCAGTTGGGGTAATGTCTTCGATAGCGATTTGCGAGCTCAGGGGAGCGGAATACTTCACCATAAAGTCATACTCGCCACTTGGTTCTCCTAGTGTATCCCATACTTCTCTTGGAATAAGTGGACTTTGGTATTGCTTAGCAATGGAACCAATGATACTTATGTCATCTTCGAACTGATCATCCCATCCAGTTGGGACAATGTCTTCAACGGCAATCAAAGAACTCTGAGGAGCAGTGTACTTCACTAGAAAGTCGTACTTACCGCTTGGTTCTCCCAAAGTATCCCAAAATTCCTTGGAAACGGGTGGAACTTCATTTGGATATTGCTTAGTAATATGGTTCGAGATCACTTCGTCGTCTTCAATAGCATTTACTCCTTGGCTGATAAAATGGGACATTAATCCTCCAGAACGAGGACTTTGATCATTCTTCTGAGTTCCATTAGCATAGCCCAGGCCTAGCTTATCGAGCTTGTAAGGTACGTCAAGGAGTTGTCCCCACACTATGCAACCACCCTCTTCGATCATAGCCTTAGCATCTTTGAGAGAAGCCATTGTTGGAGTTATTCTTGTAGTAGGAGTAGCAGAAATATGTTTGGCAGTAGAGATGGCTGGAGGGACTACCTCAAAATATTGGCAGGGAGTTTCGATGAATTCACCATCCATCTCAACAAACTTGGAGTTACTTAGGTGGCTAACCACATATTCTTCTTCACCATGAACCGTGACGACCTTGCCTTTTATAGGATATTTTAACTTCTGATGCAGGGTAGAAGTTACAGCGCTTGCCCCATGTATCCAAGGGCGTCCTAGTAAACAGGAGTATGCTGGATGAATTTCCATCACGTAAAAGGTAGAATCAAAGATCTGAGAGCCCACTGTGATTGGGATCTTAACTTCTCCGTATACTGTTCTTGTTGACCCGTCAAAGGCTCTTACCACAACATCGCTAGGTTGTAACACAACTCCTTCGAAGTCAAGTTTTTCCAGTACTACCTTTGGTAACACATTTAATGAGGAACCATTGTCTACCAGCACATGAGACAAAGTGGTGCCGTTACATTCAATAGAAATGTGCAGGGCTTTATTGTGATTTTTCCCAGCAGGTGTCAAATTAGCATCAGAGAAACCGAGACCGTTATCCACTGTTAGACTGGCAACACAATTTTCAAATTGGTCGACTGAAATCTCCTGTGGTACATGTCCAGCTTTCAAGAATTTCATCAGGGCCTTGGCATGAGCTTCTGAATACTTCAACAGAGATAACATTGAAATCTTTGAGGCAGTGTGCCCCAGTTGTTCAACAATATTGTAATCACTTTTGCAGATGATTTTCAATATCTCCTCCATTTCTTGCCTCGTTGGATCTTCAACAGTGACTTCAACAGGTACTTGAACTGGTTCAATTAGTGGCTCTTTGCCTCGAGCATTGACATCTTGATTAGGAATTGGGACCTGGACTGGAATAGTAGTAACATTTGGAGAAATTTCTGGTGAAAAGATCCTTCCACTTCTTGAAATCTTACTAGTTCCCACAATATTATCAACAGCTGGATTAGTAAAATTCACGGCCTCTTCAGTCAAGGTGTCTTGTTTAACTCATGGACATAAACATTAGCGCCATAACTCCATGGGACAGCTTTTTCTGAGGAATATGGAAATGGAGCCGGATTGGTGATGATTACAGATGCCACTCTGGGTGCAGCAAAAATTTTGAAGGGAGCCTTGGTAGGGATTTTCAATGGTATGTTAGAAACCACTGAGATGTCCTCTATCTTCATCCCATTTGAAAAAACTTCGCACAAATTGTCTATAGAAGGGAGTTTCTCAAACATAATGATACGACGATCCATCCACTTTTGAATTCCTCTTTTCAGATTTTCACAACCATTGGGTAGGTGTGCGCAATAAAAGCAATCAGGGTCACAACCTGGAAATAAACCAGCTTGTATTAGCTTTCTTTTGATTTCAAGGAGCGGAGTTGACAGTTCTCTCACATCATAGATATAAACAGTGTCCATGATAGCATTAATGGTCTTGTCGTGTTTTGGCATAGGCGCTGTGATGACATTTGGAGTCTGTGGAGGATCGAATTCAATTTCCCCAGCATCTATCATGTCTTGGATTTTATTTTTCAGGGCCCAACAGTGATTTGCGTCATGTCCTGGACAGTTGGAATGGTATGCACATGTTGCGTCGGGGCGATAACTAAGAGAGGAAGTGTTAACATTCTTCGGAGGATCCTTCAATGTAATCAGATTTGCCTTTAACAAGTGCTGCAATGCTTGAGAGATTGGCATATTGATTTTGGTGAATTTTCTTCTTGGTGCATCTGGTCGACGCATATACTTCGGCGGTTGCTCTTTTTGAGGTGCAGGTGCAGAGATCAGAACAGCCCCTACAGATTGGTGATGCTCACTTTTGTTGCGACTTTTCTGACTATGCACTGTATTGACTTCATTTCTCCCACTGATGGGCCTCTTCGTAGTACCAGAGGAGGAGCCTACTTGAATTTTTCCACTTTGAATGCCACTTTCGACACGCTCTCCAGTTAATATCAGGTCAGTGAAACCTGACGACGAGCTTCCCAGCAAATGACTGTAAAAAGGGCCAGTTAAAGTGCCCATGAACATGTCGACCAGCTCGCGATCAGATAAGGGAGGTTGAACCCTTCCAGCTAGATCTCTCCACTTTTGTGCATACTCTTTGAAACTTTCTTTTGGTGCCATGGTCATGCCCCATAGTTGAGTACGGGTTGGTGCAAGGTCAGCGTTGTATTGATACTGTTTGTAGAAAGCAGCAGCCAGATCTTCCCAAGTGTGAACTTTTGCACTTTCCAGTTGGTAGTACCACTCGAGTTGTGTACCCGACAGACTTTCCTGGAAGAAATGAATCCACAATTTGTTATCTGCTGTATGAGGTAGTATCTTTCTCACATAGGACCTTAGATGCAGCTTTGGGCAAGAGACTCCATCATACTTTGCAAAGACAGGAACTTTGAACTTTGGAGGAATAACAACATCTGAGACTAGTCCAAGATCGTTGAAGTCTAAACCAGGTATTTTTTGTATCTCCATAGCTTTCATGCGTTCTTCCAACTGCTGGTATTTGCTATCACCCTGTTCGTCATCGGAATGATAATCTTCTTCGTTAGCAGAGAGGGAGAGTTTGGCAGAACCCTGGTGGCTGTGATTGTCTTCCTGATCACCTTCACCTACTACTTCAGGGATTGGCGCCTTTTTGGGCATCCTGGCTGGGACTCTGACTTTCCTCACGAGGTGGCTTAAACCTACAGATCCCTTGGGCTTCTTTTTCTTCTTGGTCATCAGGGCTTTCAGTTTCTGTTACCCCTTTGCTAGCTCCAAAATTGCTATCTGAACTTAGGCGTTTTGTGCCTCGAGATTCTTGATGCTTGTTTCGGAATGCATCCCTTCTAACTGAAATAAACAACGAGGAGATGAGAAACCTGTTATGTGAACCTGTTATGCAATGTTTATGAATGAAATGTATATGCAATGTTTTGAAGGATCTTAGAATTTAAATTTGTTTAAACAAAAGAGAAACAAACATTTATTAGTCAAACATTTTATTTCTTTTTTCTTTTCTTTTTTTTCTTTTTTTTTCTTTGCCTCTTTCGGGCTTACAAGATAAAGCAAAAAATAAAGAAAATAAAGGATTCTTCAAGCCTCCCATGGACGCTTTCTCTTTGCACCCAGGAACGTGTTGATCTGCTGTTCTTCATGGAGTTGTCTGGTGAGCTCCAACACTTTCCTCTCATAGTCTTGACAGTGTGCTTTGAAGGTGTCCCTTTCTCCTTTTAGTTGAACCCAAGATTTTTGCAACTCTTCCAGGTCAGTTGGCATGTCCGGATGTAGAATAACTCGAGGTTCTTCCCTTTCGACTTCTGGCTTAGTAGTCACAAGTAGGATAGCGGGATATGGCATGATGAACTTTTGAGCACGAGCACGCACCCATTTGAGGTAAGGCTCCATGGGAATAGAATTCCATTGTCCTAAAGACTTGCTTTCTACTTTGTAGACACTGCCCCAAGTATGTATAAACCTTCATCGTAATCTTTGGGAATCATTTTCGTAGTCGAACACAATAACGTGGATGATCATGTCGTGAGGACCATTTCTTCATGCATATCCAAATTGGCGCAAAGCTAAAGAGGGATTGTAGGTGATGCCTCCCCTAATGCCAAGGAGTGGCACATTAGGGTACTCCCCACAATGGTCAATAAGAGTGATGTCTTCTTGAAAGAAGTTGTTCCACCGGATATCTGAATGAGACAAAGACATAATCCTGCGAGACCATTGCATCCTTTGCTCGTTTCTCAACATTGATCGGGGAAGGTGTGATGTAAACCATCCAGCCAGTAGTGGTACACAACACATAAGAGTTCCTCGCTTTTTCATGGTACGAGTGTGTAGAGAATGTAGAATGTCTCCCAGCAAAGTAGGTACCGGATTGCGGGTTAAGAAAATGTTGATAGCGTGCACACTTATGAATTGGTCGGGATTAGGGAATAAAACCAACCCATAAATCAAAAGAGCCGCAACTTCTTCAAAAGCTTGGTAACTCCTATCTTTTAATAGTGATCGAGCCTTTCCCATTAAGAACTTAGCAAGCAAACCCTTGACTCCACTCTTTGTTTCCCAATTAGACTCGATTTCTGACTTTCGTAAATGTAAGGCAGCAGCAATGATTTCAGGCTTTGGGATCTTTTCTAAACCAGTGAAAGGTAATTGATCTCGAACAGGTAGCCCAATTAGTTCAGAGAAATCCTCCAAGGTGGGTACTAGCTGGTAATCAGGAAATGTAAAACAATGATGTTCGGGATCAAAGAATTGGAATAGGACCCGTATCATGTCTTCTTCAAATTTTGAGGTAACCAAATGGAGTAGGTGACCGTGCCTTTTGGTGAATTGAGCATTTCTGGGAAATTCTGATATTAATTCCTTAAGTTCAGATGGTACTGTTGAGATGTTGATTCGGATATAATCTCTGGTAGCGGGAGCCATTACCTGCAACAACAGAACAAAGGTAAACTCTTCGATCCTCGAAATGATTAGTGAGAAAATGATATGTTTATGATGTTTATGATGTTATGATGTCAAACATGTGGAAAACACAAACAAATCACACAATAGCCTTAGGTTTAAAGGCTTGCACGAGGTTCATAGGTGATACCCTCCCCACTAAAGTTGAGTTGGTTTAAACCTGTCTTAGAATGGTATTCGGGTTCTATGATCCTTGGAGACAACATTTCAATACAGCACTCGGACGGCCGACCAAAACATTCCTCGAGGATAACCAACTTTGATCAATTTCAAAGCCAATCACTTAATAGGCCATAGGTCAAGTTCAACTAAAGGTTCTAAGGAAAATCAGTGCTTGATGACATTTCGGAAGCCTAACATACTCCTTGATCGTTTTCAAGGGATATCAGTACAGACCAAAGTGTCGCACTAACGGTGACTACCAGATCAACCATATCGGTACATGCCGTATGGTTTCCTTGGTCTATTGTCACATACTTAAGGTATCTCGAGATTCAGGTTAGAATCTTTCACACAAGTAAATACCCAAACAAACCTTTGAAAAAAATAGAGCAAACAAGACAAGCAATTGAAAACATCGAAGTGATCTAAACTCTAAGGTAACCCCCTTTTAAAAACATTTTGTTTTTTTTGGTTTTTTTTTTGAAATCCCCAGCAGAGTCGCCAGTTCTGTCGCCTCGGTTTTTTTGTGGGATGCGAACTGACTCTTCTTTTATTTTTGAGTTGTGAAAATCAGAGAGTCGCCACCGACTTTTATTTTATCCAATTAAGGAAAGGTTTATAAAAGAAACAGAAAAAGACCTTAAAGAGATTTTGGGTTCGGGGGTAAGTTATACAAAGGGAAGGTGTTAGCACCCTTTGTATCCATGGTTATCCATGGGCTCTTAATTGCTTAGCTCACTTGTTTGAATTGCTTGAAATGCTTGTATGTGGTTTTAAATATTTTGTAGGAATTAACTTTGTAATGATCCTTGTGCGGATGTATACAAAGTGTTTATCTTTCGAAAGATATTTTGATGGTTTGAAAAAGATTTTTAACTTCGTAATGATCCTTGTTTGGATATATACAAAGTGTTGTCTTTTTGAAAGTTTGTTTTGAAATAAACAGTGATGTGTAAGAACTTTCGTTGTTTTTTGATTGAGCAAGCAATTAGGAGGTATACCCTAAGTTTATAAGGTTCTTTCCTATTTCTTTAGAAAATTTTCCTTGACTGGATACAGAAGAAAAATTTGAATTGTATTTGAAACAGTAGAATTGATTTTGAAAAGAGTAATAGAGGGATTACCCTAAGAGGTGCAAGTGTGATTGTGTTTTGTTTTCAGATATGTTATCTTTGAGATTAGTGATCTAGCGCTTCAATTTTTATTCTTGTCATACATGCAGTTTTATATGTACAGGAATTAAAGTGCAGGAATGTAAAATGCGGAAAGTAAATCTACGCTATTACATCGATTGTGTGAGAAATGTAAACTACGCTATTTACATGAATTTGACAACCTATACACTTATCTATGAATTTAAATGGCAATAAGATAAAGGGAAAATATTTTTGGATTTTTGGATGGTTGATTTTAATTAAATTTAATGCCTAATTAAGTTAATTAAAAGGTCAAGAATTAGAAATAAAATTTAAACCTAAAAAATTAAATCTAAAATATGTCCAAATTGTTTATTAGTTAATTTTAAAATAAAATTAATTTTTTTTGTGATTTTTGAAATGTTTTTGAAATTATTAAGTTAATTAACATATAATTATACAAATAATTATACACATAAATTAAACTTAAAGATAAAAATATTCTAATTATGTACAAAATTTGTTCATGATATGTAAACTTAATTTAGAAAAAGAAATATATTTTTTTTCTTCTGATTTTTTGATAGGTTAGATATAATTAAAAGATAAATATATAAATATTATCTAATTAATTAAACAAAATATTTTAATTATGAAGAAATATAAAATATTTTCATGTCAAAAATTAATTAAACATTTTATCAATCTAAAAGTGAAATTAAAATTATTTTTGGATTTTTGAAAGTATTTTTAATTAATTATGCAAGAAAAAACAAATTAATTAAGAAAATACTAATATATATGATCCAGCATGGCAGACCCTAAGGGTCTATGGTGAGCCTGCAAGGCAAGGAGCGTTAGATGAGGGGATCAGATTGATCTGATGGACACGGATGCATGGCACATGGCAATAGCTTAGAAAGCGAAGCACCAGATCTGGGGGCAAAACAAAACGCACGTTTTTCAAACTGGCCAATCAGATGGCGCCACGCAGTCACCTTCAACCTCCAGCCCGTCGCCTTAGGTCTGTAACCGTAGGTAAAGGTTTTACCTACAGTTTTTGTCCGTCGCTACAAACCTGCAACCTATCAAAACTCCACACAAGCATTAAAAATTTATTGTGAGACCATGGTTGAGCTCGTATGGGTCTCACGAACTCAATAGAACCATTAATTTCCTGAAATTTTGCCTAAAACGAAGAACCCCAAAATAGAGCTCGAGAACCCTAAAATGGTAAGTGCTTCAAACGTCCATTAAAATCAAATTAAAGTTCCAGAAACGATCAGAGCATCTAACCAAACACAAGTATGCAATTACATCTTGTTAAATATGCATGTATGATTATATTTTTGTAGGTTTTTGTTTGAACAAAGCGTGAGCTATGGAGCTTGATTTAGGAGGTTTTGATTGATGGAAATGATTGGGATAGTTTCAGAATTACTTGAGGAACGTGTTTGGATGATTATTTGCACTTGAATCTAGCTTAAACTCAAAATTCGAATTTTAAATTTCTTTGAAATTTTCAAGTTTGATACAAGTATGTTTCTGGTTCAGAATTCGTGTGTGTGTGTGTTGCTGATGGACTCAAGCTATTATATAGGCAAGATTAAGTGCTTAGAACTTAAGCAACCATGCTTTTCTTCCATACTTGAGTGCCTTTGAAATTTTGAATTTTTTATGAATAAAAGCTTTGAAAGTCTTGGCCATGGCTTCAATTTTCTTCACCCCTCTTGCCATAGGTCTTCTGTACCTCTATGCTTCAGAATTTGGATCAAACTTGGTGACTCAAGCTAAAGACAAAGCATTGGATCATTATCTTGGATCATTTCTTTTTTAATTTAACTTTAAATGAAGTAAAATTAAATCAAAAAAGAAATAAAAATGTTATGGGCCTAATGTTGGTCGTGGGAGGCCTTAAACATTATTAGGAACATGTTTGGATCACAAATGCTTGGGCCCTTTTGGAAAAAAAACAATTTTGATCAATGTTGGTTTCATGCATTTTTCCCAAAACATGACCAACTTCAACAAGGCATAACTCCCTCAATTTTGATCATATGAAGAAGTTCTTGTACTTTTTAGAAACCTCAAGATGTCCTCTACAAGCTACTTTGGAAGCTTTTTTGCATTTGGAGAAGTTATCTTGATGTTATGAGCTTTGACAAAAAACTGTTTTTTGTTGACTTTGAAAATGACCTGTAATGTTTGAGCTCATATTTTCCAAATGGTAAATCCAATGACCATGTGACCAATTTCATTTGAAAGATTAAAAATAAGCTTTGGTTGGAATTTTTAGGATGAACGAGGAGAGAGTTATGGCCGGTCAAAGTTCAGTTGACTTTTTTAGAGAAAACCCTAATTTTGAAACTTAGAGTTTTGTCGATTTCTGAACTTTTCTTGATGAATTATGATCAACCACTGATCAAATGATGAATCTTTTGCCAAAATATGGATGCTGACAAAAAATTTCATTTTTCACTGTCTGTTGACTTTTTGGTCAAACTGGTCGTCTGTTGACTGTTTGAGCTGTTGACTGTGGGTTCGAGCGAATCGAAGTATGAAAATTTGTCTGGTGGTACTTTGAGACATATGGAGATCCATGAAATCTATTTGAGGTCTCAAAAAACTTGTTCTCCTGAAAAAAACAAAAACCCTAGTTAGACTGTTTGTGTAGGAGACAGTTAAGCGTACCTGATTTTTGTGCAGTGTTGAGTCTCTGCTGATCATGTGATTATCAGAAGACTTCTAGAACAAAAATCTTGGAATTTTTAAATGCAAAAGATTTATTTGACTGATGGTACAAACACGGAGAATCGTGCTGTCAGCGGGTTTGACTGTTAATTGGCTGTCCGGACATTAACGTAACAGTTAAAGTGAAAACTTTGAAGTTAATTTTTTTTCTTTTTGTTGTGTTAATGGTGAAAATTATTTACATGAGTTGTTAGAAAAACACAAACATAATAAATAAATAAAATATACCGTACGCGAACGAAATTACTGATAATAATCTTGAGAAGGATTTAATGCACAGAAAAATAAATATTTAACTAGCAATAAACACACATAATATTATCTCGATAATTAAGTGACAGTACAATAGACAATACAATATTTAATACTGACAGTACAAATATTACATAATATAACGAACAGTACGACAAATATAATGAACGGTACGTTATTTGAAAGTGAAAGATACGACAAACTTTAAGTACGATTAAAAACCCATGCTATAAACAACAATATATACATGTACGGGAGTGCAAGCATCCCAGGTCCGCATTTTTCAGGATTATGCAGACAAAAAAAGGACATGATCACCACAAAAACAGTGATGACCATAAGAAAAAACGTATCCGCCCACTTTGCCATTTTTGTCAGGGGAGAAGAGAAAATAATTATGAGATAGTATGATAGAAATTTGGGAGATGAGTGAAATTTGATGTGAGATTTTATGGAAGAAATGAGGGGTATCTATAGAGTGAAAAGAGGGATGGAGACGTTGGGGAATGAAGTGGTACCGTACAAAAAAGGAAAGTTTGAATGATAGTAGGTTTTGAAAAAAATACTGGTAGGGTTTGAAAAGAAAGATGTATAGAATACAGTTAGGATTTGATTTGAAAGAAAGAGATTTGAAAAGAAAGAAAGAGATTTGAAAACAATAATATAGTACAAAAATTAATGGGAAACAAAACTAATAAATAATTTAATTATTACCAGCACAGTTTGAATCCCCGGACTCTGTACCTGCAAAAATTTAATTTTGTACCAATTGCGTTAGTATTATTTATCTGAAAATAAATCTCAAATAAACAGCGTGTGAAGTGATAAACAGTATTTGGCGTTTGTGTAAGAATAAATTCAACAGCGAACCCAAAATACCGTATAAAAAATATCCTAAAAACCGAGTATTCATAAAATCAGGATATTTATGAAATAAAATCCAAGATTATATGAAACTCCCAATTTTTAGACAGAAGTCTGTTGCCTTCTTTTTTTGAAAAAAGATGCGGGCAAATTTTGGGGTATAACATCATCACAATGTGAGAGAGAAAACCCAACAGTCAACAGTTGTCTCAAAACTTCTTAGGAAATGATTATCTTGACAAATCAGGATTGATCATGGCAACAACCTTTATACTTCAAGCTATTGATTTGATCAAGGTAACTTTTGATTTACAACTTGCCCCAGAAAACATGGTCCATGAGAGGAATTTTTCAAGAGGATTCATAGAAATCCTTGACACCATAAGGAATAATTTTCCCCAGATCAACAGATTCTTAGAGAGATTTGTCAAATCTCGACGTAACTGCCCCAGATTGACTGTACTTGTCTCATTTTTTGCTCAACAAAGTCTTCAAGCTTTGCCCCACAAGTTAATAAAACATGTAAAAGCATTATACTGGGAAAACAACATGCCCCTGGCAATGTTTTAATTTACTACTGATGATCAGATGTAAACTTCCTGGATGTCAAACAAATGTTCACAAGCAGAAAAATGTTTATTCTAAGAATGATAATTAAAATGCAACAATTATGTAAGTCTTGAAATTTTATTAAAAAGATGTCGCAAAACCTTGTGAATGAATCACTGGTTAAGGAAAGACATTGATTTTTGTATGCATATGATACCAACACAAGTTTTCAGCATAACCGATAGGAGTCAGGAACGCTTTCTTGTTTAAGTATGCTTTCGAAATAAACCCTGCTTCAATTAGGACTTTTGAGGGTTGTAACATGGCCTGGTTCACGGTTTTTAGAAAAAGATTTTTAGGCTCAAAGTTTATTTAGCCCACCTCATCTTTGTGATATTCTCCAGTCCTAGGTTCAGTATACTCAACATGAGTGTTCATCTCTCAAAAGGATTTTGTGCTATTAAGGATCCAATGAAGCTTTCTTGGAGTAGCAGTCACCCCTTTTGTCATCGTGTTTTGCTGAGGGATTTTGTTTTGTGGTCCTTTATTTTCACTTTTCTTTTATTTTCCCTAACTTTTGCCTGGAGTGATTCTTTTGAATTGATCGCCCAGCGGGATGCTCTAACTTTTGCCTAAGTCACTTGGTTTCAAGTTTTTTACTTAGCAAGCTTTCTTTTCTTTCTCTTTTTTTTAGATTCTTTTGATTTGAACAAATCGTGTGACATTGACGTTGTCTTGACTTGTCGAGATGGATATGATTGCCTCTTTCCTTGGAGGATAAAGGATAAACATTGTGGTTTCACATATTCCAGTCTTTGATGTGGATATGACACGATCCTTGGTTGTCCAATCCTTTTTGAAATTTGAACACTTGGTCAAATTAACTCAAGACTACCCTGCCCCAGGTTAAAAATCAGGGTTTTTTCATTTAGAAAAGAAACTCCTACTTCAAGGCTCAAAGGGGTTAGCAAGGGATTATCTTCCTTATATCTCCGGTGTTTAGGAATTTGAAACAATGCATGTACATCATCAACAGGGTTTTATTCAAAAGCATACAACCAGAAATTTTTGCGTTTTTCATATCATCATCCTTCCTCCAATCTCTGCCTAAGTGAGAGTTTGGGAAAAGCAATTGGTATCATAATGCAAAAAAACAAATATGAGTGAAACAAATGGATTACTTCAAGACAAGCATTATCATTGTGTTATCAATAGCATTCAAAAACAAACAAGTTTCTACATGCAAACAGTGCATTGAAAAACAGGAAATATTACAAATGGAAAAGCAGTAAGAATACTATAAAAGTGAGAAGACAATCTCCATCTGGACTTATGTTGAAGGAAACATCTTTCAAACCTCAGGGCTACCACCAATAGAGCTTCATCAATGCTTCAGAAAAATATTGTTTGAACATTAGGACCCACGTCTTCAAATGACAAGACACTATTTATGACCAACTTCTGAACTTCAACTTTCAAAGCAAAGCAACCTTCCCAATTATGCCCAGGAGTACCCTTTGGCAATCTTTTCTTCCTTCATAGAAGGATTGACTTGGAGAACTAAAGCCTCAACTAGAGTAATCAGACGCTCCATACCAGCCTTCAAAGTAATCATCCCTTTGTGGAGTTCACAGATCTCTTGCTTAATGTTTTCCATCTCCTTCTTAGCATGAGTGTTGTACTGATGAGACCAAGAGAAAGAAAGTAAGACTCTGAAACACTATCAGAAGACAAGACTAAATTAAGAATGATGCATAATATGCAATACAAATGATTTGTTATTTTTTCAAGTCTCAAGAAACTTAAGAAATTATAACAATTTGCAAACATCAATGAAAGGATTACAATAGTTTCAACAATCCTAATCAAAACAAAGAGAAAGCTGATCTCAGGGTCCTATGGAACCACAACTGAAGAAAATCCAAGTTGCAACATCTTTGTGAGCTTCTTAATCTTGACTTCATAAGCTTTCTGCATCTGAGCTTTCCTAATCACCAACTTGTCAACAATACTCTTTTAAGCATCGGAAGTGAGGAAAGTCAGAAAACTCACGAACTCTCTGAGATGTCAAAATGCTAGAGGAATATAAATCCTCTTGCACTCTTCTTCGCATGCTAATGATTCGGGAAAGTAAATCACCGATATCAGGGGTCAGAGAACTAGGATAGAGTATACAGAGATCCCTCTTCAATATTGGTAGACATGATGGATAAAAGCTTTTCATTACGATCTTTGAAATCCAAAGGATTGACCACTAAATATCCAAGCTTTCTCAATTCCTTCAATTAAGGACTCTTGAAACTATTTCTGAATGTTTCTTTTTTTTTTCTTCCAAAATACATAGTCATAAGAAACCGTGATATTTGCAAATAGAATCTCTAAGTTCCTTAAAACTCAAATGAAAAAGGATATCTTTTTTTCTTGAATGCATGAATGCATGGTGTATGCATCAATCACAATCAAGAGCACACCAAGTCACACAAAATCACACGATCAAGGTTCAAAGGTTCAACGAAATGAGCATGGAGCCATGGGATTACCCAACCACAAGGTGTGTACTAAGGTGTTTTTGTACCTGTATAATGGGTTCTGAAAGTGCCCGAGGTCTGCATTCCATCTTTAGAATATTATCGGCTTAAGCAATTTACTCACAAACCAATAATATTCTGAAGAGAAACTCGCCCGAGTGTAGTATTGCGTGACAACCAATTAGGTCTACACCCAACTAGTCTCCACACTACGTCCTAAAAGGCTAAGATGGGTTAAGGGGTTCTAAGGTCCTCAGCTTTACAGACCCGATTAAAAGTAACAATGCTTTCACGACTGACTCGTTCAACACTATCACCTTTAATCAAGCCATTCTCCACTGAGTGGTGGATCTCAAGCCAACTCACGAAGGAATAACTCCACATAAGCCGAAATGACTATACCACCGCCTATCTTAATGTATACTCAAGTCCAGGTATAGGACTTATCTCTCACAGAGGAACCACCAAGCACCAAAATAAAAAGAAAAAACAAAGCAGACAAAGCACACAATAATATATACAGATAATAATATACACAGATAAACAAAAATATGCTTAACACATTTAGAGGAATTCTCCCCAGTGAAGTCGCCATTTTTCTGTAGCGGGGAAAAAATGAGATCAAAGCCATAGGTTGACTTGACTCAATATTTCAGTGAAAGTCGCCACTGCGCTTTATTGTTTCCAAAGGAAATGGGAAAATAGCAAAATAAACCCAAAGTTTATTTTTAAAACAAAAAGAGATTTTAGGTATGGGTATTGAATATACAAGGGAAAGGTTTTAAGCACCCCTCATATCTGTGGTACTTCACAGGAACCTTTTTGAAAATCTATGTTTATTAAAAGATATTGTGTGCGAAAAAAAGGGTTTGTTTGAATTTTAAAATAAGCTCGGTGTCATACCCCAAAATTTATCCATCTCATTTCACCTTTCAAAACTCATACCAAGGTTCAAGACTCAGGGACATACTCTCCTAAACAATGACCTCCTAAACTAGGGTTTTGATTTCTCTGAAGAAAATTAATAAATCAAGGTCCCCAATGGATTTCAGATGACTTATGATGTTTCAAACTATCTCCATGACAAAATTCAGGCTTCAATTCCAAGGATTGCCCAGTCAATTGCTCAAAAAGTCAACAATCGACTAGTTTGACCTAAAAGTCAACTGTGGTCAAAGTACAGTCAAAATTCTTGATTTTTTGTCAACATCCTTATTTTGAAGTATCATTCATCATTTGATCAAGGATTGATCATGATTCATCAAGGAAAGGTCATAAATCAACAAAACCTAAAGTTTCTAAATTAGGGTTTTTTGACCTAAAGTCAACTGAACTTTGACCAGCCATAACTTTCACATGGAACATACAAAATTTTTCTATCCAAAGCTCAATTTGAAGGAAATTGAATTCTCTATAACTTTGTCCCCACATGCCAAGTCTAAAAATGCTTCATTTGAGAGATATGGATCAAAAGATTATAGGTCCTTTTTGAAAGTCAACCAAAAGCAGTTTTTTGTCAAATCCCATATCATCAAGATAAAATCATCAAATAAAAAAAGCTTTTAAAGTTTCTTATAAAGGACATCTTGAGGTTTCCAAAAAGTCCTAGAACTCCTCCATATAATAAAAATTGAGGGAGATATGCCTTGTCAAAGTTGGACCATTTTAAAGGAAAAAAATGTGAAATAAAAGGCTCCAAAATGAATCGTTTTGCAAAGGGACCCAATCTTTTTTGGCCCAATCTTCATCCTCAAGTTATCCAAAGTACCAAATCTAGTTTCCACGATTTATTGAATTTTATTTAATATTATATGGATTTTTATTCATTTATAATGTAATATGATTCATATAAATCAAATAAAAATCAAAGATTTGAATTAAAAGAGATTTGCAATCAGTTTCAATCATCAAAATAGCCCATGATTTGATTCAATTTCGTGGATATGGAGATTGGAAAGAGAATGAGTGAAATTGAACCAAATTTAGAAATTTTCAATCAAGCTCCAAATCAAATATCAATCTCCTTCAAATCAAAGATTCAGTACAAAAATCTTAACCTAATGCCTTCCACTATAAGTAGACAATTGAATCAGACCTAGGGGACACGAATTCTGTGCCTCAAGAACCCTAGTCCGAGCTCCAAAGTTCAAGAAAATTTCAAACTCGAATTCAGAATTGCAGGCCGATTCAGGAGCTTTTGTTGATCCTAACACGTTCCTTGGTGTTCACTTAAGATAGCTGGATATTTGCATGCAATCAACACCTCCAGAACTACCTCCACTAAGCCAAGGTTTGTCTTGAATTTTCTTGATTCGGTTTGCATGATTCATGATACATAAACATGTTTTGATTGCATTATTTGGTTTGTTATGATGTAAGGATCGTTTCTGGATGGTTAATTGTTTGTTTGCTCACCTATAGCGAATTATGCCATTGTAGAAAACTAGGGTTTCGTTTTAGGGTTTCTTGTTACAGGTACTCTTAGGCCAAATTAAGGCCATAATTGAATTCATGAGGCCTAGACGAATTCAATGGTGGCCTCGCGAAAAATTTTCGTTGGTGTTTACATGTATTCGTAAGGACAGGGTTATAGCCATGGAGGGAACCGTCGCTATAGGTCGTTGAAGGACCTAAGACGACGGCCAGTGGTTGAAGACGAAGAGGTGTCACCCTCTTATTAGCCAGAAAACACGCGCGTTTGATTTCAAAATCCAGACGGATCATACGCTTTAAGACGCACGCGCGTATGGTGCACACTCAGCTTGCCAGCCATCAGATCATATCCTCTTCTCATCCAACGCATCCTGAAGCGCAGGCGTACCAAAGACCTTCCAGACCTCACCACACTGGATCAAAAGCTAAGTTTTTTTCAATTTTTTATTTTTAATTACATGAATACCTTTTATTTATTTTCTTTTTTTCTTTTATTATAATTCCTTTTTTGTGTTTTACTTATCTTAACAAATTAGTTTTTATACAATAATTTTATAATTATTTATTTTTTATCGAAAACTCGATTTTTCATAATTCTATCAATAATTGTTTTTTTAATATTAAAATTTAAATTTCCATATATACTGTTAATCAATTAAATAATTAGGATTTAATCCAATAATTGTTTAATTGTTATATTTAATCGATCTTTCAATTTTTTTCACTCTTTAATGGTTATTTAAAATATTAAATTATTAACTTTTGATATTTTATTTAAGCCAATTGTTAATCCTGATTTACCCCGATAAATTAGGGTTGTAGATCTTTAATGCACTAACCCTTCTCTTCTTCATTTTTAATTTTCAGGGTTGATCAAGGATCGATGAAGGCTCAAGCCATTTACCCTGAATTAATTATTTTCTTTTTTCCTTTTGCTTTCCCCTTCCCCGCAGGTGTTTATTGTAATAGCGTAGGACTTTTAAATTCTGCCTTTAATTTCTGTATTTTTTTAAAACTGCGTGGTTAGTAATCCTAGGGAGTGCAAGCCTTAAATTAACCTAGAATAATTAATTACAAGATAAAATAAATGAATTTAACCACGTGATTGTGCCACACACACACCTTTAGGGTAACCCCTCTTGTTGTTTGTTGCCTTATTATTTGCTGCCTTGTTGCCTTATTATTGTTGCCTTTAAAATAGTCAAGTCCCTCGATTCTGAGGATACCTAAAGCAAAATGTTGCCCTCAGTTCATTCATCATCAATTTTGTCCCTCGATGTTGCCTCGGTAAATGATGATTTGTCCCATTGCTAAGGTATCCTGGCCTGTTGCCTAAAGATTAAATGACTATTATATCCTTCCCTTAGACTACCTGCCCTCTTTATGGCAGGGACAATCTTGTGGCGAGCGATAATCTCGATGACCCTTCAAAATCCAATGAAAGGACTTCCTACCCCCCTATGGTATGGATAGCTCTGAAAAGCTAAAAGAACAAATTTTAAAACTTAGGGTAGTTGCTATTAATTGCTTGCTCTAAATTCAAAATCATTTTCCCACTCTTTTCAAAATCAATTTTCAAAAAGGCTACGCTTATTTACAAGCTAAAGTCCTTAAACAAAATTATTTCTCCACACTTCAAACATTTTGAAAATAAAAGTGAGCTAAGCAATTAAGAGTTCATGGATAACCATGGATACAAAGGGTGCTTAAACATTCCCTTTGTATAACCTACCCCCCGAACTCAAAATCTTTTTTTAAAGGTCTTTTTCTGTTCTTTTAGCCTTTCTATAAATTGGATAAAATAAAAGTCGATGGCGACTCTGCTGGGGATGCTTTCGAATAAAAGAAGGGTTTGTTAGAACAAGATTTGTTCTGATCAATATTCTTAGTTTTGATGATAACAAGCATATGAATATTGTATGAGATAATGTAGTACTCTAATACTATGCAATTTCCATTTCAGGAATTATATAAAGAGTATGCACAAAATCAGCGCAAGAAGCACTGACTCAGAAGGTTCAGCATGCAACATCAGAACATGGTCTGGCAAGACATCAGAAGATGGTCAAGCAGAATCAGAACATGGGTCTATGGAAGCATCAGAAGAACTTGAGATCAGAAGCAGAAGCACTGAAGTTCTCATGGTATCACGCTCAGAAGCACTTCAAGGTCAGAAGACAAGAAGATGCTCTGCACCAAGCTGTTTGACTCTGATGAAATTCAAACGTTGTTTACACAAACATCAGATCAGAAGCAATTACTAGACTGGCAGGCTACGCTGACTGACAAAAGGAACGTTAGAAGCTAATAAAGGCAACGTCAGTAGACACAGCTGAAACAAGGCTCGAGGTAGTTGACAAAAGAGTGAAACATTAAATGCAATGCTGTACGGAATACGCAAAGCATTAAATGCTCCCAACGGTCATCTTCTCAAGTGCCTATAAATATGAAGTTCTGATGAGAAGCTAAACACAACACTTGCGCACTATCCAGAATCGCTGTCAAAATCAAAAGCTTTCAAACTTCATCATCAAGCTCACTACATTGTTGTTGTAATATCTTAGTGAGATTTAAGCTTAAACTTAAGAGAAAATCACAGTTGTGATAATAGCTTTATAAGAAGCATTGTAACTCTTAAAAGAATTTATTTACATTAAGTTGTAAGAACTAGAGTGATCAGGTTGTTGATCAGTATACTCTAGCAAGTCTTAGAAGTTGTCTAAGCAGTTTGTTCCTAGAGTGATCAGGATACTCTAGAAGACTTAGCAGTTGTCTAAGTGGAAAACCATTGTAATCAAGTGTGATTAGTGGATTAAATCCTCAGGTGAGGTAAATCACTCCAAGGGGGTGGACTGGAGTAGTTTAGTTAACAACGAACCAGGATAAAAATCATTGTTCAAATTGTTTTTATCTTACAAGTTTTAAAGCTACACTTATTCAACCCCCCCCCCCTTTCTAAGTGTTTTTCTATCCTTCAATTGGTATCAGAGCGCCGGTTCTAAGGTGCAAGCACTTAACCGTGTTTAGAAAAGATTCAGGAAGAGAAAAACGCTTCAGTAAAAGATGGCTGGTGAAATTCCAACAAACACACCTACATCTACATCTGGCTCTGCTGAGCAATACAATGGAAATGGTAACAATGGTTATATTAGACCACCAGTATTTGATGGTGAAAACTTTGAATACTGGAAAGATAAACTGGAAAGTTACTTCCTTGGTCTAGATTGTGACTTATGGGATCTTCTGGTGGATGGTTACAAACATCCAGTGAATGCTACTGGCGTAAGGCTTACAAGACAAGAAATAAATGATGATCAAAAGAAGCTTTTCAAAAATCATCATAAATGTAGGACTGTTTTGCTGAATGCTATCTCTCATGCTGAGTATGAGAAGATATCTAACAGGGAAACTGCCCATGATATATATGAGTCATTGAAAATGACCCATGAAGGAAATGCTCATGTCAAGGAGACCAAAGCTCTTGCTCTAATCTAGAAATATGAAGCCTTCAAGATGGAGGACGATGAAGATATTGAGAAGATGTTCTCAAGATTTCAAACGCTAACTGCTGGATTAAGAGTTATGGACAAAGGTTACACCAAGGCTGATCATGTAAAGAAGATCATCAGAAGCTTACCCAGAAGATGGGGTCCAATGGTGACTGCATTCAAGATTGCAAAGAATCTGAATGAGGTTTCTTTGGAAGAGCTAATCAGAGCCTTGAGAAGCCATGAGATAGAGCTGGATGCAAATGAGCCTCAGAAGAAAGGTAAGTCTATTGCATTAAAATCTAATATTAAAAAATGCACTAACGCTTTTCAGGCTGAAGAAGTAGATTCTGAAGAATCAGAATCAGAAGAAGAAGATGAACTGTCCATGATCTCCAGAAGGGTAAACCAACTCTGGAAGAGCAAACAAAGGAAGTTCAAAAGCTTCAGAAGTTCAAAGAAGTTTGAACGAGGAGAATCTTTTGGTGGCAGAAGATCTGACAAGAAGAAGGTCGTCTTCTATGAGTGCAATGAGCTTGGACACTTCAAGAATGAATGTCCAAAACTTCAGAAGGAGAATCCTAAGAAGAAGTTTCATAAGAAGAAAGGTCTTATGGCAACATGGGATGATTCTGAATCAGAATCAGAATCAGACTCTGAAGGAGAGCAGGCCAACTCTGCACTGATGGCTACAGTGGATGATGGATCAGAATCTACATCAGAATCAGATTCTGAAGAGGTATTTTCTGAACTATCTAGGGAAGAGTTAGTTTCCAGCTTAACTGAACTTCTGGAACTCAAGGCTCATCTTAGTATCAAATACAAAAAGCTGAAAAAACAATTTGAATTTGAAACTAAGAAGCTGGAAGTGGAAAATTCTGAACTGAAGGAAAAAGTTTTAAAATTATCCAAAAATAGTGGATCTCCTTCTGAATCAGAAAAATCCATTCCTAGTCTCAATCATATTCTGAAAGAATATGACTCGAGCTTCAGAAAGTTCCTATCTAGAAGTATTGGCAGAAGTCATCTTGCTTCTATGATATATGGTGTCTCTGGAAACAAAAGGTTTGGTTTTGGCTATGAGGGTGATACCTCACATAAATTTGAACCTGTTGATGATTTGAAAATCACATACAAGCCATTGTATGATCAGTTCAAATATGGCCACTCACATGATATCAAGCTCACATCACATGCACAGAGTTTTAACACAACACACACCAAGAAGCATGTGACACAACCTAAAAGATATCATGCTGACAAACCCAAAGAATATCATGTTGTTCCTCCTATTACTTATCATGCTAAACCCAAGTTCAATCAGAACTTAAGGAAAACTAACAAGAAAGGACCCAAGAAATTGTGGGTACCTAAGGAGAAGATAATTTCTGTTGCAGATATCCTTAGCAGCAAAGAAGGCAAAGCACAAAATGTCATGGTACCTGGACTCTGGGTGCTCGCGACACATGACGGGAAGAAGGTCTATGTTCCAAGACCTGGTGCTTAAGTCTGGTGGAGAAGTCAAGTTTGGAGGAGATCAGAAGGGCAAGATTATTGGCTCTGGAACCATAAGTATTGGTAACTCTCCTTCCATAACTAATGTACTTCTTGTAGAAGGATTAGCGCATAACTTATTGTCCATAAGTCAATTAAGTGACAATGGTTATGACATAATCTTTAATCAAAAGTCTTGCAAGGCTGTAAGTCAGAAGGATGGCTCAATCCTATTTACAGGCAAGAGAAAGAACAACATTTATAAGATTGATCTTTCTGATCTTGAGAAGCAGAAGGTGACTTGCCTTATGTCTGTTTCTGAAGAGCAATGGGTCTGGCACAAAAAATTAGGACATGCTAGTTTGAGAAAGATTTCTCAGATTAACAAACTAAATCTGGTCAGAGGTCTCCCAAATCGGAAATATAAATCAGATGCTCTTTGTGAAGCATGTCAGAAGGGCAAGTTCTCCAAACTTGTATTCAAATCTAAGAATGTTGTCTCTTCCTCAAGGCCGTTAGAACTTCTGCACATTGATCTGTTTGGACCAGTCAAAACAGCATCTGTCAGAGGGAAGAAATATGGATTAGTCATCGTAGATGATTATAGCCGCTGGACATGGTTAAAGTTCTTAAAACACAAGGATGAGTCTCATTCAGTGTTCTTTGAATTTTGCACTCAGATCCAATCTGAGAAGGAGTGCAAAATCATAAAGGTCAGAAGTGATCATGGCGGCGAATTTGAGAACAGATTCTTTGAGGAGTTCTTCAAAGAAAATGGTATTGCCCATGATTTCTCTTGCCCTAGAACTCCACAGCATAATGGAGTTGTAGAGCGAAAGAATAGGACTCTGCAAGAAATGGCCAGAACCATGATCAATGAGACCAATATGGCTAAGCACTTCTGGGCAGAAGCAATAAACACTGCATGTTATATTCAGAATAGAATCTCTATAAGACCTATTCTAAATAAGACTCCTTATGAATTGTGGAAGAACGGAAAGCCCAACATTTCATATTTTCATCCGTTTGGATGTGTGTGTTTTATTCTGAATACTAAAGATCATCTTGGTAAGTTTGATTCTAAGGCACAAAAATGTTTTCTTCTTGGATATTCTGAACGCTCTAAAGGCTACAGAGTATACAATACTGAGACATTGGTTGTAGAAGAATCAATCAATATCAGGTTTGATGATAAGCTTGGTCTTGAAAAGCCAAAGCAGTTTGAGAATTTTGCAGATATAGATATTGACATATCAGAAGTTATAGAACCAAGAAGCAAAGCTCCAGAAGCTGAAAGTCTAAGAAGCAAAGAATCAGAAGATCAAGTTGCTGCATCTTTAGAGAATCTCAGAATTTCTGAAGAGCCAACAGTCAGAAGATCTTCTAGACTCACCTCTGCTCACTCAGAAGATGTGATCCTTGGAAAGAAAGTTGATCCCATCAGAACAAGAGCATTCCTTAAGAACAATGCAGAATGTCAATTAGGTCTTGTTTTTTGATCGAGCCAACTTCTGTTGATCAAGCTCTAGAAGACCCAGACTGGATAATTGCCATGCAAGAAGAACTAAATCAGTTTACAAGGAATGATGTATGGGATTTGGTTCCTAGACCTAAAGGATTCAACATCATTGGTACAAAGTGGGTGTTCAGAAACAAGCTCAGTGAGAAGGGAGATGTGGTAAGAAACAAAGCCAGACTGGTGGCTCAGGGATATAGTCAGCAAGAAGGGATTGACTATACAGAAACCTTTGCACCATTGGCTAGGTTAGAATCTATTCGCTTATTGATTTCTTTTGCCACTCAACATAACATCACTCTGTATCAGATGGATGTTAAGAGTGCTTTCTTAAATGGCTATATAGATGAGGAAGTCTATGTCTACCAACCTCCTGGTTTTGCAGACTCTAAGTCTCCAGAACATGTTTTCAAACTTAAGAAATCATTGTATGGGTTGAAGCAAGCTCCCAGAGCTTGGTATGAAAGATTAAGTTCTTTCCTTCTGGACAATGGTTTCACTAGAGGACAAGTGGACACGACTCTTTTCTGTAAAACATCTAAGAAGGATATTTTAATTTGTCAAATTTATGTAGATGATATTATCTTTGGAACATCTAATGCCTCACTTGGAAAGGAGTTTGCTAAGTCTATGCAGGCTGAATTTGAAATGAGTATGATGGGTGAGCTTAAGTATTTCCTTGGGATTCAAATCAACCAAACTTATGATGGAACTTACGTTCATCAAACGAAGTATGTGAAAGAACTTCTGAAGAAGTTTAATCTCTCTGAAAGCAAAGAAGCCAAAACTCCTATGCATCCAACATGTGTTCTAGGTAAGGATGAGGTAAGTAAGAAGGTAGATCAGAAGTTGTACAGAGGTATGATTGGATTTCTTCTATACTTAACTGCTTCTAGACCTGACATTCTATTCAGTGTTTGTTTGTGTGCTAGATTCCAATCAGATCCTAGAGAATCTCACTTAACTGCTGTTAAGAGAATTCTGAGGTATCTGAAAGGTACTACTAACGTTGGTTTAGTCTACAGAAGATCTAAAGAATACAACTTAGTAGGATTCTGTGACGCTGACTATGCTGGAGATAGAATTAAAAGGAAGAGTACTTTTGGAAGTTGTCAATTTCTTGGAAGTCATCTGATCTCCTGGTACAGCAAGAAGCAAGCTACCATAGCGCTCTCAACAACAGAAGCAGAATATGTTGCTGCTGCTGGGTGTAGCACACAAATGCTCTGGATGAAGAGTCAGCTAGAAGATCATCAGATATATGAGAGTAACATTCCTATTTTCTGTGATAATACTTCTGCTATATGTTTATCTAAGAATCCTATCTTACATTCCAAAGCTAAACATATTAAGATTAAACATCATTTTATGAGGGACTATGTTCAGAAGGGTGTTCTTTCTTTGAACTTTGTGGATACAGACCATCAATGGGCTGATATCTTTACAAAACCCCTTGCTGAAGATAGGTTTAAGTTCATTCTGAAGAATATCAGTATGGACTTATGCCCAGAATGAGAAGATGAGAAGATCTGTGTATGAATAACTTCTGAAATGTGTTAGGACTAGGCAGCTATAAGAAGTTCTGATAATGATCAATTAGAAGTTCTGATTCTGTTATTACTAACGTTTCATTATCTAAGTTGATTCAGAAGCTCTTTTATAGTAAAACAGCTATCACCAGTATTTCCAGAAAATGAACACGTGTTCACTATTTCTGGACAAGCATGCGTGCAGTTGAGGAGACGCCGCCCTAGGTAACTGTGCAAATCACTTCATTTTGTCACTTTATCTCTCCTAACGTCATTTCTCATTAAATGCATATTGATGTCATGTTTTTCTGTAATCATTTCATTTAAACAGTTTTCTTTTTATTTTATTTTTTTTAAACCGTTTAAATAACCCGCTTCATCTTCATTTCATCTTTTTCACTCTCTCTCCATCTGTGCATCTCTTTCTCTGCATTCGTTCTTTCAAACCCTAGTTTGTGATCTGAAACCAAGCAACATCATCATGAATCCTTCATCAAGCACATCAAACCCAGCAGAAGAAATGTGTTCCTCTCAACTGGTATACAACAAGCACAGATACGCTCCTCTGAAGACTTGCTCCATTCCTCAGTCAGAACTGGAAGTTCTCTGTGAGTCCTCAGTGGACTTTGAAAATTTGAAAGCGTATGGTTTCAAACCTGATGCTAAGATCATGGCACAGGGATGGTCAAACTATCTGGCTAGATTGGTTGGACCAAGTTATCCAGCCCTTGTGAAAGATTTCTGGGTTCATGCAACCGTCACTCCAACCGCCGTTATCTCCTTCGTGCTAGGGCATGAAGTTGTGATAACTGAGAAGTTAATCAGGAAGCTGTACAACTTGGACGATGAAGAAGGAGTCACTGGTCCTCTTCCTGGCAGAGTTGATTGGTTCCAGGTTGAGAAGCTGATTTCGTGTGTTACCGGTGTTGATTCAAGTCAAACTGGTACCTTGAAGCCGTTTTATCAAGTTTGGGCTGAGATTATTCTGGGCTCTCTTCATCACAGAAAGAGATCCTTCTCTTTATCTTACATCAGTCCTGACCACAAGTACACTCTCTTCTGCGTCGGAAGAAGAATTGATATCAACATCTCCAACATCATTTTTGAGAATCTGAAGTTGGCTATTGAAGAGTCAAGAGATGACGAACGTGTAAAGTATCCTCATCTCCAAAGAAATGTTGTTCCTTTCGCCAGAATGATCTCAGACATTCTGATTGAAAGTGACCTGATGGACTCCCTAAGGACTATTGGAACACCTAACTTCTTTAGAGTCACTCGGGGTTCTATCTTCAATGGTCTTGACTTGCTGAGAATGGAACTTGTCAAGGAAATAACTGTTGTTCCCTTTGACATTCAACCCAAAAGAATTCCTGTTGCAGGTTTCTCTACTTTGTTCCAAGCAGAACTTTTCCAGGCGGTTAAGTTCTATTTGGAAGCTTCTGTGAGAAATCAATCTTCTATTGATCCTGCATGGATTCGTGGAAGAGTGCTTCCTTCTCAAGCTGACCTCAAGAAGGAGGATAAGAAGAAGCGAGAGAAAAGGCTAAAGAGAAAGGCTGCAGAAGAAGCTGCCAAGAGAGAAACAAGGCAGAAGGTCACTTATGACCCTCTTAAGGTTGATTCCTTCGAGGCAATCAAAACAGGTAACTTCTCCAGGCAAGTGTACCAACCTCCACCTACCCAACCCTCTCCTTCTGAACCTCAAAACACCCTTACCTCTACAAATATCCCTCAATCACCTCTTTCTACACAAACTCCTACCCCCATATCACCTTTACCTAAAAGCTTGCAAACACCATCATCTTCTCAAGATCTCAACCCTACCTACATAACTACCATCCTTCCCACACCCACAGATATACCTTCCTCATCAACCCCCTTCACTGATATTCCATCCTCTTCAAACACTGCACCTCCATCTTCTCTATCCCATCCCCTAACTACCAGAAAATCCAACCCTTACTGCCTTCTCTACCCAGACTACAAATTCACCTTCAACCCTCCTGAACCTGAACCTATCATTTGCCTGGAGTTGTTCAGAAGTGAAGTGATCAGTAGGCTGGACCTCTTGAAGGATGCTTTCCTCAATGGTTTTGATGATGTTTCTACAAGAAACCTCTGGAGAAGCTTTCGCCAGGATTTTCAAGTAGGAGCTATGGGAGTTTAGAAGAGACTAGTGGCTGCTGCCCTTGGTTATGCTGGTTACCTTCTGGAGGGTGATAATGGTATCTACTATCATCCTCTCAGAAACAGGGTTGCTGTAGAAGAGAAGAGATTTGTGGATGAGCTGGAAGAAGCAAGAATTGCTGCTGCAATGGAAGCTAACCCTTGCAGGGAGATTGTGGTCTGGAGACCTCAATATCCTGTTCTGATTGGAGACTTCAGGACTCTCTTTGAATTTCTGAGGGAAAATCCTTCTGAGGAAGATCCTAGCTTGGTCATTCCAGAAGTTGTTGACCCACCAGAAGTTGAAGGTCCTTCTGCTCCACTGAATCTGGCTGCCATTCTTCAGGCTCTTGAGAATGGAGATTCTGAGGTTCCTGCTGCAGAGTATGGAGATGCTTCTATGGAAGAAGCAGATGCTGAAGATCATGTTGCTGAAACCATTCCTGTTGAGGAAAATCCTGCAAATGATCTGACTATGGAAGCTACGGATCAGAATGCCATCCCCCTGGAAAGAAGTTGTGAAGCTTCTTCTGATGAACCTTCTCGTCTCGCAAGGACTCTGGAAGTGATTCAGAAGAACCAGGATGAGCAGAGATCGATCAACGATGAGTTTCGTGTTTTCATGGAGAGGCAGAATGAGAGCAACAATGGGATTCATGATATGCTGGCCAAGATCATGTCAAAACTAGGGTCATCTTAGTCATTGAGTCTTTGATTGTTTTCTCTTGTTTTGCTGCATCTGTTTTTCTATGCATCTTCTCTTGCCCTCTTGTACTTCTGAACCTTTTCTCCGTGCTTAATGAAAATTATCCTTTTTTTCTCAAGTGTTTGTCTTTTTGTTTTTCATCTGAATCTTTTATGTTTTTGATGTTATGACAAAAAGGGGGAGAAAAATGTGATAAATGATCTGATTTATTTTATCAGTTGCTGGGAGAAAGGCTCCACATTTCTAACAGAACTTGCAAAGTTCTATGTCTTTGAGTGTTGTTTTGCAGGAATTGAAGATCCTCTTTAAAGCTCAACATGAGAAGCAAAGACATGGGGAAAAGCAATTCTATAAAGAATCAAGCTCATGGAAATTGAAGCAAGCTGAGTGCTATAAAGCTTCAAGAATCAGAAGCAAGAAGGAAGAATGTTCTGATATTTTGATGATAGAATATGCTTTCGTTCTTATTCCTTATATGTTCTGATGCATGTTTTTAGTTACAAAATATGCTCTGCAACATTATGTTTGTGTGCTCTGATACATAATTATATGTTCTGATACATATTTTATGTTCTGATTCATTCATGCTGACTTTTGTCGTTTAGTTTATTCTGTAACATTTTAGGATGTAAAGATGCTCTGATGATACTCTGGTACATTCAACAATGTTCTGATACAATCTAGCATGCAATGACTCAAGAAGAAATTCAAGCTCTGAAGTTGTCCAATGGAAGCAAGAATCAGAAGCTATGAATATTCTGAAGATCTATGAAATTCAAGTTCTGAAGCTGTCCTATGGAAGCAAGAATCAGAAGATGTGAATGTTCCGAAGATCTAAGCATATGTGAACGTCTCAACTGAAATACTCAGGGAAGTCTTTTATTTATAAAATTCTTCTAGTATTTATCTCAGGGGGAGATTGCTAATCTCAGGGGGAGACATATTCACACACTATGTTTATATGCTTATGCTATAGCTGTGTAATTGTCTTTAGCCGTCTGATATTCTGATCGCAAATTCATATCATTTATGTATGTTTTTGTCATCATCAAAAAGGGGGAGATTGTTAGAACAAGATTTGTTCTGATCAATATTCTTAGTTTTGATGATAACAAGCATATGAATTTTGTATGAGATAATGTGGTACTCTAATACTATGCAATTTCCATTTCAGGAATTATATAAAGAGTATGCACAAAATCAGCGCAAGAAGCACTGACTCAGAAGGTTCAGCATGCAACATCAGAACATGGTCTGGCAAGACATCAGAAGATGGTCAAGCAGAATCAGAACATGGGTCTATGGAAGCATCAGAAGAACTTGAGATCAGAAGCAGAAGCACTGAAGTTCTCATGGTATCACGCTCAGAAGCACTTCAAGGTCAGAAGACAAGAAGATGCTCTGTACCAAGCTGTTTGACTCTGATGACATTCAAACGTTGTTTACACAAACATCAGATCAGAAGCAATTACTAGACTGGCAGGCTACGCTGACTGACAAAAGGAACGTTAGAAGCTATTAAAGGCAACGTCAGTAGACACAGCGGAAACAAGGCTCGAGGTAGTTGACAAAAGAGTGAAACATTAAATGCAATGCTGTACGGAATACGCAAAGCATTAAATGCTCCCAACGGTCATCTTCTCAAGTGCCTATAAATATGAAGTTGTGATGAGAAGCTAAATACAACACTTGCGCACTATCCAGAATCGCTGTCAAATTCAAAAGCTTTCAAACTTCATCATCAAGCTCACTACATTGCTGCTGTAATATCTTAGTGAGCTTTAAGCTTAAACTTAAGAGAAAATCACAGTTGTGATAATAGCTTTATAAGAAGCATTGTAACTCTTAAAAGAATTTATTTATATTAAGTTGTAAGAACTAGAGTGATCAGGTTGTTGATCAGTATACTCTAGCAAGTCTTAGAAGTTGTCTAAGCAGTTTGTTCCTAGAGTGATCAGGTTGTGATCATGATACTCTAGAAGACTTAGCAGTTGTCTAAGTGGAAAACCATTGTAATCAAGTGTGATTAGTGGATTAAATCCTCAGGTGAGGTAAATCACTCCAAGGGGGTGGACTGGAGTAGTTTAGTTAACAACGAACCAGGATAAAAATCATTGTTCAAATTGTTTTTATCTTACAAGTTTTAAAGCTACACTTATTCAACCCCCCCCCCTTTCTAAGTGTTTTTCTATCCTTCAGGGTTACCTTAAAATTTAGGATTCACTTAAATGTTTTCACTTGTTTGATTTGTTTGCTTTATCTTTAAAGGTTGTTTTGGGTTTTTTTTTTTGTGAAAGATCCTACACCCGGATCTAGTGTACCTTAGGTATGTGGCAAGAGACCAAGGAGACTGTACGACATGTATCGTTATGGTTGATCTGGTGACCACCGTTAGTGCGACGCTTTGGTTTGTCATGATGGCCCTTGAATATGATCGAGGAGACGTTTGGCTACCGCGTGGTGTCATTAAGCACTAATTCGACCTTAGAACCTTAGTTGAACTTGACTTTGGCTTATAGGAAGTAGCGAGATGGCTGGCTTTGGATTTCTGACTGAAGCCGGTTGATACTCGATGCTACACTCGTTGAGATTGGACTCTAGGGGTGTTTTTGGCTGGCCGATCGAGTGCCATGTTGAGATAATGCCCGCGAGAAAGATCAGGGATATGAGCACCATAGAACTCGGTTACTCTTTTAGGACAGGTTGAACCAACTAAACTCAAGAAAGGAGGGTATGCACCTATGGACTTCATGCAAGCCCTTAAACCTAAGGACTTTGTGTGACTTATTTGTGTTTGTTATCTACTTGACATCATAACATCATGACATCATGGCATATCATCTCCACTAACGATTTCAAGGACCAAGAAATTTATCTTTGTTCTGTTTTGTATGACATGACTTTCGCTACTAGGGATTACATACGACTTAACTTCATGGGGATACCTTTTGAACTTAAGGAGCTGGTTTCAAAGGTTCTTGGAGATTCTCAATTTTCTGAAAGACATGGTTATCTACTCCGACTGGTCACCTCTAAATTTGAAGAAGATATGATGAGAGTCCTATGCCAGTTCTTTGATCCTGAGCATCATTGCTTCACGTTCCCGGATTACCAATTGGTACCTACCATGGAGGAGTTCTCGGATGTACTTGGTATACCCATCCCTGATCAGTTACCCTTCACCGGTTTGGAGGATACTCCAAAACCCGAGACTATTGCTGCTGCATTACACTTGAAGAGATCAGACATTACTTCCAATTGGGAAACAAAGAATGGGGTTGAAGGTTTGTTGGCCAAGTTCTTATTTGGGAAAGCTCGACAATTCTTGAAAGCTATGAGTTACCATGCCTTTGAAGATATACTAGCTTTATTAATATACAGTTTGGTATCGTTTCCTAATCCTGATCAGTTCATAGATGTGCATGCCATTAAGATATTTCTGACACACAACCCGGTGCCTACTTTACTCGGAGATATTTTGCATTCACTCCACACTCGTACCATGAAGAAGCGAGGAACCCTCATGTGTTGTACGCCTCTACTAGCCAGGTGGTTTATTTCGCACCTTCCTCGTTCAGTGTTAAGAAATGATCAAAAGATGCAATGGTCGCGAAGGATTATGTCACTCTCTCATTCAGATATCCGCTGGCATGTCATATCTCAGGAGTATGTCACTATTATTGACCATTGTGGGAAATTCCCTAATGTGCCACTCCTTGACATTATAGGGGGAATCACCTACAATCCTTCATTAGCCCTACGTCAATTTGGGTATGCTCGCGGGGATGATCCTCATCACATGATTATCAAAGGGGTTGTTTTCAACTATGAAGAATATGTTCAAAACCAACGCCAGGAGTTCATACGCGCTTGGGAAAAAGTGTACAAGGTTGATAGCATGAGTTGGGGTCAAAAGAACTCCATTCCTCCAGAGCCTTATCTCAGATGGGTGCGCACTCGTGCTCAGCGTTTTGTTATTCCATATACCTATGTCAGACTTGTGATTGTGGAACCAGAGTATGAAGAAAAGGTTCCTCTGGTTATTCTTCATCCAGACATGCCTACTGATTTAGAAGAGCTACAAAGGTCATAGGTTCAGTTGAAGGAAGAAAGAGATACTTTTGAGGCCCAATTCCGTGCTAAAGAGAAGCAAGTGTTAGAGCTCACGAAACAACTTCATGCAGAGCAAAGCGTCAAAAATTTCCTTGGGTCAAAGAGAAAGCGTCCATGGGAAACTTGAAGAAGTTTAATTTTATTATTATTATATAGTTGTTTATTTTTCCCTTTCCTTTGTAAGCCTAAAAATGGCAAAAAAAAACAATAATTGCAATTTAATTACTACTAATAAAAGTTGTTTCTTTTCTTTTGTTTAAACAAATTTAAATTTCGAGGTCCTTGAAAGCATTGCATACGCATACACATACCATTCATAAACATTGCATCACAGGGAATGGATCTCGAACAATCCGTCAAGAATCTCTAAGCTCAGAATGCTGAGTTCCAAGCTTTGATCTTGAATTTGTCCAAGGGACAAGATGAGCTGAAATCTCTTCTAACTAAGAAGGAGAAGAAGGCCAAGAAGCAGGTAGGTGTCTTCAGCTTGGGAAGAAGGTTCAGAGGCCCTCTCAAAAGGGCCAAAGAAGTTGTAATCCACGAAGACGACGACCATGAGGATAGTGTTAGTATCAAGACTGATGCGAAGAGTAATGTTGGTTCTGCTAAGCAAGATGATGAAGAAGGAGACTATTACCATGAGGAGGAATACCCAGAAGAGAAATACAAGCAATTGGAGGAACGTATGAAGGCTATGGAAATCCAGAAGGTACCTGGGCTGGATTTTGAGGAACTAGGGCTCATCTCTGGAGTCGTTATCCCTCCAAAGTTCAAGACTCCAACCTTTGCTAAGTATGACGGGGTCTCTTGTCCTAAACTGTACTTGAAATCCTATGTGAGGAAGATTCAGCCTCATACTGCTGACAAGATGCTATGGATCCACTTTTTCCAAGAAAGCTTATCTGGAACCCAACTCGAATGGTACTTGTCATACCCTAAAATTTGCCCACCACATTTTCATACTCAAGCTCATTTAAATATCAAAGTCTCAATACTTGACTGAATATACACTCTCCTAAACAATCAACCCACAACTAGGGTTTTGATTCTTTTAAAGTAATATCAGATTCTGAGGCCTCAAATGGAACCCATGGTATCTCATATGCCTCAAAGGATCCTCATGTCAAGTTGCAAGCTTTGATTCATAAGATTGCTCAGTCAACAGTTCAAATGGTCAACAGTCGACTGGTTTGACTTAAAAGTCAACTGTGGTCAAAGTACAGTCAAAATTCCTGATTTTTGGTCAACATCCTCCTTTTGAAGTAACATTCATCATTTGATCAAGGGTTGATTATGATTCATAAAGGAAAGTTCATAAATCAACAAAACTCAAAGTTTCTAAATTAGGGTTTTTGAACTAAAAGTCAACTGAACTTTGACCAGCCATAACTTTCACATGGAACATCATAAATTTCCCATCGAAAGCTCATTTTGAATGAAATTGAGTTCTCTACAACTTTGTCTCTCACAAGCCAAGGCGAGAAATGCACCATTTGGGAGATATGAGCCAATGCATTACAGGTCCTCCAAAAAGTCAACGAAAACACCTTTTGGATCAAAGCTCATAACTTGAGCATGGAATATTTAATTGAGATGAAACCAAAAGCATCATTTAGAGGACACTATAATCTTTCTAAAAAGCTCAAGAACACTCCCATACAATAAAAAATGAAGGAGTTATGGTTTGCATAAGTTGGGCAAAATTCAAGAAGAACATGAAACCCAAATTAAACAATTTTGAGTTTCTTGACTAATGGGCCTAAGTGCTGGACTTCAAACATGATCTTGACCTAAATGACGACCTATAAACCCATTCCCATATTTTTATAATTTTTACTTATATTTATTTGGATTTTATTTAATTAAAAAGCAAATAAATTAAATAAAAATATAAAATTATGGAATCAATTCATATGGCTTTGTTGTTAATCATTGGAGAGGCCCAAATAATCACCATTAAAGGTCCAAAAACGTGCAGCCCTTGCCATGAGAGATATTATACAATTTTAGAAAGAAATACATGGTTTTTCTTATAAAATTTTCTTTCTCTTCATAACCTAAAGTCCAAGCCCACAAGCTTGACCTAATGCCTCCAATATATATATATACACTAATCCTAATGAGAAGGGACACGAAAATTTGGCCAAAGGAATAGGGTTCAAAAGCTTCCAAATTTACCAAAGAACTAGGGCACGAGAGAATTTCTTGCACAGCCACTTTCAACCCATTCCATGCATACCACTGTATTCCTGATGCAACATAGGAGGAGTACAGACCAAAATCCATGGCCGAAGCACCCTAAAGCTCGTATACCATGAACTCTAAATTCCATAAGCTTATGATTATCGTATTTCTTATTTTATGGTATTTTAATGAAAACTAACGTTACTAATTGTCGCACCCCAATTTTTGACCTAGTCTTTTTTATATAGTCATTCGCATTCGCATTTCATGTGCATCCAATCATCGCATTTTGCATATCTTGAAAAAATTGACTTTTTATTAAAGTCAACAAAAAAAATAACTTTAGGTAGTTTAGATTAATTTTTAGTTTTAATGTTATTTTTATTTTAGATTTAGTTTAGATTAATTTTTATTTTTATTTTTGTTTCATTATTATTATTATTATTATTATTATTATTATCATTATTATTATTATTATTATTATTATTATTATTATTATTGATCTTATGTCCAAGTCCAAACAATACAAGCCAAAAATGCTACACACAAACCAGTCCCAAAATACTGCATAATCTGTCCAAAAAATCCTGCACCATAGCTGCTCTAAAACAGCCAAATATTACACCAAGATGGCAAAACCAAACCCTACACAAAAAAGCCATGAAACAGAGCACCACATTTGTTCAAAATCCTCCAAATTTCCCCCCCAATTTTCATCCAAAACCCTAATCTCAGCTCTATATAATGGAGTATCATACACAGCACAAAGGGGGGCCAAAAAACCGAAAAAACACAAAAGGAAGGCAGCCACACGAAAAAAACGAAAAAATTGAAAGAAAAGAACTCTGCTTCATCCCCTCCCACACTCAATTTCTCTCAACACAGAACACACGACCAACACTTCAATACAAAACTTCTTCATCTACATCTCATAACCACATACATCCCTCACCTCACTCACACTAAATCACCATAACCTCCGTCACTAATATACTGCCATACCTTCAACTCACTGATCTTACCACTCACCTCACCAACAATCTCGACCAAGCTTGGAACCCATTCCAAGCATCCACATATCCAAATAAACAGAAACTTTCAAATTCATAACCAAATTTTTGCGGAAGAAACCAATTTCAAGTCATTCAACTTCTCTTCCTACGCAACTTGCAAAGATTTCGACACGATTTCTTTCGTACCCGATCTGGATCATAGAACGTCGCTGCAATGAGGACGAAGAAGTAGAAGAATAGGAGCACCATAGTTCAAAGTCGGTACTGAGTATTTGAAGAAGGAGTTCGGATTCGGACTGCACAGCGTCGTCATCATAAACCGCAGCTATACACGTCCTCATTTGAGACCTTCACTAGAGGAACATCTCCGAAGGTATATTTCGTTTCCGATTCACTTCAATAGATGTCGTTGCTGTGTAATTATTGTCGTTTGTTTTGATTTTTGAAAGTTATGTTCTTGAAACCAAATTTGAGAGGAATGATATGTTGTTGTTGTTGTTCAAAAACGTGAGAGATTTCGAGAGAGAACTGAACGTGAGAGAATGAGTTTGAGAGTAAGGTTATCGAGAGCAAGAGATTGGAACGAGTGAGTGAGAGGAGAAGAATGTGTTTGTGTTCTGTTTTCTTTTTCTTGTCGTTTTCTCAAAGATGCAGCGGCTGCCTCTTAGTTGTTTTTTAGGGTTTAAATCCTTTGTATCATGAGAATGGGCGGATCCGGGTTCTACCCGGTCCGACCCGAACACTCTTGTTTTTATTTCAGCTTTTTTTACTTTTCGGGCCTAAGCAGTCTCAGCCCAGCATTTTACTTTTTTTTAACACCCCCATTCTTCTTTTTTTTAGCCCATTTAACTTAATTTTATTTTAATTTGTTTATATGTTATTTCACTTTTTGTTTTTTTATTTTCTTATATATATATTAAAAAACCAAAATATGTTTTTAGATTTACACTTTATTTTCTTATCAAAAATCCAAAAATATTTTAATTAGACTTTTATTTTCCCTTTTACTATTAAAAATACCAAAAATATTAGAATACTTCAATTCAAATTCAATAAATCTTGGTCCAACGCCAAGTCGATGCAAATAAACTTCTCGATCCAACGTCGAGTTTCTTTTCAAAAATCTTTTCTTTTAATTAAATCAAAGTGATTAAGTGACAAGGGGTGAACACCTCTTGAATACCTTCGATCCTTTGAATCAAACAATAAAATGCTTTCTTAAGTAAATCGAGAAATCAAGTGACAAGAAGTGTACACCTCTTGAATACCTTGATTTTCTTGAACCAAAACTCTTTAATTAATCAAAGTGATCCTGTGACAAGAAGTGCACACCTCTTGAATACCTTGATCCTTTGAATCAAAATACATCAATCAAACCAAGAGATTGAGTGACAAGGGGTGCACACCTCTTGAATACCTTGATCTTTTGAATCTAAAACACTTAATCAAACCGAAAGATCCTGTGACAAGGGGTGAACACCTCTTGAATACCTTGATCTTTTGAATAAAAATACATTAATCAAACCGAAAGATCTTGTGACAAGAAGTGCACACCTCTTGAATACCTTGATCTTTTGAGTAAAAATACATTAATCAAACCGAAAGATCTTGTGACAAGAAGTGCACACCTCTTGAATACCCTGATCTTTCGAACCAAAATTAATTAACAAGGACAACAAGTGACAATGGGGCCTGCTCCTGTTCAATACCTTGGGTAAAGACGCGCTAGGTGCACACCTATGCTCAATCCTTTGCTAAACGTCCGCAAAAACATCCTTTAAAACACAACTTCAATCTCATTCAACCTTTTTTGCCTTATGGCTTTTAAAAATCTTTTCATAAACGAGACTCTTAATCAATTTTCAATACGAACATACTTCCACATGTGAAGATCGAACATCTTCCACTCGAATGCGATGATGGCCAAAATCATGTCTTATCTTGATTTAGTCATCCATTCTTGTAGTGATATCATATCCATGTGCGCGTAGTATTTCCATTTGAAAGCGATCGAGTACCTCTCGCTAAAATCAATCAACAAACCTTTCGTGGTTCTTCGCCCGAACTACGATTGCTCTGACTTTCCCATTGCACTAGGGAATACGTAGGCACAAGATACAAACGTCTTGGCGAGCATAATAATAAAAAATCTTTTCTTTTTCTTCAATAATAATAAAAAAAAACTAAAAACCTTTTCTTTTATCTTTTCTCGATTAATAAGTTAAAGAACACAAACATTACGCTAACACTCAAACACTAAACTAACTAAATGGGTCCCATCGAGTACGATGGAAGTGAGGGGTGCTAATACCTTCCCCTTGCTTAACCGACTCCCGAACCTAAAATTTGGTTGCGATGACCATCTTATCCGTTTTCTTTTTATCCGTGGGTTTTATCGATATTTTCCCTTTCCTTTTGGAATAAATAAAGTTCGGTGGCGACTCTGTTGTACTTCGAGCGCGCGATAAACGCGTCGAGTCACATTTTTACCGCTACAGAAAGTGGCGACTCTGCTGGGGAAATCCTAAGAGAGTCAACCCTAGTTTAGTTTGTTTTGTATTTGAGTGTTTATTTTTGTTTGTTTATTCTTGTGTTCTCTATGCTTATTCTTATGTTCTTTATGTTTGCTCTTGTGCTATTTATGTTTCTTTACTCTTATCGCTTTTGTTTTATTTTTGTATATATTCAATTGTGGGTATGGGAATGATATTTGAGTGAAGCTCTCAACCCGAGCTTTGAAAAACAAGAGAAAAACATAAGCTAGGAGGCGGTTGTGTAGTGCTAGTCCCCAAGGTGAACACCTTGAATGGCTAATACGAGAACCCCACTTGGAGGAGACTTAGTCATGAAATTTGTCATAAGATGGTTCGCCCATCGCATGGCAGAAATCTGATTTCGTCGTTAACTCCAAGGACCTTTAGAACCCGTTCCATCTGTAGAGGTTATGTTATATCCAAAAACTATAGAGCTAACCTTGTGAGGGGATTCTTGGGTAAAAGAACATAGAACTGTCTTATTATAAGAAGCTTTCCTCAGTAGGTTCTGTTATCCATTTACATTTATCATTCATTCTTTGTATAACATTGTGTTGCATTCCATATCATATGACATTGCATCATTCCTGCATGTAAAAATAAAAATTTTCATGCATCTGCATTCATGCATTCAAGCTGTCAATAAAAGACTCATTTTGTCTGTCTTCATCCTCGAGTGGTCTGTCTACCGTCAAATTGATTACTCAACACATTGAACTGGAGGCATGAATCTGAAGACTATGGAAGAACTTCAACGAGGCCAAGATTTGCTAAGAGTGGAATTTATCCAATTGAAGAGCCAGTATATCAGTCATGATGGATCATCCTCGTCACTGATTATTTCACTAGGCCATGTTTCCTTACTGTTTGCAATTCCCTTGTTGGTACTGTGTGCTGCATTGAATGTTGTTTGTTTCAAAATGTTAATTTTAATGAAATGAGCATTGCATATTTGAATCAATCCATTTACATCCATTGTGTGTTTCTTTATGCTTTATCTTTCAAAAACAAAAATATATCTCTTGTTCTTTTTTCTTTTATGCAAAGATTGGAGGGAGGATGATGACAACGAAATACCAAAGTTGTTGAATTGTATGCTTTCAAATAAAACTTTGCTGATGATGTACAGGCATTGTTTCAATCCCCAAACACTGGAGAAATAAGGAAGTTAATCCCTTGTCAACCCCTCTGAGCCTTCGAAGTTGGAGTTTCTTTTTTTAAACGAAAAAACCCGCAATTTTCACCTGGGGCAGGGTAGTTCTCAGTTAACTTACCTGTGCATTCAAATTCAAGATAATCATTAAGTACACCTTTCAATAAGGGTTTCAACCAAAAGTGACCAAGATGGTTATCATTAATCATTATCAAGGCAGTCACTATCTTTTCAGTATAAAAAAAAATTCATAGAAAAAAGCCCGCTAAGTCAAAACCTACGAAGGAGACTTAGGAAAAATTAGGGCATCCCGCTGACTGTAATCTCAAAAAGAAACAGTTCAGGCAAATGTTAGGGATATAAAGCAAAAAAGAGAAGTCAATAAAGTCCTTGAACAACAATAAAACATTGTGACTATTAAAAGGAAGAAGTGACTGCCATCTCAAAGATTCCATTGGTCTTTAAACCATCATCGTTATCATAGGTGCAAGTCCAAAAGCCTTTTGGAACCTGAATGCATAATTTGATTTAACTGAGCGTAGGATTGGAAGATCATCACGAAGACATGGGTGGGTACAAATATACTTTTGAGCCTATATCCTTTGTTTCATAAACCGTGAACCAAACCACGTTACAACCTTCAAAAGACCTAATTGAAGCAAGGTTTATTTTGAAAGCATACTATAACAAGGTTGCGTTAACCTGACTCCTAAAGATCTTTGCAAATCGTTTGTTTTACCATACCTTTTGCTTTATCCATCATTTTGAATGTCTAAACCATTGTGTTCAGACTTTTGATTCATTTTCTTTACATCAATAATATCATTCATACAATGATTTTGATTTCAAAATATGTTTTGAGCATTGCATTAAAATTACCATTTTTGAATGAACATTTTATTTGTAAGTACTCATCTTCAAGGAAGTTCAAACAGTCAAGAGACTTGATTAGTGATCCTATTAGGGGCACGTTACTTCAAGATCATGTTATTCAAGACTTGTACTGGGGCATGTGTTCCTGACATTCATTTCAAGTACTGAAGCAACGATCAGATAACAATCAGTCAATTAGGGGCAGTTTTCTTCAGCGATCCCCAAGCAGTTTAGCAGCCCTTCCCAAGAGGATCATCAGTGTGACATAACAGAGTTGGAAATGTGCTTGTGTTGAGGAATCAGAATTCCAATCTACCCTCACAAAAAGAGTCTACCTCAGCTTTCATAACCAATTGCATCACATTGATCATTCATCACGCATAGAAAATCCAATATCATGCATAGAAACAAAATTCATACTCATTTGCATTCTTTCAAGGTTTCGTTGTTATCAAACATCTTACCTTGAGATCTAAGTCCAACTCACTTGGCATTTACCAAAGCGATTTCGTCTTACATTCATCAATACATTAGCTGATAATGTCAACTCTTTGTCATATTCATCAGTACATTAGCTGATGTCATTCACCACTTGTTGTTATCATTAGTACATTAACTGATAATATGCACTTTCGTTTCCCGTCATTAGTACATTAGCTGATGCAGGACTTTCATCAGTACATTAGCTGATATCAGATGTCTCCTATTTTCTCTCGTCAGTACATTAGCCGATGATTGATCATGGTTGTTTCCTCCTTATCAGTACACTAGCTGGTATAGGACTTCTCTTCGTCAGTACATTAACTGACGTGAGCCTCTTTCTTCTTTCCTTATGAGTACATTAACTGGTATAGGATTTCCTTTCGTCAATACATTAGCTGATAACAATTCCCTCTTGTTTCCCTTATCAGTACATTAACTGATGCAGGTCGATTTGTCTCACATCTTCAGTACATTAACTGATGATATAACTGTTTTTCCTTCTTTAGTACATTAACTAAAGTCGTGTATCCTTTTCATCTTTTATCAGTACATTAGTTGATAAGAGGTCTCATTTCCATCTTTAGTACATTAGCTAAAGTCGATGGTCTTCTTTGCCTTTACCAGTACATTAGCTGATATGGGTCGTTGTTTTCTTCCAAAGCCAATAATTGGATGTCACAATCCACAATAAGGTGTTTTTCTCCGTCTAATGTCACTCTTAGACACTTCTACTATCTTTTTACCCATAGTTTTATCCCTCTTTTCCAAGTTTCTCCATCAACAAGTTTGTCTCATGTGGCACTAGTTCCCCACAGAGTTCAACATGTGTCTCATATCACATTGCATTCAAAAAAAGTGTCCATTGCATTCATGTCATAAGCATTGTTGCGGTGATCTTAAAGACAAAAATTGTGTACTTTGTATTTAAGTCTCTTCACATCTTCGATATAAGAAACTTAAATAGGGGCATCTGTCGCACCCCAATTTTTGACCTAGTCTTTTTTATATAGTCATTCGCATTCGCATTTCATGTGCATCCAATCATCGCATTTTGCATATCTTGAAAAAATTGACTTTTTATTAAAGTCAACAAAAAAAATAACTTTAGGTAGTTTAGATTAATTTTTAGTTTTAATGTTATTTTTATTTTATATTTAGTTTAGATTAATTTTTATTTTTATTTTTGTTTCATTATTATTATTATTATTATTATTATTATCATTATTATTATTATTATTATTATTATTATTATTATTGATCTTATGTCCAAGTCCAAACAATACAAGCCAAAAATGCTACACACAAACCAGTCCCAAAATACTGCATAATCTGTCCAAAAAATCCTGCACCATAGCTGCTCTAAAACAGCCAAATATTACACCAAGATGGCAAAACCAAACCCTACACAAAAAAGCCATGAAACAGAGCACCACATTTGTTCAAAATCCTCCAAATTTCCCCCCCAATTTTCATCCAAAACCCTAATCTCAGCTCTATATAATGGAGTATCATACACAGCACAAAGGGGGGCCAAAAAACCGAAAAAACACAAAAGGAAGGCAGCCACACGAAAAAAACGAAAAAATTGAAAGAAAAGAACTCTGCTTCATCCCCTCCCACACTCAATTTCTCTCAACACAGAACACACGACCAACACTTCAATACAAAACTTCTTCATCTACATCTCATAACCACATACATCCCTCACCTCACTCACACTAAATCACCATAACCTCCGTCACTAATATACTGCCATACCTTCAACTCACTGATCTTACCACTCACCTCACCAACAATCTCGACCAAGCTTGGAACCCATTCCAAGCATCCACATATCCAAATAAACAGAAACTTTCAAATTCATAACCAAATTTTTGCGGAAGAAACCAATTTCAAGTCATTCAACTTCTCTTCCTACGCAACTTGCAAAGATTTCGACACGATTTCTTTCGTACCCGATCTGGATCATAGAACGTCGCTGCAATGAGGACGAAGAAGTAGAAGAATAGGAGCACCATAGTTCAAAGTCGGTACTGAGTATTTGAAGAAGGAGTTCGGATTCGGACTGCACAACGTCGTCATCATAAACCGCAGCTATACACGTCCTCATTTGAGACCTTCACTAGAGGAACATCTCCGAAGGTATATTTCGTTTCCGATTCACTTCAATAGATGTCGTTGCTGTGTAATTATTGTCGTTTGTTTTGATTTTTGAAAGTTATGTTCTTGAAACCAAATTTGAGAGGAATGATATGTTGTTGTTGTTGTTCAAAAACGTGAGAGATTTCGAGAGAGAACTGAACGTGAGAGAATGAGTTTGAGAGTAAGGTTATCGAGAGCAAGAGATTGGAACGAGTGAGTGAGAGGAGAAGAATGTGTTTGTGTTCTGTTTTCTTTTTCTTGTCGTTTTCTCAAAGATGCAGCGGCTGCCTCTTAGTTGTTTTTTAGGGTTTAAATCCTTTGTATCATGAGAATGGGCGGATCCGGGTTCTACCCGGTCCGACCCGAACACTCTTGTTTTTATTTCAGCTTTTTTTACTTTTCGGGCCTAAGCAGTCTCAGCCCAGCATTTTACATTTTTTTAACACCCCCATTCTTCTTTTTTTTAGCCCATTTAACTTAATTTTATTTTAATTTGTTTATATGTTATTTCACTTTTTGTTTTTTTATTTTCTTATATATATATTAAAAAACCAAAATATGTTTTTAGATTTACACTTTATTTTCTTATCAAAAATCCAAAAATATTTTAATTAGACTTTTATTTTCCCTTTTACTATTAAAAATACCAAAAATATTAGAATACTTCAATTCAAATTCAATAAATCTTGGTCCAACGCCAAGTCGATGCAAATAAACTTCTCGATCCAACGTCGAGTTTCTTTTCAAAAATCTTTTCTTTTAATTAAATCAAAGTGATTAAGTGACAAGGGGTGAACACCTCTTGAATACCTTCGATCCTTTGAATCAAACAATAAAATGCTTTCTTAAGTAAATCGAGAAATCAAGTGACAAGAAGTGTACACCTCTTGAATACCTTGATTTTCTTGAACCAAAACTCTTTAATTAATCAAAGTGATCCTGTGACAAGAAGTGCACACCTCTTGAATACCTTGATCCTTTGAATCAAAATACATCAATCAAACCAAGAGATTGAGTGACAAGGGGTGCACACCTCTTGAATACCTTGATCTTTTGAATCTAAAACACTTAATCAAACCGAAAGATCCTGTGACAAGGGGTGAACACCTCTTGAATACCTTGATCTTTTGAATAAAAATACATTAATCAAACCGAAAGATCTTGTGACAAGAAGTGCACACCTCTTGAATACCTTGATCTTTTGAATAAAAATACATTAATCAAACCGAAAGATCTTGTGACAAGAAGTGCACACCTCTTGAATACCCTGATCTTTCGAACCAAAATTAATTAACAAGGACAACAAGTGACAATGGGGCTCGCTCCTGTTCAATACCTTGGGTAAAGACGCGCTAGGTGCACACCTATGCTCAATCCTTTGCTAAACGTCCGCAAAAACATCCTTTAAAACACAACTTCAATCTCATTCAACCTTTTTTGCCTTATGGCTTTTAAAAATCTTTTCATAAACGAGACTCTTAATCAATTTTCAATACGAACATACTTCCACATGTGAAGATCGAACATCTTCCACTCGAATGCGATGATGGCCAAAATCATGTCTTATCTTGATTTAGTCATCCATTCTTGTAGTGATATCATATCCATGTGCGCGTAGTATTTCCATTTGAAAGCGATCGAGTACCTCTCGCTAAAATCAATCAACAAACCTTTCGTGGTTCTTCGCCCGAACTACGATTGCTCTGACTTTCCCATTGCACTAGGGAATACGTAGGCACAAGATACAAACGTCTTGGCGAGCATAATAATAAAAAATCTTTTCTTTTTCTTCAATAATAATAAAAAAAAAACTAAAAACCTTTTCTTTTATCTTTTCTCGATTAATAAGTTAAAGAACACAAACATTACGCTAACACTCAAACACTAAACTAACTAAATGGGTCCCATCGAGTACGATGGAAGTGAGGGGTGCTAATACCTTCCCCTTGCTTAACCGACTCCCGAACCTAAAATTTGGTTGCGATGACCATCTTATCCGTTTTCTTTTTATCCGTGGGTTTTATCGATATTTTCCCTTTCCTTTTGGAATAAATAAAGTTCGGTGGCGACTCTGTTGTACTTCGAGCGCGCGATAAACGCGTCGAGTCACATTTTTACCGCTACACTAATCATCTTATTTGGTCTATTAGAGCAGTTTAGATTGATCATTAGCAAGCTTTGGTGGCTTAATCGTCATCTGCCATTGCTAGGGCAAAAGAGAGCTTGCACTTTGTATTCTGTGTTCCGTGTGTTTTCAGGCAAAACTAATTGCGCCAATGAATTCAGGACACCCTAAATAGGTGGTCTGGGTGTCTTCTTTTTTTTTGCTCATGTTGTTTTCGCAGGTGGTGAAACGTTGCCATGGAAGAAGAAGAATTGGAAGGGAAATTCGCAGGTAAAGTGGCGGTTGAATCCGCAGGTAAATCTGCAGGGGCCAAGGTTGAAGATGATGATGTGGAACGTGGAAACTTTGACTCGCTGCGTGGCAATTCTGGGCGTTTTTATTGGTTGGTCAAACGAAGCTTCCCTTCTCTCCAATGGCAATTGGTTGGTCAAACGGCTGGCTTTCTCTCTCCCCTTTGGATTCGTTCACGCTACAAGACCTAGGACCCACTTTGATCTTTGCATAAAAGAATTCAGGTTTTATATTTATTTAATTATTGTTACTCAAATTATGAATTAAATGCTTGGTTCAATTGGCAAAGAAGGGAGAGGCATACTAGCAGGACCTATGTTCGAATCCTGCATAGGGCAAATATATGTTTTTTGGCAAAACGTTTTGCTTTCAATTGCTCATGGATACAGTGCAGCGTCTTCACGCAAGACTACAATGCTCCCTCATGTCAGCACCACTGGATCTCTGCCAATCCACACCTGACGTTCCTGAAAGCATAGGTCCACCATACACCCTCACCAAGCAACCACACCTGATCCAGAGCTAAGTCTTATTTTATTTTTAGTTTTAATTACCTAATTTCTTTTTTAGTTATTTATTTCTTTTCTTTTTTTTTTAATTTAATTTTTCTCTAATTAATGTTTTTCAACAAAATTTATATTAACTAAGTAATATTTTATTTTAATCATTAATATTTAATCGAAAGTCCGATTTTGCTTATAACATTAAAAATAATTGTTTTTTTAGTTTTTTTTAAATTAATATTTATTTTAGGTTAACAATTTAATTTTGGCTAAATTAAATTTATTTTTATGCCTTAAACCCTGATTTTATCATGATCACTGTTGTTGGTAGGTGTTGTCCATTAACCTTAGTCTAGGTTTTTTTACATATTTTTTCTATTAAACCATATTTAACTTCTGTCCCCTTCCAGGGTTTGTTTTTGCCTTACCCTTTTTTGTTTGCCTCAATTATTACTGTTTTAGCTTTTGATCTGTCACATTATAATTGTTGAGATCTTTAATGCACTAACATTTTTCTTCTTTGTGCCCAATTTTCAGGGTTAATCGAAATCTTTCAGCCAACGCGCCTCCAGATCAAAAAAGCTAAGTTCCCTTAATTTTTCTTATTATTACATAAATCTTTTCTTTATTACTTTTGCTTAGTTTTTTTTACTAATTCTTTTGAATTTCAACCTCCTATTTTTATAAATGTAATTTTAAGTTGATAATTTTAAATTAATTATGATTAGTTTTATTATTAAATTAATTAGGTTAAATAATTAGTTAAGATTTTTAAGCTAGTAGTTATTTTAGGGTAATAATTAAATTTTTGGATAATTAATTATTTTAATATTTGTAAACCCTGATTTTATTCTGATCAACTGTTTTCATCATGATTACTAATCACTGTTCTCCCTTATTTATTTTCCTTTCAGGGTTGATCAAGGGTTCTAGGAAGATCAAGGCATTTGAATATGTTTATACTGATTATTGATCTCTCTTATTTTCTGCCTTTACTTTCCGCCTTTTAATTTCTGCATTCCCCTACAGGTTTTTATTGTAATTCCCCTTCCCCGCAGGTGTTTATTGTAATAGCGTAGGAATTTATTTTCTGCCTTTAAATTTCGTAATATTAATTGCCATGGTTAGTAATCCTAGGGAGTGCAAGCCTGCTAAATAACTTAGATCAGTAATTATAAGATAAATATCATCGAAGTTAACCACATGATTGTGCCACACACACACCTTTAGGGTAATCCTTCTTGTTGCCTTAATTGTTGCCTGTTGCCTCTAAGTGTACTAAATAGTCAAGTCCCTCGATTTCGAGGATACCTAAAGCAAGGTTGCCTTAAAGAATAAAAATCATCTAGTCCCTCGATGCTGCCTTGGTAAAAGATGATGGTCCCGATTGCTAAGGTATCCTCGCATGATGCCTAAAAACATTAATGACTATTATATCCTTCCCTTAGACTACCTGCCCTCTTCATGGCAGGGGCAGTCTTATAGCGAACGATAAACTCCGATGACCCTTTAAATCCAATAAAAAGGCTTCCTACCCTCCTATGGTATGGATAGCCCTGAAAAGCTAAAAGAACATTTTTTTCAAAACTTAGGGTAGTTGCTATTAATTGCTTGCTCTGGTTTAAATTCAACTTTCCTCTTTCAAAAACCTTCGGAAAGGCTACGCTTATTTTACAAGCTAAAGTCCTTATTCAAAAAAAAAAATTTTCTAAGCACTTTCAAACAATTCAAAAGTGAGCTAAGCAATTAAGAGCCCATGGATAACTATGGGTACAAAGGGTGCTTTAAACCTTCCCTTTGTATAACTTACCCCCCGAACTCAAAATCTTTTTAAAAGGTATTTTCCTGTTCTTTTAGCCTTTCTTTATATTGGATAAAATAAAAGTCGGTGGCGACTCTTGCTATCCGCAACATTTCTTTAAAGTCAGTTCTCCCACCGTATTACAGTACTATCAACTGGATGGCGTCAATATTCATACATGGGAAGACTTGGCTGTTGCTTTCTATAAGCAATACCAATACAATGCTGATCTTGGGCCTACTCGCACTCAATTGCAAAACATGACTATGGGCCCGAAAGAGAGTTTCAATGAGTATGCCCAGAATTGGAGAGACTTGGCTGGAAGAGTTCAACCCCCTTTGGCTGACAGAGAGTTGGTTGACATGTTCATGGGTACGCTGACCGGTCCGTTCTATAGTCACCTACTGGGTAGTTCATCCTTTGGTTTTACGGAGCTCATATTGACTGGAGAACGTGTTGAGAGTGGTATTTGAAATGGGAAGATTCAGGTAGGTGCTACCTCTAGTACTACAAAGAAGCCATATCATGGAAAGAATGAGTCCAATGCTGTGCACAGTCAGAAGGGTCGTAGTAAAAATGATCAGAACCAATTTGTTAGGGCCATCCTAATCTCTGCCCCAACACCTCAACAGGCTCCCAGACAAGGGTATCAGCGCAAAATAGACAGACCTAGAAGATAGTTTATCCCGATCAACATGCCTTTGTCTCAAGTCCTGCAACATCTATTGAAGGCTAGCTTGATCACCACGAAGGATCCTCCAAAGATTGTCAACACTGCAAATCCAACTTATGATCCTAAGGCTACATGTGCTTATCACTACAATGCTCCTGGACACCATGCGGATAATTGTTGGGCACTAAGAAACAAAGTCCAGGATATGATAGAAGCTGGTGAAATTGAGTTCGACGCTTCAGAGACTCCTAATGTCATCACTGCTCCTATTCCAAAACACGATAAGACTATTAATGCTATCATGGATGTGGCCTATGTCCATGATGTGAGAGATCTGTCAACTCTTCTTCCGGTCATCAAGAGAAAGTTGCTACTAGCCGGCTTATTTCCAGGTTGCGCTGTAGGTTATTATTATTGTGCGTCCCAATCCAATGGTTGTGAGAATCTAAAAAGAGGAATTCAAGGTTGGATGGATCGTTTCACTATCATGTTTGAAAAGATCCCTTCTGTAGAGAATTTGTGCGAAGGTTTCTCCCGTGGCTTGAAGATTGAAGACGTATCAGTAATTTCCAAAACTCCATTAATGATCCCTACTAAGGCTCCATTTAAGATTTCTGCTGAACCCCGTGTGGCTCCTGTGATCATCACTAAGTCTGGTCCAATTTTGTATTCTTCTGATAAGGCTATCCCTTGGAACTATGGTGCTGAGGTCTATATTCAAGGAGTTAAACAAGAACTTGTAGCTGATAAGGTTGCTGAGGACACTAATCCTGTTGTGGGTAATATTTCCGAAACTAGTAAAGTAACAAGAAGCGGAAGAGTGTTTTCTCCAGAAATCTCTCCAAACACTGCTGCACCTACTAGTACCCCTATTCCTAATCAGAATGCTGATACCCGAGGTAAAGGGCCGTTGCTTGAACCCATCCAGACACCAGTCGAGACTGTTACTGAAAATCCATCTTCTGAGGAAGCAAATGAGTTCTTGAAGATCATCCGCAAGAGTGATTATGACATTGTTGAACAGATGGGGCATACTCCTTCCAAGATCTCTATGTTGTCACTCCTAAGTTGTTCCAAGACTCACGGTAAAGCTATGATGAAGTTTCTAGAGGCTGCCCATGTGCCACAAGAGATTTCTGTCACTCAACTTGAGAATTGTATTGCAAATCTGACGACAGACAATCACCTTGGGTTTTCTGATGCTGATCTAAGTTCCAGTGGAAAGAATCATAACAAACTCCATTGAATGTGGGGGCACCACTCTGGCCCATGTACTAGTTGATAATGGTTCATCTCTGAATGTGCTACCCAAGATGGTACTGGACAAACTCAACTCCAAAGGAATCGTGATGAAATCCTGTAATGTGATAGTAAAAGCTTTCGATGGTTCGATGAGTACGGTATATGGCGAAGTTGAGCTCCCAATCAGAGTAGGCTCTCAGACTTTCAACACCGTGTTCTATGTGATGGACATCCATCCCGCTTATTCTTGTCTGCTTGGGCGCCCTTGGATACATGGGGCAAATTCCGTGACTTCAACTCTGCATCAAAAATTGAAATACCCGGCGAAAGGCTAGATCGTCACTGTGTATGGTGAGGAAGAATACGTGGTGAGCTTTATAGATGAGACCAAGTATGTTGAGTTTACTGGAGAAGCCTTCGAATCTCCCCGTCAGGCGTTCGAGTTGGTCCCTCAAGTAGTTCCTGAGACTAAGCCTGCCCACACTGTTCCTAAAGTCACCAGAATTCCTCCTACAATGGCTTCTCTAAAAGATGCTAGGGGTCGAAGAAGGTGGTTGCACTATCTAGAAGCAACTCCCTGATATTCCTTACAAATCCAACAAATTGGGTTTAGGCTGCACTATTAAAGATCATAATGGAGAATAACACTCTCGTCTAGAAGGTTTGAAATATTGTTTCATCAGCAAAGGGGTCAATGCCATAGGAGTAGATGAAGATGATTAAAGCTTGGACAAGTGGATCTTTCCTACTCCTGACAAAGGGCTGGACAACTGGAAGACTGAAGACATTGTCTCTATCTCCTATAGTCAGGAGTAATTGCCATTTCTAATTTTTGTTTTGCTTATGTTTTACCAGTTTTATTTTCTGTATTTCATTAAACAATAAACTTTAAAGCCGTGTGTCTTGCCCGGGGCACAACGGTCCGTTTGTTAAGGCTTGTATGAAATTGAGGGTATGGTTCTGTGTGTTTGGATCTGTAAATCGATGGAAGCTGATGGTGATGATTGTTATTGAAGGTTGGTGGAAGGTTTGTAATGACTGAAGATTTGTGAAGGAGATTTCGATCAGTTCTGCAATTGGCGAAGAGGTTTGAAGGTGAACTGAAGTGAATTAGAGGAAGAGTTCGAAGGAGATTTGGAATTGAATTTGTCAGAGTAACTCTGCATTTTTCTCCCCCCTTTTCTGAGTCTGAACATGTGTTTATATAGGCAGAGATTAGTGAAAATTTGAGAGGGAAATCATGTGAATGAGTGGAGGAAAAAACGTGAAGGTGATGAGCTGTGCAAGAGTGAAACGAAATCGTGACTCAGGAACTCTGCAAAAATATATTTTTTTCCTTTTTTTTTTCTTCTGTAAACGTGAAAGGAATTTGTGTGTAGAAACCGTGAGTTTTTTTTCTTATGTGGGGACCTCCATTTTTGGCTTCACTAAATGAAAACAAATGGCTTGATGGCTCATAAATGGCTCAAAACTTGGACCAAATGGCTTGAATAATAAAATGGACCTTGGAAACTCTTCAATCAAATGAGCCTAATAACTCTTAAATGGACCTTTCTTTGATTTGCACCCTATTTAAAACAAACAAATATAACACCAAAACAAAGAACAATGATTTTTAATCTTAATAGAAATTCAAATTAAAATCTAAATTGAATTTCAATTAAAATTATAAATCCAAATGGTTAGCAACAAATGAACAAAAATATTTATTTAATCGAAAAATTGAACAAAATGCACAAATGGAAATAACTATATATATTTTTTATTATTTTTTTTCAAAAGAAATTCAAATGGGCACATAAAATACGGGTCAAAAATTGGGGTATGACAATAACGCTATGATTGCTACTGAGATTCTTCACGCCCTTAAGAGGAGAACTAGGGGAACCAAATCTCACCTGGCTCTTAAGATTGACATTAGTAAGGCGTACGATAGAGTGGATTGGGGTTTCTTGAGGGGAATACTTAACAGATTGGGGTTTGCGGAAAGGTGGATCCATTAGGTGATGATGTGTGTGACTTCAGTTAATTACATGGTCCTAGTAAATTCCGAAAGTGTTGGACCGATACAACCAGGAAGAGGATTGAGACAGGGTGACCTTCTGTCCTCGTATCTCTTTCTTCTCATTTTAGAAGGCCTATCTACTCTTATTAAGGACGAGGTGTCTCAAGGGGATATCCCTGGCGCCCAAGTCTGTAGGGGGGCACCTAGTGTGTCCCACCTGCTTTTCACTGACAACTGTTTTTTATTTTGCAGGGCTAATCTTTCAGAGGTGACACATCTTATAAAGTCACTACAAACCTACACAATCGCGTTGGGATAGGAGATAAATCTTACTAAGTCTGAAGTATTCTTTAGCCGTAACATCAGTATTCCAGCCCAAGAGGATATTGCAAAAATTATGGGAGTCTGTCATGTGTTGGGCACGGGTACATATTTGGGTCTACCATCGATGATTGGTAGAAGTAAGAAAGAGGTTTTCGCTTTTATAAAGGATCGTATTTGGAAAAGAATAAATTCTTGGAGAGGGAGGGCATTGTCTAAAGAAGGTAAAGAGGTGATGATAAAATCAGTGTTGCAATCTATTCCGTCGTATACCATGAGTGTGTATCTTACCCCGGATGGGGTAGTGAAAGACATTGAGAAGATGCTGAATTCCTTTTGGTGGGGGGGAGGTAATAATAATAAAGGGATTAGGTGGATGGCGTGGGACAAGCTGACTGACACAAAAAAGGAGGGAGGATTGGGGTTTAGAGACTTCAGAGCTTTTAATATGGCTATGGTTGCAAAATAAGGATGGCAGTTATTGACAAAGCCTCACACTCTAGTCTCCATAATCTTCAAAGTAAGGTATTTCCCTAAATCTTCCTTCCTTGAAGTTAATCTGGGTAATAATCCGAGTTATGCTTGGAGGAGTCTTTGGAAGGCTAGAGATGTTCTAAGGGTTGATCGTAGGTGGAGTATAGGCGATGGGAGTAATATTAAGGTCATGCATGAGATGTGGTTGAGGGGCATAAAAGAAGTTTGCTTAGGAAGGCCTCAAATGCAAGGTGTGTATGATCTTTATGTTCAAAATCTTATGCTTCCTAATACTAAGCAGTGGAATGTTAATGTTATAACCTCTGTGTTTGATCCTATAGTGGCTGAAGGCATCTTTAGTACTCCTTTGGTGGGGGGAGGTGGTTAAGGATGGTATGATTTAGAAGGAAGAGCATAATGGGGAGTATAGTGTGAGGACTGGTTATAGGTTGTGAGGGAAGATCCAGAAAAACCGGAATCAGAGGAGGGTCGAAATCGGATGGGATAATCTGTGGAATATTATGGCACCCCCTAGAGCCAAGCATTTGTTATGGAGAATCTGTAGGGGCTGCTTACCGATGCGTACTATGCTCCAACAACATTATGTTCAATGCCCATCGTTTTGTCAGAATTGTGAGCTTGAAGAGGAAGATGATTGGCATTTTTTTGGGTGTATTTCTTCTAGCCAGTGTTGGCGGGCAAAAGGTTTGTCCTCTATAATTGATCCCCGATTACACTCTTTCAATGATGCTAAATCCCTTATTCTTGATATTTGTAATAAAGAGGTCAGGAGGGAAGCTGGTAGATTTACTGTGCTATTAGAGATGCTTTGGAAAAACAGGAATAATGTAGTTTGGAATGATGAGCGGATGGATGTCACGAAACTAGGATTACAAACGTACTACAATTGGACGGATTGGTTGTTGGCTCGTGAAACTACAAAGATTGATAATCCCCAACCCAACCTGTTAGGTTGGACGCTGCCTTGCGATTGGTTTGTGAAGTGTAATGTCGACGCGGGGTTCAACAATCATCTTAGATCCACGAATAGGGGATGGTGTTTTAGAAATAATATAGGTGGTTTTGTTTCTGCGGGTGTAGCTTGGGATTTAGGTATTTTGTCCATTATAGAAGCGGAAGCTTTGGTTCTAAAATAAGCTATTCTTAGCGCTATCGAGTTGAGTTTTAATTGTGTGAAGTTTGAAAGCGACTCTCAAATGGTGCTTCAAGCCATCCACTCAAGAGCCACTGGTAACTCTGAGTTTAGTCTTATTGTTATGTCTATTAAGCAGTTGTTAATCTCTTTTCCCAACTTTGAGGTGAAGTTCATTAAGCGCCAAGCAAATATGGTTGCCCACTCGTTAGCGAAGGCGGCCAATTCTTGGTCTAGGCGTTGTTCCGTTAATTAAAACTCTTTTAATCAATGATATGAGTTAACTTTGTTGCTATAAAAAAAATTTAAAAAAACTATATTTAAAAATAATTTTAGGTTTAAGTGTTTTGTTATTTTAAAAATATGTCAATATTTTTATTTTAAAATCGACACCATGAATTCTCTCTCTTAACTTTTATTAAATTTATAAGGAGAATTAAAATAGATAATGTTATATGAAAGAAAATAAGAGGGATAATAAAACTAAAAATATATATATATATATATATATATATATATATATATATATATATATATATATATATATATATATATATATATAGAGAGAGAGAGAGGAGGGTTATATTTGCTCCAGGAGTAAGTTATTATAACTTACTCCAAATCTAGACCATTGATTCTTTTCAATCTAGTGGTTAAAAATAATAAGTAATTAAATGTGGAGAGAGAAAACTATTACTTATTATTTTTAACCATTAGATTGAGAAGAATCAATGGTCTAGATTTGGAGTAAGTTATAATAACTTACTCCTGGAGTAAATATAACCCTCCTCATATATATATATATATATATATATATATATATATATATATATATATATATATATATATATATATATATATATATATATATATCAATGCTCAGATATGTATTTATGTGATATGTATTTAAACCAAAATCTAACTATTAATTATTGTCTCTTAAAATTTAAGTGAAATTTGAGGCATTGATTTTAAATCGTATGATTATTATTAAAAGTTATCAGTTCTCGTAATAACCAAAGTTCTCATTTGATACGTCCCATATATGAGGACGTATCAAATGAGAACTTTGACTATAATGAAAACTAAGAACTTTAAATAATAAACATTGGATTTGAATTAATGACTCAGATTTACCCCATATTTTAAATTCATAATACATAAATATCTTGTTCACTTTTTTTTGGTTTATCACCACCGGTTTAGTCCAGTTCGGGGGTCAATTCTGGCATCAAGTGGTTCCAGCCCCCTCCCGATCGCAGTTGCGGGGGATCGAACCGTGGTTCTCCCTACCAAGTTCAAATGAGAACTTTGACTATAATGAGAACTGTGAACTTTAAATAATAACCATTGGATTTGAATTAATGACTCAGATTTACCCCATATTTTAAATACATATTACATAAATATCTTGTTGACTTAAACATTAATTAAATATTTTAAAATATGAGGTAAATCTGAGTCATTCATTCAAATTCAATGGTTATTATTAAAAGTTCCCAGTTTTCATTATAACCAAAGTTCTCATTTGATACAGACTTTGTTCTTCCATCTCCTTCCATAACAGTTTCTCTTCCAAATTCCTTAACAGTTTCCCTGTCATTAATCTACAACCGTTATATCTCTCTCTCTATCGATTTCTTTCTTCTCCCTCTTCATCTTTCTTCTTCTTTTTCATCTGTATTTTCCTTCATCATTTGAACCAATTTCATTCCACAAATGAAACCGTCAACTGGACTGCTGCAAATAGTGTTGTTGATTTAATGTCTGCACAGTTGGGTAATATTAATGGAGGCTTTTTATTAGGGTTTATTCCTTGGTAGAAAAGAGGTTAATTTATCAGGCTTGTATTTTGATGTTTGGAATTTGTTGATTTAGATTTGGTAGTCTTTTGCCTTGACAGTGATGTGGATTTGAAACGATGCAAGGACAGCGAGGAATGTATCACTCTATGTTGCTTAATTTTTGTTATAGCTATCATTTTCAACAATAGGTTATGAGAAAATTCCAATTCTGTTTGATTTAGAAAATTTCAATTTTGTTTGATTTTTTAGGTTCAATTTATAGGTGGCACAAATGAAGAATTTGAATAAATGATATTTTCTGCGATTTGCTATGGACTACACTGGTTCAACGGGCAGAGTTCATTGTAATGTATGTGATGTATTACATATGCTATTGTCTACCCTGAATCAACATGCAGAATTCCCAAAACAATTTATAATTATATTCCGCAAGTCATTTATAGTTTCCACTTCATATGATTTGAATCTGTTTATTATTAATCATTTGCATCGCTAATTGGTCAAAACCTGTTCTGGACTAGCTCAATTGTTCCAATATGCCCATTTCACTCATTGGTATAAAACGCCCAATAAGCATTGGCCCAATCCATAAAACCGGCAGAAGGTAAGCTACCCTTTCTACTGGGCACGTCTAATCTCTAGCTCCCCCATGACCAAAGATTATCGGAGCACGCTGGACAGTCGTTCTCGGCAACGGCTAGTTCCTTACGCTCAGCTAGTCAGGACCTAGTCAACTATTTCCTATATTTTGGGCCCTGGAATTACGCCCAGGCCCACAAATATAGAATGACTTAATCTTCACCAAAGAGAACACTATAAATAGCCCTCTACCTCTGGAGGGAAAGGTAATCCAAACTTTGCCCAAAATCTCATATTTTCCGTTGTACCTTTTGTTCTCTTTCTTACTTTGTCATTGGAGGGCCTTGCAGGTACAACCCACTTTTTTCTCATCCAACACCGAAGATCAAGCCTACTGTTGCTGTTGCTGGCCACCTATTCTGCACCACCTATTATACATACAAAGTTTTTTCACTGATTCATAATAGTTAATAATAAAGAGAACATCAAAATACTACACAATATTTTTATAAATAATGTAAAACAAAAACTATATTTATATCCAAAAAAATATATTGTTCATAAAGATGTTTCTAGCCATATACTTTAAGCCGAGTAAAACTATGCAACTTAGGAACCAAATCACATCCTTTAGGCAGAAGGGTGGTAAATCATTTTTTGAAGCATGAGAGTAATTCAAGGAGATGATGTGAATATTCCCACATCATAGACTCAAAAGGTTTATCGTCGACACTTTCTAAAATGGTCTTCTCTACAATATGAGAATGTCTCTACTCGCATATGCATGAGGAGCTCTTATGATTTATGAACAAACCTTTCGATGAGACTTATGCACTTATCGAGGATATAGCCTAAAACCATTATCAATCTTCCGCAGAAAAGGCCCCTCAAAATGGCGTATTTTATGAAGTTAGCACCCTGGACCACATGAATGTGAAAGTGGTATTTTATGAAGTTAGCACCCTGAACCACATGAATGTGAAAGTGGACACTTTATATCAGAAGTTAGATAAGCCACCGTAACTCCAAATTGCGAAAGAGGAGCTTCATAATCCTATGGGAAAAACTTCCAAAGATGGTTTTGAAGTCTTTTACTAACATTAAAGATCCACATGTATTCTATTAGTAGGCCATATATAAGCGTGCATTATTTTTAGTTGCACATAAAATGGTTGGAAAATGGGTTAATAAATTGAAGGGTATTGTTGGAACAATAAGTAATTTAGTTAATAAGCTTATATCTTTTTCTCTCGTACGACTAACATTGTGGTTCATTTTTTTAAGAGCAAAAAGAGAAATATATTAAGAGAGCTTCTATTTTGACACCATAAGAGCATCAATATTGCCATATTTCTACCGTGTCTACACAATAACCAAAGATACCGTGTCAGTAGTTTATGAATATTTGGCTTCCAAACATAGTGCTTTAACGTAAAAAGCGTTCCTTTGTTCAAGAGCGTTTCTTTTCATTATAATTGGATTTAAAAGATGGATATAGTTATTTTGTGAGATAGATTGTGGGGTCCAATAAATTTTTTTTATGAGTTGTATGGATATTTTAAAAAATAGAGATGTGTTGTTTAAATAATTGAAATGTGTGAAATATTATAAAAAAACTTAGTATGGTCCATTTAAAGAACCAAAATGAATTCTTTGGATGTGGATGCTCTAATCTATACACTGTATCCTTACACCCTATAACATACAGCCTACATATATGTTATTTGTGTCAGAAAAAAGAAAAAAAAATATTATTAAACATGATACAAAAATAAAATCGTATAAACTACGATGTAGGTGTTACAAACTAGTATAAGATTATCATTACTCATATATTAAACTAAGGCATAGGAATGCCGAAAAAGGAATACACATCAAAACTGTTTCATCTGAGATAAAAGTGGCAAAAAAACAAAAGATCATCCCAGCTGATATTAACAACTATCAGACAGACAAAAGAAGCCCATCTAAACCAGTACCTATCCAACAAACAAGACCATGTCCACCTATACCAGCAACTATCAGACAGACGCATAAATTGTGTTACAATGTAGAATTCCAACTAATAGAAAGACAGATAATAACTATTGAATAGTATCGCAGCTCCACCGACGAGATTAAAGCCACCAAAATCAGCCTAAGCGAGACCCGAACCAGAACTACAAACAACCAAATCTCAAAAAAATTGATAAATACATTGTCAGATACTAGAAACTGACACCTCGGTCAGATGAGCCGACACAGGAATGCGCATCTATGATACGTCTGAGAGAAAGGGCAATTCAAGGATGCTACCTCAACACCACTGAATTGGCCGAGACGAACTTTCAAACTGAAAAATAAGATTGCAGCCTCCATCGAGAGAAACTGAAAGTTTCAGATGAGATCAGCTTCGTTCTACTGGCGAAAAGTACAACAGTCTGAAGCCTGACATTGTTTCCATGCCCAAGAACATCATATCACCGACACACAACTACCTTCTCAAGCACTGCTATAGAAAATAGCAAGAAGGCAAACGACCTATCAGTACTGCTCGGCGGAAAAACCAGTACCACAATCTGCACTGATACCAAATCTAACAAAGCTTCAAACGGGCAACCACTTCAACACCAAGGTCAGATATCTTCCAAGGAACTCCTAAATGGCGCAAACGTGAATACTATTCATCTTGGTTCCAGCGAACTCGCCGTTGCCGGAAAAGCGGGGCAATTGAAATAAAGAACACTGAATTATGGGACAGAACCCGCAACAGCTCAACAATGACCAAGCTAGCTCTCCAAAGACCTACTAATACGACCCTCTGATTCCAAGCGCTTAAACAATCACTGCCACTTGAACCACCACCTAACAATCAGCAACAAATAGGCCTCGGAAAGCAAACAAGCCCAGCCATCCACAAAGTAAAACCACTTAAGCCAAATATGCTCAAAACTAAGAGATATAAGATTAGGTTAAAAAATATCTCTAACACCGGATCGCATTTGCCACTGCCATGGGCAACACACCACAGAAATATATGACATGCACCAGACCAATGCGCTCGACAGATCAAGAGGAATCTTGACCCTTTTGCTGCTCCTATTGCAAAACACCTTCGGGGCCTTGATTTCCCGGTTCAATTCAAGAGATCCTAGACCGGCTTTTGGATTCATGAACCAGTAAGATAAATTGACAACGACAGCCGACTCCAAAAGCAAAAATAACACCCAACCACCGATCCAATAGAATAAATCCTGCCAACCAACTCAAGACAGCTTGATACATCCACTGGTAGAAGTTAGCAGAAACAACAACGAAGAGAGAAGAATATCACCAAGCCAAATCAATCCAGAGAAAAATAGTCGAGCAAAGGTAGTAAAATGCGACTACTTACTGCCTTCTCGACTCCAACACGTAGTAGAACTACAAACCAAAAACCATATTCAATAATTCACAACCAAGTACATCTTATATTTCCTTCCAACTACCTGAACCAGGACCCAACGCTCTTACATGACCTCCACGCTCAAGCAGTCCGAACCAAAACCCAACACGAAACTCAAAGCTATGTTATGTTTGATGTTGCCAGACTTACTTTTCAGCCAATTCCAAGTAGTCATTTTTTCATTCTCCAACATCCTATCTAGGCATACTTCCTTACCGCGACATACCTTGTCGTTTCTAGCCTTCCAAATATTCCATATGCAAGCAAACCAGATTATAGTGGCAATTTTAGGAGATGATCTACCCGTTCGGTTATACCAGCAAACTGCTCCAAATGTGCCAAACTTTCTTTTTGAAGTGCCACTTTAATCCCGATCCAACGAAAAATTGAGTACACCAAATACCTACAAAAGTTTGACATTAAAAAAAATGAGATATTGATTTCTCACAACCATACCCACCCTTACTTAACAGCGACTCTTGACCCAACATTCCTCTCTTGATTAGGTTATATCTTTAGTGGCTAATATGTGTTTTAAAATACTCTCAACACCAAACATGAAACTTTGGACAGGACCGCCTTATGCCAAGCTTTAAACCAACTTGGGTTGGAAGAGTTCTGTATATTGCAAATTAAATCTTTATATAACTTTCTGACTGATTAAACGCTCGATGTATCCTGAACTTCCATGCTTGACGTACACATAACATTCCACCAAGTGGAACAATCTCTCCACCCACCCCTAACCCCCATCCTCTGCTCCAATTCTCTCAACCCATGACTGTATTTCATTTTACTCAAATAATTTTCCTCTCATCATGTCTCCCTTCATAAAAAAATTTAAAAAGAGATTCGAGTTTATTGATGATACCTGACGGCTGACGGAGCCTTAAAAAAATACAAGAAGTAGACTGGTAAGACAGACAAAAATGATTTATAACAACCACCCAACCCCTACGGATAGCTGTCTAGCTGATTGTTCCTCCAATTTGATAATCCAGCTCTAACAACTTCTATGATGGGCAGCCACCTACTCCTACTCGAATTTGCACCAATTGGTAAACCAAGATAATTTAACCGTGTGTGGCCGATTTTCCATCTTAACATAACAGCTTCCACCTCGGTCCAATTTTAGTTGATGTTGATTCCTACCAACTTTCTTTTGTGAAAATTAACCTTTAATCCTGACATTGCTTCAAACCGCATCAAATTTCCCTTAATGATTTTAATATTTGCCCTCCCCTTCTCTCTAATGATTAGTGTGTCATTCTCATAATGAAGATGTGTAAACGTTTCATCACCATTGTCGAATTTAAATTCTTTGCTAATAACGGGTCTCCTTGTCTAAATCCACATTCTATATTGAATTATTTTGTGGGGCTTCCACTTACAAATATTGACACTATAGCAGATTTTAAACATTCTGACACCCAACTCCTCCACTTTTTGTTAAACCCTGTCTTCACCATCATACAACCAATGAACTTCCAGTCAATTGAATCATATGTCTTTTCGAAATCAACTTTAAACAATATTACCTATTTTCTCCACTTCCAAAGCTTCCTCTGCAATTTAATTTGCAATTAAAATACCTCTAATATTTTCCCTTTAGAGATGAATGCCGATTGCGATTCTGGGATAATTGAACCAATCATTGTTTTTAATCCGTTTGCCAACAATTTAGATACCACTTTATATATGCACCCTGTTATACCCCAAAATTTGCCCGCATCTTTTTCAGGGAGAAGGCAACAGACTTTTGTCTAAAATTGGGAGTTTCATATAATCTTGGATTTTATTTCATAAATATCCTGATTTTATGAATACTCAATTTTTTAGAATATTTTTATACGGTATTTTGGTTCGCTGTTGAATTTATTCTTACACAAACACCAAGTATTGTTTATCACTTCACACACGCTGTTTATTTGAGATTTATTTGCAGATAAATAGTACTGACGCAATTGGTACATAATTAAATTTTTGCAGGCGCAGAGTCCGGGGATTCAGACTGTACTGGTAACAATTAAATTATTATTAGTTTTTGTTTCCCACTAATTTTTGTACTATACTATTGTTTTCAAATCTTTTCCTTTCTTTTCAAATCTCTTTCTTTCAAATCAAATCCTAACTTAATTCCATACATCTTTCTTTTCAAACCCTACCATACACTTTCTTTCAAATCCTACTATCATTCAAACTTTCCTCTTTTGTACGGAATCACTTCATTCCCCAACGTCTCTATCCTTCTTTTCACTCTATATATACCCCTCATAAGCATAAGCATCATAAACATAGGAGTTTACCTTTGTTCTGTTGTTGCAGGTAATGGATCCCGCTACCAGAGATTACATCCGAATCAACATCTCAACAGTACCATCTGAACTTAAGGAATTAATATCAGAATTTCCCATAAATGCTCAATTCACCGAAAAGCACGGTCACCTACTCCATTTGGTTACTTCAAAATTTGAAGAAGACATGATACGGGTCCTGTTCCAATTCTTTGATCCCGAACATCATTGTTTTACATTTCCTGATTACCAACTAGTACCCACTTTGGAAGAGTTCTCTGAACTGATTGGGTTACCTGTTCAAGATCAATTACCTTTCACTGGTTTATAAAAGATTACAAAGCCTGAAATCATTGCTGCTGCCTTACATTTACGAAAGTCAGAACTCGAGTCTAATTGGGAAACAAAGAGTGGAGTCAAGGGTTTGCTTGCTAAGTTCTTAATGGGAAAGGCTCGATCATTATTAAAAAATAGGAGTTACCAAGCTTTTGAGGAAGTTGTGGCTCTTTTGATTTATGTGTTGGTTTTATTCCCCAATCCCGACCAATTCATAAGTGTGCACGTTATCAACATTTTCTTAACCCGCAATCCGGTACCTACTTTACTGGGAGACATTCTACATTCTTTACACACTCGTACCATGAAAAAGCGAGGAACTCTTATGTGTTGTGTACCACTACTGGCTAGATGGTTTACATTACACCTTCCCCGATCAGTGTTGAGAAACGAGCAAAGGATGCAATGGTCTCGCAGGATTATGTCTTTGTCTCATTCCGATATCCGGTGGAACAATTTCTTTCAAAAAGACATCACTCTCATTGACCATTGTGGGGAGTACCCTAATGTGCCACTCCTTGGAATTAGGGGAGGTATCACCTACAACCCCTCTTTAGCTTTGCGCCAATTCGGATATGCACGAAGAAATGGTCCTCATGACATGATTACCCATGGCATTGTGTTCGACTACGAAGATGATTCCCAAAGATATCGACGAAGGTTTATACATGCTTGGGGCAGTGTCTACAAAGTAGAAAGCAAGACTTTAGGACAATGGAATTTTATTCCCATGGAGCCTTACCTCAGATGGGTGCGTGCTCGTGCTCAGAAGTTCATCATGCCATATCCCGCTATCCTACCTGTGACTGTTGAGCCAGAAGTCGAAGGGGACGAACCTCGAGTTATTCTACATCCAGACATTCCGACTGACCTAGAAGAGTTGCAGAAATCTTGGGTTCAACTAAAAGGAGAAAGGGACACCTTCAAAGCACACTGTCAAGACTATGAGAGAAAAGTGTTGGAGCTCACCAGACAACTCCAGGAAGAACAGCAGATCAACACGTTCCTGGGTGCAAAGAGAAAGCGTCCATGGGAAACTTGAAGAATCCTTTATTTTCTGTATTTTTATCTTGTAAGCCCAAAAGAGGCAAAGAAAAGAAAAAGAAAAAAAAAAGACAAAAGAAAAGAAATAAATTGTTTGACTAATAAATGTTTGTTTCTCTTGTTTAAACAAATCTAAATTCTAAGATCCTTGAAAACATTGCATATACATCTCATTCATAAACATTGCATAACAGGTTCACATAACAGGTTTCTCATCTCCTCGCTGTTTATTTCAGTTAGAAGGGATGGATTCCGAAACAAGCATCAAGAATCTCGAGGCACAGAACGCCCAAGTTCAGATAGAAATTTTGGAGCTAGCAAAGGGGCAACAGGAACTGAAAGCCCTGATGACTAAGAAGAAAAAGAAGCCCAAGGGATCTGTAGGTTTAAGTCACCTCGTGAGGAAAGTCAGAGTCCTAGCCAGGATGCCCAGAAAAGCGCCAATCCCTGAAGTAGTCGGTGAAGGTGATCAAGAAGACAACCACAACAACCAGGGTTCTGTCAAACTCTCTCTCTCTCTCTCTCTCTCTCTCTCTCTCTCTCTCTCTCTCTCTCTCTCTCTCTCTCTCTCTCTCTCCCCTGATGAAGAAGATTATCACTCCAAAGACGAACAGGGTGATAGCAAATACCAGCAGTTGGAAGAACGCATGAAAGCTATGGAGATACAGAAAATACCTGGTTTAGATTTCAACGATCTTGGACTCGTCTCAGATATTGTTATCCCTCCAAAGTTCAAAGTTCCTGTCTTTGCAAAGTATGATGGAGTCTCTTGCCCAAAGCTGCATCTAAGGTCCTATGTGAGGAAGATACTACCTCATACGGCAGATAACAAATTGTGGATTCATTTCTTCCAAGAAAGTCTGTCGGGTACACAACTCGAGTGGTATTATCAACTGGAAAGTGCAAAAGTTCACACCTGGGAAGATCTGGCTGCTGCTTTCTACAAACAGTATCAATACAACGCTGACCTTGCACCAACCCGTACTCAACTACGAGGCATGACTATGGCACCAAAATAAAGTTTCAAAGAATATGCACAAAAATGGAGAGATCTAGCTGGAAGGGTTCAACCACCCTTATCTGATCGCGAGCTGGTCGACATGTTCATGGGTACTTTAACTGGCCCTTTCTACAGTCATTTGCTGGGAAGCTCATCGTCAGGTTTCACTGACCTGATATTAACTGGAGAGCGTGTCGAAAGCGGCATTCAAAGTGGAAAAATTCAAGTAGGCTCCTCCTCTGGTACTACAAAGAGGCCCATCAGTGGGAGAAATGAAGTCAATACAGTACACAGTCAGAAAAGTCGCAAAAGTGAGCATCACCAATCTGTAGGGGCTATTCTGATCTCTGCATCTGCACCTCAAAAAGATCAACCGCCGAAGTATACGCGTCGACCAGATGCACCAAGAAGAAACTTCACCAGAATCAATATGCCAATCTCTCAAGCATTGCAACACTTGTTAAAAGCAAATATGATTACATTGAAAGACCCTCCGAAGAATGTCAACACTTCCTCTCCTAGTTATCGCCCCGACGCAACATGTGCATACCATTCCAACTGTCCAGGACATGACGCAGATCACTGTTGGGCCCTGAAAAACAAAATCCAAGACATGATAGATGCTGGGGAAATTGAATTCGATCCTCCAGAGACTCCAAATGTTATCACTGCGCCTATGCCAAAACACGACAAGACTGTTAATGCTATCATAGACACTGTTTATATCTATGATGTGAGAGAACTGTCAACTCCGCTCCTTGAAGTCAAAAGAAAGCTAATACAAGCTGGTTTATTTCCAGGTTGTGACCCTGATTGCTTTTATGGTTGTGAAAATCTGAAAGGAGGAATTCAAAAGTGGATGGATCGTCGTATCATTATGTTTGAGAAACTTCCTTCTATAGACAATTTGTGCAAAGTTTTTTCAAATGGGATGAAGATAGAGGATGTCTCAGTGGTTTCTAACATACCATTGAAAATCCCTACCAAGGCTCCCTTCAAGATTTCTGCTACACCCAGAGTAGCATCTGTAATCATTACCAATCCGGCTCCATTTCCATATTCCTCAGACAAAGCTGTCCCGTGGAGTTATGACACTAATGTTTATGTCCATGGAGTTAAGCAAGACACCTTGATTAAAGAGGCCATGAATTTTACTACTCCAACTATTGATAATATTGTGGGGACTAGTAAGATTACAAGAAGTGGAAGGATCTTTTCACCAGAAATTTCTCCAAATGTTGCTACTAATCCAGTCCAGGTCCCGATTTCTAATCAAGATGTCAATGCTCGAGGCAAAGAGCCACTAATTGAACCAGTTCAAGTACCTATTGAAGTCACTGTTGAAGATCCTTCGAGGCAAGAAATGGAGGAAATATTGAAAATCATCTGCAAAAGTGATTACGATATTGTTGAACAACTGGGGCACACTGCTTCAAAGATTTCAATGCTGTCTCTGCTAAAGTATTCAGAAGCTCATGCCAAGGCCCTGATGAAGTTCTTAAAAGCTGCACATGTACCACAGGAGATTTCAGTTGACCAATTTGAAAATTGTGTTGCCAGTCTAACAGTGGATAATGGTCTCGGTTTCTCTGATTCTGATTTAACCCCTGCTGGGAAAAATCACAATAAAGCCCTGCACATCTCTATCGAATGTAACGGCACCACTTTCTCTCATGTGCTGGTAGACAATGGTTCCTCGTTAAATGTGTTACCAAAAGTAGTACTGGAAAAACTTGACTTTGAAGGAGTTGTTTTACAACCAAGCGATGTTGTGGTAAGAGCCTTCGACGGGTCAACAAGAACAGTATACGGAGAAGTGAAGCTCCCAATCAGAGTGGGCTCTTAGATCTTTGATTCTACCTTTTACGTGATGGAAATTCATCCAGCATACTCCTATTTACTAGGACGCCCTTGGATACATGGGGCAAGCGCTGTAACTTCTACCCTGCATCAGAAGTTAAAATATTCGGTAAAAGGCAAGGTCGTCACAGTTTATGGCGAAGAAGAATATGTGGTTAGCCACCTGAGTAACTCCAAGTATGTTGAGATGGATGATGAATTCATCGAAACCCCCTGCCAATCTTTTGAGGTGGTCTCTCCAGCTATCTCTACTGCCAAACATAGTTCTGCTACTCCTGCTACAAGAATAACTCCAACTATGGCTTCTCTCAAAGATGCCAAAGCTGTGATCGAAGAGGGTGGTTGCACAGTATGGGGACAACTCCTTGATGTACCTTACAAGTTCGATAAGCTAGGTCTGGGCTATGCTAATGGAACTCAGAAGAACGATCAAAGTCCTCGTTCTGGAGGATTAATGTCACATTTCATCAGCCAAGGAGTAAATGCTATTGAAGATGACCAAGTTCCACCCGTTTCCAAGGAGGTTTGGTATACTTTGGGAGAACCAAGCGGCAGGTACGACTTTCTAGTGAAGTACACTTCTCCTCAAAGTTCTTTTATTGCCATTGAAGACATTGTCCCAACTGGATGGGATGATCAGTTCGAAGATTACAAAAGTCTTACAAGTTCCATTACTGAGCAATACCAAAGTCCACCTAGTCCAAAAGAAGTCTGGGATACGCTGGGAGAACCAAGTGGTAAGTATGACTTTATGGTGAAGTATTCCGCTCCCCTGAGCTTGCAGATCGCTATTGAAGACACCACCCCAACCGGATGGGATGAACATTTTGAAGACAATATGACACTCACAAGCCCTGTCACTCCTGAAGAAGTCTGGGAGACACCAAATAATGAGAATGATTTTCTGATGCAGTACACTGCTACCCAGAGTGCACAAGTCTCTATCAAAGACATCATCCCAACTGGATGGGACGATCTTATCGAGTATCTCTCTCAGCCAACAGAGGCACCTCAGCCTGGGCTCTCATATCCAGTAGAGTATCTTGCTCATCCTGAAGGATCAACAGCTCATCTCGTCACCAAAGAAGTCAATATTGTGGAAGACGAAGAAGACAACTGCAACTGGAGTAACTGGATATTCCCTACTCACAACAATGGATTGAACAATTGGGAAGCCGAAGATGTTATCTCCTTTGATCAGGAGTAAATGCAATTTCCTGTTTTCGTTGTTTATATGTTCAAAAATAAAAATGGTTCCTGTACTATCGAACCATGAACTTAAAAGCCAAGTGCCTTGCCCGAAGCACACTGGTCCTTTTTATAAGGGTTTGTCATATCATGATCATATGTTCATTCAATAAAATCATGGGATGTTTGCATATTCAAGTTTTGTGATCCTTTTTGTTTCTTTCTTTATTCATTTTCAAATAGCTATGTATTCTTACACACACCCACATAATAAATGCAGATTCACATTCACTCTGGATCCTGTTGATAACGATTCTTCTATTGCCAGTCATGACTTTGAAAATCCGATCTACCAAACTGAGGACGAAAGTGAGGAAGATTGTGAAGTACCTAGGGAACTTGCAAGGCTATTAGAACAAGAAGAAAGGACTATACAGCCGCATGAAGAGCCAATTGAGGTTATCAACCTGGGCAGTGACGAAGAAAAGAAAGAAGTCAAGATAGGGGCTGATTTAGAAGACAGTGTCAAGCAAAGACTGATTCAAATGTTACAAGACTATGTTGAGATATTCGCTTGGTCCTACGAAGACATGCCTGGTCTCGACATGGATATTGTGGTTCATCGCCTGCCGATCAAAGAAGGAAGCACTCCAGTTAAGCAGAAACTGCGGAGAAGTAGGCCCGATATGTCCAAGAAGATTAAAGACGAGGTTGAGAAGCAATTCAACGCTGGTTTTCTAAAAGTTGTGAGTTATCCTCCATGGATAGCTAACATCGTTCCTGTGCCTAAAAAAGACGGGAAAGTCAGAATGTGTGTAGACTACAGAGATCTGAATCGGGCAAGCCCCAAAGATGATTTCCCTTTACCTCACATCGATGTACTGGTTGACAATACTGCACAATGCAAGGTATTTTCCTTTATGGACGGATTCTCCGATTACAATCAAATCAAGATGGCGCCAGAAGACATTGAAAAAACAACCTTCACAACACCCTGGGGAACCTTTTGTTACAAAGTGATGCCCTTTGGTTTAAAGAATGTAGGAGCGACGTATCAGCGTGCAATGGTAGCTCTGTTCCATGATATGATTCATCAGGAAATAGAGGTTTATATGGATGATATGATTGCAAAGTCCAACACCGAAGAAGAACATCTGGTCGTCTACACAAGCTGTTTGACAGACTCAGGAAGTACAGGTTGCGACTGAATCCGAACAAGTGTACCTTTGGAGTAAGATCCGGTAAACTCTTAGGTTTCATCGTCAGCAGCAAGGGTATTGAAGTTGATCCTGCCAAGGTCAAAGCCATTCAAGAAATGCCATACCCCGTAGCGAGAAACAAGTCAGAGGATTCTTGGGACGTCTGAACTACATCGCCAGATTTATTGCCCATATGACTACTACTTGTGTGCCAATTAGCCTTTGATAAGATCAAAGAATATCTTCAAAAACTATCAATCTTGTTACCCCCAGTGGAAGGAAGACCTCTAATAATGTACCTAACAGTGTTAGAAGATTCAATAGGGTGTGTAGTGGGGCAACATGACGAGTCTGGCCGAAAAGAGCATGCAATCTACTATCTTAGCAAAAAGTTTACCGATTGTGAAACAAGATACTCACTGCTCGATAAAACTTGTTGTGCCTTGGCATGGGCGGCTCGCCGACTAAGGCAGTATATGCTAAACCATACCACTTTCCTGATCTCCAAAATGGATCCTATCAAATATGTGTTCGAAAAACCTGCTCTCGCTGGAAGAATAGCAAGATGGCAAATGATCTTAACAGAGTATGACATCCAGTATACTTCACAAAAAGCGATCAAAGGAAGTGTGGTAGCTGACCATCTGGCTCATCAAGCAGTGGATGATTATCAAGCGTTGAACTTTGACTTCCCAGATGAAGATATTATGCTAGTTACTGACTACGAACAACCAGGACCGGAGGAAGGACCCGAGCCAGGATCCCGATGGACTATGGTTTTTGATAGAGCCTCTAATGCGCTTGGCAATGGCATCGGAGTTGTAATCATTTCTCCTACAGGAGGACATACACCATTCACTGCCAGATTATGCTTCAACTGCACTAACAATATAGCCGAGTATGAAGCATGTATTCTGGGTCTCAAAGCTGCAATCGATCTGAGAATCAAGTTCCTAGAGGTCTACGGAGACTCGGCCCTTGTAATTTATCAAGTCAAAGGGGAATGGGACACGAAGCACCCGAATCTAATTCCTTACAAAGAATATGTGCTGAGTTTGATTCCTTACTTTAAAGAAATCACTTTTGAACATATCCCGCGAGAAGAAAATCAACTAGCTGATGCTCTAGCTACCATGTCATCTATGTTCAAAGTCAGGTGGGACAATGAGGCGCCAATGATCACCATTTACAGACAAGATGAAGCAGCCTATTGCAATGAGACTGATACCGAAGGAGTGGAAGAAAAACCATGGTTCCATGAAGTAAAAAGATACCTCGAAGCCCAGGAGTATCCTGAAGGGGCATCCATTAATGATAGAAAGTTTCTAAGAAGATTTGCTGCCAAATTCTTTCTAAGTAATGGAGTCTTGTACAAACGCAACCATGACTCGACTTTGCTTCGTTGTATGAACAAGAAGGAAGCGGAGCAGATTATGGAAGACATACACGATGGTGCCTTTGGTACTCATTCAAGTGGACATACAATGGCTAAAAAGATCTTAAGAGCAGGTTATTATTGGTCTACCATGGAGACAGACTGCCACCATCACTCCAGAACTTGTCACAAATGCCAGATATATGCCGACAAAGTACATGTACCTCCAGTCCCATTAAACGTTCTGACAGCTCCTTGGCCTTTTGCAATGTGGGGTATTGATATGATTGGAGAAATCAAGCCTACTGCTTCAAATGGACATCGTTTTATCCTGGTCGCTATTGACTACTTCACAAAATGGGCAAAGGCAGCCTCGTTTGCTTCTGTCACCAAGAATGTGGTGGCCCGGTTTATCAAGCATAATCTCATTTGTCGGTATGGCATCCCTGAGAGCATCATCACAGACAATGGTACAAATTTAAACAACAGGATGATTACCGAACTCTGCACGCAGTTCCAGATCAAACATCACAATTCATCCCCATATCGACCAAAGATGAATGGCGCCGTGGAAGCTGCCAACAAGAACATCAAAAAGATCATACAAAAGATGACAGTAACCTACAAAGACTAGCATGAGATGTTACCTTTTGCTCTTCATGGTTATCTCACCTCAGCACGTACTTCAACAGGGGCAACTCCATTCTCCTTAGTCTATGGTATGGAGGCAGTTCTTCCAATTGAAATTCAGATTCCTTCCCTAAGGATTATGAAAGAAGCTGATCTAGACGAAGACGATTGGATTCAGACTCGGTTGGACCAGATAAACTTGATTGATGAGAAGAGGCTTGCAGCTATTTGTCATGGTCAGTTGTACCAGAAACGTATGATCAAAGCCTTCAACAAGAAAGTCAAAAGTCAGGCATATCAAACCGGTGATTTGGTTGTCAAACGTATCATCTTACCACAGGGCGACCCCAGGGGCAAGTGGACTCCCACTTATGAGGGACCATTTGTAATCAAGAAAGTATTCTCCGGCGGAGCCATGTTGCTTACCACTATGGACGGCGAGGATTTGCCACACCCTGTAAATGTAGACATAGTCAAAAAGTACTTCGCTTAAAGAAAAGCTCGCTAAGTTGAAAACCTGAAAGGGCGACTTAGGCAAAAAATGAACGTCTCGGTGGATTGAAAACCTGAAAGGGCGATCCAGGCAAAAATTAGAGACTAAAAAAATATAATTATCCAGTTAGGCTGAAAACCTGAAAAGGCAGCCTAAGCAAAAGATAGGGAATAAAGCGTACGACTATGTCCCGTTTGGCTACCTACTCACCTTCAAGGTTCAACACATCAAAGGCACCAATCAGTCCAATCATTTTCTTCCAACAAGTGAGGGATGAGATACTCGAAGACAGATTGGCAATAGTAGAGTTGAAACTTGACTGGATTGTTTTCACATAGCTATTTCCCTTTATAAGTACTTTTCAAAGTTTTATGACAACTTCCTACTACTAGGATTTTTGTCTCCTTGTACTAATCCGCCTATTATGGCTCTCTTTCAAAATCAATACAGTTCATGCTCAAAATCAATGTTTTCACTTTTTCTGTTTTGAACGCGTAAACGTCCCAATAATAATTTTGAATGAACATATACATTTGAATATGATTGATGTTTATAAGAAAAAAAACAGGAATAGCAGTCAGGTAATGTCCCAATCATCTGGACATCATCCCGAAATCAGCATCAGAAGAAAAGTTCCCCAACAGAGATACGTTTCTCAAGCAGATTCCTCAATGAGATTTTTCTCTCCAACGAAGTGATTCGAGGAACCTTATTCCCCAGCAGAGCTGTTCAAGATCACTATCCCCAGAAGGCGTGATCCTCCACACCAAGGTTTGATCAAATAGTGCATCGGAGGATTACACATCTTTCTTATTCCCATTCAAGGTGCATCAAAATCAGAACTTTCAAATTACCTTCATCCTCGAGCGGTAGTCAAAGATCCCTCAACAGAGCACCCTGGTCCGTAAGGAAGTTCCCCAGCTGAGTATACTCGAACAGGATAGCAAAGATCATCAACGGTCATAATGCCTTCATTTCCAAAATAACAAACAGGGATTTATTTTCCCAACCAGAAGTTTGATACGCTCTAAACTGCATAAGTCATGTCCATACTGCATACATCATACGCATATTCATGCATAGCATATAATGATTCATGACAAACGCATACATAAATGCACGATTCTAACTTAGTTTGAGAATTTCAACATATACATTACATACATCATGGTATTGCATGTCATTAACTTGGTTTTCAGGTAAACGGATATCCTCAGCAAGTTATTCTCGATCGCATGCAATATTTTCCTGGGTTCTATTCAGACAGGCATTCTTCTCAGAACCAAAGATTCAAACTGAAGAGTTCTCTCTTTTCAAACCACCTATCAACTCAAAACAAGCAACGCAGATCTAAGTCGATACCTTGGACGGTTCCTTAATGATCTACCTTCAGATCTAAGTTGATACCTCAGACGGTTCCTTAAAGCAATCAACCTTTAAGATCTAAAAACGGACACCTCAGACGGTTCCACAAAGATCAACTTTCAAAATCTAAATCGGAAAAACCTCGGACGGTTCCATAACGATCAACTTTCTAAGTCGATACCTCAGACGGTTCCTTAAAGCAATCAACCTTCAAGATCTAAAAACGGACACCTCGGACGGTTCTGTAACGATCAGCCTTCAAAGATCTAAAGCGGATACCTCAGACGGTTCCTCAACGATCAACATTCAAAATCTAAATCGGAAAAACTTTGGACAGTTCCGAAACGATCAGCCTCCAAGATTTAAAGCGGTAACCTCGGACGGTTCCGTAACGGTCAACACAGAGGTTTTCAAATCCTTCATCAAGATATAATCAATGGATTCATTCTGATGAACAAACCATCAACACATTCGCTAGATGGCATCTGAAAGCCCATCTCAGGTAATGTTTTGATCCGCCAACAATATTTATCAAGCCGCATTCAATACAAATTCCAACATCACTTCCGGTGGAGGTAAGTGCAAATTTTCAAGGCATCTAAATATTCAATCATCTTCTACCTTCAGATTTCAATCGGTCTCTTCAGGTTTAAGAAGATTGAATAGGGGCAACTGTTATACCACAAAATTTGCCCGCATCTTTTTCAGGGAGAAGGCAACAGACATCTGTCTAAAATTGGGAGTTTCATATAATCTTGGATTTTATTTCATAAATATCCTCATTTTATGAATACTCAGTTTTTTAGAATATTTTTATACGGTATTTTGGTTCGCTGTTGAATTTATTCTTACACAAACACCAAGTACTGTTTATCACTTCACACACGCTGTTTATTTGATATTTAATTGCAGATAAATAGTACTGACGCAATTGGTACAGAATTAAATTTTTGCAGGCGCATAGTCCGGGGATTCAGACTGTACTGGTAACAATTAAATTATTATTAGTTTTTGTTTCACACTAATTTTTGTATTATACTATTGTTTTCAAATCTTTTCCTTTCTTTTCAAATCTCTTTCTTTCAAATCAAATCCTAACTTTATTCCATACATCTTTCTTTTCAAACCCTACCATACACTTTCTTTCAAATCCTACTATCATTCAAACTTTCCTCTTTTGTACGGAATCACTTCATTCCCTAACGTCTCTATCCTTCTTTTCACTCTATATATACCCCTCATTTTTTCCATAAATTCTCACATCAAATTTCACTCATTTCCCAAATTTCTATCTCCTAATTATTTTCTCTTCTTCCCCGGCAAAAATGGCAAAGTGGATGGATACATTTTTTCTTATGGTCATCACTGTGTTGGTGGTGATCATGTCCTTTTTCTGTCTGCATAGTCCTGAAAAATGCGGACCTGGGATGCTTACACTCCCGTGCATCTATATGTTGTTGTTTATAGCATGGATTTTTAATCGTCATATTTAAAGTTTGTCGTATCTTTCGCTTTCAAATAACGTACCGTTCATTATATTTGTTATACTGTTCGTTATATTATGTAATATTTGTACTGTCAGTATTAAATATTATATTGTCTGTTGTACCGTTGTTTAATTATCGAGATAATGTTATGTGAGTTTATTGCTAGATAAATATTTATTTTTCTATGCATTAAATCTTTTACAAATATTATTATCAGTAATTTCGTTTGCGTACGGTATATTTTATTTATTTATTATGTTTGTGTTTTTCTAACAACTCATGTAAATAAATTTTCACCATTAACACAACAAAAAACAAAAAGAAAAAATTAACTTTAACTGTTAAGTTTTCACTTTAACTGTTACGTTAATGCCTGGACAGCCAGTTAACAGTCAAACCCGCTGACAGCACGATTCTCCATGTTTTGTATCATCATTCAAATCAATCTTTCACATTTCAAAATTCCAAGATTTTTGTTCTAGAAGTCTTCTGATAATCACATGATCAGCAGAGACTCAACACTGTACAAAAATCAAGTACGCTTAACTGTCTCCTACACAAACAGTCCCTAATTAGGTTTTTTTGTTTTTTTTTTCAGGAGAACAAGTTTTTTGAGACCTCAATTGGATTTCATGGATCTCCATATGTCTCAAAGTACCACCAGACAAATTTTCAAACTCCGATTCGCTCGGACGCACAGTCAGCAGCTCAAACAGTCAACAGACGACCAGTTTGACCGAAAAGTCAACAGACAGTCAAAAATGAAATTTTTTGTCAACATCCATATTTTGTCAAAAGATTCATCATTTGATCAATGGTTGATCATAATTCATCAAGAAAAGTTCAGAAATCAACAAAACCCTAAGTTTCAAAATTAGGGTTTTCTCCTAAAAAGTCAATTGAACTTTGACTGGCCATAACTCTCTCCTTGTTTATCCAAAAAATTCCAACCAAAGCTTATTTTGAAGGAAATTCAATTATCTTTCAAATGAAATTGGTCACATGGTCAGTGGATTTACCATTTGGAAAATATGAGCCAAGACATTACAGGTCATTTTCAAAGTCAACAAAAAGTGGTTTTTTGTCAAAGCCCATAACATCAAGATAACTTCTCCAAATGCAAAAAAGCCTCCAAAGTAGCTTGTAGAGGACATCTTGAGGTTTCTAAAAAGTACAAGAACTCCTTCATATGATCAAAATTGAGGGAGATATGTCTTGTTGAAGTTGGCTATTTTTTGGGAAAATGCATGAAACTAGCATTGATCAAAATGATTTTTTTTCCAAAAGAGGCCAAGCATGCATGATCCAAACATGTTTCTAATGATGTTAAAGGGCTCCCATGACCAACATTAGGCCCATGACATTTTTGTTTCTTTTTTAATTTAATTTTATTACATTTAAAATTAAATTAAAAAAGAAATGGTTCAAGACAATTATCCAAAGCTTTTGTCCTTAGCTTGAGTCACCAAGATGGCTTAACTTTTGCAGCATAGAGATGTACAGCAGGCCTAGAGCAAGAGGGTGAGGAAAAATGAAGCCATGGCCAAAGAAATCAAAGCTTTTTATATTAAAAAATTCAAAAGTTCAAAGACAATCAATAATTGTTAGCTTAAGTTTGCAGCACTCTTATTGCTCATAAATAGCTTAGCATACTTCAGTAAGCATAGGGAGACAAATTCAGAACAAAACACATGCTTGTATCACTCTTGTATTAATTTGAAATTTTCAAAGAAAGCTAAATTTCGAATTTTGAGTTTAAGCTAATTTCAATCCAAACTAAACATTCAAACATCTTCCTCAAGTATCACTGAACCTATCCAAATCAATTTCAAGCTTTGAAACTCACTGAATCGAGCACTATAGCTCACGGTTTGTTCAAACATAAACCAACACGAATCTGATTATTCATGCATATTCAATAAGATGTAATCCCATATTTGTGTTTAGTTTGGTGCTCTGATCGTTTCTGGAGCTTTAATTGAGTTTTAATGGCCGTTTGTAGAATATACCATTTTAGGGTTCTTAAGCTAAAATTTGGGATCCTTTGATTTAGGCAAAATTAGGAGAAACTAAGGGCATATTTGAACTCAGGGGACAATTTTAAGTTGAACCATGGTCTCCTAATCAGTTTATATTGCTTGTGTGAAGTTTTGATTGTTTGCAGGTCTTGTAGCTACGGACAAAACCGTTGGTAAAGCTTTTACCTACGGTTGCAGGTATTTGAAATGGAGAAGACGAAGACATGGCGTCCTCTGGTTGGTCAGTTTGCGCGCGCGTGTGTTTTAAGTTTCAAACCAATCATATGCTTTGCGTTCCACCATCATATCATGTGCCTTATGATTACAGCCATCAGATCTCATTAATTCAAGATCCAACGCACCTGAATACTCATCCTTACCATAGACCTTCCTGCCAACCACACCAGATCATATCTTTAATATATTTCCTATTTTATTTTATTTTTCTTTGAAAAATTATTTAAAAATAATTTTAAAAATCAGAAAAATATATTAAAAATATTTTTAGGGTGATAAAATGTTTAATTAATTTTTGACACAAAAATATTTTATTTTTCTTCATAATTAAAATATTTTGTTTAATTAATTAGATAATATTGTTATATTTATCTTTTAATTATTTCTAACCCATCAAAAAATAAAAAAAAATATTTTCATTTATTTAAATTAGGTTTATATATTATAAACTAATTTTTTACATATTTAGAATATTTTTCTCTTTAAATTTAATTTATGTGTATAATTATTTGTATAATTATATGTTAATTAGCTTAATAATCTCCAAAACCATTTCAAAAATTCCAAAAAAATTAATTTTATTTTAAAATTAATTAACAAACAACTTGGACATATTTTAAACTTTATTTTTTAGGTTTAAATTGTATTTCTGATTCCTAACCTTTTAATTAAATTAATTATGTATTAATTTTGATTAAAATCAACCATCCAAAAATCCAAAAATATTTTCCTTTTATCTTATTGCAATTTAAATTCATAGATAAGTGTATAGGTTGTCAAATTCATGTAAATAGCGTAGTTTACATTTCTCGCACAATCGATGTAATAGCGTAGATTTATTTTCCGCATTTTACATTCCCGCACTTTAATTTCTGTACATATAAAATTGCGTGTATGGCAAGAATAATAACTGAAGCGCTAGATCACTAATTTCAAAGACAAAAATATCTGAAAATAAAACACAATCACACTTGCACCTCTTAGGGCAATCCCTCTGTTACTCTTTTCAAAATCAACTCTACTGTTTCAAATACGATTCAAAATTCTTCTTCTGTATCCAGTCAAGGAAAATTTTCTAAAAGAAAATAGGAAAGGACCTTATGAACTTAGGGTAGATCTCCTAATTGCTTGCTCAAATCAAACAAAACAACAAATGTTTCACATATCATTGTTTTTCCAAAACAAAAACTTTCAAAAAGACAACACTTTGTATATATCCAAACAAGGATCATTACGAAGTTAAAAATCTTTTTTTTCAAACCATCAAAACATCTTTCGAAAGATAAACACTTTGTATACATCCGCACAAGGATCATTACAAAGTTAACTTTTTACAAAATATTTAAAACCACATACAAGCATTTCAAAGCAAGACAAACGATTCAAACAAGTGAGCTAAGCAATTAAGAGCCCATGGATAACCATGGATACAAAGGGGTGCTAACACCTTCCCTTTGTATAACCTACCCCCGAACCCAAAATCTCTTTAAGGTCTTTTTCTGTTTCTTTTATAAACCTTTCCTTAATTGGATAAAATAAAAGTCGGTGGCGACTCTCTGATTTTCACAAACTCAAAAATAAAAGAAGAGTCAGTTCGTATCCCACGAAAAAAACCGAGGTTTGAAAGCTGCAGTTGGATGCTGCAGTTGGGGTTTGAAAGCTTATGTATTATTGCCGAAAGCTCTCTAATGGGATGTAATATTGCCAAAAGCTTATGTAACTCTTTTTCAATGATCTCACCGTTTCACCTTTAATTTTGAGCCTATTTATTTCCTCTATTGCCACTTTAATTTTCTCTCCCAAATTCTGAGTATGCTTTTTATGCCATACCCTGAACCTCGACTTAGTATGTTTCATCTTTTTTTTAACACATACATTCTCCAACCTTCCACTTCAACCCGCTCCACTGTTCCTTAACAAATTTATTTTGGAAATTAATAGATACTTAATGTTCATGGGCGTGTTCAAATATAAAGTGATAGAAATGTCCATAGACAAAAGTTGAAATTGTCTTCAAATTTGTCTGAAGAAATTTTGGTCAAATTTTACACTAAACTTCCACCAGTGGAATTTGTCTTTAATTTATCGAAAGAAATTTTTGTCAGTTTTTGTTCTAAACATCCACCAGTGAAATTTGCTAAAGAAATTTTTTTCAGTTTTTGCACTAAACATCCACACCAATAGAATTTGCCAAAGAAATTTTTGTCAGTTTTTGCACTAAACAGCCCCAGTGGAATTTGTCTTTAATCTGTCGAAAAGAAATTTTGGTCAATTTTTGCATCAAACATCCACCAGTGGAATTTGCCTTTAATCTATCGAAAGAAATTTTTTTCAGTTTTTGCACTAAACATCCACCAGTGGAATTTGTCTTTAATCTGTCGAAAAGAAATTTTGGTCAATTTTTGCACTAAACATTCACCATTAGAAGTTGCTGATAAATTTGTCTCGGACTACTGAAAGTTTGAATTTCGATTTCAAAATATACAACACTTCCTAAAGTGGTGCATAACGTAACTATAAGAGAACCATTACAATCTTATGCTAAAAAGGTGTTGTTTCATCCAGGGTTGCAAACCTGTGAAACAACACATGCATGGCCCATAAATACACTATTCAGAACTCGAAAATAATTCAGTCAATTAGAAAATCCTCTTCATTATTTTAGACACTCTTCCTTGCATTCGATTTCTTCATCAGTCTTGTGCAGAATCGATGAGAGGCTGAATTATCCTAGGTATTTTTGCTTTCCAAACTCTAAGACAAGTAAGAGAGTGATTGAAATACTTTAAAAAAATGACTCCGTTCACGATTCAGATCTAGATCGATTTTTTTTTAATAACCAATTTTTAAAAAAAAATTCCAGAAATAACAAGTATTTCAAATAAATTACCAAAATAGCAACTTTTTTAAAAAATTACACGTTGTCGCCAGTGGGGTGGCGACAACACTTAACCTATATTGTTGTCGCCAATGGGCCTGGCTAATGCATGCAAAAAACAGGTGTTGTCGCCACCCCCTGGCGACAACACCTCCCCCCTTCTTTTTTTTTAAATTTTTTTGTATAATTTATTTTACCTATTATTTGTAACTATTTTTTTAGTTTGGAAAAATAATATCAATAAATAAAAAAGTACCAAATACATTAACCATTAATCATAATTAAAAAAGTACATTAAAATTAAAAAACACAAAATACATTAATGATAATAATAATTAAATTTCTATTGACCGCCGCGTGGACCATGGTACGATCCGCACTCAGGTTGTCTAATGACTCGTGTCGAAGGTTCACGAGTTGGGAGTGCTCCCTTATTCCTACGACGACGCCCCCCTCTATTTGGTTCCTCTTGTGTTTGAGTCGACGGCCCCTCAATGCATTCCGGGTCTACAAAATCTGTGAGCCATCCTTGACCTCTAGAATTCCCGCTATAGGAAAGGTGGGTGCCCGCGGCACCTTCAAAGCTTTGTCTTGGTGGGTTGTAACACACACAAGATATAAGCTGTGAATACGGGGGAGCGTTCGTCATTCAAGCAAATGTTTGCCATCATCAAAAAGAGGGAGTTTGTAAGAACAAGCATACAATCACAAATGAGTTTTTGATTCATGGCAAACATCACAAGCAACCAAATACAAGAGCACAAGTGAATGACTCAAAGAAAATGAAGTTTTGACCATCGTTTCATCTGTCAGGTCGACCTAGTTCACAATCAGGTCGACCCAAATTGAAGTAAAAATTGCATACTTCTGTTATGTCGACCCAGAGCTTCAGCAGGTCGACTCAAAGTGAAGTAAAAACAACATGGTTCTGTTAGGTCGACTCATCCTTTATCCTAGGTCGACCTAAACTGAAGAAAAGCCTCAAAAATGCAATTTAACTGACTTTAGGTCGACCTAACCTACCAACAGGTCGACTCAACTGGAAGTAATTACAACTTGGCCAAATCTAACTCTGTTAGGTCGACCTAACCAACAAAGTAGGTCGACCTATCTGCTCAAAACCTGCCAAACTATGTGTGTTTTGCTGATACACAGATCCTGCTCCTTTATATATTTCTTCATGTCATTTATTGCAAATCAACACCAACAACTGAAAGATACACAAAGGCTTCTCATCTTCGATCATCGACACAACTCCAACACAACAACACACAATCATTTTTGCATTGAGGGTTTGCGTTCAAGATCGATAACGTCCATAGAACAGAATTGAAGATTCCTAGTGGGTGAAGATTTGTGGGGTTTTGGTGAATAAAATTTGCGGATTTTGTCCTCCAAGATTGGTGAATTTTGGGGGTTTTTATCAAGAGGCTTTATCAAAGATTCAGCTGAGTGTGAAGATTGAAGAACAAGGGTTCAAGGAATTCAATAAACTGCAGCAAGGAAATCAAAGTGAAGCTCTTGGAAGACCTTGATCTGGCTCAAGATTAAGGGGGAAGAAGATTCAAAGGATCAACATAATTGGTTTATCGTTTATCGCTTTGTTATCTTCTTTGTATAAACTGTTTTCAATAATAATGAAAGACATCCCAATTCCCGTTTGGAATTGGGGGCAGATGTAGTCGTAGCAAGGACGATCGACGAACTGCCTGAATAAATATCGTGTTGTTATCGCTTTTGTCTTTTCATTTACGTTCTGTTAGTACTTGGTTATAATTGCAAATTGATCAACGATTCAAGTGTTAAAATTGTGTATTAAGAACCTTCGTAAACATCACAATTCACCACATATTGAATCATAATCAATTTAGATATTATCACCAAATGTTTGTGCTTTTGCTTCATCCATTATCATAGCATTGCAAACAAAGTTTATCAAATCAGAAGTTAATCGTTTTTCATTAGAGCAACTAATTGATTCTTTAATCTATCCTTTCATTGTTAATCCCAATTATCTTGTGGTTTTATCACATATACAACCTTTTCAATAGCGGTCCGGACTAGACGCGAGTCGATCCTGAACCGCTTTCGCTTAAGTTTGAAATAATTCCGAAAAACTCTGAGATCTATTCACCCCCCCTCTAGATCCTTAAGCCTAGCGTCTGACAAGTGGCATCAAGAGCTCTGGTTTATTCCGTGCTACGTGAAACACTTATTGGAAAGATGGCTTCCGGACCTAAAGGGGCTCACAATAGAGCTCCAGTTTTCAACGGTGAAAACTATGGCTATTGGAAGGTGTAGCAACCTGCCCTAAAAATTAAAGATTAGAGTCGCCACCTATTATACCAAGGCGAATAGGAAACCTCGCGCAGTTAAGAGATCAGTGTAAGATACTATATTCAGGTCGAGGGAAGGTGTTAGGCACCCTCAACCCTTTCCTAAGGTTTACACTATAAGGTTAGGTTTATGGCTAACATAAAGAAAGGTAACAGCCAGTTAATAGGGTAAATGGTAAATTATTGATATTAAAGGTTTATGATTAAAGAGATAAAATCAGGAAAAAATGAGATTTGTGAAGAAGGGGACTCGCCTTATTGCCAAGTGCCTACGTACCTCCTTATGGAGGATCAGAGTCTACGTAGTTCGGGGCACAGGGTTGTACGCCTTAGAATTAGAGTTTGAATGGTTTGAAGTTGTTTTAAAGGCTTTTTGAGTGGCCTGTCGTAGTTTTGAAATGCAAATGTTTGAAGGTATTTTGAATTAACTTATCGTAGTTGTGAACATCGCAGTGTTTGAAGGGATGAAAATCCGTAGTATCGTGGTTTAGTGTATTTTGAGATTTTGGCGTACAACCCTGATTTAATTTGTTACCATTAGTTGCGATAATCAATAGGTTTGATTACTATAGCTAACGGATTAAAGGGAGGATTGCTAACCACTATAATCGATAGATTCGATTATCACGAATAGCAAATGTGCGTATTTTAATTATCTGTACTCCTCATAATCGATAGATTCGATTACAAATAATAACGAATTTTGATAAAAGGAAAATGCTAATCATCGTAACCAATAGCTTTGGTTAAAACCATTTAGCCAAAATAAATTGTTAGTTTAATTTGAATTTAATTATTTAAAGGATTTGATTATTACCCTCATACCTTAATGTATTCATATAGGTTTTTTATAGTTTTTATAATTAAAATTAATTAATTAATCGAAATAGTCGGATAATCAGGAAGAATAATTTTATATCATTATAGAATAATCCTAATTTAATCTAATCTTATTAAATTAACCCTAAATTAAATTAACTATATAATTAATCTAATTAAAATAATTAAATAAAAACAATAAAGAGAAACCTCGTTATGATCCTGTGCATTGAAGCCATGAGGGAGCATGGAGCACCTTAGCCTTTGTGTGCGTTAGATTTGAATTATAGGAGGATCGTACGGTTAGGAGATGAGGGTGTACAGTAGGCCACAGGTCAGTCCAGGTCACTCCCTTCCACCTTTTGCCAATGAGGCTGCATGTGTATTGTGATAAATAAATAGCCTGGGTAAATTAAATATAAAAGACAAACCTGATTGGGAAATTCAACCAAGCAAGTCAACTGGGCCCCACGGATTGTATGCACGAACCAATCATAATTGGAGGGAGGAATTTTGACTTTCTGACCAGCCAACTGCACCGCGCCACGCGAGGAGAGAGAGAGGGAGAAGTTTGACTGGCCAGTGGAAACGAGGCACGCGTGTGGCTGACGAGGAAGACCACTGTTCATCGTCTTCTCTACGGGTACCTGCGGATTTACTCGCAATGTTACCTGCGATTTTACCTGCGGATTTTTTCGCAGGTACTTCGTCTTCCATGGCTACAATTAGAATCCTGCAAAATCAATCAAAAACAAAAATAAAGACAACCCAAATCACCTAAAACGAGGTCCCTGAGTTCAATGGTAATGTTAGTTTTGACTAAAAACCAGTGTAGCCCTGAAAACGAACGTATAGGACCTTGATGCCCTAACTATGGTGTCTCTCGATTCCTGCATGTAAACTTACGATTAAAGGTTCAGAATAATCCTAAACATCAACATGATTATAAAGGCGTTCATTAAATCCATTTAAAATGCGTGAATTGAAGGTTTAAGAATCGAAACTTTATTGCAAACTGTGGGGAACCAGGGGGTACGATTCTGCGTGCATGGGGCTTCAACAAAACGCTGGTTGGACTCTTGGGATCTCTAGAGGGAAGAAGGAATATTTGCTTTGGTGTGAAACTCGCCTGGAGGAGTGATTTGACGATGCCCTCTTCTTGCCTTCTTTGAAACTCTAAACCCTAGCTTCTTGCCCCATCTTTTTCCTCCCCCCTTTCTTGGCAGCCTCTTTTTAGAATATATATGGGTCCATTAGGTTAAAAAAACAAGGAGAGATCCATGATTAAATGTCTTGGATTTTTGATTGAAAATCTCCATCAAAACTTACTATCTTGAGCTCATGTTATTTGCAAATCCTTTTCCACATATTTCTGATTTGAAAGATTGATATTGGATCAATTACATGTGTTGTAAAATGTTATTTCTTTTAATCTTGATTTACTTTGATTTAATTTGATTTTAAATGATAAAAAATCAAAATAAAAGAAGATAAATCCATAAAATAATTGGAAATTGATCCATGGACTCTTTATGAACCTAATATTTCGTGGAAAGTGCCATATGATAGGCCCATTACTCAAAAATACGAAATTGATCAATTAGGGCTTCATGCATTTTTTCACAAATCGACCAACTTGTGCGCATCGTATCTTCCTCCATTTTAATCATATGAATGCATTCTAGGACTTTTTAGAAAGCTCAAATAGTCCTCTAAAGGACCCTTTTGGTTTCATCTCAATTGAAGCTTCCATGCTCGAGTTATGAGCTTTGACCCAAAAGGTGTTTTTCGTTGACTTTCAAAAGGACCTGTAATGTTTTTGTCCATATCTCCCAAATGGTGCATTTCTTGATTTTGGGACCAACATCAAAGTTGTGGAGGGTGAAATTTCCTTGAGAATAGGCTTTGGTTGGGAAATTTTTAATGAACCATGCGAGAGTTACGACCGGTCAAAGTTGAGTTGACTTTCTAGTTAAAAAACCCTGATTTGAACCTTTGATTAGGAGAGCGTGACTTGAGTATAACCATTGAGCCTTGAACCCTTGAAGATGAAATAAGACGGGCAAATTTTGGGGTATGACAGAAGGATTGTATGTGTGTTCACATCAATGCCATTGATAGGAACATCTGGACAGCAATTGTCAATGGTCCCTTTCAGATCACCATGACAAATGCAGCTGGTGCCGTTGTTCCAAAACCAGAAAATACTTGGGATGCTGAAGATGAAAAGAAATATGGATACGATTGGAAATCGATAAACATTCTAATCTCAGCTCTAGGAGTTGATGAATACTATCGCGTTTCCCATTGTAGATCCGCTAAAGCTATGTGGGACACATTGCAAGTTGCCCATGAGGGAACGGATGATGTCAAACTAGCTAGAATCAATATGTTAACTCAAGAGTTCGAACTCTTTCACATGGAAGATGGTGAATCCATCGAAAACATGCAAAAGAGATTCGTACATTTGAAAAATCGTTTAAATTCTCTTGATAGACTTGTTTCCAATGCAGTTGCTACTAACAAAATCTTGAGATGCTTGAACAGGGAATGGCAACCCAAGGTTACGGCAATAAAGGAAGCAAATGATCTAAATACCTTAGACATCACCACTCTCTTTGGTAAACTAGAAGAACATGAACAACATCTTAAATGCCTTGACATGCATGAGAAAAGGGCAAAGAAAGATAAGAACATGGAGAAAGAGGTAGAGAAGAAGTCAATAGCTCTAAAAGCTTCAAGCTCCAAGACCTCAAGACAAGAGCTAGAGGATAGTGATACAAGTGATGATGAAGACTCCAATGATGAGGAAATGGGACTGTTTGTGCGAAGATACAACAAATACCTAAAGAAAAATGGAGCAAAACATTCCGACAAAGGCTTGATCAACTATAGAAAGTAATCAAACAAGTTCAAACAAGATGAGAATAACAAAGGAAAAATTAAAGGTCCTTACTTCAATTGTGGCAAAGTCGGTCACTACAAACCGGATTGTCCATACCTTAAGAAGGAGAAAGAGAAGAACCAAAGCAAAGGTCACAACAAATCTAGAAGAGCCTACATAGCATGGGAAAGTGATTCATCTAGTGAAAGCTCATCAAGCGATGAAAAAGAATCAGCAAACTTATGTCTTATGGCTCATCAACACAAGAAAAAGAAACGTGTAAGTCATCTTAAACATGAACTTGTAGATAAAGTATCGCATTCTCAATTAAAACTTGCTTTTGAAGAATTACATAGAGACGCAATTGAAGCTTTCAAACTTTTGGCCTCAAATAAGAAAATCTTTTCATATCTTGAATCAAAAGTTGAGAAAACCGAAAAGGATATGGAAGCTTTAAAACAATCTATGCTAGATATTCAAAAGGATAAAGTTGAGATAGATCCTACATCATGGTTTGGTTGTGAGACATGTCATATTTGGCAAAAAGAAGTGAGAGATCTAAAAGCCAAATTAGACAAGGCTCTACAACCAAAAGTGACGTTTGCGGTTGATCCGAATAAGTTCAAAAGATCGTATACTCCTTTATATAGTAAATACACTTTTGTACCAAAAGTATCAACTGGCAAAACAGCATATTCTCATCATATTACCTGTCACTATTGTTGCAAAAAGGGTCATACCATTGAAAAATGCAAATTTAGGAGGATTTTGGTTCCTAAAGGAGTATTTCAATGGCTGCCCAAGTGCAACAAATTATGTACTCACTACCAAGGACCCAATGAAAATTGGGGACCTCCCTCTCTAAATTAATTTTGCAGGAAAAGTGTCTTGACATTGCCGAAAGGATGTGGTTCCTTAATAGCGGATGCTCAAGACACATGACGGGAGACATATCACTTTTCGTTGAGTTTCACGCAAAGAAAAAGGGGTATGTCACCTATGGAGACAACAATCGGGGAGCTATACTTGGTAAAGGAAGTGTAGGTAACCCCTCTACCACAACTATAACTGATGTATTGCTAGTAGAAAGTCTTAAACATAACCTCTTAAGTATAAGTCAATTGTGCGACAAAGATTTTAAAGTAACTTTTACAAATTCTGGTTGCACAATAGAACATACTAAGAAAAGAGACATTATGTTTAATGGCTTAAGAGTAAACAACATCTATATGCTAAACTTGGACGAAGTATCTAAGACAAGTACCAAGTGTCTAATTGCTCTAGGCGAAGACTCATGGCTTTGGCATAGACGCCTCGCTCAAATTAATTTTGACTTACTTAACAAGGTTGTCACAAAAGACTTAGTAATCAGCTTACCAAAAATAAAGTTTTCAAAGGATCATCTATGTGATGCTTGTCAAAAGGGAAAGCAAACAAAAACCTCTTTTAAATCAAAGAACGTGGTTTCAACATCACGCCCTCTTGAACTCCTTCACATGGATCTCTTTGGCCCTTTAAGGACTAAAAGCATAGGTGGAAACATCTATGGTTTTGTCATTGTCGATGATTACTCTAGATTTTGTTGGACAATCTTTATACCTAGTAAGGATCAAACTTTTCCAGCTTTCACGCAATTTGCAAGATTATGTCAAAATAAAATGAACACCAAAATAGTTGCAATTCGAAGTGATCACGGTGGAGAATTTGAAAACTATCTTTTTGAAAAATACTGTGATAAACATGGAATTGAGCATAACTTTTCAGCTCCTAGAACACCACAACAAAACGGAGTGGTTGAACATAAAAATCGTGTTCTAGAGGAGTTGGCAAGAACAATGCTAAATGAGGGTAGTCTACCTAAATATTTTTGGGCTGACGCTATTAGCACCGCATGTTATGTTTTGAATAGGATATTAATACGTCCTATACTAAACAAAACGCCATATGAATTATTAAAAGGTAGAAAACCAAATGTGTCACATCTCCACGTATTCGGTTGCAAGTGTTTTGTGCTGAACAATGGTAAGGATAATCTTGGGAATTTCGATACTAAAGCTGACGAAGGCATCTTTCTTGGTTACTCACAATCTAGAAAAGCATATAGGATATACAACAAAAGATTACTTATAGTAGAAGAGTCAGTACATGTGTCTTTTGATGAATCTTATACAAAATATGTCGAGAAAGGTATATCTTTTGATAGTGCAGGTCCATCTACTGAAGACATTGTCAAAGATAAGGAAGACGAGAGTGAAATTATTGTGAAGAAAGGTGCTGAGAAAGAGAAAGATGAGTCTCATGATGATGATGAAAAAGAAAGCATCTCAAACAATGAAGAACTTCCTAAGGCCTGGAAGACGAGAGTGAAATTATTGTGAAGAAAGGTGCTGAGAAAGAGAAAGATGAGTCTCATGATGATGATGAAAAAGAAAGCATCTCAAACAATGTAAAAGATCATCCAATTGACAACATTATAGGGGACATCTCAAAGGGCGTTACAACACGCTCCAAGATAAGTAACTTTTGTCATCATTTTGCTTTCGTTTCACAAGTTGAGCCGAAAAACGCTAAGGACGCATTACTTGATGAGCATTGGCTAATGGCCATGCAAGAAGAATTAAACCAATTTAAACGGAATGATGTTTGGGATTTAGTCCCTCATCCGGGAGATCATCAAGTAATCGGCACGAGATGGGTTTTTCGTAACAAACTTGATGAAAACGGAGTTATTACTAGAAACAAAGCTAGATTAGTTGCTCAAAGTTACAATCAAGAGGAAGGTATTGATTATGAAGAGACATACGCTCCCGTAACACGTCTCGAAGCTATTCGTCTCTTACTTGCCTATGCTTGTTCAAAAGATTTTAAACTATTTCAAATGGATGTTAAAAGCGCCTTTCTAAATGGCTATATAAATGAAGAGGTCTATGTCGCTCAGCCACCCGGCTTTGAGAATTACATGTATCCAACTCATGTTTATAAGTTGAAACGTGCTTTATACAGTCTCAAACAAGCCTCTAGGGCTTGGTATGAACGTTTGAGCAAATTTCTACTTAGTCAAGGATACTTTAGGGGTAAAGTTGACACCACTCTCTTCATTAAAAGAAAAGATAAAGATATACTCTTGGTTCAAGTTTATGTAGACGATATTATATTTGGGTCGGCTAATGCAAAACTTGTCAAAGAATTTTCTAAGCTTATGCAGAGTGAATTTGAGATGAGTCTCATGGGAGAGCTGAATTTCTTCCTTGGCCTACAAATCAAGCAACTTAGTCATGGAACATTCGTAAGTCAAACCAAGTATTGTACAGAGTTGCTTAAAAGATTTGGAATGAGTGAGGCAAAGGAGATTGACACACCTATGGCAACAAATAGTAACCTAGACAAAGATGAGAAAGGTAAAGAGGTTGATGCGAAATTGTACCGAGGTATGATAGGTTCACTATTGTATCTCACAGCCTCAAGACCGGACATCATGTTTAGTGTATGTATGTGTGAAAGATACCAATCTTGTCCAAAGGAATCACACTTAAAAGCTGTCAAAAGAATTCTACAATATCTACGTGGAACTACTACATATGGCCTATGGTATCCTAAAGGCAATGAATGTTATTTAGTGGGATTCTCCGACTCAGACTTTGCTGGCTGCAAATCCGACAGAAAGAGCACCAGTGGGACATGTCATCTATTCTCAAATTCATTAATAAGCTGGCATAGCAAGAAACAAGTATCAGTTGCATTATCTACCGCTGAGGCAAAATACGTAGCTGCCGGAAGCTGCTGTGCTCAGATATTATGGCTCAAGCAACAACTCATTGACTTTGGTATTAAGCTTGATCGTATACCTATCATGTGCGACAACACAAGTGCCATAAACTTGAGCAAGAATCCTGTTTTAGACTCACGAACCAAGCATATTGAAATAAGGCATCACTTCCTAAGAGATCATGTAGAGAAAGGAGAAGTTATATTCGAACATATAGAGAGCAAGAAGCAACTAGCTGACATCTTCACCAAACCTCTAGCAACGGAGCAGTTCTTCAACATTCATAGGGAATTAGGGATATTAGATATCTCTAATTTGAGCTAAATGCGTTTGTTTTCTTAATTTTATTCCTTTACTTCCTATATATATTGATTATACTCAAGCTAACATCTCTTTTAGTATGAAGGTAGTTCATCATCAAATCAAGCATCATTCCACATTGACTAGAGGATTATACTTCATTCTACGAAATGATGACAAGATACCTACAATTGAGAAAGTGGCAACATGTTTGTCGTTCACTTCCAAAAAATTTATTGATACTATAATATGCTATCAATTAACATGCTTATAGTGACATTATACATGCTTTTCGATATCTCACTTACACACATATGTTGATCATCATTCTACATAACATATCACGTTTTGGACATACAAGCAGGTAGAATAAGCATATCACCATCATTCATAAGCATATCACTGCATTTCTAGCATTTGAGGCAATTTAGGTCGACCTAATTCGTCTCTGAGTCGACCTACAGAATTGTTTTTTCACATTTAACAAAATCATGCTCAGTTACGTCGACCTACCCCTCTTTTAGGTCGACCTAATCTGCATTTTTTTGGGGGTCCTTCTGCTAGGTCGACCCAGCCTCCCTTTAGGTCGACCTACTGATACAAAATTTCCAAAATTGGGCCTGTTGGTCGACCCAACCCATCTCCATTCATTATTATGCATCCATTTTTCATTCCTCCTCATTCCCAAACACTTGTGTACGGCCAGCCCTAATTCTCCTACAGCAAACTTCTCCAACCATCCTCTTTCTCACTCAAATTTCCTCCAACCATGGCACCAAAATCAAGAAAGGGAAAGGAAATCGCATCTGGTTCATCCTGATTGTAGGGAAAACTTTGAGAAGTGGCAAATGAAAAGGAAAATTGTTAGGCAATATATCTATAACCCACATGTTGTCAAACATATGCATATTCCCGATGTTGCAAATCTGATTGAACACCAAAATATTCATCCATTGGTGCGCTGTGACACTCCGTACTGTGAAAATACCGTTAGGGCTTTCTATGCAGGGTTCCAAAAAGGGGATGGTTGTAATTTCTGATTTAAGATGGGATCTCAAGAATTGAACGCAATGAAGTTGTGTTAATTTATTTGCTGCAAAACAGAACGCGTGTCCACTGGCCACACTTTCTAGCTGCCAAGTTCCATGAAGTACAGCAGAAAACTACTGCTCTATGTTATGGTTCAATCATTCAAACAATCGTAAACCATTTCGGCATGAGGCTTGATAATTTGCCCTACATCCACATGCAACAGTCTCAAGACTTCTCCCAAACAACCTTGACCCTCATGGGATACCACTAGGATCCAAATAGGAAAACCTACTATCTCATTCAAAAGGGAACCGGAAAGATCATATACAACTATGACGATCCTACAGAGTTTGGCCCCCTTGCAGGTAATGAAGAAGAAGGTAATGATCAAGACATAGCAAATGATGATGATCACACTATGGAAGATGTTTCACATAATCCGGATCCAAATTGGCAATATGTTCCATCACAAGAAGAGGAAATCCCTTGGGGATACACAGCCCCGCCTCAGCCGGATCAAACTAACATCATTTTCATGTTAGAAAACATGCAGCTTCGCCAACAAGAAAACTTTGAAGCACAACAGCTTCAATTTCAGAATATGCAACAGCTTCAAGAGGATCGTTACAATGCTCAACAACTCCAATATGAAAATCTTCATCTCTTGGCTCAAGAACACAAAAATGATTTTGAAACCTTTGCTTCCAATATGATTGCAAGACAAAATCAGTTTGAAGAATCAGCAAACACTTGGCACGCCGGTTTGAGCCAACGATTCAACATTCTCAATACATCCGTCTATGAATTGCTGGAACAAGTTGAAGAGGATCGTTCTCAAGGGTTCCAAAGAGGAAGAGGAAGACGAGGCAGGCGTTAGCAACCTTTGCATCCATTCGTTTCATATCATTAGCCATCACATCATATTGCATTTCATTATGTTTTTCTACTTGATTGTCTACCTTTTAATACTTGATATTAAGCTTTGCTTTGTAATTTTAATTATGCCTGGATATTATATTGTGCCTTTCTATATTATATTCAATCTGCACTATTATAATGTTGTCATTCTATATTATATTTGCCGTCTGCTTCTCTCTTTCTTTTTTCTGCCTTTTTTTGATGTTGTCAAAGGGGGAGATAAAATGAGAGTACGGGGGAGCTTAGTACGGGGGAGCTAACACACACAAGATATGAGCTGTGAATACGGGGGAGCGTTCGTCATTCAAGCAAATGTTTGCCATCATCAAAAAGGGGGAGTTTGTAAGAACAAGCATACAATCACAAATGAGTTTTTGATTCATGGCAAACATCACAAGCAACCAAATACAAGAGCACAAGTGAGTGACTCAAAGAAAATAAAGTTTTGACCATCGTTTCATCTGTCAGGTCGACCTAGTTCACAATCAGGTCGACCCAAATTGAAGTAAAAATTGCATACTTCTGTTAGGTCGACCCAGAGCTTCAGCAGGTCGACTCAAAGTGAAGTAAAAACAACATGGTTCTGTTAGGTCGACTCATCCTTTATCCTAGGTCGACCTAAACTAAAGAAAAGCCTCAAAAATGCAATTTAACTGACTTTAGGTCGACCTAACCTACCAACAGGTCGACTCAACTGGAAGTAATTACAACTTGGCCAAATCTAACTTTGTTAGGTCGACCTAACCAACAAAGTAGGTCGACCTATCTGCTCAAAACCTGCCAAACTATGTGTGTTTTGCTGATACATAGATCCTGCTCCTTTATATATTTCTTCATGTCATTTATTGCAAATCAACACCAACAACTGAAAGATACACAAAGGCTTCTCATCTTCGATCATTGACACAACTCCAACACAACTACACACAATCATTTTTGCGTTGAGGGTTTGCATTCAAGATCGATAACGTCCATGGAACGGAATTGAAGATTCCTAGTGGGTGAATATTTGTGGGGTTTTGGTGAATAAAATCTGCGGATTTTTGTCCTCCAAGATTGGTGAATTTTGGGGGTTTTATCAAGAGGCTTTATCAAAGATTCAGCTGAGTGTGAAAATTGAAGAACAAGGGTTCAAGGAATTCAATACACTGCAGCAAGGAAATCAAAGTGATGCTCTTGGAAGACCTTGATCTGGCTCAAGATTAAGGGGGAAGAAGATTCAAAGGATCAACATAATTGGTTTATCGTTTATCGCTTTGTTATCTTCTTTGTATAAACTGTTTTCAATAATAATGAAAGACATCCCAATTCCCGTTTGGAATTGGGGGCAGATGTAGTCGTAGCAAGGACGATCGACGAACTGCCTGAACAAATATCGTGTTGTTATCGCTTTTGTCTTTTCATTTACATTCTGTTAGTACTTGGTTATAATTGCAAATTGATCAATCATTCAAGTGTTAAAATTGTGTATTAAGAACCTTCGTAAACATCACAATTCACCACATATTGAATCATAATCAATTTAGATTTTATCACCAAGTGTTTGTGCTTTTGCTTCATCCATTATCATAGCATTGCAAACAAAGTTTATCAAATCAGAAGTTAATCGTTTTTCATTAGAGCAACTAATTGATTCTATAATCTATCCTTTCATTGTTAATCCCAATTATCTTGTGGTTTTATCAAATATACAACCTTTTCAATAGCGGTCCGGACTAGACGCGAGTCAATCCTGAACCGCTTTCGCTTAAGTTTGAAATAATTCCGAAAAACTCTGAGAGATCTATTCACCCCCCCCCCCTCTAGATCCTTAAGCCTAGCGTCTAACAGGTTGAAATTTCTCCTAGTGGGTGTGGCCTCGAAGTTTGGTCTTTAGAAGTTGGTGGTGGGTTCGGTTTGGTTAAAATACATTGGTTGTGGTGGTGTATTGAAGTTCAATGGTTGATTGGGGTATTGTGATGTTTGTTGGTCGAATGAGTTGTATGGCGGGTATTCTTCTTGTATGCCTATGTCGGGGGTAAGTGGTGGTGATCTGGAAGAGCCCGCCATATTGAGTTCTTGAAAGCATAGGTGGTGGGGTTGAGTTTGTGGTTGATTTTGAAATGGTTGTTGGTGGTGGTATTGTTGGGATTGTTGTTGTTGTTGTTGTTGGTAAATAGGTGTTTGTTGGTTTATTGGTTGTTGTTGGTAATAGGATGGTTGTTGTTATGGGTAATTTTGTTGTTGGAAATTTGGTGGTGGTTGTTGATGTTGGAAATATGGTGGCGGTTGTTGTTGTTGGAAATTTTGTTGTTGTTGGTTGTTGTTGGAAATATGGTGGCGGTTGTTGTTGTCCTCCAAAATATGGTTGTTGTGCTCGCGGGTCTGCCAAATAGAAAGGGTCAAACACAAACATTTCGGGATTTGTGATCGTTCTGTACCAGTTGACATATTCAGTCGTTGGTTTCATTTCGGCCGGCGCCACAGGAAATTGTAGGACACTGGTGGAACGACGAGCCCATATTTTACGGTGCTCTTTAGCAAACGTCTTCCAATTAAGTATGTACCACTGTTGGCTAACCTTTTGCAGATGCCAAGGTTCCAAACACTCAGGGGGGTCAGGGATACCTTGATGCATGCCGAATTGGAGCTTCACACGGTCACTTTGGTGCATCTCCACAGTGGTGAACCATATGATGGGTGATTTTTCCGTCCAAACAGCCGCCTCTCTAGGTTCGGGTTCACGGTCCAGCCCCAAGTACGGTCTCCAAATAAACTGCAACGAAAAAATATTAATTTCAAATTATAGAAGATAGTTTATTTTACAAATATATTTAGAAGATGGAAATTTTTAGTGGTATTACATCTTGGGGTCGAAGTCGATCCAATAGTTGGCGGTAAAAAATTATTTTGTTTACAAGCGTATTGGTGTAATCCAACCCAGTTTCATTAAACCTAAACACATCCAAAAATAAAAATCAATATAGTTACAATTAATAATAGAAAAAAATACACTAATTAAAATAAGATCATTAAGTTACCTTGACGCGTAAGGGAAGACGTAAATGTGCGGGTTTTCATGGGCTAATACCGGCATTCTCCACCATCCCCATGCTTGTAGCAAGAATGCACATCCATTAAATGTACAAGTATCCTTTGTTGCACATTTGCACAAGGAGCTATAGAGGTATGCCAACACCGCCGAACCCCAACTATACGTCTTGATTTCATCAATGTCCTCAAGTAGACATAAGTACATAAAATTGACACTATTCCCCGTTCCTTCGGGAAATATAAACCTACTAAATAATAACATAATATACATTCTAGTTTTATATAGTTTACTTTCTTCGCTAGAAAACTCATTCAACTTAAGGTCATCATAACTTTTTTGAAGGCCAGCAAGCTTAATACCTTGGCCCCTACCTCTTTCTCGGCCCTCACCCTCTATTAAATCTACACCCAACATTTCGACGCATAGAGCATTGGGTTGTTGGACATTTCCAAACACAGCTTTTCCATTTGTTGAGAGACCCAATAACATGTACACGTCCTCTAGCGTGACGGTACATTCACCCGTTGGAAGGTGAAAAGTATGAGTCTCGGGCCTCCAACGCTCACACAAGGCTAATATAAACTTAGTATCAATTGAGGTATGTATTAAATTCATTACCTTCCCAAATCCCGCACGTTCAACGTAAGACACAATCCAAGGGTCGGGAGCATTCATCGGTTTCGCACGGGTCCGAAATCTCGTGAAATCCTATAAAAAATATTGAACCATAAGTATTTGAATGTTTGAAATGAGTAAACTTAATTAAAAAAATTAAATGTTTGAACAATAAATAAATAAATTGAATTTACTCAAACTTACGTAATCGGCAATGTTTGCTATGGTTCCTCGATGCTCTTGACCCATAGTTAGGAGAGACATGTTTCCATGAGTTATAAACGATTTGCTCTGATGAAAGTTGTTTGGTGATGATGAAAATAAACAAGTTTGTGCACCTATTTCTAGCCAAAAGAAACACAATTAAAACATATAAATAAGTGTGACAAGACAAGTGCATGCAATGGTTGAAAATTTTCCTCGAAGCAAGTCACCACCCCCATTGGCGACAACTCCATAAAATCAATGTAGTCGCCACCCCCATTAGCGACAACTCCTAAAAGACAATGTTGTCGCCACCCCCATTGGCGACTTCCTCCATGCATATGTGTGTAAGAGATTCTCTAGGCCGCATGCATGCTTGTGTAAGAGGTGAGCACGAGATTCCATATTGGCATGCATTAGTCTTGTCATGTTTGATTCTTGCATGTATTATTGCATGTATTCTTGCATGTATTACAAATATATGAACCACTTCACAAATTTTTACAACACAAAACTACTTCTTCGTTCACAAATACACTTCACAAACATTTCTCACAAATAACTCAACACAAATACCTATCAAAATTATGGCATCCGCCTCGCAATACAAAGTTCGTGTTCACATGAATGGTGAGACTTACCACTGCGACACAAACGGTTTTCTATTTAGAAACACTAACTCAACACGTTTTTCTCTAAATAGAAAAGCGGATTTCTCGTATCTAAAAAAGAAAATCGAATCCAAAATTAGAGAACCAGTCTCTCAAATATTTTACCAACAACCCTTAGTCGAACCTAACAACTCGGTCAAGTTTTATCAATCACAGATACAAACTGACATAGAGGTTCAAAACATGTTCCTTACCCATGAGTATTATGGTTATGATTATCTGGAGCTGTACATAGTGGTTGAACAAATTGTTCCGTCGCAAAATATGCAGTCACAGGTTATTGATCCTGTTGTTGATGACGAACAACAACCCGAAGATGTCGTCGATGAAGAAACTGAAATAGAAGATGTCGTTGATGAGTTGGTGAACCGTGATTCCGAAGATGAAGAACAAGTTCCAGTACCTGATACGCATGCATATTCACCTCCAGCGCACTTCACAACACTTAATTTGGGAGAGGATGAGCCATCGTCTGATATGTTCTACAATCAATATACGAGGTCAGACGAGGAGTTAAAAGAGGGTGACACGTTTCGTTCGAAGGATGATTGTATGCTAGCTATACAAAACTGGCACTTAGCGAAATGTGTTGATTTCAAAGTTGATTGCTCAAATCCAGAGAGAGTCACTATTTTGTGCAGAAACCCGGAGTGTGGATACATGCTGAAGGCATCATTTAGGAAGAAATTTAATGCGTGGGTGATACGTTCGATTTCTCAAGGCCACACTTGCGTCAACACAAATATGGCGCAAGATCATCGGAAACTAAGTCATTACATGATATGTCATACCATCATACCTCTCGTCGAAGCTGACCCATCACTGAAGGTGAAGACGATTATTTCCCATTGCGTTTCTGTGTTCAAATACAGACCTTCGTACAGAAAGGCTTGGTTAGCGAAGCAGAAAGCAATTGAAAAAGTCTACGGCAACTGGGAGGAATCCTACCAACACCATCATCGCTACCTGGCTGCACTGCAATTTTATTCACCTGGGACTGTTACTATATTAGAGACACTGCCGGCACAATCCCAAGACGGAACCCCTCTCGAAGGTAATGGAATCTTCCATAGACTTTTCTGGGCGTTTCGACCATGCATCATCGGATTTGGTTTTTGCAAGCCGATTATTCAAATTGATGGAACCTGGTTGTATGGGAAATACAAGGGAACATTGCTGATGGCGGTCGCGTAAGATGGAAACAGCAACATTTTTCCAATAGCCTTTGCTCTAGTAGAAGGAGAAACAACTGCTGCTTGGAGTTTCTTTCTGAAGAATCTCCGAGCTAGATTTTCTCCACAATCTAATCGTTGTTTGATTTCGGACAGGCACGCTTCTATTGACAGCGCATACAAAAATCCGGCAAATGGTTGGCACAACCCCCCGTCTAAGCATGTATACTGTATTAGGCATATCGCACAAAATTTTATGAGAGAGATCAAAGATAAATTTTTGAAGAACCACTTGGTGAACGCGGGGTATGCCTTAAACCAACCTGGATTTCAATACTACCGCAGAGAAATAGCGTTGTCAAATCCAGATGCAGGAAGGTGGATTAACAGCATTGACAGAGCAAGATGGACTAGGTCATACGACGATGGAGCTAGGTGGGGCCACATGACTACAAATCTTGTGGAATCAATGAACGGGGTTTTCAAAGGAATACGAAACCTACCTGTAACTGCTTTGGTTAGTGCAACGTATTTTCGGATGGCAACTTTGTTCGCCACAAGAGGTAAGCGGTGGAATTCAGTATTACAAACACAACAGGTATACAACGATGTCTGCATGAAATATATACAACAAGAATTTGCCAAGGGGAACACTCATCGAGTGACAAAGTTCGACCGTCATGGCCACACCTTCAGTGTCAAAGAAATAATTGACCACAACCAGGGGCTGCCACGACAACAGTATCGCGTCTCAATCCCAGATCGTTGGTGCGACTGTGGCCAATTTCTAGCCTATCGCATGCCCTGCTCCCATGTCATTGCAGCATGTTCACATACTCACTTTGATGCATTATCATTGGTATCAGAAATTTACAAGGTATCAACGTTGCTCAACGTATACGACAATTACTTTCCGGTGGTAGCGATGGAGGCATATTGGCCTGTGTACGAGGGGGAAACAGTTTGGCATAATGATTTAATGCGTCAGAATAAAAGCGGTCGACCAAACAGCAGGCGTATTAGAACCGAAATGGACGCCACTGAAAAAATGCAAAGGAAGTGTAGTATATGTCGTGAGGTAGGACATAATAGGAACAAATGTCCCAATCGTGGATCTAGCTCCACAACATAGTTTTTAGGTGCAATGATATTTGTAATTTATTTTATCAATGAAATGGACTTTTTTTTCATTAATTAGATGGGTTACAACACACATGACAAACAACAAAAACTAGGACTAGAAATAAATTTTTACCTAAAGGAAACATTTGAACAGACAACACAACAACACAACAAACAACACAACAAACAATTAAAATCTAGGAAATTATAGCGGTTAAAACAATGTCATCTGTTCCGTCCATTATTTGTTTAGTATCAAGATCGGTTTTCACATCAACCCACCAACGGATCGTCTCTCCGGTCCTAAGCGACACCCTTGTTCTAAGCCTCTGAATCCTTTTTATTTCTTCCCCGGGGCTGTACTCCCCTTCTAACTGTGACATCAGAATCCGCTTCAGGTTGTTGAAGTCGCGGATGTTCCAAAACGTCACCGCCATAGAGGGTTTGACCGGGGAAAAAATTACATGCCCATAATATCTCTTGTATTCCGGCGCTGGCACAGGACGGCTGGATGATGTTCGTTGCCATGAGTCTGGCCTTATGCGAGACCTGATCAATAATGTGAAGTGAAAATGGAAAAATTGAAGGAGATAATAATGAAGATTGATTGCATGATGGGCTGCTATATATAGGCAAAAATATTAGGTGTTGTCGCCACCCAAGGAGGCGACCGGGACAACTGGATGCAGCTAAAAAAAATAATATAAAAAAATTGAAAAAAAAAATAAAGGGGAGGTGTTGTCGCCAGGGGAGTGGCGACAACACTAAGCATTTGTACATAGTCGCCAGACCCGTTGGCGACATCATTGAGATTGGAGTGTTGTCGCCACCCCCCCCTGGCGACAACGTGTTATTTTAAAAATAAATGGACATTTGTGTAATTTTTTTGAAATACTGGTTATTTTTGAATTTTTTTTTTAAAATGTGGTTATTCAAAAAAAAATTCATCTGGATCTATTTAACTTTACCGAAATTTCTAACCATTTATGGTAACCCTCATCTTTCCAACAACTTAATATGCAAAACAATTTTGGTCCCCAATTATGATTTGACTCACGTAACACTATTGGACACTGATCAGATAGATTCTTGTCTAGACACCACTGGCTGCTTGCTGGCCAAGTCCTGACCCACGCCTCTGATATAGGAAATCTGTCAAGCCAACTCATTCTCAAACCTCCTTTTTTTTATCTCTTAACTCTAAAAAAGTCTATATTAGTCTTTTAACTCTTCAAAATGTAACATGTTAGTTCTTTTCGCATAATTAGCAACAAATTTAACAATCAGTTTTTTAAAAAATTCCGTCATTAACTAGACGAAAAGAATTAATATATACATTTTGATGAGTTAAAGTATCACTATAAAAAATTTTAAGTTAAATTATTGATATGAATTTTTTTAAGTTTAGGGACCAATATAATTTTTTTTTAAATTAAGGGATACATCAGGATTAAGATATTGGACGGAAAAACTATAGTAAGGATGGTTAATAATACTTGCTTATAGATAGAGTATAGACTATAAATTATAGTTAGATCCAATGAAGAATTTCAAAAAATTTCCACTGTTTTGAAAAAGCATAAAAGTTGATTGATCAGGCACAAAAAAGATGAAAAACCTAACTGGATTTAAAATAGATCAAAGCTACATCATACAAAAGTAAAGATCAATCAAGAAACAAACATTTCTTGTTTCCTAAAGATTGTCCACTATGGATGAAACAAACAAAATTTCCTCAAACTTTCTGCAAGATTCAATGTAAGTAAACCTTTCTCTGATTTCTTTGTATATTGAAAATTGCATAAGCAACCATCATCATGATTACAACTACTATAATTATAATTCAAATACACGTAAAAGACATAAACATGACGTGCCACATGGTAGAAAATATGGCCATTTAAAATACACCTAATTTTTGTATTTGTATCAAGTGCAAGCAATGCAAGGTTTAGATCAGTAGGACTTACAATTTTGTAAAAAATAAAATAAAATGTTGTGAAAATGAATACTTGAAGTTTACACCAATATCTCAAATTATCTTTGAAAGACTTGGTTATTCATCATTATTAGCACTCTTTCTTTCTAGACAATTATCAATTTCTGGTCTAACATTACTTGATGAATCACAAGAAGCTTGTCTTGCTCAGTCATTTACTCATACAGTGGAGTAACCCTACACAAAGTCTGATTTTCCCATGGCTTTAAGGAACGGTATTCAATCTACTTGAAATCCTCATTTCATCGTTATTTTTTTAAGTTATCACAAGTAACAAACAGATGCGAAGACTCGGGAGAATCACCACAAAAAGAATAAGCAGAGACTAAAATTACAAGCATAATAATTTTGTGGGACCAAAACATGTCATTTTTCTTACAAGGATCAAAAGCAAACCTTCAGGGACCAAAAACATCTTTTAACCCTAATAATAATAATAATAATAATAATAATAATAACAATAACAGTTAAAGTGAGCATAACATGAGCTTGTTTTGTATAGTGAGCAATATTGAAGAATCTGCAAAAACAAATAAAGTTACATTAGACGCATGAACTGAATTAAATAAAGCAGTGACAATTAAATCTAATCAAAATGGTATAATAAATAAGATCATCCACCAGAAATTATTTTACCTTGAACATTCATCATAATCAATAATAATAACTCTCCACCAAATCTCTTTCCTTCGGTTGTACCACACACTCGACAAACATGTCTTTAAGTTTTTTGTGCTGAAGCATTAATTCAAGAATACCATCTTCAAAGTTTACCGCACGGTTTTTGCCCTTGTCATTATCCGAAAATACTAGTTCAGATAGCCGATCCGTTTCGGCCTGTTTGCAATATTTGACGCACTCGGCAGTCCCGTGCATGAGGAGATGGTACGTGTACACAATTCTCTCTTGTCCAATCCTATATGCTCTACTGATAGCCTGTCGTTCGACAGAAGGATTCCATACAACATCAAGTAGCACAACCCTTGAAGCTCCAACTAAGCTAATTCCCTCGGAACAAGCTTTCGTACATGCAAGTAGAATCTTAGCTTTGCTGTTTGCATCATTGAAGTTATGGATTAAAGACTGTTTTTCCTTCAGATCAATCTTGCCATCCATGTAGAGTATTTCCTTCCCCTCGGCCCAATTGAAGATTGAGTTTAATTGCTCAACAATTAAGCGTAAAGGGGGGATGAATTGGCTGAAAACGAGAACTTTTTCATTAACAGCGTCACAAAGATTAACAAACTCAACCAAAAATTTTGTTTTGACGCCGACATGTGGATCCAATCTAACTTTTTCAAGTCATTCCTTGTCGACAACAGATTCTTCTTTTTCCAAAAGTTTGCATTTTAGGAATAGTGATGGATTGATTGAGGCCAGTATCAGCTTATGTTCAAAGTTCAATATGCCCTGAGAACTTTGAATGCTCTCAAGAATTTGCTTCTGTAAACTGTCTGGCCTCAAACGAAGCGCACAATCTCTTAACCCGGGAATCTTCTTTTGAAGAATCGCGCCTTTGTAAACATGAACAAAGGGATCCATTAGCAACTTCAAATGCTTGATCTTATCATCAGTAGAATTTCCTGTTGTACTGTTTTCAGCAACTGGTTCCCAACTCCACTCTTTTGCTGCTTTCTTATGTTTTTGGCAAAACTTTTTCAGCTTGTGCGGTATCGTGTTAGGAAAAGAAGGCTTCACTAAGCTAAAGATGTTGTGCAGTTCCAAGAAATTATTCTGAAAAGGAGTTCCAGAAAGCATAATTCGCTTCTTTGTTTGAATTTTTGACAACACCTTCCAAATACGACTTCTTGCATTTCTTGGCGTATGTCCTTCATCTAGAACCAACAAACCAGGAGCTTCAAGCAAAGCCTTTCTCATATAACTGTTTTCTTTTTTCTTCTTTAAAGTGTGAATAAGAATTAGTTTGTTCCTAGAATAAGGGTTTGTTCTCATTAAATGTAATTATTTAGTGTAATTACCGATATAACCCTGTAACCTCTATATATACAAGAAATAATAATGAGAAATGTATCAAGCCAATAATTATTGACATGGTATCAGAGGTTTTCGATCAAACCTGTGAGTTTTAGGTTAATCTTGGCTTTATTCAGCGACACCCCACTGGGTCGCTTTTGAAATCATCTCGGTAGATCTCGGTTCTTGGTAATCTCGTCTAGGCTTGCGATTCTGATCTCTGGTGATTACAATCGTTTCTCGGCTCCGTTCTTGGTGGTGATCACAAGTTGCAATTTCGTTATTCCTCCTTGTTCACAAATCGTGTTCGATTTGGTGTGTTGATTTGGCGTCGGCAAGCTTTTGATTTCGGCAAATTTTAGATTTTTTTTTGTTTCACGTTAAAAAAAAAAAAAAGAAAGTAATTGTTACGTGCACCACTTGTTGGCTTTCTTTTTGTTTCACGTGATCAAAAAGCATAGTTAGGTGCATCACAGCATATTCATTTTGGCACTTTGGTTGGTATCTAGTATTTCCGTCTCCACTTGTATTTGGTTGTGGCTATATTATTTTCTATGGCTTCCGAAAAAGAAAATAATAATATTTGTGTTCGTTTCACCGGAAAGAATTATCCGGCTTGGGAATTTCAATTCAGAATGCATGTCAAAGGAAAGAAATTATGGAGTCACTTGGATGGGGTCTCTAAGGCACCGACAGAAAAATCTGCTTTAGAAGAGTGGGAATATAAAGATGCTCAAGTTATCACTTGGATTCTCGGTAGTATTGATCCTCACATGATTAAGAATTTGCGCTCCTTCTCCACTGCTCAAGAAATGTGGAATTACTTGAAGCGTATTTACAATCAGAACAATGCGGCCAAGCGTTTTCAGTTGGAGTTAGAGATAGCTAATTACAAACAAGGTACCTTGTCGGTTCAAGAATACTATTCTGGTTTTTTGAATCTATGGACAGAACACTCTTCTATTATACATGCTGATGTTCCCAAAACTTCTCTCGCGGTTGTCCAAGAGGTCTATAACACAAGTGGGCGTGATCAATTTCTCATGAAGCTTCGTCCAGAATTTGAGGTTGTCAGAGGAGCTTTACTGAATAGGAATCCTGTTCCTTCCTTGGATACTTGTGTTGGCAAACTCCTTAGAGAGGAGCAGCGTCTCCTTACTCAAGACACTATGACTTATGATGCTATCACATTTGAGCCTACGGCGGTTGCATATGCTGCTCAGAGTAAAGGAAAGGGTCGTGATATGCGACAAGTCCAATGTTTTTCTTGCAAGCAATTTGGACATGTTGCTCGCAGTTGCAGTAAGAAGTTTTGCAACTATTGCAAACAACATGGCCATATTATCTCTGACTGTCCCACGCGTCCTCCTCGACCGACACAACGTCCAGCCCAGGCATTCCATGCCACTACCAACTCTGTAGCTGGTCCTCTCAGTACTGGTGCATCTAATGGTGGTGCTCTACAACCTGAGATGATTCAACAAATGGTACTTTCTGCTCTTTCAGCCTTGGGAATTCAGGGTAAGTCGTCTAATGATTCTCAACCATGGTTTCTTGATTCTGGTGCATCCAATCATATGACGGGTTCCTCTAAATACTTGCAAAATTTACATTCTTATAATGGCAATCAGCAAATTCAAATTGCTGATGGTAATAAACTTTGTATCACTGATGTTGGTGACATAAACTCTAACTTTCGTGATGTGCTTGTATCACCCGGACTTGCTTCCAACTTATTGTCAGTTGGTCAATTGGTGGATAACAATTGTAATGTTAACTTTTCTCGTGTTGGTTGTCTTGTGCAGGAGCAGGTGTCGGGGAAGGTGATCGCGAAGGGGCCTAAAGTGGGAAGATTGTTTCCGCTCCAATTTACTTCTAGTCATTTATCTTTTGCGTGTAATACTGTTTTGAACTCTTATGAGGATTGGCATAGAAAATTGGGTCATCCAAATTCTGTTGTTTTGTCTCATTTATTTAAAACTGGGTTGTTGGGAAATAAACATGCTTGTACTGCTTCTATTTCATGTTCTGTTTGCAAATTAGCTAAAAGTAAAACACTTCCTTTTCCGTCAGGTGCTCATCGTGCTTCTACTTGTTTTGAAATGATTCATAGTGATGTGTGGGGAATGTCTCCTGCAGCATCTCATGCTCATTATAAATATTTTGTCACGTTTATTGATGATTACAGTCGCTTTACTTGGATATATTTTCTTAGATCTAAGTCTGAAGTGTTTTCTATGTTTCAAAAGTTTTTGACATATGTTGAAAATCAATTTCAAGCAAGTGTTAAAATTTTTCGATCTGACTCGGGAGGTGAGTATATGTCTCATGAATTTCAGGGATACCTTCAACAAAAAGGAATCTTGTCTCAACGATCTTGTCCCAATACCCCACAACAAAACGGGATGGCAGAACGAAAGAATCGTCATTTACTTGATGTAACGCGCACCTTACTTCTTCAAGCTTCTGTGCCATCCCGATTTTGGGTAGAAGCTCTTTCCACAGCCGTATTCTTGATCAATCGTCTTCCTTCTACGGTTATTGATTTTGATTCTCCCTTCTTTCGTCTTTTTAAAATTCAGCCTAATTATAGTGATTTACATACTTTTGGATATGTTTGTTTTGTTCACTTACCTCCGTTTGAACGAAATAAGCTTGGAGCACAGTCTATTCAATGTGCATTTATGGGGTATAGCAACTCCCATAAGGGTTTTATGTGTTATGATGTTTCTAATCACCGTTTTCGAGTTTCTCGGAATGTTACATTTTTTGATAATCAATATATGTTTCATTCTCTTTCTCCTGCCACAAATGATATTGCTATTCTTCCTAATTTTTCTGTTATGCCTCGATCTATAGAACGTTACAAACCAGGAATCACATATGTCAGACAACGCAGAAAACAGGTTCCCACTGCCCCTCCCGACACAGATCCGCCACCTGATCCTGAACCGGTCGAACCACGACGTTCTGGTCGAATATCTAAAGCACCGGATAGATATTCACCAGACAGGTATGATTCCTTACATACTTCTCTGTCTGCCTCATTGTCTAGCATATCCATTCCTACTTGTTATGCACAGGCTGTTAAAGACTTACGTTGGATAAAAGCAATGAATGAGGAACTTCAGGCCCTTCAAGAGAATTTTACATGGGATACTGTCTCTTGTCCCCCTGATATCAAACCCATAGGTTGCAAATGGGTGTATTCTGTGAAACTAAATTCTGATGGGTCTCTCAACCGTTTCAAGGCTCGATTGGTTGCCTTAGGAAATAAGCAGGAATATGGAATTGATTATGATGAGACATTTGCACCGGTTGCCAAAATGACATATGTTCGTACGATACTCTCTATCGCCGCTTCTAATGGGTGGTCTCTTCATCAAATGGATGTGAAAAATGCCTTTCTTCATGGTGACCTGACGGAAGATATCTATATGACTCCTCCTCAAGGCTTATTTTCTTCATCTAAGGGTGTGTGCAAGCTTAAACGCTCCTTATACGGTTTGAAACAAGCGCCTAGAGCATGGTATGAAAAATTCCGGTCCACTCTACTTGGGTTCTCCTTTACTCAGAGTCAGTATGATTCTTCTCTATTTATTCATCGAACATCTACTGGAATTGTCCTACTTCTTCTGTATGTGGATGATATGATTATTACTGGTTCTGATAATGCTTCGATTCAAAGCCTTAAACAGCAGTTACAATCATCGTTTCATATGAAAGATCTTGGTCATTTGCATTATTTTCTTGGTCTTGAGGTTCACTCTACATCCAAGGGTATATTCCTCCATCAACACAAGTATGCCACAGATTTAATTTCTATGGCTGGTCTCCAATCGACTACTCCAGTGGATACTCCTCTTGAGGTTAATGTTAAATATCATCGTGATGATGGTGATCTGTTGCCTGATCCCTTATTGTATCGTCAACTCGTGGGTAGCCTTAATTACTTGACTATTACTCGCCCTGACATATCGTTTGCTGTTCAACAAGTAAGTCAATTCATGCACTCTCCTCGCCACCTTCACTTGGCAGCAGTTCGTCGTATAATTCGTTACTTGAAGGGAAGCTCTCATCGTGGTTTATTCTTTCCTATTGGCGTTGCTCCTAAATTGAGTGCTTATAGTGATGCCGATTGGGCAGGGTGTCCTGATACTCGACGATCTGTCACTGATTGGTGCATGTTTCTTGGCTCTTCATTGATATCATGGAAAAGTAAGAAACAAGCGAGAGTCTCTAAATCGTCTACTGAATCTGAGTATCGTGCAATGTCTGCTGCTTGTTCTGAAATAATTTGGCTTCGTGGTCTTTTGGCTGAGCTTGGATTTCCTCAATTAGAGCCAACTTCACTTTATGCGGACAATACAAGTGCCATCCAAATTGTTGCGAATCCTGTTTTTCATGAACGCACCAAACATATTGAAGTTGATTGTCACTCAATCCGTAACGCTTATGATGACCGCATCATATTCCTCATGTCAGTACTCAGTTGCAGATTGCAGATATTCTTACCAAGGCTGTTCCGCGTCCACGTCATCAGTTTCTTGTTAGCAAATTGATGCTCATTGACAAGCAGCATCAATTTGAGGGGGGGTGTGAATAAGAATTAGTTTGTTCCTAGAATAAGGGTTTGTTCTCATTAAATGTAATTATTTAGTGTAATTACCGATATAACCCTGTAACCTCTATATATACAAGAAATAATAATGAGAAAGGTATCAAGCCAATAATTATTGACATAAAGCCCCTTCTCCGCCTCCTAACTCCTTGAACAAACTGTAACTGATTCCGAGAATGCTGGTTTCTTTGAACCACGAAATCACTTTAGCCATTCGCATCTTGTCCGTACTATGTCGCTGTGAATTAGACAAATTAGTTGCATTAACAACATCATCATGCTCTTTAACAGATAACTCAGGATTTTTCAAATTGTGAAATGGAACACCTATGTCCCATTTTTTGAATTCTTCTTCCCAAGTAAGCAACAAACCAGCAGGAGCAACAATGACCGGCAAGCATTTCGGAAAAACTTTTAAATAAGCCTTGAGAAACATTATTGTCAGCTTTGTCTTTCCAGTTCCCGGAGCATGAGAAATAATGCAACCCCCTCCCTTTGAAGATTGGCATTCTTTAACCCTTGAAGTTCAATGTTTCCTACTAACTTATTCCAAATGAACTCAAAACCTTCTTGTTGGTGAGAATATAAGGTTTGTTTTACATCAGGAATTAGGTCCCAAACTGTTCTTTCGTCGTACGAGAAATTAGTCCCCAAGTCATTATTAAAAACATTGAAGTAGGAGTCATGAAAGTGTGAGACATTTGCATCACCAAACGACACCCTTTGTCCGGACCCTTCATAAGGAAATTTATCAACCTGAGTCATTGAAGTGGGAGTCATGAAAGTGTGAGACATTTACAACACTATAGCTGCAATTAGAAAAAAACTAAGCAAGATAGTGTATATATATATATATATATATCAACATCAGACCATGCTTACCACTTGTGGCGAGACATCTTTAATATCAGTGACAACCCAACCACATCGCCTGCAATATACACCAATCTCTTCGTCGAGACGAATGTCATGATCACATTCAGATGATGAACTTTCCATCTTTTCCTTCACAGCTTTATTGGTCCCTAAATTTCCCATCTACACAGATAGCTAGATCAGCTTAAGCACTAGTCTTGTAGTTCAAAAATTAAAATTAAAATGCTTATAAATTTAAATATTCTTAAGGAGGAGGATTACCATGGATTCAGCTTCAAGTTCTCTAAGGCTTGTTTCCATTTTATCCCATAGTACTTCCTCCTCCTTCTCGCTCTTGGTCTTTTGCACCTTCTCCGCCTTTTTAAGGCTCCATATCAATGGAGCTGTCACAGTACAAACAGGTGGTGATCTTGTATCACGCCGAATAACATCTTTCATCTCCAACACAGGTGAATCATTCTGAATTCTACTATTCTTGTTTCCCCAATAGTATTCAGCAAGGAGTTGGTGTAAACGTAACTCCTTCGGCATAAAAACTGTGCTTTTTCCCCTTTGATTCAAACGCAACTCCATGGATTCCTTCTTCTCGCCACTACTGCTGCTAGCTCTACCTTTATAATCACTTCCCTTCCTATCAATCATCTTCTGTTTTTGATTAATAGAATCACTTTCATCCCCAACACGTAAACCTCGAACAGATTGTACATCATCATCATCATCACCACCACCACCACCACCACGGCTATCATCACTTTCAAAAACATCATTCACATTATCAACTAGAAATTCTTCATCACTAGTCTCAATTTCCTCACTTTCTTCACCATCATCAAATTCATCTTCATCATCATCATTATAATATTCTTCCAACCCTCCTTCACCAACAATATCGCCACTTTGTTCCTCATTTTGAATATTAATGCCGTCAACCTCAAATTTGTTCTTGTTAGGATATCCCAACCATTCCTCATCTCCAACCTTATCAGCATCACCATCAACATCACCATTATCAACAACTTCTACTTGTTCAACACAAGCCTTAGAAAATTTCTTATCAGAAAATTTCAACTCCTCTTGATCTCCTTCCTCGTCACTGTCAAGGCAAATAACATCATCATCATCACCAACAACATTTTCTACTTGTTCAACACAAGCCTTAGAAAATTTCTTATCAGAAAATTTTAACTCCTCTTGATCTACTTCTTCGTCACTGTCAATGCAAATAACATCATTATCATCATATCCCTTAGAAAATTTGGACCACCCTTGATCTCCTTCTTCATCACTGTCAATGCAAATAAAATTAACTTGTTTATGCCACACAAGAGACTCTTCATCTGGCTTGCTTTTTTTAGAGCTCAAACACATGTCACTTCTTCTACGCTTAGTTTTCAACGAACATGAGCCATGAAATGGAACACTACCGAACAGTAAAACATTCTTACTTTGAGTACTACTGGAAGCACCATCCATTGTGACAAACACAATAATGGTTTGTTTGGAGAGAGAGAATGTTAGGAATGTGATAGGAAGAGATATTATAAGAATGGAAGTAATATAGTATGGCGCCAAAGTAGAAGAAGAGCAATCATCATCATGTTTTCTACGTTTGAATTTATAATGAATAATTAGATTTTTATATTCTTCTTTCCTTTTTCAATGTATATTTAAGAGTCTGATATTGGTTAAATTAATATAGGAATAATTAATTATTTCACTCCCTCAATTAATTATTTCACATATATTAGAGAAATAATAATATTTTTATTATATTATTCTTTATTATGTATTGGAAATGATGAAATTTTTATTATTAAGAAAATATAATTTAATGTTTTACTATAATATCTCTTATCATGTATTTTAATGATGAAATTTTTATTAATTAAAAATATAATTCAAAAATTATATTGAAAATTAAAATAAATTATTTATTTTAAAAAGTTTCTGTTAAACTCTAGTGGGAAAGAAAAATCCGTATACAATTAATTTATAATAAATATTATCACTTTTATTTTAATGTTGGACATTTGATATCATTAGAAATTCATTCCCAATTGTAAGATTTAAGATAGAATTGGGAACGAAGTATCTGACTAATAATATAAAAAAATTATATTAATCATTAACATAAATGAATTGTTTATTTTATTTTGATGAACTGAACATAATCAAGTGATGGTTGCTTATGTATACAGGTATTGTAATGTTTAAATTAATTAATAAGTGTTTTTGCATAAAATAGAAAAGTGAATCACTATTTTCTTAATGAATTGATAGTTTAAAATATAATTCAATGTTTCAAATACTCAAAAAAATAAGTTTAATGCTAATACTTTAAAAATAGTGTAAAAATGTTTCGTAGTTTTTTTTTTTTTTAAATCAAGATGTATTAACGAAAGAATCAAAAGTTTGTTCTAAAATTGTTCGCAAATTTTATGTTTTGGATCTTGATATCATGATTTTCACGGTGTTCTAATTTCTATAATAAATAGTAAAAATATATCCGAATTCATATTGGTGATTCTTGTTCTTTCCTTGATTCTGGAATGAAATTGTTCTCTTCTCTCTTCCTTCTTCCTTTAATTTGATTATTTGATGATGAAGATACTTTGTGTATTTGTGAGAAATGAGAAGGAAAATGAGAAAAGTTGATGTTGCTTGCCTAAAGGTGTCTTTTTATAGGCATTTTATTCCAACCGTTGCAACTCATTTTCAAAAGTCATGTCCCTATAGTCATGAAGATAGAGAAGAGGGATTTAAATTTTATTTTGAATTTCAAAATAAACACCCGCTTAATTATCCATCAACCTAAATAATCATCACATTAAGGTATCTTTCATTTAAAGCCAAACTTTTAATTACATGAGTCATATTTAATGGATTAATAAAATAATCCAACAGTCTCTCACTTGACTCATGTGACAACGTGATGTTTTTCAATCTTATACCATAATTGTGCACCATTCATTGAAATTACCAAGACATTATCTTTAATGAACTACAATAATTGGATCATGGCGGTCTCAAGTTATTCATCAACTTAATTCCTTCCATGTATCACAAATCAATCCAATTCAAATAACTTTAAGGGATACAATAATGTGTTTTTCATGTCCTTTTAATAAAAACACATTTGTTATCACATATTAACAATAATATATACAATATGATATGGATAACAAAACTAAGTAGAAACATAACTTTAATTGAATTCATAAGTGTCATACAATACGAACATTAAGCTTTTCACATATATATACCATTGTTACCCTAGGATTTCGACTTATTAAATAATGGTAAATAATCCCTAAAACAGGTGAGATTATTAAAGAATCTAAAGAGAAAAGTCTGACTAAAAGGTCTTGTTTAGTCAAAGCTGACGTTCGACTATCTATAAATCATCATTGTCAAGGTTCGACTAGAATTAGTCAATATGTATGTTCGACTAGAACAAACAGAAAAAACTTAGACGTTTTGTTTAAGTATAGCCCTGAAGTCGGAAGACATCAGAAGTTAAGAGGCAGTTTCAAGCAGTTTTCTGGCAGTTTTCACAGGACGCGTGGAGGTCTCACAGTTGAAGATCTTGCATGTCGAAGACACGTGTTGACTGATAATCAGTCGACCGTTAGTAGTAGTTATTTTATTTTTTACTATTTAAGCAAGTTCCATAGGAACAGTTTGGGGTCCGCATTTTCTACAAAACACAAGTAAACTCAAATCTCTGTGCAAAATGAGTGACGAGTGCAACTTTGGAATGTACGTATGCGTACCAGTCTAATTTATGCAATCATTTTCTGTTATATTTCATTTTCAGTGCACATTTACTGCTTTCCATTGCTTTTAGTTATTTTAAAAGCCTTTAATTTCAGTATTTACTTTTACTTTAAAGTTATTGCTGCATTTAATACAGACTAGATACACGTAATAAACAAATTAAAGCAATTAGTCCTGGAATATTCTAGTTGATTCCGCAAAAGTAACCTTTAAAAAGGAAACTAGCGCTTGTTTACCATATTTCTTGGTAAACAAATTGGCACGCCCAGTGGGACCCGTCAATGTTGTCAATTCGACAACAAATAGACGAAAGTAATCATGAAATGGTGAATGCCCTTACTCAACAAATGGGAACTGTTTTTACTCCCATGATAAACAATACGAACCAAAGTTATGAAATATTGGCTAGACAAATGGCCAGGATAGCAGATTTCTTTGGAGCGCCCCCACAACCAAACCTTTCGACTCCACAAGGGTCGAATGTTAGAGTAGTTGAGACGCCTAGAAATGGGGACCAAATTGAACAAGAAATCCCTAGAGTAGTACAAAGGCATCAAGATGCTGATCAGGTTCTTAGAAATATTCAGCAAGATGTCAATGTTGGACACAATAATATCTCGAATGTAGTCGAACAAATCTTAGTTCAGAATGGAATAAATGTAGGTTTGCATAGACCAAATTTTGTTTCCCCATTGTCAGAGTACGTAAGGCAGACAGAATTGCCTAGGGGTTGGAAAATTCCAAAATTTACCAAATTTGCTGGTGAGACTGGCGAATCGACAGTCGAACATATTGCTAGGTTCCAGACAGAGGCTGGAGAATTAGCAAACAATGAGAATTTAAAAGTGAAATATTTCCCAAGTTCTTTAACAAAAAATGCCTTTACTTGGTTCACGACCTTACCTCCACAATCTGTATTTTCATGGAGTCAGTTAGAACGATTGTTCCATGAACAGTTTTATATGGGACAGTCGAAGATTAGTTTGAAAGAATTAGCTGGAGTTAGACGAAAGGGTACAGAAACGGTCGATGACTACCTCAACCGTTTCAGGTTATTGAAAGCTAGATGTTTCACACAAATTCCTGAACATGAGTTAGTCGAAATGGCTGCAGGTGGGTTAGATTATTCCATAAGGAAGAAATTAGATACCCAACATTTAAGGGATATGGCACAACTGGCAGACAGAGTACGCCAGGTCGAAAGGTTAAAAGCTGAAAAAGCTAGAGTTAGTAAATATCATAAGAAAGAAAAGATAGCTTATGTTACTACAAATGAGTTCAACTCTGATAGTGATAGTGAATACGAAGAGGGAGAGGTCAATGTGGCTGAATTGAAGCCGGGACCACCATATATTTGTAAATTACTCAAGCCCTCAAAAGATAAAAATCCGATCGAAAGTAAAAATGATAAATTTTCTAGTAAAACGTATTCATTTGATATAACAAAATGTGACGAGATATTCGATTTGTTAGTGACTGATGGGCAAATCATAGTACCCCCAGGACTTATGAATCCTCCTCTTGAACAAAAGAAAAAAAGAGGATTTTGTAAATTTCATAATTTCCTGGGTCATAAGACTTCTCAATGTGTTCTTTTCATGGATTTGGTGCAGAAAGCTTTGAAAGAAGGAAGGTTACAGTTTGGAGAAAAGCCAAAGTCATCAATGCAAGTGGATACTGATCCCTTGCAAGTCGAAGAGGCTCACTATACTGAGCTTGCTGATGTGATGATGGTCGAAACTATATTAGGGCTCACTGTTTCCTGGTTTGAAAGCCCTAATAGACTTGGGGGCAAAGCGCGTTGAAATTCGAGGTGATTCTGAGCTGGTAATTCGACAAATCAAGAAAGAGTATAAATGCATCAAGGAAAATCTAATAGTGTACTATGCAATAGTGGTACGCTTGTTAGAGAAATTTGAACAGGTCGAGATCTTGCATGTACCAAGATCTGAGAATTACATTGCTAATGTATTGGCACAGATTGCTTCTGGCTATAGAGTTTCTAAAAATAAGTTAGAAGATATGGTCGATATCAAAGAGAAAGAAACTCATGAAGTGTTAGACAGATTAAGTCAATTGTCGACGTCAAAACTTGGGGGGCTAGGAGACGAAGTTGAAAGTGAAAATTGGCATGCCTTGGAAATTTTTGCCATCGACAATATGACAATTTCTGATTGGAGAAACCCATTGGTTCAGTACCTAAATAATCCAGTCGGAGGAACTGATCGAAAGATTAAATACAGGGCTCTAAACTATGTGATATTGGGAAATGATTTATACAAGAAAACGGCTGAAGGTGTATTGTTGAGATGCTTAAGTGAAGCAGAAGCATATTTGGCTGTGTCAGAAGTTCATAGTGGTGTTTGTGGAGCTCATCAATCAGGCCATAAGATGAAGTGGTTGTTGTTTAGACAAGGTTTATATTGGCCGACAATGTTAAAAGATTGTATTGAATATGCAAGAGGATGCCAAGAGTGCCAGAAATTTTCAGGCATTCAACATATTCCAGCCAGTGAATTGCATGCCATTGTCAAACCTTGGCCTTTTAGAGGATGGGCTTTGGATTTAATAGGAGAAATCAAACCTGCATCTTCTAAACAACAAAGATTCATTTTAGTAGGAATAGATTATTTTACTAAATGGATAGAAGCAATTTCCCTGGTTAATGCTGATCAAGAAGCAGTGATTAGTTTTATACAAAAACACATTATTTACAGATATGGAATTCCAGAAACTATCACTACTGATCAGGGATCAGTCTTTATTGGTCGAAAGATGCAAGCTTTTGCAGCTGAAACAGGATTTAAATTACTAACATCCACTCCGTATTATGCTCAGGCTAATGGTCAAGTCGAAGCTGCTAATAAAGTTATTATAAATTTGATAAAAAAGCATGTAGGGAGAAAGCCAAGAAATTGGCATCAAACGCTCGACCAAATTCTTTGGGCTTGTCGAACGTCACCAAAGGAAGCAATAAATACTACCCCATTTCGTTTGACTTTTGGGCATGATGCTGTGTTGCCTGCAGAAATTCATTTACAGTCAGCTAGAATTCAACGACAAAACAGTCTTTCGTCTGATGAATACTGGAGTATGATGTTAGACGAATTAGTAGAATTAGACGAAGAACGACTAATAGCATTGGATAGGTTGATAAAACAAAAGAAAAAAGTGGCGAAAGCTTACAACAAGAAAGTCAAAGAAAAACATTCATGATAGGTGATTATGTATGGAAAGTTATTTTACCCATGGATCAAAGGGATAAGTTATTGGGTAAATGGTCCCCAAGTTGGGAAGGACCGTTCAAAATTTTGCAAGTATTTTCAAACAATGCATATGAAATCGAAGAATTAAATTCAGATGGTCGAATCTTGAGGATAAACGGTAAATATTTGAATAAATATAAACCTATACTTCAAGAAATTCGCATAATAGAATAAAACCAAAAGATTATATTAAAATGGCTAAAAATTTGGCCAATCATTACAAAAAGTTCCTTATAAAGAGCGTTGGCAGTCATTACAAAATATAGCCAGTTAGTCGAAAACAAAATTACAAAGTTGGAAAGTTGTTCCTAAAATAAGCTAGCTTGGCTGACTCAAAGTCAATCTTAGAATCAAGTCGAGACAAGTTTTGCTTAAGTTGTCGAATGTTGCTTTCCAACTTAAGGGCATTTTCACCATGACCAAGTCCTTTCAAGACTTCTTGGTTAATAATTTCAGGCGAAGGAATTTCTTTAGTTTGTGCTAAATTGATTTTCTCTTGTTCAAGACCTTGAATCTTCTTGTTAAGAGCATCAATTTGAGCTTTGTAGTCAGCAATCTTGTTGTCGATCTCTCCCTTCTTATCAGAAAACTTTAAAGTTTTTTCCTGAAATTCTTCAACCTTTTTGGTCGAAGCTGCACTGGCATCCCATTCCCTCTCCATTTCACGCTCTTTGTTCTTTGCTTGACGAGTGATGTTCTTCTTCGTCATAAGGTCCCTCCAGAGTTGGTCGAAGTACGCCTCAAAATCAAAGAAGAATTGAACAACAACTGTTGGAAGAGAAGCTTTGATTAGTAAGTCTAGGATCTTACGAATTTCTCCACCAAGATGTTCAGAACTCTCAAGAACAGCGAGAAACTCAGGTTCGTTCAGATGGGTTTTTAGCTGGCATATAGCTTCGACAAGAGAAGCATCAATCTCAGCATCAGGATTTGTTGATTGAGTAGGAATCTCAAAGGAACTTGGTCGCAGCTCCTGAAGTCGAAAGAGAGCTTCTAAAGGATTAGTCTTCTTCAAGTCCAGAATTTCCTCCTAACTAAGAGAACTGTTGGAGTTAGTATCGTCAGCAATAGGATGTTGTCTGGACTGAGAAACTGCATTATGTTCTGGTCGAGGGACATCACCAGCTTCAAAAAATTTTGTGACAGGTGTTTGTTCGACGGTGGGTTTGTCCTGGAGATCTGTTCGACTTCGACCTGGAGTGTTAGCCGAATCAGTGTTGCTTCCAAAAGCGTCAGTCCTTTGAGGGCTAAAAAGGTTGGAGTCAGGAGTAGCCTCAGCAATTTTTTCAGCAACCTCGACAACTTTCTCCTGAGTGTGGTCGACAGTTGATGCATTCTATTCAGGAAAAGTGTTAGAAAACAGAGATATTGAAAGAGATATATTGGAAGAGAATGTTAAGTTACCTCAGGACGAATTTGAGACGAAGAGATTGTTGGAGCTGTTTGAGGTTTGACAACCACTTTGGGAATGTTCTTTACAATTTTTCGTCTCTTTGTTGGAGTCGGAAGCGGGGGTCGTGAAAAAATCTCACTTTCTTGATTCGGTGGAGACGTAGTTTCGTCTGATTCAGTAGGAACGACCAACTAAAAAAGAAAAGTAACAATTAACGAAGGTTAAGGTAGATTCGACAAGATTAAAGATCAAGCTAAGTACCTTTCTAACAGTTTTGTTTTTCTTGGTGGTGGTGTTGTTCGACGTACTGGGGCGCTTTCGACCTGGCTTAGGAGCAGGAGCTTCGATTTGATTGGTAAGATCAGGCCCTGAAAGATCTAAAATTGATATTAGAATATTGCTGTTGGCAATAAAAGAAAACGAAAGCAGATATAAAATACTTACTTATGGTAAGTTGATCCTCCAACTTGTCGAACGCAGTATTCAGTTTCTTGATAAAAGAATCTCGATCAAATAGTTGGTAGTATTCAGACCACCACTCACTAAACTCTTTAGTTGTAAAATAGGAGTTTTGAAAGGTGAAAGTTGGGTGTTCCAGAGATTGTTTGTTATGAAACTTTAAACAGTCAAGATGTTGACGAGATGTAAACGGTCGACCGGAGTAACAAATGTCATTGTCATGAGAATATAGGCTTTTGGGCAGCATTTGGCTCAAACCAAATTATCGAGAGACCAAATTTGGTTGATAACTTACAAACCCATAGCACTTGCCTGTCGACTCAATACGATGAGAGAGAAGTGTTGGGGTCAGAAAAGCAGCCCAAATAGCATTCAGTTGAGCTCGAAGGGTTGGAGTGGTCCCAGGGAAAACAGCTTTGAACCAAGTCGGCCCAAAGCATCGATTGGAAAAAGGGGCCATAGAAGCTATGAATGTTTTACATTCAGAAAACAATCTCACATATTTGAGAAGGTTGGGCCTGTTAGACTCATCTTGAGGAGTTTGAAAGGCTAGTTTGATGCCTTCGACTCTCCGGTCATACATGACCTCTAGAATGGACCTGGAAACAGTGTAACCTATATGTGACTCGAAGGTGGCATTCAACCAGTGTTGCAAGAGCCAATAAGGTCCCGACAGAGAGAGTTGTTTTGGAGTTTCGTGCAGACGTTTGATCCTTAAAGATGCTATGCCTAAAGTATGGTAAAGATAAGCAAGGAGAAGCTTACCTAAAGAGATCTTTCGACCTTCATGAATCTGAATAGCCAAAGGTATGTAAGCTTTAGCAATCTGAACTGATCCTGGACAAAACAGATAATATGAGAGCCAGTAGGTGAGGAAGGCAACATGCTCTTCGTCAGAGACTTCTTCTGTCGACTTGTCATAATGATCTTGCATATACTTGGTGATGGTAGCGTTGGTGAAGTTGAAATTCATTTCTGTGGGAAGAGTTGGGTCGAAGATCTCACCTAATGGCGAAAGCCCTGTGATGGCAGCCACGTCGAAGAGAGTGGGAGTCATCATTCCACAAGGAAAGTGGAAGGTGTTAGTCGAACCTTCCCAGAAAAATATCGAAGCAAGTAACATTGGAGGACAAACCCTATGACCAGTTCTGGATAGTTGTATGGCGTCGAAGATGCCCGATTCCTCCCATCTTTGTTGCTTTTTCGCTTGAATTTTGTTAAGCCAAGCCAAATACTCTTTGTTGCCATGAGCTGGAGTCGAACGAAACACCCTAAGTGAAGGGTCCATAAACTTCAAGTCGAGGGGACGCGGTTTGTCGAAAGCTACAGGCATAGTGGTTTGGAAGCAAGGAAAGAAACCAGTGGTTTGTTCTGGATGATAACGGTGATCTGGTAATGGCCCTGAGAAAGCCATTAATCTATCGGTAATCTGAAAAGGGATTAACATCTGGTTTTACCAAATAATGGCTTTGGCTTCTGTGAGGTTGGGTTGAGGAAAAAAATCCAACCCTTGTTCTTCTTCTTCACGAGACATAATAAACCCTAAAGGGTTAGCACCTGTAGCGTAAACAGTAGTGTTGGTGGTTGCAGCAGCCATTGTTATGTATGGAAGGAGAAGAAGAAAATGGTTAAAAGTTAGAAAAGAGGGGTGTTTCTTTCTGAAACGTTTGAGAAGAGAAGGAACGTTTGAGAAGAGAAGGAGACGAGAAGAAAGAAAAAGGAGAAGGAACCTGCACATATATATAAGCTGGTAGTGACGTCAGCAGAAATCGTGCAAAAAGAAGTTGTAGAAATCAAAGGTCATGTCAAAGAAACGCTTTGGAAACTGGTTTTTAGAAAGTGGGGAGCAGTTATAGCCCACTACCTAAGATTTAGGTAATAATTAGTACCTAGGGATGCACAAAGTAATCATGGCGTCAGAAAAGAACAAAAGTCAAAACCTAAGAAAGAACGGAAACGCCATTTTTCTCTTTCCTAAAGTCAGTCGAAAGAAGTCGCTTGGGGGGCAATTTGTTACCCTAGGATTTCGACTTATTAAATAATGGTAAATAATCCCTAAAACAGGTGAGATTATTAAAGAATCTAAAGAGAAAAGTCTGACTAAAAGGTCTTGTTTAGTCAAAGCTGACGTTCGACTATCTATAAATCATCGTTGTCAAGGTTCGACTAGAATTAGTCAATATGTATGTTCGACTAGAACAAACAGAAAAAACTTAGACGTTTTGTTTAAGTATAGCCCTGAAGTCGGAAGACATCAGAAGTTAAGAGGCAGTTTCAAGCAGTTTTCTGGCAGTTTTCACAGGACGCGTGGAGGTCTCACAGTTGAAGATCTTGCATGTCGAAGACACGTGTTGACTGATAATCAGTCGACCGTTAGTAGTAGTTATTTTATTTTTTACTATTTAAGCAAGTTCCATAGGAACAGTTTGGGGTCCGCATTTTCTACAAAACACAAGTAAACTCAAATCTCTGTGCAAAATGAGTGACGAGTGCAACTTTGGAATGTACGTATGCGTACCAGTCTAATTTATGCAATCATTTTCTGTTATATTTCATTTTCAGTGCACATTTACTGCTTTCCATTGCTTTTAGTTATTTTAAAAGCCTTTAATTTCAGTATTTACTTTTACTTTAAAGTTATTGCTGCATTTAATACAGACTAGATACACGTAATAAACAAATTAAAGCAATTAGTCCTGGAATATTCTAGTTGATTCCGCAAAAGTAACCTTTAAAAAGGAAACTAGCGCTTGTTTACCATATTTCTGGGTAAACAACCATTCAAACTATAATGTTAACAAGGACTTTTATATAATGCCCATTCTTTAAACCTGACCAACAAATGTCTTGGGCGGTAAACCTTTAGTTAACGGATAAGCTATCATTAAAATCTTTACCAATATGTTCAAACGACACTTTTGTTTCTGCACTTCTTCTTTCAATAATAAGCACTTCAATTTCATGTGTTTATCACCATTTTAATACTTATCATTCTTAGAGAAGAAGACATATGCAAAATTATCACAAAAATCCTTAGAGACCTAACTATACCATCAACAATACCAAGCCCTAAGGTAGAATTCTGCAACCACAATGATTGAATAAAGGCTCAAAACATTCCACAAATTATGCCTCTATAGAAAAAGAAGTAATTATAGAATATTCTTCATTCTTCCATGATATTGATCCTTCAGTCAGAAGGAAACATACTCAAATAAGGATTTCCTTGAGTCCACACATTCCAAAATTTAAATCTGATAGTCAACCACTTCAAGTGATATGATCTTCTATATGTGAGCGTTTAATCTTTGGTGCCTTGTAAGAACTTTCTTTGCAGCTTTCCATGGCTTATGCGAACGAATATTTATTTTATGTGATTTCTCACTCCCACTGAACTAGCCATTTTCAATAAAACAAGCATAACCAAACTCGATCATTCTTGTACTATTATTAGGACAATAAAATTTATACCTTTTCATGTGGATTATTATACACCTTTATTTTTTGCTTGATATCTGGTTTCCATCACATTAAGTAAATAATTAAATCTTAATTTAATATAATTATAACATCAATTTGCAATGTATACATATCATATAAATACTATGCAGTATATTAATGGTGAAATTGCCATTTGTTATCAATGCAGTGCCGGTTTGTGCATTTCCGTTAAGAAAGTGGAATACTACGTTAACTCTTTATATTATAAAGCACTACATTTAGTATATTGAGACAATAACCTGGTAATTTTAATAGTATGCAATACATTAACGTGAATCCCACCAATTTATTACACTATTAATATAAGCCAAGTATGTAAACGATCAGCAAAGCACTTTCCAATACATGCCATTAATTACGATTCATAATGCGCTGAAGCGAAACACACGAGCAGTATTTTAATTCAATTTTAAAGCATTGTACTCTAACACATATAATACTGGAAAATCACAATATCAGTAACCTTGCTCTGATACCAACTGTTAGCAAATTTTATGTTTTGGATCTTGATATCATGATTTTCACGGTGTTCTAATTTCTATAATAAACAGTAAAAATGTACTCGAATTCATATTGGTGATTCTTGTTCTTTTCTTGATTCTGGAATGAAATTGTTCTCTTCTCTCTTCCTTCTTCCTTTAATTTGTATCTTTGATGATGAAGATACCTTTGTGTATTTGTGAGAAATGAGAAGGAAAATGAGAAAAGTTGATGTTGCTTGCCTAAAGGTGTCTTTTTATAGGCATTTTATTCCAACAGTTGCAACTTATTTTCAAAAGTCATGTCCCTATAGTCATGAAGAAAGAGAGAGAGAGAAAGAGAGAGAGAGAGAGAGAGAGAGAGAGAGAGAGAGAGAGAGAGAGAGAGAGAGAGAGAGAGAGAGAGAGAGAGAGAGAGAGAGAGAGAGAGAGAGAGAGAGAGAGAGAGAGAGAGAGAGAGAGAGAGAGAGAGAGAGAGAGAAGAGGGATTTAAATTTTATTTTGAATTTCAAAATAAACACCCCATTGGCTTAATTATCCATCAACCTAAATAATCATCACATTAAGGTATCTTTTATTTAAAGCCAAACTTTTAATTACATGAGTCATATTTAATGGATTAATAAAATAATCCAACAAAAATAAGATTACAAAAGGGCTGAGACATAACTCAAACCGAAGAAAAATTATACTCCAAATACAACCTAAGAAAGATAGAATAAAGGAGATTTTTTAAACTCATAAAAGTTGTAATTGGTACGAGTAATTTTTCCTATGAAGGACCACCGTCAAATAAGCGCCTTAACGCTCCAAACGGTATCAAAAACATTCCAAGAATCATTCCGGAAGATGATCTCATTCTTAAGCTTCCAAATAGTCCAATAAGTAGCCAACCAAATACTCCCTACTCTACCGGATTTCACCTTTTTGGATTTGCAAAAACTATTCCATCTCAAAAAACTACTCATGATGCAATAGGACTCAAAATCAATCATGTTGGTCCAACTCGCCACCTCCTTCTAAATTAAAGCAGAAGTTCCACAAGAGAATAATATATGATTCAATGTTTCCCTCTCCGTTCCGCATAACACAAACAATAGAAGAAGGAAAAGAAATACCTCTAATAAGAAGAGATCCCTTGTGGGCATTCTATTGATAAAACATCTCCAATCAAAAGTCTTAATCTTGTAAAGGACATCCAATTTCCAAATAAGATTAAAAGCTTTGACAAACGCCTTCTCCGGGCCAAAAGGAACATGGAAAACATTGGAAAGGGAATAACAACTTCTAACTGAATACACATTTCCGCTTCCGCCAACCATGTGACGCCGTCGCTGCCTGAAGCAACAGGCTGAAAGTGGCGCAAAAATAGTCTCAGGCGCTGCACTGCAGCAGCAGCCGTCGAACTGTTTCGAGTCGGAATACCGAACTCCCCCGACTCCCACTCTCCATTGACCCACCCGCCCATACCCGCCACCGACACAAATTTCAACTCATATAGCTTAAAAGCATCCGGAAATAAATCCATTAAACACTTATCATCCAACCAATTTGCTTACCAAAAAGAAGTGTTGTAACCATTATCGATAATAAATCTACAGTTGTTGATAAAAAAAATTCCTTGTAACTCTTCTCCAAAGAAATGATGTCCGTCCACCAAGGAGATTTAGAAATCCTCTTGCAATTATTCCCATCATAAAAAACAACATGTAGATTAATATCACCATATCTAGCTTTCAAAACTTTGTACCGTAACGCATCCGAACCTCATAGAATTCTCCATCTCCATTTGTGAAGAAGAGCAAAATTAAAAACACGAATCCTTCTCAACCAAAGCCCACCCTTCTCAATGGGAAGACAAATATTCCTTCAACTAAACCGATGAATTTTCCTCCCTTCGATCGATCCGTGTTAGAACAAGATTTTTTCTGATCAATATTCTTAGTTTTGATGATAACAATGCATATGAATTTTGTATAAGACAATGTGGTACTCTAATCCTATGCATTTTCTATTTCAGGAAATATATGAAGAGTATGCACAATTCAACGCAAGAAGCACTAATTCAGAAGGTTCAGTATGCAACATCAGAACATGCTCTCGCAAGACATCAGAAGATGGTCAAGCAGAATCATAACATGGTCTATTGAAGCATCAGAAGAACTTGAGATCAGAAGCAGAAGCACTGAAGTTCTTATGGTATCACGCTAGAAGCACTTCAAAGTCAGAAGACAAGAAGATGCTCTGCACTAAGCTATTTGACTCTGATTAATTCAAACGTTGTATCTACAAAGATCAGATCAGAAGCAAGTACAAGATGGAAGGCTACGCTGACTGACAAAAGGAACGTTAGAAGCTATTAAAGGCAAAGTCAGTTAAAGCAGGAAAAGCAAGGCTCGAGGTAGTTGACAAAAGAGTGAAACATTAAATGCAATGATGTACGAATCACGCAACGCATTAAATGCTCCCAACGGTCATCTTCTCAAAACGCCTATAAATAGAAGTTCTGATGAGAAGCTAAATACAACACTTTCACGCAAAATACAGAAACGCTGTCAAATTCAAAAGCTCTCAAACTTCATCTTCAACCTCACTACATTGCTGTTGTAATATCTTAGTGAGATTAAGCTTAGAACTTAAGAGAAATATCACAGTTGTGATTATAGCTTATTAAGAAGCATTGTAATACTCTTGTAAGAATTTGTTTACATTCATTTGTAAAGGTAATAGAGGAGATCAAGTTGTGATCGGATTCTCTAGAAGTCTTAGAGGGTATCTAAGCATTGATTTCCTAGAGTGATCAGGTTGTGATCAGAATACTCTAGAAGACTTAGAGGGTATCTAAGTGGAAAACCATTGTAATCAAGATTGATTAGTGGATTAAATCCTCAGGTGAGGTAAATCACTCCAAGGGGGTGGACTGGAGTAGTTTAGTTAACAACGAACCAGGATAAAAATCATTGTGCAAATTGTTTTTATCTTAAGAGTTTTTAAGCTACACTTATTCAACCCCCCCCCCCTTTCTAAGTGTTTTTATATCCTTCAATTGGCACCAGAGCGCCGGTTCTAAGGTGCAAGCACTTAACCGTGTTTAGAAAAGATTCAGGAAGAGAAAAACGCTAAGTCAAGATGGTTGAAACTCCACCACCTACATCTACATCTGGCTATGTTGAGCAACACAATGGAAATGGAAACAATGGCTACACTAGACCACCAGTATTCGATGGTGAAAACTTTGAATATTGGAAAGATAGACTCGAAAGTTACTTTCTTGGTTTAGATGGTGACTTATGGGATCTTCTGGTGGATGGTTACAAACATCCAGTGAAAGCTAGTGGTGTAAAGCTGACAAGACAAGAAATGAGTGATGATCAGAAGAAGCAATTCAAAAGTCATCACAAGTGTAGGACTATTCTGCTGAATGCTATCTCTCATGCTGAATATGAGAAGATATCTAACAGGGAAACTGCCTATGATATATATGAATCATTGAAAATGACTCATGAAGGAAATGCCCAAGTCAAAGAGACTAAAGCTCTTGCTTTAATCCAGAAATATGAAGCCTTCAAGATGGAGGATGATGAAAACATTGAAACAATGTTATCTAGATTTCAAACTCTAACTGCTGGATTAAGAGTTCTTGACAAGGGATACACAAAGGCTGATCACGTCAAGAAGATCATCAGAAGCTTGCCAAGAAGATGGGGTCCAATGGTGACTGCTTTCGAAATTGCCAAGAATTTGAATGAAGTCTCTCTTGAAGAATTGATCAGTGCTCTGAGGAGTCATGAAATTGAGCTAGATGCTAATGAACCTCAGAAGAAAGGTAAGTCTATTGCGTTAAAATCTAATTTTAAAAAATGTACTAACGCATTTCAGGCAGAAGAACAAGATTTTGAAGAATCAGAATCAGAAGAAGAAGAAGATGAATTGTCCATGATTTCCAGAAGGGTAAACCAACTCTGGAAGAGAAAACAAAGGAAGTTCAAGAACTTCAGAAGTTCTAAGAAGCCTGAAAAAGGAGAATCTTCTGGAAGCAGAAGATCTGACAAGAAGAAGGTCACTTGCTACGAGTGCAATGAGCCAGGTCACTACAAGAATGAGTGTCCAAAGCTTCAGAAGGAGAAGCCTAAGAAGAAGTTTCATAAGAAGAAGGGTCTTATGGCAACTTGGGATAATTCAGATTCATCAGAATCAGAATCAGACTCTGAAGGCGAGCAGGAAAACATTGCGCTGATGGCTACTGTGGATGATGAAGCAGAACCTACATTAGAATCAGAATCTGACTCTGAAGAGGTATTTTCTGATCTAACTAGAGAAGAGCTTGCTTCCAGTTTAGCTGAAATTCTTGAAATCAAGGCTAAACTTAGTATCAAGTACAAAAAGCTGAGAAAGCTCTTTGTATCTGAAACTAAGAAGCTTGAATTATAAAATTCTGAACTTAAAGAAAAGGTTTTAAAACTATCCAAAGATGCTGAGTCATCTTCTGGTTCAGAAGAATCTATTCCAAGCTTGAACCATATTCTTAAAGAATATGACTTGAGATTCAGGAGATTCTTATCTAGAAGTATTGGCAGAAGTCATCTTGCTTCTATGATATATGCTGTTTCTAGAAACAAGAGAGTTGGCATTGGCTATGAGGGTGATACCCCATACAAACTTGAACCTGTAGATGATATGAAAATCACATACAAGCCATTGTATGATCAGTTCAAGTATGGCCACTCCCATGATATTAGGCTCACTTCACATGCCAAAAGCAATCATGTTACACACACTAAGAAGCATGTGACACAACCTAGAAAATATCATGTTGCTAAACCTAAGGAATATCATGTTGTACCTCCTGTTAATTATAATGCTAAACCCAAGTTCAATCAGAACTTAAGGAGAACTAACAAAAAAGGACCCAAGAAGTTGTGGGTACCTAAGGAGAAGATAATTTCTGTTGCAGATATCCTTGGCAGCAAAGAAGAAAAAGCAAAGCATGTCATGGTACCTGGACTCTGGGTGCTCGCGGAACATGAAGGGAAGAAGGTCTATGTTCCAAGACCTGGTGCTTAAGTCCACTGGAGAAGTAAAGTTTGGAGGAGATCAGAAGGGCAAGATAATTGGCTCTAGAACCATAAGTACTGGTAACTCTCCTTCCGTATCTAATGTACTTCTTGTAGAAGCATTAGCTCATAACTTATTGTCCATAAGTCAATTAAGTGACAATGGTTATGACATAATCTTCAATCAAAAGTCTTGCAAGGCTGTAAGTCAGAAGGATGGCTCAATCCTATTTACAGGCAAGAGAAAGAATAACATTTACAAGATTGATCTTCAAGATCTTAAGAATCAGAAGGTAACTTGTCTTATGTCTGTTAGCGAAGAGCAATGGGTCTGGCACAGAAGATTAGGCCATGCTAGTTTGAGAAAGATTTCTCAGATTAACAAACTAAATCTGGTCAGAGGTCTCCCAAATCTGAAATATAAATCAGATGCTCTTTGCGAAGCATGTCAGAAGGGAAAGTTCTCCAAACCTGCATTCAAGTCTAAGAATGTTGTTTCTTCCTCTAGGCCGCTAGAACTTCTGCACATTGATCTGTTTGGCCCAGTCAAAACAGCTTCTGTCAGAGGGAAGAAATATGGATTAGTCATCGTAGATGATTATAGCCGCTGGACATGGGTAAAGTTCTTGAAACACAAGGATGAGTCTCATTCAGTGTTCTTTGACTTCTGCACTCAGATTCAATCTGAGAAAGAGTGTAAAATCATAAAGCTCAGAAGTGATCATGGTGGCGAATTTGAGAACAGATTCTTTGAGATTTATTTCAAAGAAAATGGCATTGCCCATGATTTCTCTTGCCCTAGAACTCCACAGCAAAATGGAGTTGTATAGCGAAAGAATAGGACTCTACAAGAAATGGCCAGAACCATGATCAATGAAACCAATATGGCTAAGCATTTATGAGCAGAAGCAATAAATACTGCATGTTATATTCAGAATAGAATCTCTATAAGACCTATTCTTAATAAGACTCCTTATGAATTATGGAAGAACAGAAAGCCCAACATTTCATATTTTCATCCTTTTAGATGTACTTGTTATATTCTAAACACTAAGGATCATCTGAGTAAGTTTTATTCTAAGGCACAGAAGTGTTTCCTTGGATATTCTGAACGCTCAAAAGGCTACAGAGTATACAATACTGAGACATTGATTGTTGAAGAATCAATTAACATCAGATTTGATGATAAGCTTGGTCTTGAAAAGCCAAAGCAGTTTGAGAATTTTGCAGATATTGAAGTATGTGACTCAGAAGCTGGAAAACCCAGAAGCAAAGGATCAGAAGATCAAGTTGCTGCTTCCTTAGAGAATCTCAGAATTTCTGAAGAACCAACTGTCATAAGATCTTCTAGACTCGCCTCTGCTCACTCAGAAGATGTCATTCTTGGAAAGAAAGAAGATCCTATCAAAACCAGATCATTCCTTAAGAACAATGTAGAAGGTCAATTAGGTCTTGTTTCTCTGATCGAGCCAACTTCTGTTGATCAAGCTCTAGAAGATGCAGACTGGATAATTGCCATGCAAGAAGAACTAAATCAATTTACAAGGAATGATGTATGGGATCTTGTTCCTAGACCAAAAGGATTCAACATTATTGGAACCAAGTGGGTCTTCAGAAACAAGTTAAGCGAAAAAGGAGAAATTGTAAGAAACAAAGCCAGACTGGTTGCTCAGGGCTATAGTCAGCAAGAAGGGATTGACTATATAGAAACCTTTGCACCATTGGCCAGGTTAGAATCTATTCGCTTATTGATTTCTTTTGCCACTCAACATAACATCACTCTATATCAGATGGATGTTAAGAGTGCCTTCTTAAATGGTTATATAGAAGAAGAAGTATATGTCCACCAACCTCTTGGTTTTGAAGACTCTAAGTCTCCAGAACATGTTTTCAAATTAAAGAAATTATTGTATGGATTGAAGCAAGCTCCTAGAGCTTGGTATAAAAGATTAAGTTCTTTCCTTCTGAACAATGGTCTCACTTAACAGCTGTTAAGAGAATTCTGAGGTATCTGAAAGGTACTACTAACGTTGGTTTAGTCTACAGAAGATCTAAAGAGTACAACTTAGTAGGATACTGTGATGCTGATTACGCTGGAGATAGAGTTGAAAGAAAAAGTACTTTTGGAAGTTGTCAATTTCTTGGAAGTCACCTGAACTCCTGTGTAATACGGTGAACTGACTTTATTTGAAATATGCGGATAGCAAGAGTCGCCACTGACTTTTATTTTATCCAATTAGGAAAGGCTAAAAGAACAGGAAAGACCTTTTGAAAAGATTTTGAGTTTGGGGGGTAATTTATGCAAAGGGAAGGTGTAAGGCACCCTTTGCATCCATGGTTATCCATGGGCTCTTAATTGCTTAGCTCACTTGTTTGTTTGTTTGAAAAGTGTCGTGTGTGAATAGTAAAAAGATTTTGTTAAGGACTTTAGCTTGTAAATAAGCGTAGCCTTGATTTGAAATTGTTTTGAAATAGGAGGTGTGAAAAGTATTTGATTTTTGAATTGATTTGAGCAAGCAATTAAGAACTACCTACCCTAAGTTTGTCTTTCGTGTTCTTTAAGTCTTTCGGGTGAAAGAGTCTATCCATACCATGAGAGGGCAGGAAGTCTTTCAATTAGATGTGAAGGGTCATCGAATTATCGTTCGCCATAAGACTGTCCCATGCCATAAAGAGGGCAGGTAGTCTAAGGGAAGGATAGAATAGTCATTCAAGGCATCATGCGAGGATACCTTAACAATAGGACAATCATCTTATTTTTCCGAGGCAACATCGAGGGACTAGATCATTTGTTAAGGCAACTTCGAAGGGACTATGATCTTATAATGATGAACTGAGAGTAACATTTGTTTTGCTTAGGTATCCTCGGAATCGAGGGACTTTGACTATTTAGTACAATTAGAGGCAACAGGCAACAAGGCAACAAGGCAACAGAAGAGGTTACCCTAAAGGTGAGTGTGTGCGCCAATCACGTGATTGTATTCATATAATATTTATCTTATAGTTATAGTTATCTAATTATGTTAAAGGCTTGCACTCCCTAAGATTACTAACCACGCAGTTAAAATCATACGGAAATTAAAGGCTCATACGGAAATTAAAGGCAGGAAAATAAAAATCCTACGCTATTACAATAAACACCTGCGGGGATGGGGGACTTAAAACAGAAAATAAAAAAGATAAATAATTAATTTAATATTTCTTGAGCCTTGATCTTCTTCGAATTCTTGATTGACCTTGAAAATTGCAATGAAAATAATAGGGCTAAGTGTAGGCATGATTCATTGATTACTCGAGGCAAACCCTATTTTAAAATAAAAATAAAATGACATTAAATAAATACAGAAATAAATAAGAAACTTAGCTTTTGATTGGTAGGGCGCATAGTTGGAAGGTTTCTGACTAACCCTGAAGAATTGACATGAAGAAGAGAAGCGTTAGTGCATTTAAGATTCGTTAGTCATGGGTACAAACCCTAATAAAATAAACAAATGGGATTGAACAAACCCTAAAAGTTAATGAAATCGAAAGTTTGATCCGATATAACAAATGATTAAAATAATCATAATATTAATCCTGATTATCAACTAATTAAAAGTGTATTCGAATTTTAATAATATATATAAACAATTATTCGTGAAAATCGGATTTTCGATAATAAATAATTATAAAATTATTATAAATTAATTTGTTAAAAAACTAAAATAAAATAAATAAATAAAAAGGTTGTACTAAAAAGAAAAGAAAGGGAAATTAATAACAAAAATATAAAAGAAAAATAGAAAAAAAACTTAGCTGGAATATAGTGTGATAGGCCTGTGAGGGTGTATGGTGAGGCAATGCGTTCAGGACCCTTGGACTGGCATCAATGTAGATCTCGTGGTGGAAAGCGCAGGTGCATCGTACGCTCGTACGGACTGGCTACATGCAATCTATGAATCAGCCATTTATCAAAAAAACCAATGAACAAAGCCGCCACCAGTGGGGATCGAACCCCACTCCTTTGGATCATATGTCCTTCGCTCTTGCCAGATGCGCTGTGTTGGTACGCTGTTAACAATTCAAAACAAGTCATGAAATATAAAAAAACACTTTAAATGGAGAATTTTAACAAAACCGGTCCAAGGTGGACCCCTCATTGCTTGGACAAACCAATCAGAGCAAGAAAGAGAAGTTGGGAGCGTTGACTGGCTGTTCGTGGCAAGACACGTGCAGAGAGAAGAATTTGATTCATTGACTGGCCAATAAAATTGCTCACAAACGCCATGAGGGAAAGGTCAAAGAGCCAGCTTTTTATGGCTGCCGGCCAGTGCCTTTCCGATCTCCTTCTCCGGCAAGGAGCTTTCATAAAACCTGCAAATATTCACGAAAATGAACGGAAAAGTAACCCAGATCCAGCAATTCAATGGCTACGAATTCAATGGGCACATTCTTTTGGTCTGAAGACACGCGCATATGGAGGTTCGAACATCATCTTTTCCATGCCCTAAGCATGGCAATTCATGGTCCTTGCGTGAAAGCTTCGAACCAAGGGATCAGAAATCCTCTAAAACATTCTAGGAACTCAACCACACGGTTAGATTGAATCAAAACATTGTATAATGCAAGATATGAAAGTTAGAACATGTATGAATATGTGGAGTTTGATACGAGTGTTACAGGCAGCATGGGCCTCAACCAACGTTCCAGACTCACCTTTTAGTACCTTAGGGACGATTTGGAATGGCTGGTGTTGATTGAAAGTGGCTGAGCAGAAAAATCAATCGTGCCCTAGTTTCTTGAGCTTTTTAAACTTTGAAACCCTAACACTCCTCTCCCAATTTTCGTCCCCCTCTTATTAGGATTGGCTTGTGAATATATAGGGAGATATTTAGGGTTGAATCCTTGGAGAGAAATTCTTGTGATTTGATGATATAAAAAGATTTTCAATATAATCTTTCTATTTTGATCACCATGCTATTTCATGCCAAATTTCTTTTTAATCTCAGCCATTGGATTATATTTGATCTGAATAAATCAAGGAAAAAATATGGTGTATCAATCATATATTTATTTGATGATTTTTATTTGGTTTTACTTGACTTTTAAATGATAAAAATCGAATAAAAACAAGATAAATATCATAATAATAATATAAATTGACCATTGGGTCTCCTTTGGACTTAAAATCACGTGGCCAAGACAACTGTTAAGGCCCATTACTTAAAAATATAAAATTCCTCACTTAGGCTTTCATGCATTCTCTCAAAAGTCGACCAACTTGTGCGAGTCATAACTCATTCAATTTTTATCATATGGAGATGATTTAGGACTTTTTAGAAAGCTTAAAGAGTCCTCTAAAAGCTCCTTTTGGTTTCATCTCAATTGATTCTACCATGTTCAAGTTATGAGCTTTGAGAAAAAATGACTTTTTTGTGATCTTTTAGAAGGACCTGTAATGTTTTGGCTCATATATTCCAAATGGTGCATTTCTGGAGTTGGCTTGTGAGACACAAAATTGTAGAGAATCAAATTTCCTTCAAAATGGGCTTTGGATGGAAAAATTTTTATGTTTCATGTGGAAGTTATGGCTGGTCAACACTGGGTTGACTTTCTCCTTAAAAACCCTAATTTAGAAACTTAGGTTTTTGATGATTTTGGAGCTTTTCTTGATCGATCATGATCAATCCTTGATCAAATGATGAATCATACTTCATAATGAGGATGTTGACAGAAAATCAAAAGTTTTGACTATGGTTTGACCATAGTTTGACTTTTAGGTCCACCAGTCGATTGTTGATCATTTGAGCCATTGACTGAGCAATCTTGTGAATCAGAGCTTGAAACTTGGCATGAGGATTCTTTGAGGCATATGAGAGGTTATGAGGTCCATTTGAGGTCTTGTAACTTGATTTTACTTTGAAGAGATCGAAACCCTAGTTTGAGGGTTGTTGTTTAGGAGAGTGTACAGTCAGTTAAGTCTTGAGCTTCTGATATTCAAACGAGCTTGAATATGAAAATATGGTGGGCAAATTTTGGGGTATGACATCCTGGTACAGTAAGAAGCAGGCTACCATTGCCCTCTCTACTACAGAAGCAGAATATGTTGCTGCTGTTGGATGTAGTACATAGATGCTATGGATGAAGAGTCAGCTAGAAGATTATTAGATATATGAGAGTAACATTCCTATCTTCTGTGATAATACTTCTGCTATATGTTTATCTAAGAATCCAATCTTACATTCCAAATCTAAACATATTGAGATTAAACATCATTTCATTAAGGACTATGTTCAGAAGGGTGTTCTATCTTTGAACTTTGTTGATACAGACCATCAATGGGCTGATATCTTTACAAAACCCCTTGCTGAAGATAGGTTTAAGTTCATTCTGAAGAATATCAGTATGGATTTATGCCCAGAATGAGAAGATGAGAAGTTCTGACGTATGGATTAGTTCTGAAATGTTTTTGTTTTATCTTCTTATAAGAAGTTTTGATGTTGATCAATTATAAGTTTTGATTCTGTTATTACTAACGTTTCATTATCTAAGTTGATTCAGACTCTCTTTTAAAGCAAAACAGTTGTCACCAGCTTTCCAGATGTTGAACACGTGTTCACTATATTTGGACAAGCACGCGTACAGTTGAGGAGACGCCGCCCTAGGTAACTGTGCAAATCATTTCAAATATTATGTTATCTCTCCTAACGTCATTTCTCATTAAATGCATTTGATTCTATGTTTTCTGTAATCATACTCATTCAAACACATATTGCATTTCATTTCAAATTCGTCTCTATATAAACTCATCTTCATAACAATTCATCTATTTACATTCTCTTTCTTCATTCATTGTCTCTTTCGTTCATCTCTCCTTCTCATTGTTGCATAAACCCTAGTTTCTAAACTGAATCTCAGAATTCAAGCTTTCATCCTCAAGTACTCAACAAAAAATGTCTTCAGCACATCTTGTTCAACACAAATATGGCTATGCTCCCTTGAAGATGTGTTCTATTCCTTCAAATGAACTGGAAGTTCTTTGCGAAACAATGGTAGATTTTGAAAATCTGTGGGAACATGATTTCAAAACAAAGGCTGCAATGCTGGCACAAGGTTGGTCGAACTACTTTGAAAGACTGGTTGGACCAGTTTATCCTCTTTTGGTTAAGGATTTCTGGACTTATGCAACAGTTACTCCAACTGCTATCATCTCCTTCGTATTAGGGCATGAAGTGGTTGTAACTCAGAAGATGATAAGGAAGCTTTATAGTCTTGATGATTCTGAAGGAATCACATGAGCTCTCCCTGGTAGAGTTGATTGGGATAAAGTTGATAAAGAATTATCTTCTTCTTTTGGAACTGCATCTCATCAAACTACTTCGTTGAAGCCTTCCTACAGAGTTTGGGATGAGATTATTCTGGGATCTCTTTATCATAGAAAGCAATATCTTGCCTCTACGTATGTAAATCAGGATCAGAAGTATGTACTTTTCTGCATTGGAAATGGTACTAAGGTTAATCTCTCAAACATTCTATTTCAACATTTGAAGACAAATATTGAAGAATCAAGAGATGAAGAACGCAAGAAGTATCCAGATTTCAAGAAGAACACCATTCCTCTTGCCAGAATGATTTCAGACATTCTAATAGAAAGTGACTTATTGGATCTTCTGAGAGCTGTTGGTACGCCCAAGTTCTTAACTGTCATTCAAGGTCACATTCTGAATGCTTTTGATTTAAAAAGGATGCTTCTGATTGAGAAGGTAACTTCTACACCAAGAATATTTCCAGATATTCTAACTAGAAGAATCCCTGTTGAAAGTTTTTCTCACTTGTTCAAAGAAGATCTTGACAAATGTGTTAAGCGTTATTTGAAGTCATGTGTCATATCTCAATCTTCTGTTGATCCTGCATGGATTCGAGGAAGAACTCTTCCATCTCTGGCTGAGTTGAAGAAGAAAGAACAGAAGAAGAAAGAAAAGAAGTTGAAGAGAAAGGCCTCAGAAGCAGCATCTAATCCAGCTAAGAAGCAGAAGCCTCCCTATGATCCTCTCAAAGTACAATCCAAAGAATACCGTGAGAAGCGCATCAGGGAATCTTTTCGTGCATATAATGCTGCTTGTTCCTCTCAGAAAAAGCCTCCTCTTTCTGAACCCCATAATTCTTTCACCATCCCAAACAGTTTCCAACCATCTCCTTCTACCCATATTCTGAACCCTGAACCACTAAATGCCATTCCCCCAACACCTTCAGATATTTCATCTTCATCCACTTTCACCACAGTCTCTACACCTTCTCTAACCCATTCTTTACCTTCAAGAATATCCAAACCCTACTGCCTTTTGTACCCTGATTATCGATTCACCTTTAACCCTCCTGAACCTTCCATTGATGTCTGTTTTGACCTTTTCATGCTTAAGTTCAGAACAAGGATGGAAACTTTGAGAGCTACTCATGACTCCAAGTTGGATCATGCTGCTATCCGAGGCTTATGGAGAATCTTTAAGAAGGATTTTCAGCTTGATGCTATGAACATCTAGAGGAGATGTGTTGCTGAGGCATCTGGTTCTTCTGGTTGCCTTTTGGAAGTTAATGATGGTAGGTACTATCATCATCCAATAAGAAACTGGAGATCTCTTGAGGAGAAGAAGTTTGTCGATGAGCTGGAAGATGAACCATGCCTAACAATGGTTGTGTGGAGGCCTCAATTTCTCATTTGGACTGGAGACTTTCAGTGGCTTTTCAACTGGCTGAGGGAGAATCCTTCTAAGAAGGCACCTAACATGGTTATTCCTGAGGTTGAATATCTATCAGAAGTTGTTGCTCCTACACCTCCAAGGAATCTGGCAGCTATTCTTCAGGCTCTTGAGAATGGAGATTCTGATCTTCCTGCACCAGAATATGCCGAAGATGCTTCTATGTCAGAAGCTGTTGCTGAGAAGCAAAGTGCTGAGAATCATCCTGCTGAGAAACTTCCTGTTCAGGAACACCAAGATGATGTTCTCATGTTAGATGTTGCTATTGAGCATACTATTCCTCTGAACGATAGCTGTGAAGCTTCTTCTGCTGGACCTTCTGTTCTAGTGAACACTGTGAAGGCTCTTCAACAGAATCAAGCTGATATTGCTTCTCGTCTGGATAAGCATGAGGAAAGTCATGAGGAATTCAGATCCTTCATGAAGAAGCAGACTCAAAGCACTTCTGAGATTCAAAACCTTCTGGCCAAGATATTTTCTAAGCTAGGCTAGTCGTAGTCTTTTGGTCTTAGATGTTTTCTTTTGTTCTTGCATCTGTTTTCTTGCATCTCCTTCTGTATCTTCTGATATTGATTTGATGAATCAATGAAACATTATCTTCTCTCATATTGTTTGTTTTTCATCTGAATCTTTTAAATGCTTTTTGATGTTATGACAAAAAGGGGGAGAAAACGTGATAATTGAATTGATTTATTATATCAGTTGCTGGGAGTAAGTCTCAATATTCCTAACAATATTTGCAAGTTCTATGTCTTTGAGATTTTTGCAGGATTGAAGATATTCTAAAAAAGCTCAACATGAGAAGCAAATACATGGGGAAAAGCAATTCTGTAAAGAAGCATGTTCTTGGAATTGAAGCAAGCTTAGTGTTGTGAAGCTTCAAGATCAGAAGCAAGAAGGAAGAATGTTCTGATATTCTCGTGGCAGAATATGCTCTAACACATTCTTATCCCTTATATGCTCTGATACACATTCTGTTTAAGAACTTACCAGAGTTTTTGCTCTGAAACATGTTCCTTCTTAAAAGAATGTTCTGATTCATTCATGCTCTGACTTTTGTCTTCTAGTTTGTTCTGAAACATTTCAGGATGTAGAGATGCTCTTATGATGCTCTGGTACATTCAAGAATGTTCTGATACAATCAAGCATGCAATGATTCAAGAAGAAATTCAAAGCTCTGAAGCTGTCCTATGGAAGCAAGAAGCAGAAGCTCTGAATACTCTGAAGTTCTAGGCAAATGTGAACGTCTCGACTGAAATGGAAAATACTCAGGGAAGTCTTTTATTTATAAATTCTTCCAGTATTTATTTCAGGGGGGAGATTGTTAATCTCAGGGGGAGACATATTCACACACTATGTTTATATGCTTATGCTATAACTGTGTAATTGTCTTTGGTCATCTGATTTTCTGATTGCAAATTCATATCAATTATATATGTTTTTGTCATCATCAAAAAGGGGGAGATTGTTAGAACAAGAATTGTTCTGATCAATATTATTACTTTTGATGATAACAATGTATATGAATTTTGTATAAGACAATGTGGTACTCTAATCCTATGCATTTTCCATTTCAGGAAATATATGAAGAGTATGCACAATTCAGCGTAAGAAGCACTGACTCTGAAGGTTCAGTATGCAACATCAGAACATGCTCTCGCAAGACATCAGAAGATGGTCAAGCAGAATCAGAACATGGTCTATTGAAGCATCAGAAGAACTTGAGATCAGAAGCAGAAGCACTGAAGTTCTTATGGTATCACGCTAGAAGCACTTCAAAGTCAGAAGACAAGAAGATGCTCTGCACCAAGCTGTTTAACTCTGATTAATTCAAACGTTGTATCTACAAAGATCAGATCAGAAGCAAGTACAAGATGGCAGGCTACGCTGACTGACAAAAGGAACGTTAGAAGCTATTAAAGGCAAAGTCAGTTAAAGCAGGAAAAGCAAGGCTTGAGGTAGTTGACAAAAGAGTGAAACATTAAATGCAATGTTGTACGGATCACGCAACGCATTAAATGCTCCTGTAATATGGTGAACTGACTTTTATATCGAAATGTCGCGGTTAAGCAAGAGTCGCCACCGACTTTTATTTTATCCAATTAGGAAAGGCGAAAAGAACAGGAAAGACCTTTGAAAGATTTTGAGTTCGGGGGGTAGGTTATATAAAGGGAAGGTGTAAGGCACCCTTTGCATTCATGGTTATCCATGGGCTCTTAATTGCTTAGCTCACTTTGTTTGTTTGAATTGTTTGAAAAGTGTCGTGTGTGAATAGTAAAAAGATTTCGTTAAGGACTTTAGCTTGTAAATAAGCGTAGCCTTGTTTGAAAGTATTTGAAAAGGAGGTGTGAAAAGTATTTTGATTTCGAATGTGTGAGCAAGCAATTAAGAACTACCTACCCTAAGTTGTCTTTCTTGTTCTTTAAGTCTTTCGGGCGAAAGGATCTGTCCATACCATGAGAGGGCAGGAAGTCTTTCAATTGGATGTGGAAAGGGTCATCGAGTAATCGTTCGCCATAATACTATCCCTACCATAAAGAGGGCAGGTAGTCTAAGGGAAGGATATAATAGTCATTTAGGCAACAGTAAGGATACCTTAGTAATCGAAGGGACTATCACCATTTAATCGAGGGACGAGATCATTTTTATCGTAGGCAACTCGAAGGGACTATGATCTTTTATCGGAGGGACGTGGTGATTTTTGAATCGAAGGCAACAAGCTAAGGTATCCCTACACTCGAAGGGACTTGACTATCTGATCGAAATCGAAGGCAACAGGCAACAAGAGGCGTTACCCTAGAGGTGGGTGTGTGTAGCAATCACGTGAGTTAGATTCAGTTATGTTATCTTGAATTAGGTGAGCTATGTTTGATTACTTGTTGTCACTCCCTAAATTACTAACCACGCAGTTAATATTGACAGAAAATAAATTGCGGAAATATAAATGTCCTACACTATTACAATAAACACCTGCGGGGATGGGGGAAATTAAAAGGCAGAAGAAAAACCCTTATAGGGTAACAGAAAAAATAAAAGATCTTAGAACGCCTTGATCTTCCTCGAACCCTTAATTGACTCTGATCATCTGAGAATTAAACGAAAAATGATAGTGGTGAGTGTAGCACAAATTCATTAATTAGTGAGGCAAACTCTAATTTTTAGAAGGCAAAAATAAAAATAAAAATATTATTAAACAAGCAAAGGATTAGAAACTTAGCTTTTAATTGATAGGGCACGTAGTCGGAAGATCTTGAGGTAACCCTGAAAGTTAGGTATAAAGAAAAAGGATGTTAGTGTATTTAAAGATCAACCCTAATCGGTGAAAACAAACCAAATAAAACTGTTAAAAACAAGAGGTTTTTGAAAAGATTCAGGGCAAACCCTGATTTTTTAGGGAATGAGGTTTTAGGAGAAAAGATACTAAGTGGATGGATGACATCCACCTAACAGTGATTAGTGGTCATGATAAAAATTTCTAAAATCAGGGTTTAAAGCCACAGACTAAACATGTAAAGTGAATAAATTAATATATAATCGAAAGTCCGATTAAATAAATTAAATAGTCATGAAAATATCTATTTAATTAATAAGTAATATGTTTAAAATAATAAATGAAAAAAAGAAAAGAAAATAAACAAAAAAAAAGGATTTGTGTATTTAAAAGAATGAAACAAAATATAAAAAAAGGTATTAGAAATCACTTAGCTTCGATCCAGTGTGGACGAGCCTTGAAGGTGCATGGTGGATGCGCATGTCCTAGCCGTTGGATAAGAGTGAGAAGCAATCGTACGACTGGGATCAGGGGCGTATGGTGTTCTCGCCTGGAAGCGCTGCACTGGATTTGCGTTCAGATAATCTGAGGAAAAAATGTCTTACCTGGGAATTGAACCAAGGATATTCAAGTGATATCCCCATTCTCCTTGCCATTTACGCTGCACTGTTTATTTGATATTACTATCACTCCAGATTAATAAATATAAAAACAATGAAATATGGAATTCAACAAATAAAACCAAAGTGGACCCCATGTCGTTGGAACAAGCCAATCACAGTGAGAGAGAGAAAAGGGAATGGTTGACCAGCCAATGATTGCGCGGCGCGCGTGGTCCCAAGTGGAGGAGAGAGACTGTTTTGACTATCTGGCCAACCAGGAGGCGCCAATACGCCACGCGTGAGGGTCAAGGGTCACCGGCTACTATTCATCATCTTCAAGCTTCGGCCCTGCAGAATTTCTTGCGAACGTAGCTTCAGAATTACCTGCGGATTTTTTCCGCAGGTCTTCCTCTTTCCATGGAACCTTAGGAAGAGAATTGTGTGGCTTTTTGGCTTTGAAACCCCTTGAATCAAAGAGCACGAAAATTCACCTTCCTTTGATATTTTTGCACTTTGAAACCCTTGCCTCCTTTCAAGATCTTTCGTCCCCCTTGTGCTGAATGTGTTGTAGTATTTATATGGAGTGTATTAGGTTTACAACTTAGGAAAGAAATCATATAATCCAAGTGATTGGAACTTGATTGAATTTTGATTGAAAAATCTTTCTAAAACTTGGTTCAATCCTAATTATATCTTTCCAATATATATAACCACGAAATTTGATCAACATTAGGGTGATTGGGTTTAATTGGAAATCAAATCTTTTGATAAAATTAATTTTCCATATTTTATAATGATTTATTATCATTTAAATGAATTAAAATTCACATAAATAAAATAAATATTATAAACATAAGTTAATTAATTAAAAGGTATTTTCCAAGCCCATGGTTATTTTTAGAATAAAAAAATTAGGCCCAAAGGTCCAAAATATCAAAATCCTTCACTTTCCCTTTTGTGTATTTTCTCAAAATCGCCCAACTTGCGCAAGCCATAACTCATTCAATATTGATCACATGAGGGTGTTCTAGGACTTTTTATAAAGCTTAAAGAGTCCTCTAAGAGCTCCTTTTGGTTTCGTCTCAATTGAGTCTACCATGTTCAAGTTATGAGTTTTGAGAAAAAATGACTTTTTGCGATCCTTTAGAAGGACCTGTAATGTATTGGCTCATATCTCTCAAATGATGCATTTTTAGCCTTGGCATGTGAGAGACAAAGTTGTAGAGAATTTAATTTCCTTCAAAGTGAGCTTTGGATGGGAAATTTCTAATGTTCCATGTGAAAGTTATGGCTGGTCAAAATTCAGTTGACTTTTAGTCTAAAACCCTAATTTAGAAACTTTTTCTTTTGATGATTTCTGATCTTTCCTTGATGAAAAATGATCAATATTTGATCAAATGGTGAATGATACTTCAACATGAGGATGTCGACAAAAAATCAGGAGTTTTGACTGTACTTTGACCATAGTTTGACTTTTAGGTCAACCAGTCGACTGTTGACTTTCTGAGCAACTGAGTGATCAAGTCTTTGAATTGAGACCTTAATTTGAGTTTGAATAAGAGAAATAGTATGGGCAAATTTTGGGGTATGACAGCTCCCAACGGTCATCTTCTCAAAACGCCTATAAATAGAAGTTCTGATGAGAAGCTGAATACAACACTTTCACGCAAAATACAGAAACACTGTCAAATTCAAAAGCTCTCAAACTTCATCTTCAACCTCACTGCATAGCTGTTGTAATATCTTAGTGAGATTAAGCTTAGAACTTAAGAGAAATATCACAGTTGTGATTATAGCTTATTAAGAAGCATTGTAATACTCTTGTAAGAATTTGTTTACATTCATTTGTAAAGGTACTAGAGGAGATCAAGTTGTGATCGGATTCTCTAGAAGTCTTAGAGGGTATCTAAGCATTGATTTCCTAGAGTGATCAGGATGTGATCAGAATACTCTAGAAGACTTACTTAGAGGGTATCTAAGTGGAAAACCATTGTAATCAAGATTGATTAGTGGATTAAATCCTCAGGTGAGGTAAATCACTCCAAGGGGTGGACTGGAGTAGTTTAGTTAACAACGAACCAGGATAAAAATCATTGTGCAAATTGTTTTTATCTTAAGAGTTTTTAAGCTACACTTATTCAAACCCCCCCTTTCTAAGTTTTTTTCTATCCTTCAATCCGCCCCAAAGAAAGTTACTTCAAAACCTCGTAATTTCCTTTAAGACTTTCATGGGAGCCTTGTAAAATAAAAGCAGGAATATCGAGAGACTACATAGCACCGACTTGAGAAGAGTTAATCTTCCACCGAAAATTAACAAAAGAGCCTTCCAATCCGTAAGCCGAGACTTAATCTTATTCAAAATCAAATTCCAAGATAATTGATCGCACTGAATCGCACTATGTTTCTGGCTCAAATATCACATGTTTTCCTTAGTTCTTATTATCATTTTCTCGTATTATGCTTGTATTTCCTTTGTTTTCAGGATTCTTGACCTTCCGGAGCTTTTAGTGAAGAAACGAGCCAAAACGCCAAGAATATATGCTTTTTCAAGAAGATTTACACTTGTGGCGTTCAGCACCGCGCCGGCCATAGGGGACGCGATGACGTGGCCCACTCCATGATGGAGCCAACTGCCATGATCACACGATCCTGTCTGTTAGTGACCACCGCGCCCGCGGTGGGGCTGCCGCGCCCGTGGCCTTCACAAAGTGGTTCCCGCTCAGAAGGAGTTGAGGGGCATTCCTGTCCTTATGCATTTCCAGAATCCATTATATATAGTTTTTCATTTTCTTTTTCGTTTTCCATCCAAGCTTAGTACAAACTTAAGCCATATATTATCAGTTTTTGTAAAGTAGTAACCTCTTCACATCGGGGAGTTATTGCCGTGTAGATTGAGTTGTAATCGAGTCTTGGAGCACTTTGGTTGAAGTTTATCATACCAGCCTTCACTTTGTATCAGATTCAAATCTCTGATTGGAGTAAGGTTTCAATTTAATTGCTTTATTTATCTTCTTGCTCTTACCATAGTCTACATGTTTTATAGACTCTAAATGCTCTTACCATAGTCTACATGTTTTATAGATTATAAATGCTCTTACCATAGTCTACACGATTTATAGACTCGCACCCTTTTAATTACTTGCACTTACCATAGTCTACATGTGTTATAGACTCGCACTTATTATGTCTGGCTAAACTATAAAGGTTTGAATGTAATGATTGTGATCATGATTGTGTTCCAAAGTCATGTTAGTGAAAATACTCTGGGGATGTTTTGCTTTTAACTTAAGTCAATTTGTGTTTAAATGTTTATTGGGTAATGTCATACCCTAATTTTGACCCCCCTGAGATGTCATACCTCCAAACATCTCATCAAATTCAAGATAGGTACTTAGTGCAGTCACCTATTCATCTGATACTTAATCGAGGATGTTCAAAGATAGAAGAGCTCAGGCAAAGGATCAATCAACAAGAGAATAACCTCTAATGCAATCACATGACTCAAATGATTCATTCATTTATCTATGATTGATTAGACACCAGTCATCAAGACTCAGGCTTGCTTAGTTCACTAATCTAGGGTTTTGAGCCCATCAAGGACTGCAATCAGGGACCACATTTGGAAAATCCTAAAAGGCTCCACAGCATCACTCAAAAGATTCAATCATATTCAAATAATCCATGTAGAAATATCCACTAAGCATTGTACCTCAATTCAAGATCTACAGTCATCAATTTCATCTGGTCGACCATTAGGGTTTTTGACCTAATTCACTTGGACAGTTGACTTTTAATCAAGACATGGGTCCACAACTCAAAACATGACTCGAGAGCTTCTATTACCTCAATATAATCCATTCATATCACTCATTTGAGGAGAAGAACTTGATTCATTACCAAAGTCCAAGATTTCACTTCATCTGGAAAAAGTCAACTGTACAAGATCACCTTTGACTTTTAGGGTTTTGGGTCAAGACATGAATTTTAAGGATCAATATCATCAATATATGATTATTGAAGTCATTTGACCAAAGAAAATCAAGAAAATCAATCAAGAATCAAAAAGTCAAAATTGACTTTTTTATACTTAGAAATATTTCTAAGTGTTTAAAGGTCTTTTTTTCTAAACTTTGGAAGGCAATATCTCAAAATTTCAAGTACAAACTGAAAAAAACTTCCAACATCAAAGTTGTAGATTTTGATCCAATGAACAACTTTGTCACATATGATTTTTTGGCTAGAAATCAACCATTGAAGAGTTATGGAGCTTCAAAGTGACTGCCTTCACAAAACTAGCAAAGAAACCCTAGTTTTCTTCAAATTTATGGGACTTTTTCACAAATTTCCCAAATGATTTTGAAGAAACTCCAAACTAATGGATTGAAGTACATACCAAGAGCTTTCCAAATTATGTTCAAACTTCTCCAAATTCATTTTGAGCTAGGAGTTATGCTTGTTCAAAGTTAGGCCCATGGAGTGAAGTTTCAAGGCATAACCAATTTTGGTTTTGGTCATTTTCGTGCAAGGACCTATACTAAATGGTGCATATACACTTCAAATATATCAGAAGAGATTGGAGAGAATCATTTGAATCATTTGCATCAAGATTCCAAAACATCCAAAAATCAAAGCCATGTGATTAAGTAATCATTACATTTAGGAATTTATGGCAAATGGTGATTCATCAATTGGAATCTTTTCTAAGCCAATTAGGGAGCTCTACACTTCATGTCTGTCCCCTAAGATCAAAAAAGATCAATGGATGGGGAGCTAGCTCGAAAACACCAGCATTGTATCTTGGAGATTCCTTGAATTCCTTCATGACCAAGAAACCAAAGTGACTTCATTAAGCAAGCTTACTATCTCCAGTTGCTCTTAGCCTTTTGCCTATAAATACAAGCGCATACCTCAGTATCAAATCACATCAAAGCAACAGAAATCTTGCTTTCTCTCTTCTCACTTCATACTTAGGTTTTTCAAAGGTCCTTTGGCAAGAAGACCCGGATTCTTCAAACCAAAGCTCTTCCTTTGAAATTAAGTATTCAAACACATTAAAGGAGGTATTTAGAGGTGATCCAAACACCTGGAACACCTCTGTACGTGGAGGATCATCATCTTCACCTTTCACTTGGAGCCATATCAGTTGGGGTCGAGCAAGAAGTTCTGGGGAGTTCTAACCCAAACTAAGCATCTCAACACCTTCCTGGGGGATCACTGAAGCTTTTGGGATCGTTACAACAACTCTGTAGCACCCTTTGATCAGAGCTCGATCTTCATTTCAGAGGTAAGTTTCATAAACTTCAAACTCTATGATTCCTATTTTATAAATCAAAACTTGTTATACCAACAAGTTTCTGCACCTGAGAGGATCATTAACCCTCAGTCAATTTCATCATATCATGCATATATAGTATTTCATGTTAAAATTCAGTTTTAGGGTTCTTAGTGTTCATGCGTGTGAAATTTGAATTATACTGAAAATAAATAAAATCAAAGGATACCATCATGATCCTTGTTCAAAAACGAGCAAAATCCATGTTTACATCATTAAGTTTGGTTGAGAAACGAAGGAGATAGCAAATTCAAAAATTTAAAGCTTGAGGTTGAAGATGAAGATGGTGGCGCCATTTTTCAAATTTCCCAGGATTGAGTTTATTTTATTTTGAATGATGGGTGTGTCACTTACGAATTCATCGTAGTGTCCCAATGGTTACAGCGCGCGTCCAAACTCTTGCCATGCCTTAGGTCTGGGGTTCGATCCCCCCTCAGACCTTTTGTTTCATTTTATTTTTTTCACTCATTCATGAACTTGCTTTGAAATATAATGTCTTGGAGGTATTCACAAAACAAGTTGCGCGCCTGTCCTAGATGGTAATTGTTTTAGCTGGCAACCTAGAGGGCGTGAGTTCAAGCCCTTTAGGAGACAAAACCTTTTTTTTAGCTCTTTTCTCATTCAATTTCTTCACAACTTCAACTAATTAATTCACCTATCAAATTAAATCATTTTCACTTGATTTTTCACACATTTCTTATTTAGTATATCTATTTTAAGAATATCCAAAAAATCACAAAAAAATATATTATTTCAATATATTTTAATTAGGTTTAAAATCATATGTTTTAAGTATTTTTCAATACTTTAAAAAATATAGTTTTCAATTGATTTTCAAAACTTAATCTCTTGCACCTATTTTTGTGATAAAACCCTAATCATTTAGGTTTTAATTAGGTGAAGGCTTTGCCTTTATCATAATTAAGTTGACTTTTGTCAATTTTCAAAAACTGTATTTACAAAATCTTCTTTCTGTTTTCAAAACATTCTTCTGGTATTTGAAGGGCATTATTCCCGGTGAGACTCTTCAGATACCTATGTGACCTATGTCCATCTTCACTTCTTCTGTTTTCAAAAACCTTTAATTGTTTTATCATAAATATTCAACTGTCATCAATAAAACAACAAAACTGCTGGTAAGGCTTTGTACATACATCTTCAAAGGCCTCCACTCCATCCAGGTTAGGCTTTACAAGCTTTCAATTTACAGTCTTTATTTAAATTACTGTCAAATATAAACTGTGTATATATATTGTTTAGGACTACGTCTGAGTGTAAACCTTAGGACAGTTAAACTATATATATTATAGGACTATGACCTAGGATTGAGAATGTCTTCCCGGTGAAGGCTCTTTCCTAATTAGAGATCTTTAGTTCAAACCCTCAAGATGAATTATTCCCGGTGAAACATCTTGAAAAAGCCTTAGAACCCAAATTAGGACACATCCACCCTAGAGGAATTATTCCCGGTGAAACCTCTTACCCATTTGCTTAGAGCCACAATAAGTTCAAAACCACATAGCTTTCTCTTGTGCTATAACAAGGACCCTCGATGACCCTCGATTAGCCTCCTCTTGGGCTTTGTACAAGGACCCACAGGCTTCTTAAAAGCATTCCCAGCTTCCTGTTGAGCTTGTATACAAGGACCCATCAGGTTTCTTATAAACATAGGAACAGGTCTTTAGTCACCTCTTAGCCTACCCTGGTGAGTTTCTTCCATTCTTAAAACCAAACTTTAAACAAGCTAAGAATGCCTCAATCTCAGTATTGAGCACACCTTTTGGAATGAGAGACATAGACAGTCTTTGTCACCCTTATCTTCATTAATTTTCCTTAGCAGAGTCTAGGTTCCCTATCTGTCTATCCTCAGTCAGTGTCAGCCTTAATCTTGGGCTTTAAACAAGAAGTCTCAAATAGCAATCATTCTGCCAAAAAACCCTGGAAAGGGTCAGCCTCCATTCATTCTTTCAAAAGACAAACTCTCCAGTAGAGTAAAACCCCTGGAAAGGGCCAGCCTCCATTCATTCTTTCAAAAGACAAACTCTCCAGTAGAGTAAAACCCCTGGAAAGGGTCAGCCTCCATTCATTCTTTCAAAAGACAAACTCTCCAGTAGAGTAAAACCCCTGGAAAGGGTTAGCCTCCAAAATCACTCCTTTAAAAATCCAAATTCCCTGGAAAGGGTTAGCCTCCAAAAATTCAAATTCTTAAAAAGATAATCTCACCAGTCTCAGTCAATAAAAAACAAATTCCCCTGTAGAGTCTACATTAGGTCAACCACTCAAACAAAATACCAGTAGAGTCAATCTTCAAACCTGGGTCTTTCATTCATCAATTCCTGTTTAACAGAAGCACCATCCTCAGTAGGGTCAACCCTTAGAATAATCCTCAACAGAATCAAAATCCCCTCTGAGCCAAAGATCTCACACTGGTAGATCTTTCTTTAAAAGTCAGCCTCAACCTTGGGCTTTGTACAAGGCACATACTCCTTTTAAAGTCAAAACCCTGTTCATAGGAATTCCCCTATCCAGAGTCCGCCACAACCTTGGGCTTCGTACAAGGCAGAAAATAGTGTCTCCCCTAGAGAGTCAGCCACAATCTTGGGCTTCATACAAGGCAGCAAATAGATAATATGTTCCCCAATAAAAGAGTCAGCCACAATTCTGGGCTTTGTACAGAACACAAAATTTCTTAGTTAATTCCCAGTGGAGTTATCTCCCAGAGTCAATAAAAACAATCAAAAAGCCTCAAGCTTGGGCCTCATTCAAGCCAGCTAAAAATCAAATCTTTCAAACAGTAGATAGACATAGCTCATCTTCATAGGTAGATATTTCTCCTATCTCACCATAAACAAACAATCATTTCAAACAAACAATCATTTCAAACATTCTCCCATTTAGGACTCGTGAAAGGCATGCTCTGAGGCAAACACACCCAGACTTGTACAACTTTCCCTAATTTGGTCGAGAATCTTTCATTCAAGAGGTGTGTGGCTGTCATACTTGATCAACCAAGTAGGCTCCCTCTCTTAATGAAACAAATTTAGCTTTTCTGTCACTTTAAAAATGTTTGTGGTGGAATAGTAGAAATACCTCTCTGTAAAGATGATTTCATGTCTCTTTACTGTAAACAGAGATTTAATTCAAGCTTCAACCTTGAGCTTCAAGCAAGGCACCAAAAATCATTAATTTCCCTAATTAGTTCTCCGAACTACAAAAAGCTCTGACTTCCATTAGGGATATGTAGGCATGAGGTTCACAAGGAATCTCAGCGAGCTAATAAAAAACCAAAAATAGTCAGTCTGTCTTTCTTTCAAAAATTCAAATCCTTCTCCTAACACAAAGGAGAAACTTTCCCAATAATAAGCAACAAACACAAAACACATAGACACAAAGAAGGTTCCCGTAGAGTACTACGGATATGTAGGGTGCTTAAACTCTTCCCTATGTATAACTGTAAGAACAAGCATACACTCACAAATGAGTTTTTGATTCATGGCAAACATCACAAGCAACCAAATACAAAAGCATAAATGAATGACTCAAGACAATGGAAGATTATGAAGCTCAAATCACTCAGAAAATGGTATTGCATCTGTTAGGTCGACCAAGCAAAGCCCTAGGTCGACTCAAAACCAGAGCAAACTCAGCAAAACTGACAAGGTCATTGTTAGGTCGACCTACCCACACTCCTAGGTCGACCTAAACTGAAGGGATTTACACATGTCACTGTTAGGTCGACCTACCCACACTCCTAGGTCGACCTAAACTGAAGAGAAGTCACAAAAATGCATTTCAACTGACTTTAGGTCGACCTAAACCTTCGACAGGTCGACCTAACTGGAAACAACTGCCTTTAGGTCGACCTAAACCTTCAACAGGTCAACCTAACTGACTTTAGGTCGACCTAAACCTTCAGCAGGTCAACCTAACAGATTTTAGGCCAACCTAACAGGTCAACCTAACTGGGACAATTTCAACTCTGCTTCTGTTAGGTCGACCTAAGCACTAAAGTAGGTCAACCTATTTGCTGAAAACTTCCCAAATTATGTGTTTTCTCTGCTCCAACATACCAGCAACTATATATATCATTCCATGTTAGTTATTCATCAACACCAACGACTGAAAGATACACAAAGGCTTCTCATCTTCGTTCTTCGTCATCTCCAACACAATTACACATAATCATTCTTGCGTTGAGGGTTAGTGATCGAGTTCGATAACGTCCATGGAACGGAATTGAAGATTCCTAGTGGGTGAAGATTTGTGGGGTTTTTGGTGAATAAAATCTGCGGGTTTTGTCCTCCAAGATAGGTGTTTCTTGGGGGTTTTTATCAAGAGTTTTCATCGAGGATTCGGCTGAGTGTGACAATTGAGGAACAAGGGTTCAAGCAATTCAAGACACTGCAGAAAGGAATCAAAGTGAAACTCTTGGATCACCTTGATCTTGTTCAAGATTAAGGGGGAAGAAGATTCAAAGGATCGACATAATTGGTTTATCGTTTATCGCTTTGTTTTCTTCTTTGTATATACTACTTTCAACATTAATGGAAGATTTCCCAATTTCAATTTGGAATTGGGGGCAGACGTAGTCGTAGCAAGGACGATCGACGAACTGCCTAAACAAATATCGTGTTCTTGTCGCTTTTACCTTTTCATTTACGTTCTGTTCATATTTGGTTATAATAGCAAATTGATCAACGATTCGAGTGTTAAGATTGTGAATTAAGAACTCATATAAACATCACAATCCATCACACATTGAATCAGCATCAATTTGATCATTATCACCAAGTGTTTGTGTTTTTGCTTATTTCACTATTGCTGCATTGCAAACGTCGTTCATCATATAAGAAGTTAATTGATTTTCAATAGAGCGACGTATTGATTCTATAGTGTAGTCTCTTATCGTTTATCTCAAGCTGGTTAGTGGTTTTAACACATATACAATCGTTTCAATAGTGGTTCGGAATAGACGCGAGTCGATTCAAAATCACTTCCGCTTAAAGTTCAATTAATTCTGCAAAATTGTGTAAGATCTATTCACCCCCCCTCTAGATCCTAAGGCCAGCGTCTAACAAGTGGCATCAAGAGCTCTGGTTTATTCCGTGCTACGTGAAACACTTATTGGAAAGATGGCTTCCGGACCTAAAGGGGCTCACAATAGAGCTCCAGTTTTCAACGGTGAAAACTATGGCTATTGGAAGGATTGTATGTGTGTCCACATCAATGCAATTGATAGGAACATCTGGACAGCTATTGTCAATGGTCCCTTTCAGATCACCATGACAAATGCAGCTGGTGCAGTTGTTCCAAAACCAGAAAATACTTGGGATGCTGAAGATGAAAAGAGATATGCATACGATTGGAAAGCGAGAAACATTCTAATCTCAGCTCTAGGAGTTGATGAATACTATCGCGTTTCCCATTGTAGATCCGCTAAAGCTATGTGGGACACATTGCAAGTTGCCCACGAGGGAACGGATGATGTCAAACTAGCTAGGATCAATACGTTAACTCAAGAGTTCGAACTCTTCCACATGGAAGATGGTGAATCCATAGAAAACATGCAGAAGAGATTCGTTCACCTGAAAAATCGGTTAAATTCTCTTGATAGACCTGTTTCCAATGCAGTTGCTACTAACAAAATCTTAAGATGCTTGAACAGGGAATGGCAACCCAAGGTTACAGCAATAAAGGAAGCAAATGATCTAAACACCTTAGACATTACCACTCTCTTTGGTAAACTAGAGGAACATGAACAACACCTTAAATGCCTTGACATGCATGAGAAAAGGGCAAAGAAAGAAAAGAACATGGAGAAAGAGGTAGAGAAGAAGTCAATAGCTCTAAAAGCTTCAAGCTCCAAGACCTCAAGACAAGAGCTAGAGGATAGTGATACAAGTGATGACGAAGACTCCGATGATGAGGAAATGGGACTGTTTGTGCGAAGATACAACAAATATCTAAAGAAAAATGGAGCAAAACATTCTGACAAAGGCTTGATCAACTATAGAAAGCTATCAAACAAGTTCAAACAAGATGACAACAACAAAGGAAAAATCAAAGGCCCTTGCTTTAATTGTGGGAAAGCCGGTCACTACAAACCGGATTGTCCATACCTTAAGAAGGAAAAAGAGAAGAACCAAAGCAAAGGTCATAACAAATCTAAGAGAGCCTACATAGCATGGGAAAGTGATTCATCTAGTGAAAGCTCATCAAGCGATGAAGAAAAATCAGCAAACCTATGTTTTATGGCTCATCAACACAAGAAAAAGAAAGTTGTAAGTCATCTTAAACCTGAACTCGTAGATAAGGTATCTCATTCTCAACTAAAACTTGCTTTTGAAGAATTACATAGAGATGCAATTAAAGCTTTCAAACTTTTGGCCTCAAATAAGAAAATCTTTTCATATCTTGAATCAAAAGTTGAGAAAACCGAAAAGGATATGGAAGCTTTAAAACAATCTATGCTAGACATTCAAAAGGATAAAGTTGAAATAGATCCTACATCATGGTTTGGTTGTAAGACATGTCACATTTGGCAAAAAGAAGTAAGAGATCTAAAAGCCAAGTTAGACAAGGCTCTACAACCAAAAGTGACTTTTGCGGTTGATCCAAATAAGTTCAAAAGATCGTATACTCCTCTATATAGTAAATACACTTTTGTACCAAAAGTATCAACTAGCAAAACAGCATATTCTCATCATATTACCTGTCATTATTGTTGCAAAAAGGGTCATGCCATTGAAAAATGCAAATTTAGGAGGATTTTAGTTCCTAAAGGAGTATTTCAATGGTTGCCTAAGTGCAACAATTTATGTACTCACCACCTAGGACCCAATGAAGATTGGGGACCTTCCACTCTAAATTAATTTTGCAGGAAAAGTGTCTTGACATTGCCGAAAGGTTGTGGTTCCTTGATAGCGGATGTTCAAGACACATGACGGGAGACATATCACTCTTTGTTGAGTTCCACGCAAAGAAAAAGGGGTATGTTACCTATGGAGACAACAATCGGGGAGCTATACTTGGTAAAGGAAGTGTAGGTAACCCGTCTACCACAACTATAACTGATGTGTTACTAGTAGAAGGTCTTAAACATAATCTCCTAAGTATTAGTCAATTGTGCGACAAAGACTTCAAAGTAACTTTTACAAATTCTGGCAGCACAATAGAACATATTAAGAAAAGAGATATCATGTTTAATGGCACATGAGTAAACCACATTTATATGCTAAAACTTGGACGAAGGCATATTTTTTTTGGTTACTCTCAATCTAGTAAGGCATATAGGCATATAGGTTCTCTCAATTCAGTTACTACTTATTGTTGAAGAGTCAGTTCATGTGTCCTTTTGATGAATCTTATGCAAAATGTGTCGAGAAAGGTATATCTTTTGATAGTGCAGGCCCATCTATTGAAGACATTGTCAAAGATAAGGAAGACGAAAGTGAAAGTGTTGCAAAGGAAGATGCTAAGAAAGAGAAAGATGAGTCTCATGACAGTGTTGAAAAAGAAAGCATCTCAAACAATGAAGAACTTCCTAAGGCCTGGACAAATGTAAAAGATCATCCAATCGACAACATAATAGGGGACATCTCAAAGGGCGTGACAACACGCTCCAAGATAAGTAACTTTTGTCATCATTTTGCTTTTCTTTCACAAGTTGAACCGAAAAATGTGAAGGACGCATTACTTGATGAGCATTGGCTAATGGCCATGCAAGAAGAATTAAACCAATTTAAACGGAATGATGTTTGGGACTTTGTCTCTCATCCGGGAGATCATCAAGTAATCGGTACTAGATGGGTTTTTCGTAACAAACTTGATGAAAACGGAGTTATCACTAGAAACAAAGCTAGATCAATTGCTCAAGGTTACAATCAATAGGAAGGTATTGATTATGAAGAGACATACGCTCCTGTAGCACGTCTCGAAGCTATTCGCCTCTTACTTGCCTATGCTTGTTCAAAAGACTTCAAACTATTCCAAATGGATGATATTATATTTGGGTCGACTAATGCAAAACTTGTCAAAGAATTTTCTAAGCTCATGCAGAGTGAATTTGAGATGAGTCTCATGGAGCTGCTCAAAAGATTTGGAATGAGTGAAGCGAAGGAGATTGACACACCTATGGCAACAAATACTAACCTAGACAAAGATGAGAAATATATCAATCTTGTCCAAAGGAATCTCACTTAAAAGCTGTCAAAAGAATTCTGCGATATCTACGTGGAACTCCTACATATGGCCTATGCTTGATCGTATACCTATCATGTGCGACAACACAAGTGCCATAAACTTGAAGAGCAAGAAGCAACTAGCTGACATCTTTACCAAACCTCTTGCAACGGAGCAGTTCTTCAACATTCATTGGGAATTAGGGATATTAGATATCTCTAATTTGAGCTAAATGCGTTTGTTTTCTTAATTTTATTCCTTTACTTTATATATATTGATTATGCTCAAGCTAACATCTCTCTCAGTATGAAGGTAGTTCATCATCACATCAAGTATCATTCCACATTGACTAGAGGAATATACTTCATTCTACGAAATGATGACGAGATACCTATAATTGAGAAAGTGGTAACATGTTTGTTGTTCACTTCCAAAAATATCATTGATGCTATAATATGCTATCAATTAACATGTTTATAGTGACTTCTTATATGCTTCTCCACCTATCTCATTTACATGTATATGTTGTTCATCATTACTCATAACATATCATGTTTGGACATAAAAATAGTAGAATAAGCATACATCTAACATGTTTGGGCAAACGTTAGCGAGCATTGCATTAGTTCGTTTCATTGCATTGCATCTCATTTCTGTCATGTTATTATGTCTTTTATTACTTGAACTTAAGCTTGGTTTGTACCTTTAAATATGTTTGAATATTATGCTCTATTTCTTTACTATTGTGTTATGTAAGACATTGTTTTGTTTAGATTATTTTGTTATTCTCTTCTACTATTCTCCTGGTTTCTTTTGATGTTGTCAAAGGGGGAGATGAGTTGAGAGTGCGGGGGAGCTTAGTACGGGGGAGCTTAGTACGGGGGAGCTTACGCATACAAGACTGGGGGAGCTTTCGTCATTTAATCAAATGTTTGCCATCATCAAAAAGGGGGAGTTTGTAAGAACAAGCATACACTCACGAATGAGTTTTTGATTCATGGCAAACATCACAAGCAACCAAATACAAAAGCATAAATGAATGACTCAAGACAATGGAAGATTATGAAGCTCAAATCACTCAGAAAATGGTATTGCATCTGTTAGGTCGACCAAGCAAAGCCCTAGGTCGACTCAAAACCAGAGCAAACTCAGCAAAACTGACAAGGTCATTGTTAGGTCGACCTACCCACACTCCTAGGTCGACCTAAACTGAAGGAATTTACACATGTCACTGTTAGGTCGACCTACCCACACTCCTAGGTCGACCTAAACTGAAGAAAAGTCACAAAAATGCATTTCAACTGACTTTAGGTCGACCTAAACCTTCAACAGGTCGACCTAACTGGAAACAACTGCCTTTAGGTCGACCTAAACCTTCAACAGGTCAACCTAACTGACTTTAGGTCGACCTAAACCTTCAACAGGTCAACCTAACAGATTTTAGGCCAACCTAACAGGTCAACCTAACTGGGAAAATTTCAACTCTGCTTCTGTTAGGTCGACCTAAGCACTAAAGTAGGTCAACCTATTTGCTGAAAACTTCCCAAATTATGTGTTTTCTCTGCTCCAACATACCAGCAACTATATATATCATTCCATGTTAGTTATTCATCAACACCAACGACTGAAAGATACACAAAGGCTTCTCATCTTCGTTCTTCGTCATCTCCAACACAATTACACATAATCATTCTTGCGTTGAGGGTTAGTGATCGAGTTCGATAACGTCCATGGAACGGAATTGAAGATTCCTAGTGGGTGAAGATTTGTGGGGTTTTTGGTGAATAAAATCTGCGGGTTTTGTCCTCCAAGATAGGTGTTTCTTGGGGGTTTTTATCAAGAGTTTTCATCGAGGATTCGGCTGAGTGTGACAATTGAGGAACAAGGGTTCAAGCAATTCAAGACACTGCAGAAAGGAATCAAAGTGAAACTCTTGGATCAATAATAAAAAAAATTTCCCACCTCATTTTTGTTTAGGTATCATTTACAAAAAAATTGGATCAATAGTAAATTTCGTATATAAAAATATTTAGATCAATAGTAGATTATTTCCCTGTATACCATTTTGGAATAATAATATTTGGATCATAAATACCATTTTTCGTAAATAATAGATTTTTTTCATATACAAATATTATTTTTGTTTAGGTGTCATTTACAAAAATATTTGGATCAATATCAAATTTTCGTATATAAAAATATTTAGATCAATAATAGATTTTTTCGCCTATTCCATTTTTGAATAAAAAATACTTGGATCATAAATAACATTTTTCGTATATAAAAATATTTAGATCAATAATAGATTTTTTTTTCCCGTATAAAAATTTCATTTTTGTTTAGGTATCATTTACAAAAATATTTGGATCAATAGTAAATTTCGTATATAAAAATATTTGGATCAATAGTAGATTTTTTCCGTATATCATTTTTTAATAAAAAATATTTGAATCATAAATACCATTTTCTCAAATAATAGATTTTTTCCGTATACAAATATTATTTTTATTTAGGTATCATTTACAAATATATTTGAATCAATATTAAATTTTCGTATATAAAAATATTTACATCAATAATAGATTTTTTGAATAAATTTTTCCCGTATATCATTTTTTACTAAAAAATATTTCGATCATAAGTACCCTTTTTCGTATATCAATAATAGATTTTTAACTTGGAAGAAAGAAGTGGGAAAGTGATGAAAGAGAAAAAAATAGAGAATGGAGAGTGATTTGATATGTTTGATAAAATATAAGAGTTGTATTATTTTAATAATAAAATTAAGAACTTTATGGTGCAAAGACTAAAAAACCACAATTTTAATGTGGTGGCAAAAAATGAAATAAGGGTATTTTTGACTTTTTCACAACCATTAATTTTCTTATATTATAGATTATAGATGGAGTATGTGTGTATTATTAATACTCCATTCTTTAGGCTGTAGTTGTACTTGTATATGCACGAAAGTAGTTTATATGAATACTAGTAAAGGACCCGTGCGTTCGCACGGGTCACGCAAAGTCGATATAAATAATAAATATATAACAATGAATAATAAATATATATAAAAGATACGCAAATTAAAAAGAAAAAACATTTGAAATTATAATTGTTATATAAATATTAATTTAATCTAGTTAGAAATATATTTTTTTAGTATAAAAAATAAATGAAATAATTAAGTAGTCATCTACCCGTGCGTTCGCACGCATCATACAATAACGTTACATATCTATCATGAGTAGTCATCTACCCGTGCGTTCGCACGGATTGCACAATGTTATAAATATTAAATAAATATAATATATGTGATTATATTTATTTGATTTGGTAACAGGTACCAAACTTTTTTGTCCAAATTTTGTTCATGGTCACTCATATCCCTATTTTATTATAAGCATTTGAAATCTTTTTCAATTATTCAAATAAAATTTTCAATATATTTAATAGATTTATTTTTTTCAAAAATAATAGTTACAGGTTAATATGTACATATAAAAAATAAAGGAAATAATTAAGTAGTCATCTATCAGTAGTAAATAAATATAATATAATTATGGTTAAAAATGTAAATAAAATATATACAGATTAAGTAGCTTTGTCCCGTTGAAAAATGTATATTTTAGTAGAAAAATATAAAAAATAATTAAGAAATCATTTACCCGTATAATTTTATAAGTAGTTTCGGACCGTCGAAAAATATACGCTTTTCATAAAAAATCTATGTATTTATCAATCATAAATGTGTCATGTTTTTTTTATAAAAAAAGAAAAACAAATATTAATTAGTAGCAATTTTTTTAGTATAAATGTTATCATTTTATTATAAAAAATTACTAACATTTTTTGATAATTGAAATGTTTAATATCCTTTATTATACTTTAATAGTATCTATTTTAATTATAATTAATATATTACACATATTTTTAAAAAGTACATAAAAATAAATAATATTTATAGATAAAACTATATCAAGTAAAAATATTGTATTTAAGTTGTCTTTTAATTATATCAGTGTTAATAATAATGACTATAAATACAATAAATACACAATATATAAATATATATATATATATATATATATATATATATATATATATATATATATATATATATATATATATATATATATATATATATATATATATATATATATATAGAGAGAGAGAGAGAGAGAGAGAATATTCTTATTTATATAGAGAGAGGAGGAATATTCTTATTCCAAGAGTAAGTTACCAAGCATTACTCCTCATCATGACCATTGATTCATTCTAAGAGTCTGTAATTCCAGGAAGGCACCCATGGTTGCAATCTCGAGATCTTCTAAATATGGCTCAAAGTGTTGAAGTCCATTCAAATAAGCCTCTTCATTCACTGTATACACACTTCATGACAAAATATGAAAATTAGTCTCCCATCAAATTTACATTAAGATTAAAAACATTCAAACATATATTACTTCAACTCAAACTCATTTATAACAAAATGATGTTTATTAAATACACAGGAAAAGAATCAACAGTATTAGATGACTTAAATTGACAAAACTTTAGAATGACGGTATCCGTAGATTTATCTACTTTTTCTTTCGAATTGACATTTCAGACATATTGATCTCAAACTCCATAATGGTAATACTTTATCCTGTATGGGTGATGAAGGACACAAAAGCATAGTAATTCACATATTTTAGATAATATGGGCTAATAAGGAGTTCAAGTGACACAACTTTGCATTTTGTGACAGAAAGAGCTCACAACATTAATTAAATTTAGATGAACAAAAAGGTCCGAAGAAAATCTCTCTCTTCAGACACGATAAATTTGACATTATCTTCAACAATTTAGAGAATAACAACTCTGCAAAATAAATAATCCTTGGATAAACAAACTAATTGGAAGAAAGATACCTTGGATATGGTTTGTTTGTTGGACAACACGATGAAATACCTTGGATAAGGTTTGTTTGTTGGGGGTTTGTTTGTTGGACGGCAGAATTTGTTTGATTTAGGGCAAGGCTGAATACCTTGGGTAGGATTTGTATGCTTGACGGCATGGCGAAATGGTAGATGTATGAATGACGATGAAAAAGAAGATGCAGAAAGCAAATTTAAATTCCAAATACAAATCAAATAGTGCGCTCCACATGCAGCGTGATTATGGAAATTATTCACTATCTTCGTAACAGCAACCAATTTATTCGTCTCCATGTTCAACAATGAACTAAAAAAACAAAAAAAAAAAAAGAATTTCATAAACCTCAACATGATCTCAAATATCTGTGAGGATAAAAAAAGTTACAGAAAATTATATATAGGTTAAAGTTTCGTAGAATATACTGAAGGTGCATAATCGAGAAATTACTCTTAAGGGTTCCCCAATACCACACACGTCTTTTGGATCTTGTCCTTCAGCCGCGGGTTCTTGGTATGCTCCTGTGCAGCCTTAGGATTAAGCAAGAACATATTAAGCCTAACTTGAAAATTTAAAATTTAAAACATCTAATGAAAATTAAGGCTCAGATTTAAAAAAATTCAGCTTGAACATCTTTGCTTTCTCACTATAGAATCAACTTGATGTCATTCACAAATTGAGAACTATATAGGAGTTTAAACATGATTTACACTTTAGTTAAAGATCCATAACAATAGATGATAAATTTAGCTTAAAAAGACCATAAAAATAATGCAGACATATTATCAAACATCTAAATTGCATTTCATAACAACAAAAAACACCACCACACAAAATTATTATATTATAAAAATTGAACATATAAAGACCAAATGAATGAGACAAATTTAATAATTTGTGTGTTTCATAGCTTACCTTTACCGAAGATTGTCGAAGTTAATGGTAAATAGAGGACCGACGGAAAGATACGAAGATGGTGAAGAGCCAAAGTATAATGAACAGTGAAGTGAAGAATAACTCGAACGTTGAATTAATCGTTGCACGGTTGATTGTCATTGCATAGAACAGAGAAAGGTGAAGGACATAGAACAATGAAAAAGTCGCTGCAAAGAACGGTAAAAATGGAGAACGAAATAGTCGTGGTAGAGAAGAAGGAATGATGAAAAGTTGAAAGGCCATAAAAGAAAAATAGAAGAAATAATTAGTAGGGACAATGAAATTTGAATGAATGAAATGAATGGGGACTCCAAAGGTTTTTTTATGTGTATTTCCAATGCAACAATTGCATTCAATAGTAATGAATCAATAGGTTGGAATATCAATGGATTACTATGCAACAATTACCTCATAATGATTAGTTTGATTAAATTAAATTATTAAGATTTAAGAAATTCTTAATGACGTTTTCATTCCTAAAAATTGAGTAATCTATGAATTAGTTTAGGATTAGTATGTAAATATATGAGGTTTCAAATTTCTTATATTAGTAGTAGATGTATAATTGCAGAGTTTTATTTTTAATATTATTTTTGTATAGTTTAATTGAGAGGAATAAAAGTTTCATCATATAATATTTTTAAAAGTTTGAAATTTTATTGTTGTTATTGGTAAAAAAAAAAATTTGAAGCAATTCACTAGATATGATTTGTCAATTTGTAAAACTTGTGAATTGCTGTAACATGCATTCCTGGTGTTTTTTTTTCTGAAAATGATAGGGTCTAGTAGAGTAAATAAAAATTCAACTGAATGATAATGTATATCTATCTATTAAGATCCAAGGGATGTTAGGATGCAGCATTCTTTGCAGTCAATTAACAATCCTTAAATAATTCTTAAATAAGTGGATCAATTTGGATTCTAACAACAGATTATGAACGCCACTCTATGATTAAGAATCAAAGTTTCACAGAGAGAAATTTAGAGAGAGAAATATTTGTTATGAATTCAATATAATTTATTTTATTCACTTAATTGGTTATATATAGATAAGTTGGTACCAAACTCTCAGAATCATTACATCGAAATAAAGAAAATAGTAACTAATTTTACTAAAATAATAAATCATTGTATAGAAATACAGAAATAAAAAAAATAGTAATTAACTAAAATTAAAATAACTAATTTATTAAAATAGTAAATTGAGTTGCAATACTAGTATTAGATTGTCCAATATGCAAATAAAATCTCACTCACTTTTTTGCAAGATTCAGTGTAACCCTCAGTTTACTTCCTTTACAATGCCCTCAACAATCCCTAATTCCTTGCTTGCAGTATTGGAACCTGAAACCACTTTTGCTAGTTTAACTTATTTTACAAATGAAGATTTCAACCTCCCAATTTGACTAGAAAACTTCTTCATAAATATTAGAGGCAGCTTTCACTTCTCTTGGTTGTTGCTATCATCTTTGATCTTGTCCATCTGCATATTGAGAAGCTCATTCACTCTGTGCTTCAGCTACACAAAACAAAACAATAACCAAACTAGTTAATCAACTTTGGTCCTATTCACTCTGTGCTTCTTACAGTCCCAATTTAGATAAACTTTCAGGCTAGTCCTACAAGAGTATCTTTCTTGGCCACACTTTCATAGTCCAAAACCGAAAGTAAAACGCAAAATCAACGAATTGGTATACTACAGAAACACGAGACTTTGTAAGTTCAAGGACTTGAGAACGGAGCAAAAGATGGGAAACTGAACTCTTAAATGAGACGCCGTTAAACTATTCCAAATATTGCTATGCTTTTTCAAATACTATTCATGTTATTATGAATCTATCACTTCAATTGGTGTTAAGTATTATATTCTTCTGTTTTATTGGACGTCTCTTAAGCTTCAAATAATCATTCTTCTTACATAATACCAAGCATTACACTCTACAGAAAATGAATATAGATTTTTCTCACCTCGTGTACTCCTTCCTGTGTTGTCGTAGACACATTAATTGCTCCATCAGGACCTGATTTACGGTACTTCTCCAGCTCATGTTGTGTGAGATCACGATCTTCTGTTGCATATATCACAGGAGAGGTCTGCAACAGATCTGCTTTGGAGACAACATCGAGCCATAAATGTCCAGAAAACCTTTCTCTGATTTCTTTGTATATTGAAAACTGCATAAGCAACCATCATCAAGAAATGTCTTACCATAAGACAACTTTCAAAAAATTACAATTACTATAATCTTTGTTTATAATCAAACTACACCTAAAAGACGTAAACATGACGCATTACATGGATAAGTTGGGAATACAACATACTTTACAAATTATCAGACACGACATGGCCAAATTAGTTCATACAAATACAAATATATTAAAATTAATATAAACCATGAATTTTAAATCAAAATCAATAATGAATATTATGAATATAACAAGAGTCAATCAACTTAAACGAACAATTATTATCATTTAATTGATTACTATGGTGTCCCTATCTAATTCTACATAAAAGTCCAAAAAGCTAAAAACTTGCAGACATAACTAGGAGTGTCCAAATTTCTCTGAAATTTCTCAGTAAAAATGCTAGATTGATATTCTTTAATAGAGAACTAGAAGAAGCAATTTACATGGAACAACCTCCTAATTTTGTTGCTCAAGGGGAATGTTTATTTATTTGCAAATTCAGACGCTCCCTTTATGCACTCCAATAGTCTCCAAGAACTTGGTATGGAAAGTTCAACTCAGATGTTCAGGGTTAAGAATACCATTCACTTTTTTATCGTCATGCTTCTCCAAAAAAATGCGTTTATTTGGTGGTTTATGTTGATGATATTGTCATCATAAGCAATGACCATACAAAAATTTCTTAAATAATACCTCTTCAATCACCTTCAGACCAAAGATCTTGGGAATTTAGAATACTTTCTTGGTATAGAAGTTGTTCAGTCAAAGAAAGGAATTGTCTTTTCACATAGCATGTATGCATTAGACATCCTTAAAGAAACAAGAATGCTAGATTGTAGATCTGTTATAGTCCTATGATCCTTATCAAGGAGAGGCTTATCCAGATCTTGAGAGATATCAATGATTGGTCAGAAAGCTTATTTATCCAAGCATTACCACACCCAAATTTCTTTGGAGTTGGGGTAGTTTTGGTCAAATTATACAATCTCCTTATATTGATCATTGGGATGCTTCAATTAGTCTTCCAAGATATATTAAAGAGGCTCCTAGAAGATTTTAAAGTTTTGTGACATCCAACACAACTTTGCAGCAGTCCATGAAAAATAGTTTAATAGCTCAAAGGAAATCATGTCATGCGGTATAATTTGAAAACAATAAACAAGACAACCCTTTTTTATAGCCATTTAAAGATCAACTTCATAATTAATTTTTGCTTATTTTAAGAATTCAATTGTCATAGAAACACACCTGATCTGAAGGTGAGGTCCCACATTCCCCTGAAAGGTCGTGAACATACAAAACTGCTGTTGGTAGATGCTGAAGGACAGCAAGGGTCAATTTTTCCAAATTATTTCTGTCATCTACGATTACAAAACAAATAAAAAAATTACAAAATGAAGAATGATTATGTTAAAACTAGACTAGAGACCAAGAAATCAATTATAATTTGTTAGAAATATTTTATAATTTCTTTGATTTAGAAATGAAATATAAGCCTTTCCTCACTTTTTCTCCAAAAACCCAACTCCCAAACATAGCCTAAGGGACAACAAATAAGTAGCACTTCTAATTTTTAGGAGCTTAAAGAACTATGGTAAAATGACAATAACCACCATTCTCCGCCCTGCTTGATACTACGCCCCTCTAAGGAATATTAATCCTAAAACCATGAGTGGAATAAAAACCTTGGATATATAAAGGTTTGCCAAACAAATACTAAAAAATTTGAAGCAAAAGAAATCTTACCGTCAAGTCTCTTCAGCAGGCCTGGAGTATCTGTTACCTACAGTCATATCAGGCATGCCATTACAACTATGTGATAAGTAGTTAAAAGAGAAAATATGCAAAAAAGAAAATGAGGCAAAGATTATACTGTTTACCTGAAACTTCTGATGGTTAAAAATAATATGACCCATAAGAATTCCTCTTGTTGTGAATGGATAGTTACAAATCTGAAATAATAGGTAGAAAGGAAAGGGAAAAGCATGAGAAAAGATTACATGGACTGTGGAATCTTCAAATTTTCTGCAGCTAAGTAGATCTGCTGAAGTCCAAAGCAAAACATTCGTTGTATTTAATCTAGCTTAGGTTAATATCTGATGAAGACAACAATCAACATACAATAAAAATGATGAAATTTGGAACTTGGAACTTGGTGCATTTCCAAATTCTTTTATAATGGCAATTAGGAGGTCCAGGTCATCTTAAGAAGTTTGGGTATCAGTTTCATCCTGTAAAGTAAGAATTTCGGAAATTATTAACTTATTTGAAGGAGTTGAGTTGGACTCTTGAATCTGTATAGGTATATAGATTTTGGAATGGCCTTTGACCAGTTTGTGTACATCAGATGTTTTCCAAATCACTTCATTTTTAAACTCAAATTCATTGGGAAGGCTAACTTCAATTAATTTAGGTTCAGCTTCTAAAGAAGATAGAGATGATTGAGACACCAACGCGATTCACTCGGGGCTCAATTCCAGGTTAGTATGGTTCAGACTGGTTTGAAAGATTAAATAACCTAAGACTAACTTCCTTTATCTTTCCAAAAGTCTTCTCCATAAGATAAGTTGGAGTGAAATAAACCTTTTCAATGAAGGTTACATCCTATGACAAAGAACCTATTAGATGGAGGATGACAGTACTAATAAAATAACCTTTATGAGGGAAGAATGCCCAACAAAAACACATCAGTCACATCTTAGAGCTATAGATCAAACTCCCAATCTTATCTATGGGGTCCGAAACCGCAATTACGGCCGCAATATTGCTGATGTGGTAGCCTCCGCAACAGCATCAGGCCGCAATAGTGGTGTGAATTAAAATCACGTCTGCGACCCCATCAAGAACCGCTTCATACAATTTCATCCAAGTTTGTTCAGTTATTCTCTTTAAAAATGAAAATTTTAGAACCACAAATCTCAACCTTTTCTAAATGTAATGAAAAGTCTTAACTTTAAGAATTTTCAACTGTGTATTTCAAATATCTCTCAATAAATATTCATGCCGCAATACGTATCGCAGAACCCGCAATGATCGCAATCGCAACATCCGCGCAACTGCATCCATAACCGCGGGTATGAACAATTGATACACGCAAAGATCTGAGGTTTGACATTTCCTTTAGTGGAGAGGTTTGATAAAACGAAGAAATTACATCAATAGGGATTTTGCTCCTAAAACTCTAAAGAGTAATTGATTAAAAAGACCCATTATTAAGAGAGTATATGTGAAGAGGAATAAAAGGGGTAACAGAATACAATGCAGTTAGTTATAAAGGCAATTCTATAAAAAAGGAGAAAATCAAACTAGTTGGGGAAGGTATTCAAATCAAGATTAACGGAGAGTTGAGGAGCACTCAGTCATGATCATCCTCAAGAATGTACAATCTTGGTCACCCTGGCTGAGGCCTATCAATAAAGCATTTTTCTGTCGGTGATTTTCTCTCCTTTTTTTCCTTTTCTATCACCAATTGAGTAGATCAGTAATACATTGATATGCTATCAAAACTGTTTTAGTTTTTAGCTATTCCCTCCATCTCATAAAAATGTCATATTTGGAAAGTGTATGGTTTTTAAGAAAACGATACAATGTGTCGATTATAATGATAAAATTTGTATCTACTACTAAAATAATCTCATAATTCATAAATTGTAGTTAGTGGAGTGGAAGTCAATACATAAGGTATAGTAGTGGGAAAAAAATAATAAATATTGCATTGGCATTCTAAAGTGACGATTTTTTGAGTCAAAAAAAAAGTGCAAATGAGACACTTTCTTATGAGATGGAGGGAGTATATATTTGCATCTAACACTCTAAACTCCAGATTTGATTTTAATATTGGTACGCCAAGCCAGTTATAACCTATGAGTTATTGATTGAAAAGTCCATATCAGTTTACTTGCATTCAAAGTCTAGTAAGAAAAAAAGTCCACGCTCTCAAGAATAGAAGGAAAATAACAGTCATGAATAAGGCCCTTATGCATTTCTGAAGCCCCGTGGCAATGTCAAGATTCAACCAAAGTAAACAGCATCCTTATTGACATTTTTAGGTGTTAATACTTTGGCAGACCCATAAACAAATCGGACATGCATGAGACACAATTTATAAGAACCGGTTACCTTAGCAAGATCAATATTTGAATTCAAGTCATCTAAGCATAAAGTAAAAACAGAGTATGTAAGAAGGATTTTAACAAAAAAATATTCAAATTCAGCTGTGCATACCTCGGGCTTGCCAGTAGAGAGTACATGGACCAAAGAAGATTTGCCTACATTAGGGGCTCCAACTAGGCAGAGAGTTGGTGTTTCCAAATTAATTACAGGCATTGCCCTTAGAGTCTGAAACATTTATCAGCATAGTGGTATGTATATTACAGAATCTGCACGGGTGAACAAAAAAATACAGACGGACAAGGATTTCATATATTGGAAAGCAGATTACCTTTGCTATGTTTAACAAATCGTCAACAACATTTCGATTTTGACCAAAATTCTCTTCAATTATTTTAAGACCCTGCATAACACCAAGATATATTGTGAAATCAGAGAAATTAAAAAGCAGATATTCCTTCACAGGATATACACCTCACCTCATTCAGTCTTTCCTCTGCTTCACGCTTTGTCAAAGACTGTCACATGGTAGGTTACAAGTTAAAGCAAAGGATGACAAAAAAAATCACCAAAGTAAAAAGATAATCATATAAAGAGACAATAGAACTCTTCATCCGAAATAATTTATTTCCAGAAAAAATAAAAGACGCATGGGCAATGCTACCTGACATTAGGATGAAATAAACGAGACCACCAAAATTCTAATAAAGATCTCCTAGGAAAATTTTAAACATCATAAAATCATATAAATTTGAAGATAAGATATTCATACCTTTAACAAACATAAACCACAATTGACATCTAGACCTAGCAAAAGGATTCCTTTTTTTCCCTACAAAACTTCCTAAACATTCATGCAGATAACATTTTCAAAAATGAAACACCAAAATCACCCAGCAAAGAAACAGGTCAAAATCAAAATGCAAATTGCAAAATAAAACCTTAGCACAAAGTGAAGCGTGTTCCTTTCCAACAGATACTACCCTCTTCCTCAAACGATCTACATTCCCTAACACCTGTAGAACAATTTTAAATCTGCAATTAAAAAAATGTCTAAAAAACAAGCTTGTATGTATTTAACTATTCATGTGTCCCTTTTAAAATAGGAACGATGAAGAGTCAAAACAGTATATGTCTTTCAAAAAATAAGGGAATATGCTAGTCAAAGTTAAAAACACAACTTCAGTTCTCCGCTGTAATTTTTCTGACATACCTTTTCATAGTACCCATCACCAAGTGTCAGCTCAATAAGTGACCTTTCATAAGGATGAAGGTGTTTTTTATTAGGAAATTTTTCCACATATGTCCTCAATGGAACAGCAAGTTCCTAAGGTGGACAATAGAAGTTGAATCAGACATTACTTGAATCATGACAAGTTTAGAAGTTTTAACAACATACTTTCATCAACGCGTCAAGTTGTTTTGCACCTTTGTTTTTCTCTCTTTTTGCAATATTGACAATTCCTACATTGTGCCAACTTAAAAATTATAGTCCACCGCAGGGGTTTAGGATACAAACAGAAAAGTCTATTTGGGATTGAAGAACAAAAGCCAAGAACCTTTTGTTGCAGAAACCCTCCTAGCCTTTCTCAGTGCTGACCCCAGAATGTCAATAGATGGCATTACTACAGGCAACTTTTGAAATGCTCCGACAGATTCAATTGTTCTAGATGGCTTTTCCTACAATTTGAATGTTAAAAAGAGAGCACTAGTCAATATTTTCTCCAGGCCACCATAGAAATACTCGTAAGAAAGAATATGACATTGGATAATAAATTTTTAAAAAATCAAAACATGGAGGCTGTGAAGGTTAAAGCCAAAATCTAAATAATATGACACATTAACACTTCAATCTGACAATATCAATATCACAAATATAGTTATGCTAAAAAAGAAGTACAAACAGAAAAAGTGAAAATGAAACATCCTTGAGAAAACGGAGAAATCAAATGATCACATCCACTGACTGTCCTAGGAAACCATTTTAAAAATAAATCTGCCACAGCAATCTTTTCAATGAGATTATGTCCAAAAGCATCCTTCTTCTCTGTTTCTTCATTGTTCAGTAAGTATTGTTTCATCCATCTCTTTCTGTTTCAGTATAATGTCCATATGATATGAGACAACAATTCCCTTTTGATTATCCACACTCCTCCTCCGTATAGATCAACACAAGAAAAGAAACAGACAACAAAATCAAAACCTCCTCTCGTTAGGTGAGATCAGTTTCATGGATCAAACAATGCTAGTTATTTCTATCAAAACCAAATTTCCAATTAATCATACAGAGCAAGGTTTTTTAAGTTGGTTCTCCTAAATTTTTCTTCAATCTTCCTCTACTTCCTTTAACCAAACTAACTTCTATTAGTTCCAGTGTTCTCTCAATCAAGCGTCGGTTAGTCTTGTCCTAACATGACAAATCATCTTAAAATAATTATATTCCTAAGTGTTCAAAGTAATGCCATAAATCAATTATTCACCAAATTTCCTGAAAGGTTCGTTCCTCCAAAATCTAAAGTTTAAACATTGTTAAAATAACATGCCAGAGCTTTGAAAGAGCAAGAACAAGTATCAAGATGTTAATGTTATATAAGCTTTATAAGGACTTAATTTATAATCTCCTATTCATGTTAATCATATTTGTGATTGCTTACCTATGTGAACCCTATGTCTACTCTAATGATCCCAGAATCAGTCACCAAGGCCCGAACTCTAGGTCTGTTCCAAATGTGTCTTTTTCTGTCCCATGCACCGCACGTCAGGTGTTTAAATCCTCCCTAAACCCTAATAGTCAACTAAACAAAAAAAATCTCACAAATCCCAAGATATTTTCTAAATCCAATGATTGCATAAATGTATAGAAGCGTGAGCAATATAGTCAAGCACGAGATCTTAAATAGGATTGGTCGGCTTGTGAAAGACCATAAAACTCGGATCGTTAGCACGGTAAATAAGACTAAGACCCTACCAAAGGGAAAAATGGTAATTTCATACATATATATACACACACATACACAAAAACATGAAAATTATAATACAACCACAAAAAAAAAAAAACATGTTTTTTTTTTACGATCTTGCTTCAAAAACCTCGAAAAGACCATGCTGGCGACAAAAATGATCTTTCTCTCATCGTAGCACTCTCAGACATCCTTAGCACGTAAGATTGGAAGATCTTACAATCCAACCTCAATAAAGATTACACTGAGTGTGAGGGAATACGTTCTAGCATGGGAGATTCCATGTGGATGTAAGGACACATACTCTAATCCTCTATCCCCTGTTAGCCTACTGACCTAGTAAATCATTGGCTCAACCGATCAACAGCATAACACGCACTCTCCAAAGCGCAGAGCCTGTAAGGTGAAGCATTTTACGAACTCTGCATTTAGCCTAGTTTCCGCGTCTGTTTCTCTCAACAAAACAATTCACTAATCTACCAAACAACACAGAAATGCTTTCCTCTTATTAATAACTTCACCATCCTATCATGAATTTACCAATACAGTGAATTCCAGTTTGAACATTGTTTCTCAAAGAAATTGAAAAGATAAATTAAACCTAACCTAAAGTGTCCGTGTCAATTTCAGACACCGACAATGACACACCTTTTTTCAGTTGTGTCGGTGCTACATATTCAGTTGCGTCAGTGCTACATAGATAGATAAACATGAAAAACATATTGAATGCATAAAATCGAGTGGCCATGCCATTTGTTAATCCATTTCCATCTTCAAAATTGATTCAATGAGTATTTTACAAGTGAAACAATTTCAAACAAATTTGTGTAAAAGCAACACATACCACTATAACATTTTCTTTTGTCAAATCCATATTAGGAGTAGGAACATAACTTCCTTTAGCAACTTCATACGAACTAGTTTGAATACTCTTACAGAAGCACAAATTCGGAAGCAATTTAGCATTGGACGTTCCTGCATTATTGTGTATTTACCCTAATTATAATCAAACAACTATATACAGTGTGAAATTGAAAATGTTTTGCGAAAAGGAAGAACTATTTGGAATCGAAAAACAGGGATTTGGAAAATGGAAGAGGAGGGTTTGAGGAGAGTGTACCTTTGGAAGGTGTGAAGAGTGAAATGGAAGAAGGGATTTGGATTTTGAGGAAGAGAGTGGAAGGGGGTTTCATGTTTCTGGGGATAGAGGCGGCAACGGCTAAGAAAGAGAACGTTAGTTCTACTTATTTTTTCAGTTCAGTGGCTAACAATAGCGGAGGAGGTGTTCATTTTCGTTAAAATTTTAATTTATCTAAATAATCTACTAATATATATATATATATATATATATATATATATATATATATATATATGAGGAGGGATCAAATTACACCCGAAGAGTTACACCACGAGTTACACTCGTTCAATAACTACATCTCGAATTAATATTTTTTAAATTCAACCGTTGGATTGAAACATAATATCATATAGATCATACCTATAAAGTTTGAGCTTAATCTATAATGATTTACTATATCATCAAGATATCTAAAGATTAACGTCAAAATGAGCTTTCATATAACGTTAATTTTGATGTAATTTTGAAGTAATTGTGAAGAAGTTTGGTAATGACTTTTCAAAGAAGAGAATCAGAGGAGTTAACCATCATCAACGTCAGTATGTCATTCCTGTATCCAATTCAGTTCATGCGATTCCAGATTATCAGCAGAGTACTCATCAACAAGCTCCTGCACTGAACGAGCAAAATCAATCTCAAAAGGGGAATTTTGGTCCTATCCCCATAACTTACACAGAATTGTACCCTGCTTTGATTTGTAAGAATTTGGTTCAGATAAGGTCACCGCCTCCTGTTCCCGAGAATCTCCCTTGGTGGTACAAAGCTGATGCCACTTGTGCTTTTCATCAGAATGCTCCTGGACATGACTTAGAGAATTGTTGGCCTCTAAAAAATGAAGTTCAAAGATTAATCCATGCTGGTATTTTGACTTTCCAAGATGATTGGTTATGATGTTCAAGCCAATTCTTTGCCAAAGCATCACTATTGATCGTAGCCTGAAGTTTGAAAGATGTTTCCTTTAGCACAAACCCAGATAGAAAGAGCCTTCTCAATTTTTTTAGTATTCTTACTGTTTGTTCATTTGTAATATTTCTTGTTTTTCAATGCATTGTTTGCATGTAGAAACTTGTTTATTTTTTAATGTTAATGCTAATGCAATGATAATGTTTGTCTTGAAGTAATCCATTCGTTTCACTCATGTTTATTTGTTTTTATGCATTATGATACCAATTACTTTTGCCAAACTCTTGCTTATGCAAAGATTGGAAGGAGGATGATGATCTGAAAACACAAAATTTCTGGTTGTATGCTTTTGAATAAGACCCTGCTGATGATGTACAGGCATTGTTTCAAATTCCTAAACACCGGAGATATAAGGAAGATAATCCCTTGTTAACCCCTTTTGAGCCTTGAAGTAGGAGTTTCTTTTCTAAACGAAAAACCCTAATTTTTAACCTGGGGCAGGGTAGTGTTCAGTTGATTTGACCGAGTGTTCAGATTTCAAAAAGGATTGTGCATCCAAAGGTCAAGCATGTCATATCCACATCAATGGTTGGATCATGGAAAACCACAATGGTTATTCCCCGCGCATCAAAAGGCTGGAAAATGTGAAACCACAATGGTTATCCTCCATCCGCCAAAGAATGAGGCAGTCACAACCCTCTCAACAAGTCAAGACAAAGTCAATGTCACACGATTTGTTCAAATCAAAAGAATAAAAAGGAAAGAAAAAAGAAAGAAGAAAAAGCTCGCTAAGTCAAAAACTTGAAAACAAGTGACTTAGGCAAAAGTTAGAGCATCTCGCTGGACGACCAATTCAAAAGAATCAGTCTAGGCAAAAGTTAGGGAAATAAAAAAAAAAGAAAAGAGTGAAAAGTGAAAAGAAAGGACTACAAAGCAAAAGTCCTAAAAAATGAACAAATCTGTGTGAATACAAAAACGAAGACAAAAAGAGGTGACTGCTATTCCCAAGAAAGCTTCATTAGGTCCTTAATGGCACAAAATCCTTTTGAGAGATGAATACTCATGTTGAGTTAACTGAACATAGGATTGGAGAACATCACGAAGTTGGGGTGGGCTAAATAAACTTTGAGCCTAAAAATCTTTTTTTTCTAAAAACCGTGAACCAGGCCACGTTACAACCCTCAAAAGTCCTAATTGAAGCAGGGTTTATTTCGAGAGCATACTTAAACAGGAAAGCGTTCCTGACTCCTATCGGTTATGCTGAAAATTTGTGTTGGTATCATATGCATAAAAAACAAAAAAAATCAATGACATTCCTTAACCAGTGTTTCATTCACAAGGTTTTGCGACATCTTTTTGAAACTTCAAGATTTACATAATTGTTGCATTTTCATTATCATTCTCAGAATAAACATTTTTCTGCTTGTAAACATTTGTTTGACATCCAGGAAGTTTACATCTGATCATCAGTAGAAAACTAAAACATTGCCAGGGGCATGTTGTGTTCCCAGTATAATGCTTTTGCAAGTTTGATTACCATCATGGGGCAAAGCTCAAAGACTCTGTCGAATAAAGGAATGTGTCAAGTTCAGTCAATCAGTGGCAGTTACGTCGAGATTTGACAAATCTCTCCAAGAATCTGTTGATCTGGGGCATATTATTCCAAGTCTTCATGATGCCAAGGATCTCTATGAACCTTTTTGAGGTAGTTTCCTTTCATAGACTATGTAGTCTGGGGCAAGTTGTGAATCAGAAGTTACCTTGATCACCTCATTAGCTTGAAGTACAAAGGTTGTTGCCATGATTAGTCCAGAGTATGTCACTCTCTACCAAGAAGTTTTGAGACAACGGTTGACTGTTGGGTTTTCTTTCTCACCTTGTGTTGAGTTTTGAACTAAAATCCCCTGCATGTTAACTTGTTTTCTTTGATGTTAACTTCTTATTTCCTCTGCAAGTTCGGAATGGTGATTTTCTCCAAAGAAATTTTCTCTGATTTCCCCATAATAGAGCTTGATGTGTTGTCCAATCTTTTTGATAAGAAGAAGATGATCTATAGATTCCTCACAGAGATTGATGATTCCCACTGAGAAGAATTTTGCTTCGGTGTTCCTCCTCAACTCATTTGTCAAGATGGAATTAATCCCCAGTTGAGTTTATTCCTCAAGGGGCAAAGCTTTGTTTGACCGTTTCTATCCAGTTTGTTCTTGGAGTTGAACTTTGGTCTCTTGCAATACTATTTTGAACCTCTCTAGGCTAGGAAACCTAGGTTGAGGAGGCATTTATTTTGCACCTCTTGAGGATTCTGCTTTCCTCAATAATGGAGAATTCGTTTGTGATTGATGTTCCTATCAGATATTGAAAGATTTATTTTCCAGCAGTGTTGTTATTGCACCCCTTGGAATTTGTGCTTGAAAGCAAGGGGCAAGTTTTGACTTTAAGCAACTTATGTTATCCCCATCATGTTTTGGTTGACAACAAATAGAAGCCTCTTTATTTTAAGCAAGCTTGTATGTCTTCACATATCAATCTTATCTTTAAAGCAAGTGATAATCTCTCAGACTTTATGAACTTCTTGATTCCCAAATGGAAGAAGCTCAGCAAATGGTAAGTCGCTTCAGTATAAGTGACAGTTTGCAGTCAAGTGGAAGAAGCTCAGCAAATGGTAAGTCCCTTCATCAGAAGTGACAATTTGCATCCAGTTCCTTTTCTCAAGCCATGTCCTTGATTAAAGAAGAAGTTGATCCCTATTCTTAGCGGCAGCTTATTATTCTCAGCAGCTTATCGTCAACCATTGAGGCGGTAATTCAATTTCCTTCTACTTCAACTATTGAGTTGGTAGCTTATCATCAACTATTGAGGCGGTGATTGGATTTTCTTCTACCTTCAACTATTGAGTTGGTAGCTCACCTTCAGTGGAACGTTGGTGTATCTCTTTCATCGTCAGTGGTACGTCGATGAATTATCTCTTTTTATATCATCAGTGGTATGGTGGTATATCTCTTCAATACCTTCAGTGGAACGTTGGTATGTGTTATCGTTAGTGGTACGGCGATACATCTCTTTCTACCTCCAGTGGGACGTTGGTAGTTCACCTTCAGTGGAACGTTGGTGTATTTTGTTATCTTCATCATCAGTGGTACGTCGATGTATTTTTCTTCAATACCTTCAGTGGAACGTTGGTATGTGTTATCGTTAGTGGTACGGCGATACATCTCTTTCTACCTCCAGTGGGACGTTGGTAGTTCACCTTCAGTGGAACGTTGGTGTATTTTGTTATCTTCATCGTCAGTGGTACGTCGATGTATTTTTCTTCAATACCTTCAGTGGAACGTTGGTATGTGTTATCGTTAGTGGTACGGCGATACATCTCTTTCTACCTTCAGTGGAACGTCGGTATGTGTTATCGTTAGTGGTACGACGATACATCTCTTTCTACCTCCAGTGGGACGTTGGTAGTTCACCTTCAATGGAACGTTGGTGTATTTTGTTATCTTCATCGTCAGTGGTACGTCGATGTATTTCTCTTCAATACCTTCAGTGGAACGTCGGTATGTGTTATCGTTAGTGGTACGGCGATACATCTCTTTCTACCTCCAGTGGGACGTTGGTAGTTCACCTTCAGTGGAACGTTGGTGTATTTTGTTATCTTCATCGTCAGTGGTACGTTGATGTATTTCTCTTCAATACCTTCAGTGGAACGTTGGTATGTGTTATCGTTAGTGGTACGGCGATACATCTCTTTCTACCTCCAGTGGGATGTTGGTAGTTCACCTTCAGTGGAACGTTGGTGTATTTTGTTATCTTCATCGTCAGTGGTACGTCGATGTATTTCTCTTCAATACCTTCAGTGGAACGTTGGTATGTGTTATCGTTAGTGGTACGGCGATACATCTCTTTCTACCTCCAGTGGGACGTTGGTAGTTCACCTTCAGTGGAACGTTGGTGTTGTTATACCCCAAAATTTGCCCACATCTTTTTTCAAGAAAACTCCAATCTGAAAATTAAGAGTTTCATATAATCATGGATTTTTATTTCAAATATCCTAGCATATGAAGTACTTAAATTTCAGAAACTTTTCTTATACAGTAGCTTGGCTTACAGAGGAATTTATTCTTACGAAAACGCCAAATACTGTTCATTACATCACAAATACTATTTATTTATTTACAGATAAATAGTACTAACACAATCATGCAGAGTTAACTCTTTTTGCAGGCGCAGAAGCAGGAAACTCACACTATACTGGTAACAATTGTTTTTGGTTTCCCACTAACTTTTGTACTATATTCCATTATTTTCAAAATCTTTTCAAATCTCTTTTTCAAAAATCAAATCTTAACTTGTGTGTTTTCTGCCAGTCAAATATTTCTATTTCTGTGCAGTAAACAATTTTCAGGTTATTATCGGTAATTTTGCCCGCATACCGTAAATATCAGTTATTTATTATGTTTCTGTTTTCTAACAAGTCATGTAAATAAATTTTCATGCTTCACACCAAACAAAAACAAAAATAACAACAAAAAAGAAAAGAAAATTAACTTTGACAGTTGACTTTTTCACTTTAACTGCTGCTTCAGTACACGAACAGTCAGTTGACAGACAAACTGCAGACAGTACAACTCTCAGTGTTTTGTACAATCAATCAAATCAATCATTCACAATTCAAATTTTCAAAGATTTTTGTGTTAGAAGTCTTCTGAATATCACACGATTAGCAGAAACTCAGCACTGCACAAAAATCAGGTACGCTTAATTGCCTCCTATACAGACAGTCCCTAATCAGGGTTTTTCTTGTTTTAACAGGAGCAACAAGTTTTGAGAGCTCAAGTGGATTCCATATACATCCATACATCTCAAAGTACCATCATACAAATTTTCAAACTTCAATTCACTCAGACGCACCGTCAGCAGCTCAAACAGTCAACAGACGACCCGTTTGACCAAAAAAGTCAACTGACAGTCAAAAATGAAATTTTTTGTCAAAATCCATATTTTGTCAAAGGATTCAACATTTGATCATTGGATGATCACAATTCATCAAGGAAAGATCAAAAATCAACAAAACCCTAAGATTCAAAATTAGGGTTTTTGCATGAAAAGTCAACTCAACTTTGACTGATCATAACTCTCTCATCCTTCATCCAAAAAATGCCAACCAAAGCTCATTTTGAAGGAAATTCAATTATCTTTCAAATGCAATTGATCCCATGGTCATTGCATTCACCATTTGAAAAATATGGCCAAAGACATTACAGGTCATTTTCAAAGTCAACAAAAAGACACTTTTTTCAAAAGGACACACAAGGAGAACCAAATATCATTTTGACATGAGACCAAAGACATTGGTTAGAGGACTCTTTGAGGTTTCCAAAAAGTGCAAGATCTCCTTCATATGACAAAAATTGAAGGATTCACACCTTGTTGAAGTTGGCTAAATTTTGGGAAAATGCATGAAATCAACATTGCTCAAAAATGTTTTTTTTCCAAAAGATGCCAAGTTTTTATGGTCCAAACATCTTTGCCATGATATTATGGGCCTCCCACGACCAAGACAAAGCCCACATCTATATTATCCATTTTTGACATAATTTTATCTTATTTTAAGATTAAAATTAAAGGAAAATTGCATGGATAATTGGTGGCTTGATCTCCAAGCATGACTCACCTCCAAAGTATTCAATTTTCTGCAGAAGATTGATGCCCAAGGCAAGAGCATTGAATGTAGTCAAGGCTTGGTCAAAAATTCAAAGTTTTTTATTATTAAAGAACCAAAACTTTCAACAAAGGCAACCAAGTTTCTTGCTTCACTTCCAAGCAGCCTATGGGCTATAAAAGGAGCAGCATACCTCCACAACAAGGGGACACACGAAGAGATAGCAAGAGAATAGCCACAAACCTCTCAAAATTCTCAAAAAATCTCCATACTTTGTAATTTTCAAAATCAATTTTCCAATCAATATTAATACAAACCAAGCATTCTAATCATCTTCTCAAAGATAATAGAGTAAGATTGAACTTTAAACACAGGCCCATGAGAGTCGTATAAAGCATATAATACTCTTCATGTACATAGGAATTTTATTTTCGTTTTTGTATATGCAACTGATTTCAATGCTAACCAACCATCCTATCATGCTCATAAGGTCCTATGCAAATGATCTGGGCCTTAACATGCCAACTCCCACGTGAGGATAGCCATATGCCATTAACATAAGCTTATGAGTGTTCATACTTTAACATCTTCGAACCTATAGCTATGAGCATCAAACCACGAAACTAATGACATATTTGGATTCAGGGCATCATGTTTAGTGGATCTGGGTTGTTTTCATATGTTGCTAACGTGTGTTCTTGCAGGTTTGGGAAGCTACCGAAAATAACGTTTTTGTATCGTGAAATAGAGGGGGTTAAAAACCCCCGCTATCTGTCTGAAAAAGTGCATGGGACGGAGGTTGAAGACGACCACGCGTCCGAGCGTGGTTCGTCAGTCAACTTTTCAACCTTCTCTCCTCTGTTTCCATTGGTCCATGCAGGCGAGGGTGGGGACCAGTCTGACTTTGGTCTCCCACTAATCCCATGCCTTGCTTTAATCATGTGCTTCATGTGACCTCAGATCTGAACCCTTGGATCAATTCAATCTCCAATCCAACGCCTCACACACGCAGCTACACCATGCTCCCTCAGTCAACTTCCACACTGAATAAGTATCCTTTTTTTATTTTCTATTTTATTTTAATTTCTTTGATAAATTAATTAAAAATAGTTTAAAAATTCAAAAAATTCCCCAAAAAATATTTTAAACTTCTAAAATAATATATTATTTTCTGAAATAAAAATATTTTATTTTTCTTCAAAATTTCAATATTTTTCATAATTAATTAGTATGTATTTATATATTTGCTTATTAATTATTTTAATTAGTCAAAAAATCATAAAAAAATTGTTCTTTGTGTTAAATATTGTTTATATATCATAAACTAATTTTGTACATATTTAGGATAATTTTATCATTAAGTCTTAATTATTTGTGTAATTATTTATATAATTATGTTTTAATTAACTTAAAAAATCCAAAAACAATTTCAAAAATTCCAAAAAAATTAGTTTTGTTCTAAAATCAATTAACAAACATTTTGTACATATTTTTAAACTTATTTGCTAGGTTTAATCATATTTCCATCTTTTCTTTATTTTAAATTAATTAATAATGCATTAATTATATTTAAAATAAATCACAAAAATACAAAAATATGCCTTTTATTTCTTGCAATTTAAAATTCCTAGATAAATGTATAGGATGTCAAATTCATGTAAATAGGCTAGTTTACATTTCCCGCACAATCGATGTAATAGCGTAGATTTACTTTCTGCACTTTACATTTCCGCATTTTAATTTCCAGCACCCATATAAACTGCGTGTATGTCAAAGATAAAACTGAACCGTCAGATCATTAACTTCAAAGATAAATATCTGAATTCAATCACAATCACATTTGCACCTCCTAGGGTAACCCCTTTTCACTCTTTTCAAAATCAAAGTTACATTTCTACTGTTTCGAGTACAAAATCGAACCTTTTGTTTATATCCGACGAATGGATAGATTTTTAAAGGGAACAAGGATAAAGACCTCCTAACTCAGGGTAGACCTCCTAGTTTGCTTGCTCAAAATCAAAACAAACAAAATTCTCATACACTGTTGTTTTTTTAAAACGAATTTTCCAAAAGACAATATTTTGTATACATCCAAACACGGATCATTACAAAATTAACGATCTTTTCAAAACATCTTTCGAAAGATAAACAAGCATTTGTATATATCCGCACAAGGATCATTACAAATTCTATTTGCAAAGGTATTTCAAAAACACAGGTAAAGCATTCCGAATCAATTGAAAAGTAAAGCAAATGAGCTAAGCAAACTAAAGAGCCCATGGATAACCATGGATACAAAGGGTGCTAACACCTTCCCTTTGTATAACCTACCCCCTTACCCAGAATCTCTCAAAGGTCTTTTTTCTGTTTCTTTTATAAACCTTTCCTTCATTGGATAAAATAAAAGGTCGGTGGCGACTCTGTAAACTTTTTCAAAAGTGACGCGAAAGCGTCCGATCGACAAAAAAGAGTCAGTTCACGTATCCCACCCACGGAGGGGTATGGCCCGAAAGGACGGTCCACAGAACTGGCGACTCTGCTGGGGAATACAAATTCAAAATGTTTTCAAAAGGGGTTACCTTTAGAGTATAGATCATTTCGATGTTTTCAATTGTTTGATCTGATTGCTTTACTTTTCACAGGTTTGCTTGGGTACTTTGCTTGTGTGAAAGATTCTAACCCGAATCTCGAGATACCTTAAGTATATGACAATAGACCAAGGAAACTGTACGGCATGTACCGATACGGTTGATCTGGTAGTCATCGTTAGTGTGATACTTTGGTTTATACTGATGTCCCTTGAAAGCGATCAAGGAGTATATTAGGCTTCCGAAGTGTCATTAACACTAATTTGTCTTAGAACCTTTTAGTTGAACTTGACTTGTGGCCTATTAAGTGGCTAGCTTTGAAATTGATCGAAGCTAGTTATCCTCGAGGAATATTCTTGATCGGCCGTCCGAGCGCCGTATTGAGATGTTGTCTCCAAGGATCATAGAACCCGAATACTATTCCAGGACAGGTTTTCAACCAACTCAACTTCAGAGGGGAGGGTATCACCTATCAACCTCATGCAAGCCTTTAAACCTAAGGCTATTGTTTGATTTGTTTTTGTGTGCCACATGTTTGCATCATAAACACATCATTTTTCACTACACATTTCAAGGATCAAAGAGTTTACTTTTGTTTTTGCAGGTAATGGCTCCCGCCACCAGAGATTACATCCGAATCAATATCTCAACGGTGCCATCTGAACTCAAAGTCTTGGTAGCAGAATTCCCCAGGAATGCTCAATTCACTGAAAAGCATGGTCACCTACTCCATTTGGTTACCTCAAAGTTTGAAGAAGACATGATACGGGTCCTGTTCCAGTTCTTCGACCCTGAACATCATTGCTTCACATTTCCTGATTACCAGTTGGTACCCACTTTGGAAGAATTCTCTGAATTAATTGGATTACCAATCCGAGATCAATTACCTTTCACTGGTTTAGAAAGAAAACCAAAACCTGAAGTCATTGCTGCTGCTTTACATCTGCAAAAGTCAGAAATCAAATCCAATTGGGAAACAAAGAGTGGAGTTGAGGGTTTGCTTGCCAAATTCTTACTGGAAAAGGCTCGACTACTGCTAGAAAACAAAAGTTATCCAGCTTTTGAGGAAGTTATGGCCCTTTTGATCTATGGGTTGGTTTTATTCCCAAATCCCGACCAGTTCATAAGTATACACATCATCAACCTTTTCCTAATTCGCAACCCGGTACCAACATTGCTGGGAGACATCCTACACTCTCTACACACTCGTACCACGAAGAAGCGAGGAACTCTCATGTGCTGTATACCACTGCTGGCTAGGTGGTTTACATGTCATCTTCCCCGATCAGTACTGAGAAATGAACAAAGAGCACAATGGTCTTACAGAATCATGTCTTTATCTCATTCAGATATCCGATGGAACAACTTCTTTCAAAGAGACATTACTATCATTGATCATTGTGGAGAATACCCTAATGTGCCACTCCTTGGCATTAAAGGAGGTATCACTTACAATCCCTCTTTAGCTCTACGCCAATTCGGATATGCAAGGAGCAATGGTCCTCATGACATGATTATCCATGGCATTGTGTTTGATTACGAGAATGATTCTCATAGACACCGACGAAGGTTCATACATGCATGGGGCAGTGTCTATAGAATAGAAAGCAATACTCTGGGGCAATGGAATTCTATTCCTATGGAACCCTACCTCAGATGGGTCCGCACTCATGCTCAGAAACTCCTTATGCCATATCCTGCTGTTCTACCTGTGACTATTGAGCCAGAGGTCGAAGGATACGAACCTCAAGTTACTTTACACCCGGACATGCCAACTGACCTAGAAGAGTTGCAAAAATCTTGGGTTCAACTCAAAGAGGAAAGAGACACCTTCAAATCATACTGTCAAGACTATGAGAGAAGGATATTGGAGCTCACCGGACAGCTTCAAGAAGAGCAACAGATCAACACATTCCTGGGGGCAAAGAGAAAGCGTCCACGGGAGACCTGAAGGATCATTCCATTTTATTTCTGTCTTGTAAGCCCAAATGAGGCAAATAAAAAAGAAGCAAAAAAAAAGAAGCAGAAAAAGAAAAAAGAAATAAATTGATTAACTAACGTTTGTTTCTTCTTTAACAAATCTAAACTCTAAGATCCTTGAAACATTGCACACACATTTCACTTCATGCATTGCATATACATTTCATACATTGCATTCATATACATTGCATTTGCATTTCATACATTGCATACACATGGCATCCAGTCATACACATTTCATAACAGGTTCACATGACGGATTTCTCATCTTCTCGCTGTTTATTTCAGTCAGAAGAGATGGAATCCGAGGCAAGTATCAAGAATCTCGAAGCACAGAATGCCCAAGTTCAAGTGGCAATTCTGGAACTGGCAAAGGGGCAGCAAGAACTGAAAGCCCTGATAATCAAGAAGAAAAAGAAGCCCAAAGGATCTGTAGGTGTGAGTCACCTGAGAAGAAAGATCAAAATTCCAGTCAAAAAGTTCACAAAGCCACCGATCCCTGAAACAGTCGGTGATGATGAACAAGAAGACAATCAAAGCAACCAGGGTTCTGCTAAACCCTCTCTCTCTTCAAATGAAGGAGATGATCACTCTGGGGACGAACCTGATGATGAAAAATACCAACAGCTGGAAGATCGTATGAAAGCTATGGAGATACAAAAAATACCTGGCTTAGATTTCAATGATCTGGGGCTCATCTCGGATGTTGTTATCCCTCCAAAATTCAAAGTTCCGGTCTTTGCAAAATATGATGGAGTTTCTTGCCCGAAATTACATCTGAGATCCTATGTGAGGAAGATACAACCTCATACAACAGATAACAAGTTATGGATTCACTTCTTCCAAGAAAGTCTGTCAGGTACACAACTCGAATGGTACTACCAGCTAGAAAATACCAAGGTTCATACTTGGGAAGAATTAGCTGCTGCTTTTTACAAACAGTACCAATACAATGCTGATCTTACACCCACTCGTACTCAATTGCGAGGCATGTCTATGGGACCAAAAGAAAGTTTCAAAGAGTATGCACAAAAGTGGAGAGATATGGCTGGAAGGGTTCAACCACCCTTATCTGATCGCGAACTAGTCGACATGTTCATGGGCACTTTAACTGGCCCATTCTATAGCCATTTGCTGGGAAGTTCATCATCAGGTTTCACTGACCTAATACTGACCGGAGAACGTGTCGAAAGTGGCATTCGAAATGGAAAAATTCAAGTAGGATCCTCCTCTGGTACTACAAAAAGGCCCATCAGAAATGAGGTCAATACAGCGCAAATTCAGACAAGTCACAAAAGTGATCAGCATCAATCTGTAGGGGCAGTTATGATCTCCGCATATGCACCTCAAAAAGATCAACAGCCAAAATATACGCATCGACCAGATGCACCAAGAAGAACTTTCACCAAAATCAACATGCCAATCTCTCAGGCATTGCAGCACTTGCTTAAAGCGGATCTGATCACATTAAGGGGTCCTCCGAAGAATGTCAATACTTCTTCTCTGAATTATCGCCCTGATGCAACATGTGCCTATCATTCAAACTGTCCAGGACATGACGCAGATCACTGCTGGGCCCTGAAAAATAAAATCCAAGACATGATAGATGCTGGAGAAATTGAGTTCGATTCTCCAGAAACTCCAAATGTCATCACAGCACCTATGCCAAAGCATGACAAAACTGTTAATGCTATCATAGACACAGTTTACATTTATGATGTGAACGAAGTATCAATTCCACTCCTCGAAGTCAAAAGAAAGTTCATCCAAGCTGGTTACTTTCCAGGTTGTGATCCCGACTGCTTTTATTGCTCACGCCAACCCAATGGTTGTGAAAATCTAAAGATGGGAATTCAAAAACACATGGATCGCCGTATCATTATGTTTGAGAGGCTCCCTTCTATGGACATGTTGGGCAAAGTCTTTGCCAACGGGATAAGAATGGAAGACGTCTCAGTGATCTCCAGCTTACCATTCAAAATCTCTACCAAGGCTCCATTCAAACTTTCTGCTACACTCAAAGTGGCATCAGTAGTCATTGCTAGACCAACTCCATTTCCATACTCCTCAGACAAAGCTGTCCCATGGGGATATGACACTAATGTTTACATTCATGGAGTTAAGCAGGATCCCTCGACTAAAGAGGACGCAACACTAACTACTTCAGCTGTAAGTAACATTGCAGGCACTAGCAAGATCACGAGAAGTGGAAGAATCTTTTCACCAGAAATTTCTCCAAATATTGCTGCTAGTCCAATCCAGGTTCCAATTCCTATTCCAGATATCAACACTCGAGGCAAAGAGCCACTGATCGAACCAGTTCAAAATCCGGTAGAGATCACTGCTGAGGATCCATCAAAGCAAGAGATGGACGAAATATTGAAAATCATCTGCAAAAGTGATTACAATATTGTCGAACAACTGGGGCATACTGCTTCAAAAATCTCAATGTTATCTCTGCTAAAATATTCAGAAGCTCATGCTAAAGCTCTAATGAAGTTCCTTCAAGCTGCGCATGTGCCTCAAGAAATCCCAATCGACCAATTTGAGAATTGTGTCGCCAGTCTTACAGTGCCCAATGGTCTTGGTTTCTCTGATGTGGATCTAACTCCTGCTGGAAGAAATCACAACAAGGCCCTGCACATCTCTATCGAATGCAACGGCACCACTCTGTCTCATGTGCTAATAGACAATGGTTCCTCTCTAAACGTGTTACCAAAGGTAATACTGGAAAAACTTGACTTCAAAGGAGTTGTGCTACAACCAAGTGATGTGGTTGTAAGAGCCTTCGATGGGTCAACAAGAACGGTGTACGGAGAAGTTAAGCTCCCAATCAGAGTGGGCTCTCAAACTTTCGATGTTATCTTTTCCGTAATAGACGTTCTTCCAACATACTCCTGTTTACTAGGACGCCCTTGGATACATGGGGCAAACGCTGTAACTTCTACCCTGCATCAGAAGTTAAAATACCCAGTAAAAGGAAAGGTTGTCACAGTCTATGGCGAAGAAGAATATATGGTCAGTCACTTGAGCAACGACAAGTATGTTGAGATGGAGGGCGAATCCATCGAAACTCCGTATCAAGCTTTTGAGGTTGTATCTCCAGATATCTCTACCACCAAGCATATTCCTGCTACTCCAGCTACAACTATGGCTTCTCTCAAAGATGCCAAAGCCATGATTGAACAGGGTGATCGCACAGTATGGGGACAACTCCCTGATATACCCTACAAGTCCGACAAGCTAGGTCTGGGCTATAATGGTGAAAATCAAAAGAATGATCAAAATCCTCGCTCTGAAGGGTTAATATCACACTTCGCCAGCCAAGAAGTAAACGCCATTGATGATGAAAGGACATACTTGAACCACATCATTCAGCCATATCCAGACTAAATTCCACCCATTACCATGGGAATGTGGGATGCTGTGGGAGGACCAAATGACGGTTACAACTACCAGTATATCACACCTCAGAATTCTTACATTGCTCTGGAAGATCTTACTCCAACAGAAGAGGGTAATCAAAATGACGGAAGTATCACAAGTCCCGTCACTCAGCAATATCAAAATCCACCCAAAGAAGTATGGGACACGCTAGGAGAACCCAGCGGCAAATACGACTATATGGTGAAATATTCCGCTCCTCCGAGCTTTTCAACTCCCATCAAAGACATTGTCCCGACTGGATGGGACGAACAGTACGACGACAACTTCGCTCTTGAAGAAGCCAGGAAGATGCCAAACAACGAAGGTTATTTTCTGTCACAGTACACTCCTTATCAGGATGCACAAGTCTCTATTCAAAACATCATTCCTACTGCATGGGACGGCCTTATCGAGCATCTCGCTCAGCCAATAGAGGGACCTCCACCTGGATTCTCATATCCAACAAATCATCCAACTTATCCTGAGGAATTACCTACGCATTTTCCCACTAGCGGAATCAATGCTACGGAAGACGAAAAGAACAACTGCAACTGGAACAGCTGGGTGCTCCCTGCTAACAACGGTGGATTGAACAACTGGAAAGCAGAGGATGTGATCTCCTTTGATCAGGAGTAAATGCCATTTCCTGTTTTCTTTGTGTATATTGTGCAAAGATAAAAGTGGTTCCTGAACAATCGAACCATGAGCTTGAAAGCCGTGTGCCTTAGCACAACGGTCCTTCTATAAAAAGGGTTTGTCATATCATGATTATGTGCATTCAATAAAATCATGGGATGCTTGCATGTTCAAAATTTTGTGATCCTTTTTCTTTCTTTATTCGCTTTCAAATAGCTATGTTTTTCTCTTCATACACACTCACATATCTACCATGCAGATTCACATACACGCTGGATCCAGTCAATAACGACTCTGCTATTGCCCGTCATGACTTTGAAAATCCGATCTACCAAACTGAGGACGAAAGTGAGGAAGATTGTGAAGTGCCAAGAGAAATTGCAAGACTTCTAGAACAAGAAGAAAAAGCCATACAGCCTCATGAGGAGCCGATTGAGGTCATCAACTTGGGCAGTGACGAAGAAAAGAAAGAGGTCAGAATTGGGGCTGACTTAGAAAACAGTGTCAAGCAAAGACTGATTCAATTGTTGCAAGACTACGCCGAGATATTCGCCTGGTCTTATCAAGATATGCCTGGCCTTGACACGGACATTGTAGTTCATCGCCTGCCAATCAAAGAAGGAAGCACTCCGGTCAAACAGAGACTGCGAAGGAGTAAGCCTGATATGTCAAAAAAGATCAAAGACGAGGTTGAAAAACAATTCAATGCCGGATTCCTAAAAGTTGTAAGTTATCCTCCTTGGATAGCTAACATCGTGCCTGTACCCAAAAAAGACGGGAAAGTCAGAATGTGTGTAGACTACAGAGATCTGAACCGGGCAAGCCCTAAAGATGATTTCCCTTTACCGCACATCGATGTACTAGTTGACAATACCGCACAATGCAAGGTATTCTCCTTTATGGACGGATTCTCAGGGTACAATCAAATCAAGATGGCACCCGAAGACATGGAAAAAACAACCTTCACAACTCCCTGGGGAACCTTTTGTTACAAAGTAATGCCCTTTGGTCTAAAAAATGCTGGAGCTACCTACCAACGAGCAATGGTAACACTATTTCATGATATGATTCATCAGGAAATAGAGGTGTATGTCGATGACATGATCGCAAAATCCAACACCGAAGAAGAACATTTGAGTCATTTACACAAGCTGTTTGACAGACTCAAGAAATACAGATTGCGACTGAACCCGAACAAGTGTACCTTTGGAGTAAGATCCGGTAAACTCTTAGGTTTCATCGTCAGCAGTAAAGGTATTGAGGTTGATCCTGCCAAGGTCAAAGCCATTCAAGAAATGCCTATACCCCGTACCGAGAAACAAGTCAGAGGATTCTTGGGGACGTCTAAACTACATAGCCAGATTCATTGCCCATATGACTCCTACTTGTGTGCCAATCTTCAAATTACTGAAGAAAGATCAAGTGGAAAGATGGAATGACAAATGCCAGTTAGCCTTTGATAAAATCAAAGAATACCTTCAAAAACCGCCAATCTTGTTACCTCCTGTGGAAGGCAGACCTCTGATAATGTACCTAACTGTGTTAGAAGATTCAATGGGGTGTGTACTCGGACAACATGACGATTCCGGTCGAAAGGAGCACGCAATCTACTATCTTAGCAAAAAGTTTACCGATTGTGAAACAAGATACTCACTACTCGAAAAAACTTGCTGTGCCTTAGCATGGGCGGCTCGCCGACTAAGACAGTATATGCTAAATCACACCACTTTCCTGATCTCCAAGATGGATCCAATCAAATACGTGTTCGAAAAACCTGCTCTCTCTGGAAGGATTGCAAGATGGCAAATGATCCTAACAGAATATGACATTCAATACACTTCGCAAAAAGCAATCAAAGGAAGTGTGGTAGCTGATCATTTAGCTCATCAAGCAGTAGATGATTATCAGGCATTGAACTTTGACTTCCCAGACGAAGACATTATGCTAGTCAATGACTACAAACAACCAGGATCCCGATGGACTATGGTTTTTGACGGAGCTTCTAATGCGCTCGGCAATGGCATCGGAGCTGTGATCATTTCCCCCACAGGAGGTCATACACCCTTCACCGCCAGATTGTGTTTCAATTGCACCAACAATATAGCCGAATACGAAGCATGCATTCTGGGTCTCAAAGCTGCAATTGATCTAAAAATCAAATTCCTTGAAGTCTACGGAGACTCGGCCTTGGTAATCTACCAAGTCAAAGGGGAATGGGACACAAAGCACCCAAATCTAATTCCATACAAAGAACATGTGTTGAGTTTGATTCCTTACTTCGAGGAGATCACTTTCGAACACATCCCACGCGAAGAAAATCAACTAGCTGATGCCTTAGCTACCATGTCATCCATGTTCAAAGTCAATTGGGACGACGAAGCTCCTATGATCACCATTTACAGGCAAGACGAACCAGCCTATTGCAATGAGATCGATACCAAACAAATGGAAGACAAATCATGGTTCCATGAAATACAAAGGTATCTCGAAACCCAGGAGTACCCTGAAGGGGCATCTATTAACGACAGAAAGTTTCTAAGGAGATTTGCCTCCAAATTCTTCCTAAGCAATGGAACTTTGTACAAGCGCAACCATGACTCGACTTTACTTCGTTGCGTAAACAAGAAGGAAGCAGAACAAATCATGGAAGACATACACAATGGTACCTTCGGTACTCATTCCAACGGACATACAATGGCTAAAAAGATCTTGAGAGCAGGTTACTACTGGTCTACCATGGAGACAGATTGCCATCATCATTCCAAAACTTGTCACAAATGCCAGATATATGCCGACAAAGTGCATGTACCTCCAGTTCCATTAAACGTTCTGACGGCTCCTTGGCCTTTCGCAATGTGGGGTATTGATATGATTGGAGAAATCAAACCTACTGCTTCCAACGGACATCGCTTTATCCTGGTCGCTATTGACTACTTCACAAAGTGGGTAGAGGCAGCTTCATATGCTTCTGTCACCAAGAATGTGGTAGCCAGGTTTATCAAGCACAATCTCATTTGTCGGTACGGCATCCCCGAAAGGATCATCACTGACAATGGCACGAATCTAAACAACAAAATGATTACTGAACTCTGCACGCAGTTCCAGATCAAACATCATAATTCTTCTCCATATCGACCAAAGATGAACGGCGCTGTCGAAGCCGCCAACAAAAACATCAAGAAAATCATACAAAAGATGACAGTAACCTACAAAGACTGGCATGAGATGTTACCTTTTGCTCTTCATGGTTATCGCACATCTGCGCGTACTTCAACAGGGGCAACTCCATTCTCGTTAGTCTACGGTATGGAAGCAGTTCTCCCAATCGAAATCCAGATTCCTTCCTTAAGGATCATGAAAGAAGCCGATCTAGACGAAGACGATTGGATTCAAACTCGATTCGACCAAATACACTTGATCGATGAGAAAAGACTTGCAGCTATCTGTCATGGCCAGCTATACCAAAAGCGCATGATCAAAGCATTCAACAAGAAAGTCAAAAGTCAAGCATACCAAACTGGTGGCTTGGTTATCAAACGCATCATCTTACCACAAGGTGATCCCAGAGGCAAATGGACCCCCACCTACGAGGGACCATTCATAATCAAGAAAATATTCTCCGGCGGTGCCATGTTGCTTACCACCATGGATGGCGAGGATTTCCCACACCCTGTGAATGCGGACATAGTCAAAAAGTACTTTGCTTAAAAAAAAAAAAAAATACAGCTCGCTAAGTTGAAAACCTGAAAGGGCAACTTAGGCAAAAATGAGCGTCTCGGTGGATTGAAAACCCGAAAGGGCGATCCAGGCAAAAATTAGAGACAAAACAAATACAATCCCGGTAGGCTGAAAACCTGAAAGGGCAGCCTAGGCAAAAATTAGGGAATAAAGCATACAACTATGTCCCGCTCAGCTGCCTACTCACCGACAAGGTTCAACACCTCAAAGACACCGATCAGTCCAATCACTTTCTTCCAACAAGTGAGGGATGAGATGCTCGAAGACAGATTGGCAATAGCAGAATTGAAACTTGACTGGATCGTTCTCACATAGCTATTTCTTTTCATAAATACTTTTCAAAACTTTCTGACAATTTCCTACTTCTAGGATTGTTGTCTCCCTATACTAATCCGCCTATCACGGCACCTTTTCAAAAATCAATGCAGCTTATAACTAACATTTTCATTTTTTCTGTTTTGAATACGCGAGCATCCCAATGATATTTTGAATGAACATATGCATTTGAATATGATTGATGTTTACCAGGAAAAACAGGAATAGCATTCCGGACATGTCCCAATTATTTGGACATTATCCTAAACCAGCATCAGAAGGAAGTTTCCCCAATGGAGACACATTCCTCAACAAATCCCTCAAAAGATTTTTCTTTCGAAAGAAGTCTTATTCCCCAGCAGGGTTGTTCCAGATTACTGTCTTCAGAAGGTGTGATCTCCGCACCCAAACTTGGTCAGATAGTGCATCGGAGGATTATGCATTTTCCTCATTCCCATTTGAAAGGGCGTCATCAGAACTTCCAGTTACCGTTGGTTCCCCAAGCAGTAGTCAAAGATCCTTCAACGGGATACCCGGGTTCTCAAAGAATTTCCCCAGACCGAGGGTACTCAAGCAAGACAAAAGATCATCAACGATCACAATACATTCATGTCCAGCTGACTAGTGGGAATTTATTTTTCCAACTAGAAGCTTGACACGCATCACATTCACATTCACATTCACATTCACATTCACATTCACATTCACATATAGCATTCATACATTCATACATTCATACATTCACATATTCATACATCATAATCATCATGCATCATGTGCATATTCATACACAACGTAACATGCATATTTCTCCGGGAATATCTCACATTTACATGCATCATAAACGTTTGCATATCACTAACTTGATTTTTCAGGTAGGCAGATATCTTCAACAAAGATGTTCTCAATCACATGCCGTGTTCACCTGAATTCCATGAACGGTTCTCTCAGATATAATCAAGCCAAAGATTCATTCTTGATTACTTACCAACTCAAAAAACAAGCATCACAGATCAAAGTTGATACCTCAGACGGTTCCACAACGATCTAGCATTACAGATCTAAAGCGATACCTCAGACGGTTCCAAAACGATCTAACATTGCAGATCTAAAGCGATACCTCAGACGGTTCCAGAACGATTTAACATTGCAGATCAAAGCGATACCTCAGACGGTTCCAGAACGATCCTAACATCACAGATCAAAGTTGATACCTCAGACGGTTCCAGAACGATCTAACATCACAGATCAAAGTTGATACCTCAGACGGTTCCAGAACGATCTAGCATTACGGATCTAAAGCGATACCTCAGACGGTTCCACAACGATCTAGCATTACAGATCTAAAGCGATACCTCAGACGGTTCCAAAACGATCTAACATTGCAGATCTAAAGCGATACCTCAGACGGTTCCACAATGATCAACTTCCAAAATCTAAATCGGGAAAACTTTGGACAAGTTCCGTAACGATTATCTTCCAAGACTTAAAGCGGTAACCTTGGACGGTCCCGAAACAGTCAACACAAAGACTTTCGAATCCTTCATCAAGATATAATCAATGGATTCATTCTGATGAACAAACCCTCAACACATTTTCCAGATGGCATCTGAAAAGCCCATCTCAGGTAATGTTTCAATCTGCCAACAACATTTCGCAGACAACATTCAAATGCAGCTTCCAACATCTCTTCTGATCAAGGTAAGTGCAAATTTTCAGGGCATCTAATTATTCAATCATCTTCTACCCCTCAGATTTCAGACAATCTCTTCAGGTTTAAGAAGATTGAATAGGGGCAACTGTTATACCCCAAAATTTGCCCACATCTTTTTTCAAGAAAACTCCAATCTGAAAATTAAGAGTTTCATATAATCATGGATTTTTATTTCAAATATCCTAGCATATGAAGTACTTAAATTTCAGAAACTTTTCTTATACAGTAGCTTGGCTTACAGAGGAATTTATTCTTACGCAAACGCCAAATACTGTTCATTACATCACAAATACTATTTATTTATTTACAGATAAATAGTACTAACACAATCATGCAGAGTTAACTCTTTTTGCAGGCGCAGAAGCAGGAAACTCACACTATACTGGTAACAATTGTTTTTGGTTTCCCACTAACTTTTGTACTATATTCCATTATTTTCAAAATCTTTTCAAATCTCTTTTTCAAAAATCAAATCTTAACTTGTGTGTTTTCTGCCAGTCAAATATTTCTATTTCTGTGCAGTAAACAATTTTCAGGTTATTATCGGTAATTTTGCC